>NC_135071.1:4442960-5067960 GCF_051401765.1 Calliopsis andreniformis
ATAAGCTTTGAAATAATCATAATAACCGTCATACTAGCCATAGTAACCATAATAATCATAATAACCATAATAATCACAATAATTATAATAATAACCATAATAAGCTTGGAAATAGTCATACTAACCATTATACTAGCCATTATAACCATAATAATCATAATAACTATAATAATCATAATAGTCATAATGATAACCATAATAAGCTTGGAAATAATGATAATAATCATTATAATAGCCATAATAATCATAAAAATCACAATAGCCATAATAATCTGAATGGTGATCATAATAATCATACTAACAAGCCTAATAACCATAGTAGTCATCATAATAACTACAACAATCATAAGAGTCGTAATAATAAACAGAATAATCATGGAAATAATCTTAATAATCATTATTATAGATATAATAGTCATAATAATCGTAATAACCATAATGATCTTAATGATGATCATAATACTCATCATAATTATACCAGGATCCATAATAACCATAGTAACCATAATAATAAACATAATAAGCTTTGAAATAATCATAATAACCGTTATACTAGCCATCGTAACCATAATAATCATAATAACCATAATAATCATAATAATTATAATAATAACCATAATAAGCTTGGAAATAATCATAATAACCGTTATACTAGCCATCGTAACCATAATAATCATAATAACCATAATAATCATAAAAATTATAATAATAACCATAATAAGCATGGAAATAATCATAATAACCATTATACTAGCCATAATAATCACAATAATCATAATAACTATAATTATCATAATAGTCATAATAATAACCATAATAAACTTGGAAACAATCCTAATTATGATTATAATAGCAATAATAACCATAAAAATCATAATAACCATAGCAATCTGAATGTTGATCATAATAATCATACTAGGGACCATAATAATCATAGTGATCATCATAATAACTACAATAAGCATAATAATCATAGTAATAATTACACTACCTATAATAATCATATCAGTCGTAATAATAAACAGAATAATAATGGAAATAATCTTAATAATCATTATTATAGCCACAATTATCCTAATAATCATAGTAGCCGTAATAATCTGAATGGTGATCATAATAATCAAACTAACAACCGTAATAATCATAGTAATCATCATAATAACTACAATAATCATAATAATCATAGTAATAATTATACTAACTATAGTAATCATAACAGTCGTAATAATAAACAGAATAATCATGGAAATAATCTTAATAATCATTATTATAGCCATAATTATCCTAATAATCATAATAACCATAATAATCTTAATGATGATCATAATATCCATCATAATTATACCAAGATCCGTAGTAATCATAATAATCATAATAATAACCATAATAGGCTTGGAAAGTATCATAATAAACATTATACTAGCCATAACAGCCATAATAGTGATAATAGCCATAATAGTCATAATAGTCATAATAATATCCTTAATGAACTTGGAAATAATCATATAAATCATTCTAAAAGCCATAATAACCATAAAAATCATAATAGCCATAATAATCTGAATGGTGATCATAATAATCATATTAGCAAGCCTAATAATCATAGTATCATCATAATAACTACAACAATCATAAGAGCCGTAATAATAAACAGAATAATCATGGAAATAATCTTAATAATCATTATTATAGACATAATAATCATAATAATCGTAATAACCATAATGATCTTAATGATGATCATAATATTCATCATAATTATACCAAGATCCATAATAATCATAGTAACCATAATAATAAACATAATAAGCTTTGAAATAATCATAATAACCGTTATACTAGCCATCGTAACCATAATAATCATAATAACCATAATAATCATAGTAATTATAATAATAACCATAATAAGCATGGAAATAATCATAATAACCATTATACTAGCCATAATAACCATAATAAACATAATAACTAGAATAATCATGATAGTCATAATAAGAACCATAATAAACTAGGAAATATCCATAATAATCGTTATAATAGCATTATTAACCAAAAAAATTCAAATAGCCATAATAATTTGAATTTTGATCATAATAATCATACTAGAAATCATAATAATCATAGTGATCATCATAATAACTACAATAATCATAATAATCATAGTAATAATTATACTAACTATAATAATCATAACAGTCGTAATAATCAACAGAATGATCATGGAGATATATTTAATAATCATTATTATAGTCATAATAACCCTAATAATCATAGTAGCCGTAATAACCTTAATGATGATCATAATATCCATCATAATTATACCAAGATCCGTAATAATCATAGTAATCATAATAATAACCATAATAGGCTTGGAAATAAACATAATAAACATTATACTAGCCATAACAACCATAATAGTAGTAATAGCCATAATAATCATAATAGTCATAATAATAACCATAATGAACTTGTAAATAATCATAATAATCATTGTAATAGCCTTGATAACCATAAAAATCATAATAGCCATAATAATCTGAATGGTGATCATCATAATCATAGTAACATCCATAATAATCATACTAATCATCATAATAACTACAATAATCATAATAATAATCATTATAATCACAATAATCATAGCAATAATCACAATAATCAAATAATCATAGTAATAATTATACTAGCTCTAATAATCATAACAGTCGAAATAATAAACAGAATAGTCAAGGAAATAACCTTAATAATAATTATTATAGCCATAAGAACCACAATAAACATAATAGCCACAATAATATTAATGATGATCAAAATATTCATCATAATTATACCAAGATCCATAATCATCGTAATAATCATAATAATAAGCATAATAAGCTTGGAAATAATCATAATAAGCATTATAGTAGCCATAATAGCCACAATAATCGTAATAGTCATAATAATCATAACAGTCATAATAATAACCACAAAAACTTGTAGATAACCATAATAACTATTATAATAGTTATAGTAACCATAAAAATCATAAAACCCGTAATAATCTGAATGTTGAACATAATAATCATACTAACAACCATAATAATCATAGTAATCATCATAATAACTACAATAATCATAGTAATAATAATTATAATCACAACCATCATAGCAATAATCACAATAATCATAATAATCATAGCTATAAGTATACTAACTATAATAATCATAACAGTCGTAATAATATACAGAATAATCATGGAAATAACCTTAATAATTATTATTATATCCATAACAATCATAATGATCATAATAATAACCATAATAAGCTTGGAAATAGTCATAAGAATCATTATAATAGCCATAATAGCCACAAAAATCATAATAGCCATAATAATCTGAATGGTGATCATAATAATCAGACTAACAACCATAATAATCATAGTAATCATCATAATAACCATACTAAACTTGGAAGTAATCATAATAACCATTATAATAGCCATAATAACCATAATAATCATAATAGCCATAATAATCGTAATAATCATAGTAATAATTATACTAACTATAATAATCATAATAGTCGTAATAATAAACAGAATAATCATGGAAATGATCTTAATCACCATTATAATAGCCATAATAACCATGATAAACATAACAGCCACAATAATCTTAGTGATGATCATAATATTCATCATAATCACACTAAGAACCATAATAATTACAATAATCACAATAATAACCACAATAATCGTACTGACGACAAATAATCATAATAATCATAGTAATAAGTAGTATATATATGGGGATTCTGGACAGGCTGTCGGGGCCGCTGACGTCGGGAGGGGGTCGCACCTGATGAAGTTACGACTGATGGCGTCTTACCTGTTGACGTCTCGCATTGATATAGGTTGAAGTTAATACAAAACTGTTTTACCGACGGAGAATTTATCAATAAAAATGTAAATCTGTTTTACCGACGGAAAATCGATGGATGAACATGCGAATCTGTTTTATCGACGAAAAATTGATCGATAAAAATACCAATCTGTTTTATCAACGAAAAGAATTGTTTGATAAAATGCAAATGGTTATTAGATGGATGACATCGCTGTCATTTGATTTAAATGTGTCAGTATTTTTTTATGTTAAATCGTGTAAGACATAGGTTATTCAGCGAGAACATCGTTATCAGTTCATTCAGAGGTGACATATGAACATAAAGTGTAGTTGGTTACAGAGATTGTTTCCCCAAGAGACTTCATCGAAGAAAGAAATAGAAGTGTAAGTATCGATATGCATAAAACTCCTTATTCTAATATAGTGTATTATACAAATGAAATATTTTTATTTTTACGTAACAGTAATTTATTGTTTTTACCATTTATAGTGTTTGTGGAGAAAAAGAAGAAACAAAATGATTAGTGCCAATAAATTTGTACATTTTACATACTTGGTATGTATAAACATTCACGTCTTTTTCAAATATTGAGAGAACTTGCATGATGGGATGTTTTAACAACTTTTTTATTTTTTAATCTTACAGAAGGAGCTATATCCCCAAATTACAGGATACATCAATTTAAATTATCGAAGAGCTATCAGTAGTTATCGATGGAGATGGCGAGAGATTTAATTTTACATTTGTTGTGGATTGAGGGGCAAGATGCAGACGTTTGTGAGCTAAGAAGATTATTTAAAATGGAATGTCATTATATCGATTGGGGAGAAGAAGAATGATAGACTGTGTATGTGTGTGCATGTCTTTTCGTTCGTGGGATCTGTATGAGTATCCTCTGTTACAAAACACGAATAAGCATTCTTGGTCTGTTAAAACGGCTACACAATTGGAAAAGCCGTGATATGTAATTTTTGCTTTGCACAGTGGTAAAAAAGATATAATGAGTGAAAATGCTACAGAGTTTGATAACTGTAAGCTATCCAACGTGAAAATTTATCTCAATTCAGAATTTTATCCATTTGACGATCTAAACACTGATTTCAACAGAAATAAATATGCTCTTTTGTATAACATGTATACACGTTTTTCTAAGGCATATTACGGATGTAGCAATAGACAAGCGTTTCTAACGATTGATGAGTTTCTACAACATGGTCCTCTCGTGGTGATTGATTGTTCGCATCAAAATGATTCAATCAAGAACAGTACTGTGGATGTGCGTACAGAATTTGATTATGGTAAAAATATTCCTGCAAATACTACAGCTTATTGTCTTATTCTATCTGATTGAGTAATCGAATACAATCCATTAACAAATATTGTACGCAAAATGAACTAATAGAATAAGCGCAAAAACATGTATTTTTAACTATTCAATTATTAATTTTAAATGTTTAAGAGAAATTGCATAATATATGTATTCATTTTATCAAAGCATATGTTTGTTCTTCTTTCCCTCCCACATTTTCTTTAAGGTAATAGTAATAATGATTTAATTACTTTAATGTAATAATTTAATTGCTGTTCGATATAATTCGATTGTTATTTAATAACAATTTGAAGTATAACATTAATCACAATAAATTATTGCATGATGTGGTTTAATTGCTATTTGATATATAGTTCAATCATGGTTCGATGTAGTTCGATGTGGTACAATCATGGTTCAGTTGAGGTTCGATGTCGTACAATCATGGTTCAATTGTGGTTCGATGTGGTGCAATGATGGTTTGATGTAGATCGATCATTGTTCAATTGTAGGTCCATTATGGTTTGGTATGGATTGATCATAATTCAACGTGGTTCAATTGCTGTTCGTTACGCTTCAATCATAGGTCGATATAAATTGATTATTGTTCAACATGATTCGACTGATGATTGATTTGTAGACCAATAATGATATAATTTGTTAGAATTGCTGAATTCAGGGATTTAACGGGGTCCGGATTGGGTGGTTGAGAGGAGGGTGTCAAAAAAAAGTGTACGATTAATCAATTTTTAGTTGGCCCTGAAAAGAACTTAATTACGACGTTTATTTTGTAATTTGCAAGTCTCTGGGATGGGGCCTCCTTTGTGGTTCTGGTCTGCCGTCTATACCCTTTGGGGAGAGGGGGAGGGGGGGGGGCAGCCCTTCTCCTCACTCGGACGCCGGTCAGCGACGCTGGCGTCTGAAAACAGAAAAGAGCGTTGGAACCGCACAGGTAAGCGAGCGTATTGCTTTCACGCTATACCGTGTCTTCCCGACTCCAGGTTTCGATAACGAGCCTTGTGGAGGGGAGAGCAGTACGTTGACGTAACGTTAAGGTAGTGCAGTCGACTGTATTACTGACGTTTCTTCGCTCTGAAGAAAGCGTCGGCAGACGAGTGTACAGAGAGGAGGTATCCTTTTCTCTGTTTAACTTGCCTTCCAAGAAGGCTTACCTCGTGCGAATCACGGTTGTAAGCCGAGGTTGTAAGCGCGAGCGTTCGACACACGGCACTAGCACTGGCTAGGCTTGGTGGCTGATAAAGGCCAGAGGTTTTATCACTCACCGTTCACCACGGCGTGCGCATCTATTCGTCGCACGCGGGCTGCTAGCAAACGGGTGATAGAACACGGGCAACGCAGAGGTGACACACTTACGTTTACCCTCTCTGTTTGATGCCAAATATCGTGGCTCAACCAAGAAGTGGTCCTGATTGCTCCTCCGACGAATAGCAAACTCAGGGAATCGAGGTAACCACCGATTCCAAGAGTTACTCGTCTTTTAAAATATCACTACTAAACCATCGCTGCTCCTTCGCACATGTATTACGTGATTCTCGAATGGAGCAATAGTGCGAGCTGCAGTACGATAAATAGAGCGTAGAAGGCGTCACGAGCTAAAGAACTTGGTGCCCAAATTTCCTAACTCAGCAGACTATTCTATAATTGCTGTACCTTGCTACGATGCGAGCGATCGGTGCAAGACAAATTTCCTAACTCAGCAGACTATTCTATAATTGCTGTACCTTGCTACGATGCGAGCGATCGGTGCAAGACTGACTTCGACTTGCGAGCGCGAGACGCTCCCCGAAAATCCGCTACGTGCGCTCGCTTAATGGCTGCCTGCAGTCGGGGCGGGTCATGCTTCTTGGAAGCGAGGACGGATGGTCCTCGTCCCGAAGCAAAGCAAGCCCTCGGATTCGCCCTCCGCGAACCGGCCCATATGCCTCCTCGACGAAGTCGGCAAGTTGTTCGAGCGCGTGCTTGTCCGCCGACTCGAGGAGGCAGTGTCGCGCGACGGTCCCGGCATAGCCGACTGTCAGTTCGGCTTCCGTGGAGGAAGATCGATGCTAGACGCGATCGATCGCGTCAGATCCCTCACGGACACGGTTGTCTCCCGGGGTGGGGTTGCGTTGGCGATTAGCCTTGATATCGCCAACGCATTCAACTCCCTGCCCTGGGGGGCCATAAGGGTGGCGCTTCGAAAACACGGGGTGCCGCCCTACCTACAGGCCGTGAAGTCGGATTACCTGCGGGACAGGGAAATCGAATCGAAATTCCCTGGCCGGGATAGCACCCAGCGGAGGGTGCTCAGCCGGGGCGTGCCTCAGGGTTCCGTATTAGGACCACTCCTTTGGGACCTGAGGTACGACTCCGTGCTGCGCGGGCCCCTCCCAGCCGGGGCGAGCGTTGTCTGTTACACCGACGACACGCTCCTCGTAGCGGTGGGGAGGGATTGGACGAGGACTGTCCGTCTGGCCGAGATGGCCGTGGCCCTGGTCATCGCCAGGATCCGAGCCTTGGGGCTTCGGATCTCGCCGCAAAAGACGGAGGTAGTCTAGTTTCACGCGCTACCTCTGTCGCGGCGTGCCCCCCAGGGTCGGGTCTGGATGTCCGCATCCAGGTCGAGGGAAGGTTCAAATACCTCGGCCTGGACATCGATAGCCGCTGGCGCTTTGGAGGACATTTCGACCGCCTCGTCCCACGGGTTGTGACCGTGTCGACCATGCTTGGTCCACTTTTGCCCAACCTCGGTGAACCCAGTCAGAAGGTACGCCGCCTGTATGTGGGAGTGGTGCGGGCCATGGCCCTCTACGGGTGTCCCGTTTGGGCCCGCGACCCGGTGGTCAGCCAGAGCGCGCGGAGCATGTTGCGCCGCGTGCGGAGGCTTATGGCCAACCAGATCGACTGTGGTTACCGCACCCTAGCCCACGAAACGGCGGCAATCCTGGCAGGTGTCGTCGCCTTCGACATCCAGACGAAGGCAAGCGCTGATGTTTATCGGTGTCTGCAAGCCCTCCGTTTGGCTGGGGACGACCCGCCGGACATGAGACGTCAGACCCAAAGACCCGCCCGCGAAATATGGCGGCGTCAGCTCCTGCGGAGCGGCGCCGACCGTCAGCGGGCGGTAGGGGCGGTCCTGCCCAGCTTTGACAGCTGGCTGGACCGTGAGCATGGCGGGCTCACCTACCGTATGACCCAGGTGCTCTCTGGGCACGGTTGCTTCGGGGAGTACCTGGAGAAGATAGGCGCTGAGCGGACGACCAGTTGCAACCAGTGCGGCGCGGAGCTGGACTCCGCACAACACACACTGGAGGAGTGCCCCGCCTTTGCGGTTCAAAGGCGGGGCCACCGGAGGGAGATGGGTAGCGACCTCTCCCTCCCGGCCGTGGTGGCCGCGATCGCTGGCGATCTCGGTGCCTGACAGGCGTTCGCCTCCTTCTGTGAGGAAGTAACGTCCCGGAAGGAGGCGGACGAGCGCGGGTGTGAGGTCGCAGACCCCGCCGGCGCAGAAAGAAGAGTGGCGCCGCGGGTAGCGGAGCTGCGAATTCGTGCCGCCCCAGACGGGCTGGTACAGGTGGAGCTGGTTCCCCCTGAACTGATCGCCCGTCCCTCGGGCGGGCGGAAACATAATCCGCCCAGCAGAAACCGGCCGTCCCCGCGCTAATGTCGGCTGCGAGCTCGGTCAATTGAGCCTGCCAGTCGTGCGCGGGCCCGCCAGGGCCTGAGGTCATCGGGCTGGGGACCCGATGACCTCCGTTCAAAAGGCCCAGAATGGGCGTCGTCGAGGGTGTGGCCCCCTCGGCGTCGACAATCACAATAAGGGAAAAGGTGGGGTCGTGGGCGCTGGGCTCCCCATCAAGCTCCCCACCCAGAAAGCACTCCGTCGCGGTGTTAGCAGCGGTGGTGGCGCGGGGGGCTCCGGAAGTATTCGCAAAAGTTCCCGGAGTCCCCCCTTATGCGCCGATGATGGCCACCGTGAAGTTTTGGTGGGTGCAAGCCCCACACTATCCCGGGACTCCCCCCCCCCCCCCCCCCCCCCCCCGGGATGTGCGTTAGGCATTTCACGACGTTAAAAAAAAAAAAATGACAACCCAATCCTAGACTAGATCTTACAACATAAAAACAATGCTGACACCTTTAAATAAAATGACGTCAATGTCATCCATCCAATAACCATTTGCATTTTATCGACCAATTCAGTTCGTTGATAAAACAGAATGGCATTTTTATCGATCAATTTTCCGTTGATAAAACAGATTCGCATGCTTATCGATTGATTTTTGGTCGGTAAAACTGATCTACACGTTTATGGATCAAGTTTCCGTCGATAAAACAGATTCCATACTTATCGATTAATTTTCCGTCCGTAAAACAGTTTTGCATTGATCTCAGCCTATATCAATGCGTGACGTCAGCAGTCATGACGTCAGCAGGTGTGACCCCCCCCCCCCCCCCCCCTCCACGACGTCAGCCCCCTCGACAGCCAGTCCAGAACCCCCATATATATACTATTATAATATTCATAATAATCATAATAATCATATTAATAATCATAATAATAATTATAATAATAATCATAATAATAATCACAGTAATCCTAATAATCATAATGGTCATAACAATTACCATAATGATCATAATAATCGTAATAATCATAATAATCATAACAATAATCATAATAAACATACTAATCATAATGGTAGTCATATTAATCATAGTAATCATAATAATCATAATCATCATAATCATCATAATAATCATAATAATCATATTAATCATAATAATCATAATAATCACAATAATCATAATAATCATAGTAGTCATAATAATCATAGCATTCATAATAATCATAATAATCATAATAATAGTCATAATAATCATAATAATCATAATAATACTCATAGTATCATAATAAACATAAGAATGACCATAATAATCATAATAATGATAGGAATAATAATAATAATTATTATTATTGCCGCAAAGCAACTAAACGAGTGTACTCTACTTATTTTAAATAACTCAAGAAATCCTGAAATAAAAAGAAAGATTTGTAATAAATAGCCTATACTATATATGTATATTATAAAATTACGTAGTAAGTATAAAAAAAAAAACAAAAGGTTTACCAAACTCAATCGTTTCACTTTTTCTCCTTAATAACATTTCTAAGAATGAAAAAAAAGTCAAGTCCTAAAACTAAAGAAATATTTTTAAATAATATAAAAAGGCACATGCATTTCAAAATAAAAGCAAAAGAGAACGGAATAAAAGGCATTAACGAAAAACATCTCGTAGGCATAATCTAACTTAAGCGTTTTATGAAAATGCTTTTTAAGACGTCCTAAAAACATACTGATTTGTGATGATCAAACATCTCAGGAACGTCTTATCGATATTTTTTTTTTTAGAGCTTTACCGGATTTCTTTTAGACACTTTTACTCATGCATCTTTGTGCTACGTACGAGGTTGCGTACACCCCTGAACATGCGATAGAGACACACAGTATAAATTGTAAACATTAAGAATACATTTCGTCTTATCACTTCTACGAATTAACGAAGCATACTTACACATAAATACAAAGTAATGACAAACATTACTATGAATTTACTTGCCTTAAATCAGTACAAATGTAATAAAAAACCACCTCTTCGTCGCAACGCAATATATCCAATAATACGTATAATCCCTATATATAAGAAACAAAAGAAATGTGAAGATCACGTCGTTTCCACTGTGTGCGTGTGTTCGTGTGCGTGTATATGTATACAGTATGTCCCACGAAATCCTGGACAGTTGATTATTTGGTAATCTATTAAAGATACGAAAAAAGTTTTTATATGAAATTGAATGGCAAGAGGGGGCTGATTTATTGGCCGTAACAATTTTTTTTTATGATTATTATTTACAGAGATATGAAAGTTAAGTTTGCTTTTTTAAATGGGATTATATATTTTTTGTTTGATGAGTAAATAGTACGTTCCAAGACGAATTCAGCAAACATTAATGTATACGCCCTTTTTTCAAATAGTTTTTAAGATGTTACGAAAAAAAGTTTACTGATTTTCGGTACAAGAAAATCTGCGAGACCAGGAAGCACAGTAGGAGGTCTCGATTCTCGACCACACTTACAATGCTACGGGTTAACCCGTGCCTCTTGAAACCGATACGAAGAGACTGGGGTAGGAACGGCAGGCCTAAATTCTACACAATAGTTTTTTTCACAACCCTTTACCTTTACGGCATGCAGAAAAATATCGCCCATGTTTTAGTAAAGAAATAAAGCTAATGGATAAAGCTAAAGCGTTGCTCGTACTTCGAAGTAATTAACAAATTGGCAATGCATTTGAATGGAAAATACTTATGATGGCAAGATATTATGTACTATCAGAATTTAATATTAAAATTTGAATTTTAATTCAAAGCTATTGTGTAGAATTTAGGACTGTCGTTCCTACCACAGTCTCTTCGTATCAGTTTCAAGAGGCACGGTACGGTTTAATCCGTAGCATTTTAAGTGTGGTCGAAAGTCAAGACTTCCTACTGTGCTTCCTGGTCTCGCAGATTTTCTTGTACCGAAAATCAGTAAACTTTTTTTCGTAATATCTTAAAAACTATTTGAAAAAAGGGCGTATACATTAATGTTTGCTGAATTCGTCTTGGAACGTACTATTTACTCATCAAACAAAAAATATATAATCCCATTTAAAAAAGCAAACTTAACTTTCATATCTCTGTAAATAATAATCATAAAAAAAATTGTTACGGCCAATAAATCAGCTCCCTCTTGCCATTCAATTTCATATAAAAACTTTTTTCGTATCTTTAATAGATTACCAAATAATCAACTGTCCAGGATTTCGTGGGACATACTGTATGTATGTGTCACCTATGTGTAATCGATATTTAGTACATAATGCGCCCTCAACCTGTTCATCAATAAAACTATCTGTAACAAAAATTAAATCCGTCACAGAATAGTATTTATCGACATTTATCGACGTTTAACGATTGATATGACAAAAGCACGCTAAAAGCAACGCTTTCATATAATAATACAAAATCATTTATCCGTAATAAAACATTAAAAAACTGTATAAAACATTAACCATCGACCCATTCATAGATTGACAATAGTAAACCCTAAAACGTGAAACGTTGCTTCATCGAATCGATCAATCGACATTGCAATATCGAAGGGACATTCAAACAAATTTTACAAAAGATGGCAATAGTAACGCTCCACCCATTGAATACATTAAATATAGATAGAGATATTCTAAAGATTTTTGACCAAGAGGGAAAAGAGAACCCCCACACGCCGTAAACCTCCATATACACGAACGATATACAAGCAACAGATCTACCATAGGATACTGATGGTGTGTGAGACGTGCAGAGAATTCTCTTTCCCCTCCCAACCAAAATCTTTCAGCTTTAACAAAAAAGAATCGCGCCACTCAGGCAGTCAGTCAGTCAATATAAACGCAATACGCTCGAAGAAAAAAGAAACGTGTCATTGTTTTTATAATATAATCCTTTTCAAACAAAATTTTAATCAAATAATTAAACATACTTGTTTCGTTTATATAGCATAATATTATCTTATCAGCGTTATATTAATTTTTTATTCTTTAATTTTCAGACTAAACATACCAAGAAATGGATGTCGACAAGAATGTAAGTAGTTATAAACTATTTCTACATTTTTTTTATAAAAGATCAAGAATAGTAATAGTACCAGGATAATAGTAGTACTACAAATAGTTCAAATTCACAAAAATTATAAAGGTGATTATTTTACGTATTACACAATGAAATAATGCGATACAACAATACATAATTATGTCCTTTATTATATGCAGTAACGGTACAGGATAAAATTATTTATCGTAGCACCGTACCATATCATTAAATAATAATACATATACGGGATGATATACTACGTAACATATGAATACGCATTACTAAATACACATCTTAATACGATCGCTATCAAACATCACGCAGGCAAAGGCATAAACATATAAGACGCACCGATTTCAAACGTCTTTTTACAATTCTGAATTCTGAATTCGGAATTACCAATTCCGAATACCGAATTCCGAATTCCAAATCCGAAATTTCTAATTTTCGTGTTCTGAAATCAAAACAAACTATTGTAACTGTTCTCGATCTTCCTCAAATTCCCTTTTTTAGTCCACATAAAATTTCTATTTTTAAATAAAAATTAATAAACACAAACATTCTATTATTCTAATTCAATCCCTTTTAATTCCTTCAGGAAGAAATGCTTTTGCTCGTTGTTAACGAATTTACCGATAATGGTAAGTTTTATTATTATTATTATTAAGAACAAATATAAAAAAACATTAAATACTAACTAACATTTAGAAACTTATTACAATTTTCCTAATCAAATAGAAATACCCCAACAACCAGAAACACAACACTAGCAATTACAGCAAGATCGGCGGCAAGAACCACAGCTATCCTCCCAATCACAATCACAACCACAGTCGCAACAACTACCGCAAATCTAATAACAACAACGACTACAGGCACAACCACGATCCGAGGCACAACCAGAACTTCAGGCGCAATCCCAGCAACAGCTCCAACCGGAAGAACCCCAACCATCCGGGTCGGGGTCACAACTACTACACGTGACGCCGCAACAAGGAAATAGTAAGCAAATATCTTTTAACTGAAAATATAAGAACATAAAAAAAAAACATAAAAAGTATTTTATTAATAAATTCATCAATTACAGAACGACCCCTCGGACGACTAGCGGGATGGAGCATTAGGGAAGGAAACCGTCGCTGGGTGAAACTCCAGGTATTACGGGAGCAATCCCGCGCCCTTTACAACGTTATAAACCTGAAAAGAGAATGGCGATACAAGAAAAGGGACAAACAGTAAAAGTAAGTAATAATTATTAAGCATATATATTCATATAACTTGTTCATTCAACAATTATTAAACAAAACCTTACAATACATAGGTATCCTACAAGAATAAATGAAAGCTCGGTCCTGTCCGATAGCCTCATCTTACGTAGACAAACTTCATACAGACAACTCAAACTGCACCTGCTACGTAACTACACCTGTACTTATAGAGAGCTTATGGCTTATTTCTAACCACTCGTTAGAAGATTTAAAAGCTGTGTCGCCACGAAAACACCGCAACAGGAAAGTTCGTAAGAATCATGGTGAACCTCTTGCGTCACAATGAAGTCCGGCTGCGATGTTTTCATGGCAACACTGCTTTGAGCTGTGCTGCCAGACTGAGGACGCAAATCTTGAGAATTACCCACTCCACTACGCATACTAACGCACGGGCCGCGTATCCGTGAGCTCGGCACTTCGGGCAGCTTCGAACAGCTTCGGACAACTTCGGGCAGCTTCGAACAGCTTCGGACAACTTCGGGCAGCTTCGAGAGGTCGAGAGAGAAGGTGGATCGTGATGCGCACTCTCTCATTCTTTCAAATGTTTAAATCCCAATCGCTAGCAAGCGGCAAGCGGCACGCACCTTGCGCGAGCTTTCCGATTGCCTGGATATTTTCAGTTTCCAACTTAGAAAAGTATTCTAATGAAAAAAAATTTCGAAAATTTTTTCTGCAGAAAAACTCATTTTAAGACCCCCTGATTACGTTTTAACTAATAAAAAAAAGAGCTTTTTTTAAAAAACCGCATATGTTTATTAACCCAATTGCATTCAAACGACTGAATGAATTTCAATGATACTTTATATCTAAATTTTATATTAACATCTCAAGATATTAGATTTAGAGCAAAATCGATGCATGGATTATGATACTTACCTCTTATAATTATATTTATATTACACATACATTTTTTACTATTAGGTGGGAAGATAAAGATTTTCATTTGTAAAGTTAACGTAATGCGATTTAGTCTGGAAAACACTGCTCTTATCGAATTAACCCTTTCTAGTTCAGAATTAATTGCACTTCAAAATTCAAGATTATCACAAAATAAATACTCTGATACTGAAAATTCGTCAAATGTATTAGAGTAAGAGTCCACTCTTGACCAGTAACGTACACGTTGTCACAACCTTCAATGTAAAATATTTATATTGGTAATTACTTAAAATAAGAGCCTCCTCACCGATTTCTTTGAATCTTTTTTATATCATGTATCTTCAGACGTGGAGTAATTTTTCTAAATGAAATTATTGTCGCTCTCGTCTCGTTTTCGAGATAAAAATTTTTATATGCTTGAAAATTATGGTGGCAGGCCGAGGGTAGGTAGCAAAAAGGGAGTTTGAATTGGGTTAGAGCTAGGGCCAGTGAAAGATATGTTTCGAGTTGGTTAGAGCTAGGGCCAGGAAAAAGGATGTTTCGAGCTGGTTAGGGCTAGGACCGGGAAAAGAGATATTTGGAGTTGGTTAGAGCTAGGACCGGGAAAAGAGATGTTTCGGGTTGGTTAGAGCTAGGGCCAGGAAAAGAGATCTTTCGAGCTGCTTAGAGCTAGGACCGGGAAAAAAGATATTTGGAGTTGGTCAGAGCTAGGACCGATAAAAGAGATATTTGGAGTTGGTTAGAGCTAGGACCGGGAAAAGAGATACTTTGAGTTGTGTTACGTCCCCGTAACTTTTGACAGTAGTTACTAGAGCCTATATATATATATATTTATTTATTTATATATTTCCGGTTCGGTTCCAAAAGGTCTTAATGGAAACATTCTCGCGCGACCGAATTCGAATTCTTTCGTGGCCCTAGCTCTAATCCAACTCAAAGTATTTCTTTTCCCGGTCCTAGCTCTAACCAACCTAGCTCTAAACAAGCAGTGTTTTCCAGACTAAATCGCGTTACGTTAACTTTACAAATGAAAATCTTTATCTTCCCACCTAATAGTAAAATATGTATGTGTAATATAAATATAATTATAAGAGGTAAGTATCATAATCCATGCATCGATTTTGCTCTAAATCTAATAAGATCTTGAGATGTGAATATAAAATTTAGATATAAAGTTTCATTGAAATTCATTCAGTCGTTTGAATGCAATCGGGTTAATAAACATATGCGGTTTTTAAAAAAAGCTCTTTTTTTATTAATTAAAACGTAATCAGGGGGTCTTCAAATAAGTTTTTTTATAGAAAAAAATTTTCGAATTTTTTTTTTCATTAGAATACTTTTCTAAGTTGGAAACTGAAAATATCCAGGCAATCGGAAAGCTCGCGCAATGTGCGTGCCGCTTGCCGCTTGCCGCTTGCTAGCGATTGGGATTTAAACATTTCAAAGAATGAGAGACTGCGCATCACGGTCCACCTTCTCTCTCGACCTCCCGAAGCTGCCCCAAACTGTCCGAAGCGCCGAGCTCACGGATACGCGGCCCGTGCGTTAGTATATATAGTGGAAGGGGTAATTCTCAAGATTTGCGTCCTCAGTCTGGCAGCACAGGCTCTGAGTCTCCTAGCTAAAGGATCACGCTGTAACGTGTGCGAGTCCGAGTGTCTGTATGAATATCATTATCGTCATTTTGAGGAGTTGTGGCAGCTATTGTATGACCGTGGTTATTGCGTTGGCGGTATTTCTATATCGTTAGTTAAAAGAATTTTAATAGGGTGGTTTGCGTAGAAAACACCGATCATTAGTTTCTTTTTTTATAACCACCGCTTACATCGTTGCAAGTTATAAGTTATAGTTGAAATAAGCACGAGAATCTTACGATTTGATTATTTATTTTCTTTATTTTTTTTGTTCTAACTGTAACTCATATAGTTCTAACTTATATGGTTAAATACGATTATCTTTATTAGCGTCTACTTGTTGTAGCTGTTGAGAATCTTTTATCCAAGTTCATAAACTTTGATGATTATTACATATTTCTTTTTTTTTTTTTTCGTTGCGTTTTGTATCTATAACTTGTATTATACGATAAAAGACACAAAGACGATTATGAATGTGTAACATAAGAATGTATAGAAGATAGTTATGGATGTATTACAGCGGATGATATGAGTCTTGGGAAGACTTTGCAATGCATAACTCTTTTATGAACTTTCTTAAAACGGAATGGATTGATATTTTACAATTATACAAAACTACCCTGCATGTAACAAGCACAAATTGTTGGGTGCGGAAGGATAAACGCCGTTGAATAGTTCTGCAACTGTTAATGAAACAATAATTAAGAAAGCAATCCCATATCTTCTGCCGTGTTGTGATCTTGAGAGAAAAAGGAGGATTAACAACCACAGCCGCAACCATTAGAATCAAAATCACAAAAGACAGAAATAAATCCTGAAAAGAGATGTCATGAATAAACATGTGATATGTAAATTATAGTCATATAACAGTAAAATGAATATCAAATTAGAAGCTTCTTATGCTTATAACTATAACTGTAACTTATTACTGTATACGGTAATTAACAATATACATGTTTACTTACGATTTTCATTTTCTATATCTATTTACGGCTGTTGTAATCCTGGTAGTTGCGGCTGTTGCAACCCTGACAGTTGTGGCTGTTATTGTAATTGTAGCTGCAAAGGTAATAATTACTTTCTACAATTAATATATTTATTGATGCGATACTTTTTGTGTTTTTAGTTTCGTCCCTTTTACGATACTATATTTTCTACTAAAATATGTGTACTTATGATTTTCGTTTCGTGTCCTTTGTACTTATTATGGCTAATGTAACCGTGATAGTTGAGACTGTTATTCCAATTCGGACTGTGCATACGATATTTCTATTTCATTAAAAGAATTGTAATAATTAGTAACTGTATATCA
Organism: Calliopsis andreniformis; assembly: GCF_051401765.1. Lineage (NCBI taxonomy): Eukaryota > Metazoa > Arthropoda > Insecta > Hymenoptera > Andrenidae > Calliopsis > Calliopsis andreniformis. Next base: position 4,460,939 of record NC_135071.1, read on the forward strand.
CTTACATACTTTTAAGCACAAAATGGTTCTAATTTGTTTATTAATTGGTGCTTGATTTACAAAAATTTCTACTTCAACTATCTATAAATATAAAAATCGATAACCGCAGAAATAATGCTTATGCCTAAATAACTGAAACCATAAAATAAACTTAATTAATAAATTAAACTCAAAATATATAAACTCTTTTATTACTTTCATTTAAAGTACACAGTCATAGAGATAATAAAACATAACCTCTATCTCAACAAACTGTAAAACGAAAATCATATAATCATAAAATTTACACGATTTATAATAATAATCGCAGCAATTTCAAAAAACCGGCAATCAGCACACGATTACTAAAAATAACACCGCTAGTTCATAAACATTTTTATTTATCCAATAAAAATACATTTATTACTAAGAAGTTTCACGATATTATTCACATTATTTATTCATACCTGGCGCGAATTTCTCCTAAAACTCCTTATAAGTTACCAATCACTTCAATCGAACAATGTCGACACACTTTTAAATTGATTTAGGATTAGGAGAATCGCATTTGGCATCTTTCTCGTTCCCGCAAATTTACATAAGTCTATCTTTCTCGCTCTAACAGAACTAGTGATATAGTTCTTACAGACATATTTCTAGGATATTACCACCCATTTTGGGGCACACCAGCCACTTAATATGCTATTTTTTCGATAATGCATACACTAATTTCATTAATATTTGCATCAATATGTAGATGAAGGTTCATAGAATTATAATAAATTAACTTCCATGACGAAAACATCTTCTAACATGCTTTTAAAAACCTCAAAAGTTCCAACATCTGCTCTCCAGACCTTCGTGTATAGATAGTCTCGGCGAGCTCTCGCCAGTTATCCCCACAACTCGTGGTACGTATGTACTTGGCGCCAGCCTCTACCGACACACCTGATACAAAGTGACAAAGAGACTAGATAAGTTAACAAAGTAATACGTCAAGAACTGTCTAAGATACAACTTAGACTAAAGAATTAAGAACAATTAAGATATGTAAGACAGCTATAATCGCAGAATCTTGAGAAACTAGTTATGGTTGTACTTATTCTGAAAAAGAAGATAAATTAAATTTAAACAAAACACAAACTTTCACAAGAAACTTATGTATAAAACTAAACTGCGCTCACTGTCCAAAACATAAATAAAGAAATAGATACAAAATGGTAGATATGAGGATAGAATAACCTAGGAAACGACAGAATAAGCATGAAACTTAGAATTATAAATTTATAGTATAAGATAAACCTTATTTGTGTTAAGTAATACGGTGTACAGCGTTTAAATAAATATTAAATATTACATAAAATATTAAATTAATTATTCAATGATAGATGATAAATAAGAATGTAGAAACTTCAGTATTAGAATAACTATAATATAGTAGGAGACTTTAAGCTGAATCCAATAGACTGAACACTCCAACGTAGCAGGATCCAACCTAGATAACGAACCAAGTACCTACGAAAATAAAAACAAGAATACATCGATAGAGATAATAAAGTAAAATAAAAAACAAACATGCAGTTATAATTACACTAGGCATTCAAAATGCTTTCAATACCCTTAGATGGGAAAAGATCAGAAAGATTATAAAAGAACGCAGAGAAACGTAATAGATTCATATTCTGAAAATAGAAATATTATTTACCATGGAAAAGATTTCAGTCTAGAAAAAAGAGTAGAAATTAGAGTTCCTCAAGGCTCCGTTTCAGGGCCAATCATCTGGAATTTAATTTGCGACGAAGTTTTAAATTTACAACTTACACAGAACTGCATACACATTGGTTTTAGCGATGACCTGACCCTACTGGTAAAAGAAAGAACTGACAACTGACTTAAAGATAACATAATCTATGCTACTAATACAATAAAGCATTGGTTAGATGATTCAGGTTTAGAACTAGCGATTAACAAAACACAGATGATGTCGTTAAATAGCAAAAGATTTTCTAGCAATTCTGAAGTCACTTTAGAAAGCAAAGTCCTAAAACTAGAAAAAAACCTTAACTGTCTAGGGATAAAACCCGACAAAAGGGGTAACTTTAGAGCACATATAAACAAAGTAACAAATAAAGCAGTAAAATCAATTCAGTACTCTAAGAATATGATACATACCATCTGTGGATAACAAAATAAAAGTAAAAACCTCAGGAAGATAATCATAATATAATTTAACAGAAACGTACCCAAAGCTGAAAGAGGAAATAAATATTAACTCAATTAAAATGTAAATACTAATTTACGCTTAATTAAACATAGAGAGATTGTGAAACAATAAACGTGATATATTGCATTACAACAATTTTAGTACAATAGGAGTCCTTACTAGCCAATGTAATCTAAAGAGATTAAAAGAGTTCAGAAGCAATGCAACTAAATTAACTACAACATAAACAATAGTAAACCGTGAAATTAAATAAGAACCAAAATAAATGGAACGCCTTCCAAAGTTTCGGTCCAGAAGAACTTAATAAAAAACAGACCCATGAAAGACTAATACAAAAGACAGAAGTAGAAAACACTACAAACCAGATCGGACGACTAGGTCCGCAGAAATCAACTTCTGAAGCATAGAACTCAGAATGAAATAGCAGCTCTTCGACCGTATCAGAGGTTCAGATTCAACGGAAGGTGGGGACGTAGATTGGCTGTCGCGAGTGATAGACGTTACTGTGAAACGTTCCTTATTTATCAAGGTGAAATGATATAGAAACAGTTATATGTGGCACAAACTTGTGAGCGATATTACTGATATATATTTTCGCGATAATTAAAATACTTAAAAGAATTTTTTGAAGTGTTATTTGTACTAGTGCAAGCTAGGTTGGTCTCTGACGGTAAACGTTGGACTTACACGTAAAATATATAATTATTAAATAATTAGGTGCTGTTACATAAGTATATTAGAGCAATCTGATTTCAGAATAGATATAAGGGAACATCGTTTTCACTCCCTGTATACACAAGAAATCTAGCTTAGGTAACTTAGGATAAGAGTATAAATATAAATGATATTGCCGAATAAGGAGGTCAAAAGTGCCCCCAAACCAAATGCGACTTGCGATGAGCTATTCGATAGGCTATGCAAAAAAACGATTTATGCCAAGTTTCAACCCTGTATCTCATCCGGGGGGGGGGGGGGGGGGGGGGGGGGGGGGGTAGTAATGGGGAAAAATCGAAATTCACGTTTTTAGCCAATTACGCCAATTGTATTTTATCAAAAATTCTAAAAAAAGTCAGTGACATGCTAGTTGCTGATACACATATTCTAGAATTATTTGAGATATTTAGATTAAAAATTCTACCTGTGAAAAATAAAAAACCCAAGAATTATAAAAAAAATGCGATTTCGTATTGAAGCAGATCCGAAACCACAGCCGTATTTTTACAGTAAATAGGTATTATTGATAACAATATTGTGAATTTTTTTCAGATTTTTAGTTTTGATGCGGCATGTCGAGAAATATTAAAAGCCGGTTTTTTCGTAGTTTTCTGTCTGTCAGATTTATTTCTATGCAGAATTTTCGTATAAGATTTTTCAAATAAACGTTTTATAGGATTTTCAATGAATTGATATACAATAGAACGGAGTAAAAATTAAAAAAGTTCACTAAAATCAGTTAATTGAACAATGCAAGCGCGTTACATTCTATAAAAGTGGCCATCGGACCAACAGCGTCAGTGGCATAGAAGTAAAGTGTCAGTCGCTTACTAGCCACCGTCCAGGCAACATCGGACCCTCAGGTATATTTATCGAAGTTCACACGACCCGCCGAAAGTGTTAAATGGTGCAGTGCTCCGACCGAATAACGAATCATTACGAACTACCAAGCAGGATCATAGTGTGTGATTACTAATCATCTGAATACTAACAAGGCCAGACTATTAAATACTCACTAAAGCAAAACAGTCTAGCAAACAAGTCAAAAAATCATCTCCCTGTCAATACCATGCGGGTCTCACCCCGCAACAAACCGAACCGCGCCGAACAAGATGAACGACTCAACCCACCAGCTAAGGAAGGAGGAACCATCGGTATCAATCCCAAACGAGATAATTAAAAAGATTATTAAAGAGGAAAAATCAGGCAAGCTGAACCAAAAAGAAATGGACAAATTAATGAACAAACTGCCAACGACGGCCAAAAGAAAAAACTCATTAACTCCCACCATCCAAACAAAAATACAGAAAAAAGAAGAAACAACTGCAATGTCCAAATCTAACATTTCATCCAGGGATTCGCTCACTTCTACTTCAATGGATGCGGAGCCTACCAATGGCGTCTACGCCATGCTACAGTCTCTCAAAGACACCATCAAAGGACTAAAAACACAGAACGAGAAACTTGTCCAACGAAACAAACATCAAACTAAAATAATAAACAGCCTGCAAAACCAATTAACAAAAAAACTGGAACCAAGAACAGGAACGCACACCCAGGAAAAAGAAGACACCGATATCCTAACGGAACGCATTACCCACGCCGGGGAAAACCCAACAACGGATCACCTATAAGCACCGTTCACCCTCGCCCAACCGAAGAAGAAAAGAAGGCAAACCGACGACAGGCTGGTAGCCGCGGAGCAGCCAGGTCATCGACCAACGCAGCCGAACACACCCCCCACCATAAACGACGAAAGCAACGCCATTAGACCAGCGCCAGGCCACCAACCATCCAAGCAAGGACCTATAGCGTCAAGCGGTAGCAGACCTCCCCCCATAATAATTGTAGGCCAAAATGCTCAGGTCACTATTGACACAATCCTCAAAACCCTGCCATACAAGCTAAATGGTGACTTCCACTCAAAAACAAACACTAAAGACCAACATATACTTTACATTGACAATCCTGCTGACTTTAAGCTAATCATTAATCTCCTAAAACAAAAAAATATAAACTTCTTCACCTACACTCCCAAATACGAAAAACCCCAGCTCTACTTAATTAAAAATTTAGTAGGGAATTTCGACGAGGATCACCTTCTGAAAGAACTAATCAACACCAACACCGAAAACCTAGAATTCACAAAAGTAAATTGATTTCTCACAAAAAAGTCAACAGCGACAAATACCACACTACCAATGTTTGTTGTACATCTATCACCTAACAGCAACGCAAATAATCTTAACCGCATTAGCAAAATAGTACACCAAACAATCCGCTGAGAGAAACTAAAAACTAACAAGACTGTTCAATGCTGGAACTGTCAGGCCTTTGGCCACTCGTTCAACAACTGCAACCTACCTTATAGATGCGTAAAATGCACAGAAAAACACGAGCCCGAACAATGCCTTATCGACAGCTCCAACACTGTACAACTAATCGAAAACAAAGATAAGCTTCACTGGGTCCTTTGTGGAAATAGTGGCCATCCAGCGTCCTACAGAGGATGCCCCATCCATCTAAGCAAACAAAAAGAAAACAGAAAAACGCAACTGTACCAAAAACTAAATAGAGACTAAAAAATTAATAAAATAGCATAGCAAGTTAACCCTAATATTTCATATAGCCAAATCACACATAACAACTCAAATAATACACAGAACACAAAGAACACATCTCACCACATACACCCAATAGCCAACCATAACACAACCATCATTCATACGCCCACTCCACATCTGGACCCAACCCTATCAATCCAAAATATTCATATAATTCTAAATGATATCAATAACCAAATCTGCACATTGGCCAAAATAATAGAATCCAACGCTTAGAAGATAAACCAACTCTTCTAAATAAATCAACAACAAACTCACACAATAAAAAGAGGAAACTTTCAATTATATCCTTAAACATAAACTCCCTTATCACCAACCAAAAGCGTAACAGTCTCCTACAATTGCTGCAGGGACAGGAGCTCGACCTCGTATTATTGGGAGAAACCAAATTAAACACTAAACACAACCCGATATACGCCGACTACACCATACACAGAACGGATAGGCCCAACTCAAAACAAGGAGGAGGAACAGCAATCCTAGTTAAAAATACTATCAGTCACAAAAGAATATACCCCAAAAAATCATCAAGTAACCAAATTCTGGATCAATAATAATTGAAATCAAAATTAACCAAACTGACAAACTATACATAATAACTGCCTACGTAGCCGGTAATCATAAAAACGAATTTATACCTGAAACCCACGCGCTATTTTCAGAACTGGATTTAGACTCACCCAATATTTATTATATAGTAGCAGGGGATCTAAATGCTCGTCATTCTAACTGGAAAAATAGTAACAATAACCCGCGTGGTGTAGTTCTAAATAATTGGCTAGATACCAACGACACCAAATTCAAAACCTCGCTCTTCAACTCACACTTCCCTTCTTACCCTAAAAGCAACTCTTACATAGATCTCTGCCTCATAGACAACAGAATTCAACTCCACAACCTGACCAAGAACTAAAAACCTTACCCTTCAACAGTGACCACAACGCCCTAAAAATTTCAGTCATAATTGATAACTACACAAGCTTAGTAAATTGGCATAAATTTAAAACAACAGCTACAAAAATAATCAAGGACTTCGACTTACCCCACAACAGAAATCTATCTAACAACGAAATAAATGAAGGACTAAACAAACTCCAATAGGCACTCAACCACTTTTTTTTTTTTTTTTTTTTTTTTTTTTTTTTTTAACGTGGAGAAATGCCTAACGCACACCCCGGGTTGGGGAATCCCGGGGTAGTGTAGGGCTTGCACCCACTAAAACTCCACGGTGGCCATCTTCAGCGCATGAGGGGGACTCCGGGAACTCTTTCGAACACTACCGGAGCCCCCCGTGCTACCTCCGCCGCTACCAGCGCGGCGGAGTGCCTTCTTCGGTGGGGAGTGTCACCTCCCCACGTGGCCGCGGACGCCTCGCGCTACGCGCCCAGCACCCGCGACCACATATTGTTCCCTGTTCGGGATTGGCGCCGCCGAGAGGGCCACACTCTCGACGACGCCCCTTCTGGGCCTTTTGACGCCCTTTCTGGGCCGGGTCCCCAACCCGGTGACCTCAGGCCCTGGCGGCCCCGCGCATGGCTGGCGGGCTTAGTGACCGAGCTCGCAGCCAAGACTTAGCGCGGGGACCGCCTGTTGTTGCCGGGCGGATAACGGTACCGCCCGGCCGAGGGACGCGCGGGCAGGTCAGGGGGGACCAGCCCCACCTGTGGCTGGGGCGGCACTTAACCGCCGCCCCGCCGCCCGACGCGCCCCTCTTCTTTCTGCGCGAGCGGGGTACGGTACCTACCATTAAAGCCTTCAACTCAACAGACTAATTGACCAGTAAAAAACTCACTGAACTACGAAAACATAAAAATTTTCTAATCACACAAATTTATAAACTGAAATCTATCAACGGCATAAATAACACACCAACCATGACCTACTACACTGAACTCCTAAATAAAACCAAAACATCAATCTCAGAGGAATATAAAAAGTTATACAATAATTACTCGGAAGAAAAGATTAAATCCATCCGCACTAACAATAATGGCCTCCAACAAACAAATAGAGTCTTCAGAGGGAAAGGTATAATCCCTATAGATACCTTACTAATAAATAAAAACAACATCCCCCTCCTGAATAAAGCCAACCTAGATCCAAGAAACCTCGATCAACACAATAACGACAAGAACCTACTAGTTATAAAAGATCCCATAGATAAACTCAACACCCGAGGAACCCACTATGAACTTACTCACAACCAAAACACAAATCTAGGCTCAATATAATTAACCAAAATAATCACTCAAAAAACAGAATTAATCAAAAACAAAATAGATAATGACAAAGCTACCCGTGTTACCCTTACTTAATTCTCCGACCCGTCATTCAATCCCCAATCAGAAGAATTCACTAATTATTTCATAAACCCACTTATTCTATCTTCGATACTCAAAACCACCAATAACAAAAAGTCCTCAGATTTTGATGGTATCCCTAACACAGTCATTACGAATATGACAGGAAAAATTATTCACCTATACACAATACTATTTAATAATCCTCTGAACAACTCATACTTCCCCTCATCCTGGTAAACAGCTAAAACAATATCAATCAAAAAGAAAAGAAAGGAAAAGAAGGTACAAGCCCTCAAAATTACAGACCGATCTCCCTTCTACCAAATATCAGCAAATTTTTCGAAAAAGTAATCCATAGAGCTTTCTCTTCCTTCGCAGAAGGAAACAATATAATTCCGGATACTCAATTTGGATTCAAAAACAAGCACTCAACCACCCATGCAATCAACAAATTCACGTCTAACATATGCTGGGCCCTCAATAATAATGAGTGCGTTTTCTCAAGCATTCATTTGAATGTTTTCACAAGCATTCAAATGAACCGATGATATAGAAGCCAGAATGACAAAACATACCTGCTCCAAAATAATTCTTCCGTCCATATGAGGTAAGATATTGTTTGAATATTTTCAGAACACTTATAAATAAATATTGATCATTGTTACATAGTCAAGAATTCAAAATAAATGTTTAAAAAAAAATGCACCTGAACGAGTCTAGAGCTCGCGCTAAAATATTTCGCAGCGGTTCAGCATCTCGACACTTTAATTCTTTTTTTTTTTTTTTTTTTTAAAAACATTTTATTATAGCCAGAATATATAAAAGTATAATGTTATAAAATGAGTAAAAACATACATTTCGTTATATAATATTAGTTTTAGGGCCATATGGCTCGTAAAAACATTGCGTTGTCATTACATTTAGTGTAATTCGGAGAGTGTTTTTGATTTTAGTATAATCCGATTGGAGCCTTGCGCTTATTAGTAGGTAAGTGAAGTGACCAAAATTTAGGCCGCATGCAAAATTGCACTACTATATTGCATGCTTAAGAGCTAAGGACGTTTGTGTACTTATAACTAATATACGAATTAACTTAATACTTAAAGGAGTAGGGCGAGGAAGTGGGGGAGGGTAGGTTATGGTGGCATTTTTTATTTACATAATTATATACACAGAATATTTACATTAGTTTTTGGTGTCCACGATTTTGTTAAATTATATTATATTTATCTTCCTAATGGGTTTTACTTGTAACTTGTTATCCAAGGATGGGTATGTAGCTTATTCCTAGAGTACAATAGATTATCATATTGTAGTGTTTTCTCTTTCAGTCTTTTGTATTACTCTTTCATCGGCCTGTTTTTTATTCAGTACTTCTGGACAGAAACATTGGAAAGCGTTCCTTTTATTTTAGTCTGGGATAATTGCATCAATTGTCTCATTAGGCTCGCATTGTATATTAATTTCTAGATTCTGCGCTAATTTTTACCTTTGATCTTTCCATTTCTTACAGTAAAGGAGAGTGGGTTGCGCATCATCTTGTGTTTGACAGCTGTACCAGCAGAGATCCGTTTGGTTTTCACCTATTTCTTTTTCCTATATTGGTTGAAGCAACCATGACCTGTAAGTATTTGTGTGGTATAAAAATTTACATTCCCGTGCTTTCTTGTGACCCATTTCTCAATATCTCTAATCAGCCTTTTAGTTCAGATTCCTGTGTTAGATTCCTCCCATATATTTTGCCATTCTTTGATTGTATTCTCCTTAGTTAATTTGATTTCTTTTTCTAGGTCTTGTTCATATTTTCCTGTCCCTTGTGTAAGGCTAGATACGTAACTTTCTATTAATTTCATATTGACTTATTCATCTGTGTATGCTTCTTCGTTATAACGAGGTTTGTGACATCTTAATTTATTATCGTTCCTTGTTAGTCTGGCTAAATTTTTAATTTTACTATTTCTAGCATTATCCTTTTTTTTTATTTCATAAAGTTCTTTTCTTACTTTGATCTTTACCAAAATGGGTGGAAATCTTGCTAGTACACAGAAGGCGTTTAATGATTAATGATTAATTTAATTTTATTATAAGATTAATGATTTATTTTATTGATTGAAATAAATATTATTTTATATACCTTATCTAACTTTACTAATTATTTCCTTATTAGCCTTTGATGTAAGTTTATTTCTTATTATCTATTAGGTTCTATCGTATAAATTACAAACTAATTTTCAATTTGTTGTTCGTTTGAAATCAAAATTGGACACCAACAAAATATTCTGCCGTCTGTAGACTGCATTTTGCAGAAACTGATATCCAAAGGTACCAGGGTATTCTATCGCCCAATGGTGTACTGGAGAATGTTTTGTTGAGATGTCTAAGGCTTATAGCGGATGCAGTACCATCCATTTTCCCCAATTTACCTTCTTACTTAATAAAATGTATGCTACCACCAAGAAAAGATCCTGTAGAGCGTGAACAAGAAATATTTCAAAGGAATGAATATTTACTCCAAGAATTTACTAATTCAGATTTAATTAGTAATTTCTCGGATTTAATAAATAATTATAAAGAAAAGCTTGTAATTTCAAACTGTTGGACTATTAAAATAAGAAATTCAAAAATTTATTTTTGCATGCTTGTATGTAATGATGATTCTGAATTTTTGGTACTAACTGCACAGATTGTGATTACTGACGACATGAAATTACAAGTCTTTCAAAAAGATAATGAAGTGTCATTTAATGATTTAAAGTGGGTACTACCTATTGACAAGAAATTGTCTAGGTGGTCTCAGCTTGAGAATTTATTAAACAGATATAAAGTATTACATGATGCAGATTCTAACACTGATATATGTCTTATTGAAAAACATCTTGAGAAGTCTCTAGAAGAACTCAATAAGCCATATATTATTGCAGAATCGATTGAATTCGCTTACACCAAAAATATTGAAAAAGTAGCAGATCAAATAAGGCAAATAAAAAATAAAAATGATAGACATAGCTCGTGCACCATTATTATGGCCTTCTCGTTATGTAGTCAATCATCGACTGCATACAATCTATTAAGAAGTATTTTTAAATTATCCAATAAGGGTGTAAGTTTTCCTAATCCTTCACAGTCTAATAAAATCATTTATCATTCTTACGACTTTGATCATATAATGAAAAATATAAGAAATAATTGGTTAAATTTAAAAATGTAGATAAAACTTTCGTTTTTCCCGACATTTATATAAACGAACTAAGATTAGCGAAGTTTAATGATTTACGTACGGTTTACGATTTCGAAAAATATTTAATTGCTAAGAAAGCTTATAAATTAAACTATAACTCACTATATCCAAATAATTTTGACCGACGAAAGGTTTTTCTCGTTGATAACGTATTCCATCAATCTACAATAGCAGCTATGAAGGATTTCAATTATACCGGTACCGCTCAGTTTTTAGAAATATTTCGCAATTGGTGGAACATCGTGAATAATACAAGTAGTGTGAAAGGCAACAGGAAAAGAAACGAATTTTGTAAACCGATTTTGAATGTCAATGATTTTACATGTGAATTTTTAAAGAAATTTCTAATATGGTTAAATTCTTGGCAAAACTTAGAGACAAATGGCCACTTAATATTAGATACTTTCAAAGCTCTGCAACAAAGTACTACAGTTCTTTTACAACTTATAGAGTACTGTTTTCAAAATTTTGATATATCATAACTTCTAGCTGGAAAATTTACAACCGAAAAATTAGAGAAACGGTTTGGAAATTATAGACTTATATCTGCTTGTAATTATCATATATCATATACTGAAGCAATTCATCCAGAAGAAAATATTAGATTGAAACATATATTTACAAAATCGGCAAGTTCGTTTTCTTTTACTGAAATCAAAAATAAATTTCGAATGATAACAGTAACGATCTTCATGATCTTTCCATTGATGTAATTGGTTTTTTGGGAATCTTTGATTCTGCATATTTGTCCGATTGTGTTGTTGATGATTCCATTAAAATTTACATATCCGAGTATGCACCCCAATCTGCTGCTAAAAAATTAAATTGCAATATATGTCGATTATTAATTGTGGAGAATAAAGGTAAAACTATAGGCGATATATATTTTGATCACTTACAAAGAGGGGGCCTTTCTCTTCCCACTGAAGAAGTGATAAGCACATTTATTCATATGTATGCACTAATGGAGGCCATAATAAATGATGGTAATTTAGTATCTCAATTCATACAATCTGAAAATCATAAATATATTTTATGTAAATTAACATATATTAGTATTCAAGCAGATATACATTAATTAGCATTTTCAGATACATGCGTTTGTGGACAAACTTACCACAGTATTTTGTTTAAATTATTATCAATTTTTTCAAGTATTTTATTAAACGATCATGTAAAAACTGTAAATAATAGTCAGTTGGAAACGCGTGCAGACATCTCTTCTAAAAATCGTAAATTAAAAACTTTTAATAGGAACTAGATTTTCAACGATGTTCTTTTAATTTCACTTTTCTTCAAACGTCAATTTTGATGTATATATATTCAACTTATTCTTTTCAATATTAATGTTTTAATACATTAATAGAGTTTTATTTATTTGCTTAGTATGTACTATTTCACAAGATTTAAGGTTTTACTGGTAGTATTTCAAGATTACGTTTTGTTATGTTTTCTTATTAATATTCTTGAAGATTATCTGGTATTATTATTTCAAAATGTAATACTTTATATTTTGATGAATACAAAAATTATGTTTTTGTTATGTTTTATTTAAAATTAGTTTTATTTTAGAAAGTGGGATGATATGACTATTGGCGAACCACCCATTATAATAAAAAAAGGGTAACGCGCCATGGTAAATACCCCTAGGGTGGTGAGGAAATCTTCCACAATTACAATACTATCCTCTAACATGATTTTATAATTAACTGCATAATTGTTCCTTTCAATATCTAATTATGCTAACCTCTTTAGCCTGTTTCACCTGTTCACTTAACCTATTTGGCTCCGTACCAATAATTTTGTCTATTCCACGTCTCTCTATTAACTTATACATACCTTTATCAATTTTTAAATCCTTCAATTTGATTCAAAGATAGTTTTATCTTGTTTCACACTTATATTTTCTTCAAATCTCTGTAAATATTTCAAATATAATGCATCACAACACCAAACACTTTCAAGAGTCCACAAAATATATATCGCATTTTTAAAGATTAGTATACTTCCGTTTTACTTCTCCTTACTACAGTTATAATATTTATGTATTGCTTATACATAATTAATAAAAGTACTGTATATTAGTATAACTGTATACAACAAAATGACGTTAATTATGAAGTATCATAATTAAGTACAAAACTCTACATTTGAAATTAAGACACCCGATTGTCACACGAACGGTGTGGCCACGTTGTTCAGCACGGCTGGTACTAGAGTCGGCTGTGGTCCAACTTTTATCGTCAGAGACTAACCTAGCTTGCACTGGTACAAATAACACTTCAAAAAATTCTTTTAAGTATCTTAGTTATCGCGAAAATATATATCAGTAATATCGCTCACAAGTTTGTGCCACATATAACTGTTTCTACATCATTTCACCTTGATAAATAAGGAACCTTTCACAGTAACGTCTATCACTCGCGATAGCCAATCAACGTCCTCACTTTCCGTTGAATCTGAACCTCTGATACGGTCAAGGAGCTGCTATTTCACGCTGAGTTTTATGCATCTGACGTCGACTTCTGCGGACCTAGTCGTCCGATCTGGTTGAGCAACGTCGCAAATGGAAGCCTAGGTTGTCCGAAAAATAAATACAATCATAATTCTGCCATCCGCTGTATCGGTACCTATAATAATATGATTACCATGATTATTATTAAGATGGTTATGATTAATAATATTATTGCGATTATTATTGTGATTATTATCACGGTTATTATTATTATTATCATTATTATTATGATTGTTATGACTATTATTATTATTATGATTGTTATGGTTATTATGATTATTACAATTGTAATGATTATTTTGGATATTATTATGATTATTATGATTATTATGGTTGTTAGTATGATTATTATGATTATTATGATCATCATTAAGATTATTATGGTTATTATGGCTATTATAATGATTATTATGATTATTTCCATGATTATTCTGTTTATTATTACGATTATTATGATTATTATGATTATTGCAATTATAATTGCGGTTATTATCACGGTTATTATGATTATTATCATTATTATTATTATTGTTATGATTATTATTAGTATTATTACGTTTATTATGGCTATTATGATTATTATGATTATTATGATAACTATGGTCATTATGATTATTGATATGATTGTTATTATGACTCTTAGGATTATTATGATTATTGCGATTATCATTGTGATTATTATCATGGTCATTATGATTATTATCATTATTATTATGATTGTTATGGTTAATGTTATTTCTATGATTATTATGGTCATTATTACGATTACTATTATTATTACGTTTATTATGGTTATAATGGTTATTATTGTGGTTATTATGATTATCAGGTTTATTATGATTATCGTGATTATTATTATGGTTATTCTGATTATTATTATAATTGTTATGGTTATTGTGATTATTATATGATGGTTATGCTTATTATGTTTATTATGGTTATTCTGATTATTATGATTATTATGGTTAGTACGATTACTATGATTATTATGATTATTATGGTTAGTATGATTATTATGATTATTATGATCACCATTAAAATTATTATTGTTATTATGATTATTATGACCATTATGCCTATTAGAATGATTATTATGATTATTTCCATGATTATTATGTTTATTTCCATGATTATTATGGTTATTCTAATTATTACTGTGATTATTATGATTATTATGCTTATGGATATGATTATTATGGTTATTCTAATTATTACTGTGATTATTATGATTATTATGCTTATGGATATGATTATTATTACGATTACTATGATTATTATTATGATTATTATGGTTATTATGGTTATTGTAACTACTATGATTATTCTTATGAGTATAATGATTATTTTGATTATTATGATTATTATTATGATTATTATAGTTCTTATTACGAGTATTGTTATGATTATTATGATTATTACGATTACTATGATTACTATTGTTATTATGATTAATTTGATAATTGTCATTATTATTATGATTATTATTGTGATTATTACGATTATTATGGTTGCTATGATTATTACTATTGTTATTATGATTGTTATGATTATTATTGTGGTTATTATGACTATTATAATTACTATTGTGTTTATTATGAATATTATTATGATTATTAGGATTAGTATGATTGTTACGGTTGTTACGATTATTATTATGATTATCATGATTATTATGATTATTATTTACGATTATTACGATTATTCAGACTATTATTATGATTATTAATACTATTATGATTAGTATTACGATTATTACGATTATTACGATTATTACGATTGTTGTTGTGCCTCGTCTGGTGACTTCGCAGGACATGGGACGGGACATTGCCTTAGGGTTCGCGAGCGTTTAAAGGATTAGAATTTCAGCAAATATCAGTTTCAGCAAAGCTCCGTTTATTGTGCAGACGTACTGAACAGTTCGGGAGGTTACAGTGCTTGCTTCGAGCAGTTCTGGGTAGTGGTTTTCCTCGAACTCCTCGATTGACAACTCTCTCGATTTCTGTTCGGCGTTTTTGTTGAGGTCACACGTTACCATATATGGTTCTGTTAGCAACAACGTTGAGATGTCGATGCTGGATTAGCGGAACGTGCTTAGCGGAACGCGTTCCTTTCTAGATCGTTCTCGGGTGACGCAATTATGTTACGCGGATGGGCGTTGTCTGGTACAACATCCCCCCCCCCCCCCCCCCCCCCCCCCCCGGAGAGCAAAACCCATAAGTTTTCCGAGGTATCTGCTGTATACATAACATCTGTTGTATACAAACTTGGAGGGTTTATCTGGTAAAAGTATGAGAATAAATGTAACAACGAAAAAAGTTGTCTGACTGCTTACACGAACATCAGAAGGTCACTACATGTTCAGTGTGATAAAAAGCAAGACTCGGGTCGCACGATGTAGAGATCGAAGTAATTAAAGGCGAAAGGTCCCAACCGCTTGCGTGACATAGCCTCGAAGTGCAGACTTTTTCCTCCGTATGGCGAATCGATTTTATCATACCGGCAGTGCTTTGCCTCCGGCAACCCGAGAGCATACCAGAAGGACGCGATCGCGCTGTACGGAGGAAATCGTAGAGGCCATTGAAGAAGATGCCACCGTCAGTATACGTGATCTCAGCCCACAATTTGAGTAAGTATAATTAAGAAATTAACAATTAGAATAAATAAATAAAGAAATAACATTTCATGGTGCTAATTGAAGGTGACCTTTTACTTTGTTTCAGTGTGAGCAGATCGACGGTACACTGGATGTTAAAAGATCAGAAGTTGCACCCGTACAAATACGTACGGGTGCACAATTTACGCCCCACAGATTTTGTCCAACGAATGGACTATTCTACGTGGCTGTTGGGGCCAATTCGCCGGAATCCGTCGTTCCACACACGCATATTGTGGACCGACGAAGCACTCTTCACCGAAGAAGAGTGCTTCAATGCCCACAATAGCCACGTGTGGAACGACGTGAATCTACACGCGACTAGCGTAAGCAACACACAGGTCCGGTGGTCCATTAATGCATGGGCCGAGATTTGTGGTGGTAGGATCATCGGGCCTTATCTTTTACCTGATAGGCTCGATGGGGGCGCGTATTTGGCGTTCCTACAACACGTTCTATCGGGTCTCTTGGAGGATATTCCACTAGAGGACCGGAAGAATATGTATTTTCAACAAGATGGAGCGCCACCCCACTATCACTCAACAGTCCGGGTCCATCTTAGTGAAACCTTTCAGGAAAGGTGGATTGGACGCACCGGACCTGTCATATAGCCCCCACGGTCACCAGATATCAATCCGTCAAAATCGTTACTTGCCGTGGAGATTTTAATCCTGAAGTGATAAGTGTTGCTGACTGTGGATTCTGTAAACGCGAAGTGAATTTGTGTACAAGATTACCTGCGCTTCGAAGCATCCCCCAACATGCTTGGCTATTGACCCCGAGGGACCAGAGTTCAAGCAGCAGGTGAATTCTTCGTAAGTTTCATCGATCAAAATTCAATGACAACCTTCTTCTCTCTCATTTCTTATGTTCTACAACTTTGTTAATTAATTTAGAAATCTGAGAAAATTCCACAACATTTGTCCCGGTAGCTAAGGTGTCCCTGATTTTTCTCACAATTTTTTATCCAATTGTTTAGGAAAAATTAACACTAACATTCCTTTTTTGCTTTTTTTTATTTTTTATGAGTTGGCTAATAATTTAAAAACCTGAGAAAATTCCACAATATATGTCGCGATAGCCAGCGTGTCTCTGATTTTTTTTCATACTTTTTCACCCAATAGTTTAGAAGAAATTGGACAATAACGTAAAGATCTTGAGTTTCTTGTATAAGCCTCGAGCACGGTGAGTAGCAGACGCTCTGCGTAGCTTGTGCCCTGTCGCTGGTCAGGTGGTAATATCTTAGAAACTATTTGAAAAATGGTACATACTTTAATGTTTGCTGAATTCGTCTTGAAACATACTATCTATTGATGAAACAAAAAATAGATAATCCCATTAAAAAAACCAAACTTAACTTTCATATCTCTGTAAACAATAATGATAAAAAAAAATTGTTACGGCCAATAAATCAGTCCCCTCTTGCCATTCAATTTCATATAAAAACTTTTTTCCTATCTTTAATAAGTTACCAAATAATCGACTGTCCAGGATTTCGTGAGACATACTGTATATAGTTGATTATAGTTACAATAATATATGGGGTATTCCATAGAATTGGTCGAGGGTGTTTGTTCCCTACTAAATGTTCTAAACTTTTGTTCCGTATTTTGTTCGGTTTTTTCGCTGTTTGCAGTATCGGAATTACATTATGTGTTTCTTTTTATTTTTCGGCAGGTTATGTTTGTGTAGAGTGTAAAAATGCATAGTCCGATTATTACCATTCCGGTTGCTGAAGATGTGATTAAGCCGTAATGGTGGTTTTCTCTAGGTTTTTCTCTAGTTCGGTTAGTTTCTGGTCTAGTTTGTTTAATTCTTCCGGATGTTTGACTATTTTTTTGAGTTTGGGAGTGACATCTTGGGGGTCGAAAATGTTTTGTGGTGGTTTTATGTGAGCTATAGTCAAATTGTAATTAGGTAAGTAGTCTCGTATCTGCTCGGTACCGTATTGTTTGCCTATTTCTATTCTGAATTCTGCGGCTGTGATCGTACATTTATTTTTTATTGTTATTATACCAGAATCTTTAATGCTATATATTTTTGTACTTTCGTCGTTACAGGTTATCGCTAATTGGGTTGGTTTCGGTGCAACGTAGATCCATGTTCCCGGGTGTTGTAATTCTATTATCATTGTGTAATTTAGTGTTGTGACGTGTGCGTTACAATTTTTGGGATGTTTTGTTCGTTGTGTATATAATTGAATTTCGCAGGGTCTGTATGGTATCGCTTTAAATATGGTGTGGATGGATGCGCAGATGTATAAGTCGTTTATTATCTTACATGCGTTTAGGTCGTTTTCGTCGAGTCGTATGCATTCTTGTACTGAGGTGTCGAGAGTTACGTATGTATTTCGTGGTTCGATGAAGGCGTACAGTGATTCGTTTATTTTGCTTGGTACGTAGTGTACTTTGCTTAGTTTAAATTTCTTTGTGTTTAATAGTGGTATTTCTAATACTATGTGGATGGTTTTTATGTTCGCGAATGCTGAGAGTGTTATAAATTTGTAAAGGAGGTGCATGTTATTCAAGTTAATAGCGATCGGGAAGTTCAGTCCTTGTGGTATTGCTGACGTGAGGTATGCGACAATGTCTGATGGCGTTAATATTTGCAGGTTTAGGATGCGTTTTTGTATGTCTAAGATAAAACCTAATAAATTGTGTGTGTCTTGTAGTAGTGTTTCGGCAACGTTTGTGATTATCATGAGTTTTTCGTCTATTGTCTCTCGAAAATTGGGAATTGGCGTATTGTTGTACTAGGTATTGGATTTGTCTTGTTGCGTTTAGTAATGTCATTTCGTTTTGGTGTACGTTATGTCTCGTTTCGTTCAGTAGGTCTGTGTTAGTTTTTATAATTTGTATTTGTTCTTTGATCGAAGTTTTTAATGTGTTACTTTGGGTTTTTAGTGCTTGTAATTGGTTGTGGATCTTTTTTCTGTCTTTCAAATCCATGAAGCCGAAAAGGGATTCGCCTATGTAACCGATTCCGTCGAATAGTCCGCGGCGGCGCTTAGCGTATGTGTCTATGATGTGCTGGATATGTGTGAGTAGTTTGGCGGTTTCGTCTAATTTAGTCTGGATATTGTTAGTAAAGGTTTTACAAAAATTTTGGCAGTTGAGCGTGTTTGGGGTTTTACATTATTCTATGACGTCGTAAAGCGCTTCTTGAAGTGTTTCTTCGCGTCGGTAGGTATGGGTAATGTTTAGGCGTGGTACAAGTTTCCATGAGTCCTGATAGGTTTCTAAGTCGTCTAATGTTTCAAAATATATGCCTGAGCGGTGTTAGAATTCCTGTATCGTAAAGTTTTTTCCGATGGCTGACCCTCGATTTGATTGTATTTGTATACATAGAACGATTAATCTGAAAAATACATACTATGTGTTTGTTTCGTTCGTAGCTTTCTTTGCAGAGTTTCATGTTGCGTTTGAGGTATGCTATGCTATTATTTGATTAGTTTCTCCATACGAAAGCTACTTTGTCTATGTAATCTTAGGCAGAGCAAGATGTTGGGGGTATACTGGTCTCGATTTCGTTCTGGGCGTTTCTTCGGTCTCTGGACGGTTGAGAGTGGTGTCTGAATCCCTATTTTAGTTAAAATGGCAGCTCGTATGCTCCGTAGGCTTAATCTGTTTGAGTTAATCGAGTGTTCTCGCAAAAAGGTCACGGAATATTATGTACGTATTGTACTGTTGTTTCTGAGTGTTTAGTGTGTTGTATTATTGTGTGTGATAGTTAAAGGTTTTCTTTCCTTAGGAGAACTTGTATTCACCGATGGAGGGTTACATGTCCCTTCAATATCGTGTATCCATACACCAGATTCGGGCCTGTCGGCGGCGGTATCGTGAGGAAGAAGAGGAGTGGTTGGGAAACAGTGACGCCTGGGATCTCCGGCGGTTGTTTGGACTAGAGCCCGTTCCTTGGGATATCCCCTGGCCGTCTCAATAAACAGTTTTCATTTTTCTTCATTTGAAATTGTTTTGTGTGTATGTCTCTCCTATCTTTTCCCCATTCTATAAAGTGCTTTAAACGGTTCGCGTGTACTTTTAGTGATCGTCGCCCTTTTGAGATTGTATAGTTACTATTGCCGTGTGGTTTTTGTATTTTGTATAGTCCTATCTACGAAGGGGTTAGTTTCTTTGATTGTCCACGTCTTAGCGTCTCGTCGCGTAGTAGTACTAGGTCGCCTTGTTTGAATGTTGCTTTAATGAATTTGGTTAGTAGGTCCTGGAAGGTTAGTATGTATTAGTTTCGTCTGTTTATCTCAGGCAGTGGGCCTACTATGTCCAGGGCGCATTTCTCAAATGGTTCCGTGGAGGTATCGGTGATAACTATAGGGGTTTTTATGATATGGGTTACTTTGTTCTTCTGGCATTTTTCGCATTTCGAGATACAGTTTTCTATGTCCTTCTTCATTCCGGGCCAAAGATGTTTTAGTTTAATGAGTTCTAATGTTCGTTTGACTCCTAAATGTCCGCCGAAGGGAGTGTCGTGGTATTCATATTGGATACGTTTCTTTTCTTCCTCTGTATATATTAGATTTTCAGTTTCTATGTCGTCTTTTTGTAAGGGCCCGTCCTTGTCGATTGTGTTATCGGCGTCGTCTATGGTTTCACTTTCGTCACGATTGTCTGTCGTTTCTTTCCTGAGTCTGCCCCGTCCCGTTTTTATCGCGAACATTCTGCTGAGCGGCTCTGCGGTCCTATTCGTCTTACCGCTTTTATATTCTATGATATAATCGTATTCGGCTAATTTCAATCTCCATCTCATTAGCCTCGAGCCTGGCCCCTTCACGCTAAAGAGCCGAGTGAATGGCTTGTGATCGGTTATTATAGTAAACTTGGTACCATATAAATACGGTCGGAAGTGTTGTGTTGCCCATACTATAGCTAGTAATTCCTTTTCAATGGTACTATAATTTATTCCCGCTTTGTTTAAGACTCTACTCGCGTATGCTATTGGTAGATCTTGACCAGGGTTTCCTTGAGGTAAGATCGCGCCTACTGCTTTCCCTGAAGGGTCGCTTGTCAGAACAAATGGTTTCGAGAAATCTGGATACTGTAGTAGGGGTGCTGTAATTAGTTTTTCTTTTAAAATGTCAAAAGCTTCTTGTTCCTGTGCCTTCCATCTAAATTCTTGATCTTTCTTGAGTAATTGGGTGAGAGGTTCTGCAATCTTTGCAAAATGCTCTATGAATCTCCTATAATATCCTGCTAGGCCTAGAAATGATTATACGTCTTCGACTTTTTTGGGGGTAGGGAAATTTTTGACGACGTCTAGTTTCGAAGGGTCTGGCTTTATTCCGTCTTCCCTTATTAAATGTCCCAAATATACTGTATCCTTTCGTTAGAATTCGCATTTGTCTGGTTGTAATTTTAGTTCACTTTCGCGAATGCGGTCGAATATTAAGGCTAGACGTTCGAACTACTATATCGCCTAGGTATACAAAACATTTTAGTACTTGTAGTCCTGATAATACCGTGTTCATTAGTCTTTGGAACGTTGCAGGCGCGTTCTTGAGTCCGAATAGCATCCGATTAAATTCAAAGTGTCCGTGGGGTGTCGAGAACGCTGTTTTTCCGCGATCCTGTTCTTTCATGGGAATTTGGTGGAAACCGGATTTTAAATCCAGGGTCGAAAAGTATTTGGCGCCGCCTAGCTGGTCAAGTACGTCTGTTATGTTTGGTAGTGGGTGTGAGTTACATTCTGTTACTTCGTTTAGTTTGCGGAAATCTACTACTACTCGAAATTTAACTTTTCCTGACGCGTCTGCCTTTTTAGGAACTATTAGTCACGGAGCGTTCCACTGGCTAGTGCTAGGTCTGACTATTCCTTGATCGATCATTTCTTTTACTTGCTTGTTCACTTCTTCCTTTTGGGGTTTGCGGTAGTCTATACGGTTTTACATTGATTGGTTTCGTTCCCTGAACTGAAGGAATAGAGTGTTCTGCTATGGTTGTGAGTCTTAGTCTATCTCCTTCTAGGTGGAAGATATCGTTGTACCTTTCGCATAATTCTAACAAGCCGGGTTTTTCTTCTGCATTTAGGTGGTCTACACTAATATTAACGCATAAAGTTTGCATTCTCTCCCTGCCTTGCAGAAATCGCACATTGTGTAAATTGTTATGCGTCTGCGTGTCAGTGTCGACTGTTGATTCTACGTTGTTTGTAATCTCTTTTTCTAGTTCTGCCGTAGGTATGTCTACTGGGGTTTCTTCTGGGGTGGTGTTTAAGACGGGTATTAGGCACCTGCCGCCCCTGCCTATTGTTAGCACGTTTCCTATGAATACTCCTGGTTTAATGAGACGTTTGGAAACAACTCCTTCTCCTATGTCTCGGGTTTTCGCTAAGATAACTGTTTCTGATCACGGTTTTAATACTGCATTATCGTTGCTTCGGAGGGGAACTTCGGTTCCGTGTAATTCTAAGCATTGGTTTACTTTGATACAAGCTTTATGTTTGGTCATGAAGTCATGTCCTAAAATTCCATCTGTCTCGATGGGGAAATCGTCCCGTACTAGTCGACAAGGGTGCGTTATAATTTTATCTCCGATCTGTACGTTTAATTGTATTAGGCGCAGTGTTTTGGTTTCCATGTCAACTATACCCCGCAGGGCTACCGTTTCGTTTTCCGCGCGCACCTCGCTCAGTACTTTTCTTATCTTCATCAGTGTGATATCGGCTGCTATGTCCACCATGTTCGCCTTTCCGTTTACTATCTCTGGCGCTTTAATCTCTAAAATGTTCCTCACAGAAGTATCAGTGCTTACGCGGTATGACCCTACCGTCGGCTCGCTGCTCGTCCTTCGTTCGTTGCCTATCTCACGGTCACCGTACGCGCGCTTGGTTTCCTGACCTATGCTAGTTGTTTCTCGGCTCCTGACTGTGTCGACTCGGGTTGCGGGTTCGCGCCTACTGCCCGAGAATTTTCGAGAACCTCTCGAGAGGCTGCGATCATTGGCGCGTTTCCTCGCTCTGCATTCCCTAATTACGTGCCCTGTCTTTCTGCAATAATGGCAAATGGAAGCTCACTGTGATTCTCTTTTGACTTGTGTATGGGGTGTGGGGAAGCTCTGGCGCGGCATGCTGTCCTGTTCTATTGTACCTTTCGCAACGTAGCGTATTTATTCTCTCACCGGTGCTGGCGTAGCTACCGGAAAAATGATTATCGAACCTCTTGAACCCTTTTGGGGCATTGAAACCTATGGCTCTTTCTTCTTCTATGGCCGCGGCGATAGTTGCGTTAAGGGAGTCATATTTCCGAGACCTTATTATCGTCCCTAATCTCGTACTCAGCCCAAGACTAAAAACATCTAATACCCGTCGACGTACCGAATTTACTAAGACGGCGTTTACTTCACTACTGTTTTCTGGCTCGATAGAGAATTGCGATACCTCGGCTACTAACTCTTCGACTCTCGAGGCAAATGCTCTAACACTTTCTCGATCTCTCTGACGGCATGCATGAAACTGCTTCTGCCGCACCTCTGGTACGAATTTCCATGAATAAGGCACTAGTACGGATTTGTACTCTATTTCTCTCGCGGCCTACCTTTCAATTTGGTTCCAATAACTGTACTCGAGAAGATTTATTGCTCGTGTCGCGAAATTAAATTTGCGGCGCTTTCTTACGTGTTCAACAATTCGGAGAGTTCGTCGCAGACTTCCCTTCGAACTTATCGACTAGCCCTAACGCGGTTGCCAAAGGCAATACTCCCGTTTCTCTTCCGGTGTTGCTAGTACCTGGCGTAGACATGTTTTGTGATTCTGTTTCCTCTGTGTCAATTAGACTAAAATCTGCTACGTGGGCAGGATACTCTAGGGTGGGCGTTATAAACGCGACTTCGGGTCTACCAGTTACACTATTGTCGGAAGCGGTGTCGAAACTCGAATCGAGCGCTGGCGCTTGTAATCGGTGTCGAGACGGCCTCGGTCCTTCTATAGACGACACCGGCTCCTTTTTTCTCAAAAAATGATTCTAGTGATCTAGATAGACTCTTTAGATTTGGAAGTATGTACCTATGCACGCGTTCGTCCTCTATAGACATACATAGGCCGTCGCAACGATTGAAGGTTCTGGTTTACGCAGTGTCGTGTATCTATACGGTCAGACAATTACAATCATTACAATCGTTAGCTTGTTTACTCCCAGAGCTGCTCGCACGCACATTTCGTCGGCTCGGTCGGACTTCCTCTCGTACGTGAATCAGCTGTAATGACGGGGAGTAGGATGTAGATCTCAGCAAGGTCGTTGCCTCTTCGCTTATCGCGATAGCGCGTCGCGGGATGCGTTGTCCTCTCGTACGTTCATTTCTCTGATAGCAGCGTCCATTTGCCTCCTAGGTCCTTCAGTCCTTGCCGCTGCGATCCTCGGATCCGATGACCTCACAGATGGTTTGGTGTTCAGTTTTTTTATTGTCTTCTGCTAGTTCACCCGTTCGCTCTCGAGTCGGAATTACCTGGCTCTCGGTTCGTCGACTAGATGACGGCGAGCGTCTCCACGGATTTCGTCCTACATTCGTCTAATGCTACCTCAGTAACGACGGTTGCCCCGTTTGCCTGGTGTCACCTATTCGACGTGATGCCTTCCTAGCGTCGGTCCTCGACGCCATGGTCCTCCGACGTAGCGGTCCTTGGGAGATCCTGGACAACGACCTCCGCCGCCACAAAAATTGTTGCGCCCCGCGTGGTGACTTCGCAGGACAAGGGACAGGATATAGCCTTAGGGTTCGCGAGCGGTTAAAGGATTGAAATACATCGGATGGTTTCAACAAAACACCGTTTATTGCGCACAGGTACTGAACAGTTCGGGAGGTTACAGTGATCGCTTCGAACAGTTCACCGCCGTGGTTTTCCTCGACCACCTCGATTTCCAACTCCACCAACGTTTTCCGAAAGGTCGCACATTACCATATATGGTTCTGTTAGCAACAAATTTGATATGTCGATGTGGATTAGCGGAATGTGCTTACCGGAACGCGTGCCGTTCTACAGCGTTCTCTGCTGACGCAATTATGTTACGCGGAAGGGCGTTGTCTGGAACAGCAAGTGATATAATGCACAGTTTAACATTAAAGCCGACGTTTAACGTAAAATTCGCAATATTTCATCGACCATCGGGGTTTTTCACTAACATGAATCAGAACTAGACCAAACACCGATATCAGTGCTATAGTGCGTAGTTTGGCATTAAAGTCGCCGTTTGTCGCGAAAATCGTAATATTTCATCAAACGCGGTGATATTTCACCAATATGACTCGATACTAGTCCAAACATCGATTTCAGTGATGTAATGCTTAGGTTCAAGTTAACGGCGACGTTTATCGTGAAATTCGCAGTATTTCATCGAACTCGTGATATTTCGCTAATATGCCTAGACACTAGACCAAACGTCGGTTTCAGATATGTAATGCGTAGTTTAACGTTAAAGTTGACGTTTGACGTGAAATTCGCAATCTATCATCGAGCTGCGTGATATTTCACTAAAATGCCTCGAAACTAGGCCAAACATCGATTTCAGGTATATGATGCGCAGTTTAACGTTAAAGTCGACGTTTGTCGTGAAATTCGCAATATTTCATCGAGCTCCGTGATATTTCGCTAATATGCCTCGAGTCTAGGCCAAACGTCGATTTCAGGTATGTAAAGCGAAGTTTAACACTAAAGTCGACGTTTGACATGCAATTAGCAATATTACATCAAATGAGGCGATATTTCACATATAAGTCTCGAAACTTTCCCCAACATCGATTTGAGAGATATAGTGCGTGTTTTGACGTTAAAGTCTACGTTTGACGTGAAATTCGCCATATTACATCCAACGCGGTGATATTTCACCAGTAAGACTCGGTTGTTGCGTAGCCTTCAGGGATTTTTATTTGGACCCGGGAAGGATTCGTGCCCGTGGAGCGCTAAAGCACTCTGCTCGTAAAGAAATGAAACAAATTTAAACTCAAACTAAACTGTTGTATTTGAACCAAGGGAAAACACGTCTTATCAGTTCACAGGACTGGGACGAAGAGAGCGTACCAAAATGGTTTGTTAATTTTTGGTATCTTAGTAACAAGGAACCAATTACATAATTATATTATAATTAATAAACTCCAATTCGTTAAAACTATCGTCAGCATTTATCGATTTCTAGCTTTCGAGTCTTTTACATCTTGGCGCTGGAGATAATTCCTTAGAGAAGGGGAAAAAGGTGAGATTTGAATGTTTAAATAAGTGTTTCTAAGGAGATATTGATTTATTCTTTACTGTGAAATATTCTGTAGAGTAATGTTTATAACTGGTTTCAAGCATATAAACTTATTCCAACTTCACTTTTGACGCCTTCTCTATTACATTCAATTTGAACTTCGCGCCTTGAAGTTAGTGTCACACGTTGTCACACAACACGGTACATGTTGAAAGACCGATTTTAGTTGTATAATGCCTAGATTAACGTTAAAGTCTACGCTTGACGTGAAACTTGCCATATTTCATCAAACACAGTGATATTTCACTAATATGACTGGAAACTTGCACAAACATCGATTTCAGTGATATAGTGCGTAGTTGGACGTTAAAGTCGATGGTTGTCATGAAATTCGCCCTATTTTGTCAAACGCCGTGATATATCATTAATATGACTCAAAGCTAGGACAAACATCGATATCAGTGGTATAATGCACAGTTTCACGTGCGAATTTCACGCCGGTCGTCGACATTAACGAGATGCTACGCATTATATAGCTGAAATCAATGTTATGACAAGAATCGACTGATTTGGCGAAATATCAGCGCGTTTGATGAAATATGGCGAATTTGACGTCGAACGTCGACTTTAACCAGATACTACGCATTGTATAACTGAAATCGATGTTTGGACAAGAATGGAGTTATTTTGCGAAATATCACCGCGTTTGATGAAATATTGCGAATTCGACGTCCAACATCGAGTTTAACAAGGTACTACGCATTATATCACTGAAATCGAGGTTGGGACAAGAATGCAGTCATTTGATTCACACCAAAATCATGACACAGCCTATTTCTAAAATACATAACTGAATTCATACGACTTCAGGTTTTCCTCTCTTTTTTCAACCATTACTTTACAAGTTCCTTTAATTCTGAGTATTATAATATTGAGCTCTAATTTCTGTTAAATCTAGTCATTTACATTTATTTTTTCTATGAATTATAATGTATGCTAAATTAACTAGAATTGCTTGCGTTAGAATTCACAGCTCTGTTCTAACTAATTTAACTATTTATTCTTTGTAGGAATCTCAAAACGCAGTTTTCACTGGGAACTTTATCGTGTATTTATACCGTAGGTTTAATTTCGATAAGTTACAGTTCTGTTATCTTCAAACTTATACTCTTATAGTATATAAGTTATAAACTTATAAACTATAAGCGGTATCAACCGTAAGCGCGATGCAACCCTTGCGGCCTTCAGTCTCGGGTACAGATGGCTCTTTCGAACTTGTAGGGCAATACGTGTGATCATAAACGGCCAATTCTGCGAGACACTCATCACGGTCTCCTACTCTAATCCGACGTGCCTTTGCTTTCCCCCATGAATTTGTTTGCAATTTTTTCGATCTGAAGGAGAGACTACCACCTCTACTAAAAAGAGTAACTGCGGAAGACCCAACCTCGTTGGTGTCAAGTAACAAATCAAATTCGAGTATTTCAACGAAGTTACACCCTGAGAAGTCATGGTGGAGGAATGCGAGGGCACGACGAAAGAGACTTTGGAAAAAATCGTCAGTTTCGATCATAATTCCACCGCCGAACTGTGTAATATCTTATTTTTATTTACGGAATGTCACGGCATTGCGGAAGTCGCGCCGCAGAGCGTTTCAAAATAAACCACGACCGTGGAGCTTTTAATTCGGTGCATTCCGCGATTGTCGGTCGTTAAAAGGACAAGTTTTCGTTTGGTGAAGTGATCAGTGTTAGCGACCGCGAAGTGTCATAAATACAAGGTGGCTTCATTATCGAGGTGCGTTACCGGGCATCATCCCCCAGCGACTGGTATCGGCATAGTGACTCAATGGAGCAAGTGTTCAAACAGCAGTTGAATTTCTCTCCGAATGGGTAAGTTTTACTTTTATTTTCGAATGAGGGATATTATTAACCTCATATTATCAACCTCAATTTATTTAAACATTTTTCGCTTTGGTCCATCATACTTAAAAAATAGTAAGTGGTGTTTCTGTAGTTTTTACCGATTACAGCAACTAATACGCCCAATTTTCGTTCATTCCTTATGAAATAAGTATTTTTGTACAATTTTCAATGTTTTGATACACAGTAAAATAATGTACGATGCGTAGGCAGTACGAAAACATTGCTTTTTATTTTTTTAGTATGGCGTGTCAAGTTAAAAACTGTGAAAAAAATTTTGAACAATGGTATTAATAATATTTATGTACTGAATTAATATGATCATAATCCGGCTTTGCAACAATACTAAATCGGCATGTTTCAATTCTTTTCTCTCATTTTTTATTTTTACAACTTGGATAATTAATTTAAAGATCTGAAAAAATTTCATAATATATGTTGTGATAGCTAACGTGTCCCTGAGTTTTTTCATAATTTTTATTCCAATAGTTTAAGTGTTGCCACGTGGCGCTTAACTTCACAAACTGTTTTTTGCGAATAACTCTCGCAATAATCCACCAATTTTATCGCCTGATATCTCCAAAGACGCGTCTTGAAAAGACGCACACGCCTATAACAAATACTTATGGGTAAACCCAAAAGAACCGCTGAAAAACACCAAAAAATCGGGAGCTCACGTAACGCCCGTCCGCTCTCTACGGCGGCACAAGCGAAAACTCCCCACTAGGCCTAGACTTTTAATCCCTCCATGAACCACCCACAGTTCCTGAATAAGGGCCACATCAAGGTTATCCCTTGCCACCACTCTTGTAAAAGCTGCTGTTGCAGCTTCACTATGGTGTAAGTTGATTAGTATTATTGTTAAAGATATTCTTGACGGTGACTTGTAATAAGATTTTCATTAATAATTCGATAACATGAGTTTTAGTTTTAAACTAGGTATGGGAAGATGATCGGACATCAATGTCGCAAATAAAACAATAGCAGAAATTTTCTTCCTTCTTTTTTCTTTAGTTAATTACATTTTAAGTACATTTTCATTGTGCCTTATCTAGGGGGAAGAGACGAACAATAAAAAAGAGAGAAAGGAAAAGGGAGGCAAGGAGAGAAAGAGCTGGGGAAACTGGTTACTGTCCAGATCTTATTTCAGTGATGTAAACGTTACATATGAAATTCCTCCTCCTGTAGGCAATCTCATTTCCCTGTGTTGGAGAGATCTGAAAGTCCTCATTTCCACTTCAAAGCAGGGGTCCTTACCCCTGCTCATGGGAGCTCCTTCCTTAACCAGCTGCCAGTCATTCACCCTCAGTGACTTGGTGTCGTGCATTAACAGCCTTGGCAGTATCTCTCATTTTATCGAGCTGAGCCCTACGGATGCTAAGATTCTCATTCTTCTGTATAATGCTTCAGGGTCTTCCATCTTTAACCTTCTCCCCAGCTCCTTCCCGCCTTTCTCTAATAGCAGTTTGAATAAATCTCTGCTCTTTTCTCCCTTTATATCTACTAGGATTCCTTCATTCTTTAGTCCGGTTCTAATGACTTGAATATGTAATTGATCCATCTCTTTCCTCGTTAGCTTGATCGCGGGATATTCTACTGAGATTGTACAAGATTTAGTGACTCTGTTGTCCTTCTTGTCAGTTTTGCTTTCCAGTCCTATATGCACGTTCCGTGTCTTCTCTTCCCGATCCTTTTCATCTCCATTCAAAATCCTTTTATTAGTCTGAGCTAGTACCATCTTTTCCCTTCTTCTCTCCATTGCTGAATTTCCCTATTTTCTTCTTATCTTCGTTCTCCTTGAACTTCGCATTGCCTTGTCTCTTGTTTCCTGATCTCGGTTCTTGTTGTTCATTTTGTTCCTCATTGCTCTGTTTGTTGTACGTTATTATCTCTTCTTTTATCTTTTTATCTGTCCCTTCCTTGATTCCTGTCCCTTCCTTTTCTTCCCTTATCCCCTCCCTTTCTTTACCCTTTATTCCTTTAATCCTGTCTAGGTTCCCGTTATTTTGAATTTTCTTTATTAATAAATCCCTAATGTCTGCCTGTTTAGCAGTAGAGGGTTCTTTGCTTTTTCCTAATAATTTCTATAGAATTTGTTTATTTTTCCCATTCCGTGGTTTTGAAGGGTTTTCACCTGTTTGATCTTCACCTTCCATTCTCATTGGTTTATTTTTCCGTTTCCTTTTCTTGTTTGTTTTCCTCAACTCCATTCCTCGTATCTATAGATGAAAATGAGCTATCTTCGATGATCATATCAATATCATCATCGTTTAATTCATCTTCTGATGCTGAGTATATCGCTCTAGGGTCCGCTTCACTACATAGACTTCCCTCGTTGTCCAGTAATTTGTTTTCGTTAACCTGCATGAGCATCCACGTTGGTCATCCAACGAGGAAATTAGCCACTGGTCATCCTCGTAATTGTCTGCCATCTTCTAAAGGATTTTTAAGAAGAGATGTTAGTCATTCTTAATATTAATATTGTTTGAATAATACGCTATCTTTATCTAAAGGAAAGAAATGAAAAATAGTGTATTAGTGTATTATCAAGTATTATACTCAAGTATTACAACGTACTGTATTACAACGTTACCCCATTGATTCAATCAACCTAGTGTCTTCAAGTCTTATTTCTTTCTTTTTTAGGGGCAAGGATTTGTAAGGTAAATTTATCAGGAAACGTGGTTTCCATTAATCATATATTGCTGTGCCTTATTTATATACATACAATGACTGCTATTAGGATTTATAATTTATTTTTCCTTCACATGTCTTCTTCAAGAAAGGTTACATTGGTGCATTCTTATTTGCTCTCTCTATTCGTTATCTGTCCTTCTCCTTCTTAGGGCGAGCCAAATAATTCCTCAAACCTTCTCTTGATTTTTTCTTTGGTGCTTGTATTAGTGTTCTTGTTTCCGTATTTTTCTTTTCCGTCGTACTTGTATCTGGTCTTGCTTTTAGCGTTGATGTTGCCGCCATTGTTGGTGTAGTTGTGGTTGCCGGTAATGTTGGTGTTAATATTGTTGTTGACGATATTATTCCTGGATCCTTTTCATCCAGGATTTCATGGATAAACGATTCCATTCCTTTTAATGGTGCTTTCCCTCCTTTTGTCTAGTGACTTCTTTTGCTCCTGACTTCTCCTTTGTGTGTTCCTTCTTCTTGTTTTCCCTGTTTCCCTTGATACCTTTGGCGTTTCTGATTTCATTTTTTTTCCGTGACCTCTCCTTTTCCTCCTTCTTCTTTTGTTCTCTTTCCCTTCTTCTATATCTTCGTCGACTTTCCTGACCTTAGCTGCCTTATTCAGGATGTCTTTAAATCTATCCTAAAACTCCTTCATCGTTCTAATCCTTTTGCTTCCTTCTCCTGTATGAGCCTCTCCTTTTCTGTCGATCCTATTTTACTCAACAGGATCTTTTCCTGTGTTATACTTCGCTTCATTGTTAGTTCCCTGTTCCCTTTCTCCCATTATTTTCCTTTCCAATTCTTTTGTTTTCCTCCTGGATAGAGTCTAGGTGCACATATCCTTCTTAATTAATTTGTATACCTCTCTTGTCCCTTTCTTCTCCGCCTCTAGTAGGTTCATCAACGGCTCTCTTGACTTCATCGTTTGGACGACGAATTTCCTATTGAATTACCTTAATATGTTCAGCATTTTTATAAATTTCTTCTTTATCCTCCTTAATAGGCCAGTGATGTACATCTGCTCCATGTCTAATCCAAAGTCTAGTCTATGTTCAGATCCTTTTGCTGGAATGTATCTCTTGCCGGGGAATAAGCGGTGCCATCAGCTCTCGGTCCTGCTGCTAGACTGTGCGCGTGCGAGTGTGTCACTTGAAGTGTCTTTGGAACTACGTAAACTTATTCTAAGATATATACACTAACTCTAAGGGATCTAAAAACTACACTAAATGTAAAGATCAAAAGCTATTACTGTCGGTGCTGTTCGTGGTTGTGTATACATAGCAAAACACCTGCCGAACGGGAGGAACTTCGAAACCATAGATGCAGTGTACTAGGCGGACGAATCGCGATGGGGAGCCGAGATACTGTTCACTTGACTGATCGACAAGCAATCGGCGATGACCATAACCATGACCATGACTATGCCGATGACACCATGGCCATGACTATAACCATGACCATGACTATCCAGATAACACCATGACCATGACCACGACACCATGTTCATGACCATTAACATGACACCATGATCATGACCATGATCATGACCATGACACCATAATATCATGGCCATGATTACGACACCATGACCATAACCATAACCATAACTACAACTTATAACTGTAACTTATAATATTTCTGCGAGTACCAGGTTTATAGATATTGTCTGCTGTGCTCGCACCCAAGAACACGAAGACGGTTGAAGAAGACGTCAAAAAAGATTGATTAAAGAGAGTCTTCTGACAGCTGTAAAGAAGTAAACACCGAACAAACCAAGAACTAGATCATATAGGTGTTGTAATGTGTCTAGGTAGCGACATCGGGTGAGAATAATGGAAAGTAAAAAGGCGGAAGATGGTAGAAAAGGAATCGCCGGGAAGTTAAAAAAGGTAGAAGATAGAAAGAGAGTAGATAAGTTGAAGAACGCCGAGAAAGTAAAAGGAGAAAGATCAGGAAGCCTTGCAAATTTAGAGGGATGGCTCGGTAAAAAAAGAGAAAGAAATACAAGAAAGAAGATTACATGGATGGCATAAGAGAGAGGGTGTGTGAAGGAGTCAGGGGGATAAGAGAAGCATTCATAGAAAAAATAAGCGCGGAAGAGATGGTAAAGGTCGTGAAGAAGTTAAAAGATAGAAAAGCAGTAGGAAAAGATGGGATAGAGAATGAGGTGTGGAAATATAGGGGAAGAGGGGTAAAAACAGAATTAAGGAAATTCTGTAATGAGGTATGAGGTATATTCTGTAATAATGTAATGAGGTATGGAGAGGAGAGTATTGGCCGGAAGGATGGAGTATGGAGGAAGTAGTACCAATATTGAAGAAGGAAGATGGAAAAAGGGTGGAAGACTTTAGAGGAGTGACTCTAATGGATACGGCGTATAAGGTTTACGCAGAAGTATTGGAGGGCAGGTTAAAAAAAGAAATTGATGAAAGAAGAATAATACCTGAGAACCAGACGAGGTTTAGGTAAGGGATAGGGGTAAATGAAAATTTTTGTTTTAAATTATTTAGTCAACAGGGAGGTATGTAAAAGTAAAGGAAAGCTGTTTGCATGCTTTGTAGATATCAAGGCGGCGTTCGATTCGGTAAATAGGATTAAGCTATGGGAGAGTATGGAAGAAAGAGGAGTAAGTAGAGGGATTATAGAGAAAATAAAGGAGGTATACATATGTGGAAACAGAAAGCAGAATTAGAGGAGAGAAAGATGGGAGGAAGGGACTTTTTGAGCAGGGAGGGGTGTGAGGCAAGGATGTCCGCTCAGTGTAAAATTATTTACTTTATATACAGCAGACATCGAGGACAGATTGAAGAGCATGCATAAGGGAGATGTAGCAATAGGAAGCGAGAGAATTTATATTCTCCAGTATGCAGATGATATAGTGTTGCTGGCGGAGGAGAAAGGGAGTCTGAGATTAATGATGGAGGAGTCGAGGAGGTATTTGGAAGAAAAGAAGTTGGAATTGAGTGTGGAGAAAACAGAGATAATGAAATTTGGAAGGAGAAAGAATGAGAAAAGGATATGGAAGTGGGGAAATAAAGAAATAGACGAAGTAGAAAGATTTAAATATTTAGGATTTATATGTGAGAGGAAGGGAGGGTTCGAAGCACATGAGAAAGAAAGAGTGAAAAAAGCAAAGATTGCAATGAAGGAAATATGGGGAATAGGGAAAAGATACTTTAAACGCAGCTTTGAAAGGAGGATTTGGTTTTTTGATATGGTGGTGTGGGCGTCACTTCGGCACGGAGCAGAGATATGGGGATGGAAAGAGAGAGGAGAAGTGGAGAGATGCTAGGAAAGATTCATCAAGTGGGTATTAGGTTTAAAATGAGACACCAGGATGTATGGTTAGAGATGAAGTAAAGAGAGGGAAACTAAGGATAACGTGTACAAAAACGGTGTCTAAGTTTGAAGAAAAACTAAGAGAAGGAGGTGGAAACAAATGGGCAAGAGAATGTTTGAAGAAAATAGAAGAAAGGGAGGGACAGAAAGAAGGGATATCGAAATGGGAGAGACAGAAGAGAATTTAAGGGAGGTCGCGTACGGGAAAAAACAGAGGAAAGAGAGAAAGAAATAGAGAGAGTGAGGAGGAGAAAAGCATAAGTAAGAGTAGGTATAACAAGTGGTATAAGATGGTGAGGACAAAGGCGTTGTCAAGATATTTGGAAACAGGGGTCAAGGACAAATTTTGGCAAAGGGTAGCAAGATTCAGGTTAGGAAACGGAATGAGAAAAGGAGGGAACTGGGAGAGAGAAGAGGAAAGGAGCTTATGTGGGAGGTGTGGGTATAGAAAGGAGACATGGGAACATGTAATCACGGAGTGCAGAGAAGAGGAATTTGGTGGAAAAGGGGTACAAGAGAAAGTAGTGGAAATATTAGCAGAGGATGAGAGCAGGAAAGATGGATGAGGGAATTAGAGGGGAGTAGAGAAAGAATGAAAGAGAATGAATGAAGGAAGGACAGAAAAAGTAAGAGATTAAGGTAGAGTGTACGAAAGAGGAATGGAGTGAGAGAGGATATGCAAAGCGAGGATTCGCAAAAGCGAAGGTCAGAATCTTTCTCTCTCTAAAGTTAATAGTATAGTATGTGTGAAGGAAAACGAGTATGAAAGACTGGAAGAATGGGAGGAGTTTTTTTTGTTTAAGATAAGATAAGATGAGATACGTATGGAGGAAAGAAAGATAAATGTAAGCAGGAAGAGATTATGTTCTGGACGGAAATCCAGGCTGGCTCTTGTATCGGACGACTTTAAACAACAACAACAAAACTTCGTGTAACTGCGACTATGTCTCAGCGATGATCGTGAGCTCGTGACGCACGCGGTACACAAACCGTCCGTAACAATATACAGGGTGTCCCACATAAGGTGGCGGAACCGAAAAGGGGAGATCCCTGGGGTGATTCTAAACAACCTTTTCCTTTGCAAAAATGCTCTCTGAAGCTTTGTTAACGAGTTATTAATGAAAAACACCGACTAATCAGAGAATGCAAATACCGAGCGCTCGGCCGTTCAGTGACAGGGCACAAGCTACGCGTAGCGTTTCCTACTCGCTGTGCTCGAATTTAGTACAAGAAACTCACGATCTCTATGTTATTGCCCAATCTCTTAAACTATTAGATGAAAAATTATGAAAAAAATCAGGGACACGTCAGCTATTCCGACACATATTATGGAATTTTTTCAAATTTTTAAATTAATTATCCAAGTTGTAAAAATTAAAAAACGAGGAAGAAGAATATAAAAATACCGATTTACTAAAGTAATGCTATAGAAAGATAATAAAAAACAATGTTTCCGTAGTTCCTACAGATTGTACATTATTTTACTGGGTATCAAAACATTGAAAATTGTACAAAAATACTTATTCCATAAGGAATGACCGAAAGTTGCACGTATTAATTGATGCAATCGGTAAAAAGTACGGACACGTAAGTTTTCATTTTTTTAATTATGGCGCACCGAATAATAATTAATAATAATAATTATTATCGGTAAAACTTACCCATTCGGAGAATAATTCACTTGCTACTTGTACACTTGTTCCACCGGGTCACTGCACCGATCCCGGTCGTTGAAGGATGATGCCCGGTAACGTACAGCACAAGGTCTGCTGATCGCAGATATACTACACCGCACGGAGCCACCTTGCATTTATAACACTTCGCGGTCACTAACAAATTGGAGGGTTTATTTAGTAACAATACAAGAATAAATGTACGGTCACTACATGTGCAACGTTATAAAAAGCAAGGCCCGTTCGCAGGATGCAGGCATTGAAACAGTTAAAGGGATTAGAATACAATTGATGTACTTATCCCTCGGCGCTGTGACGAGTTAGTCTCCGGCAGACATCCGTTGACCAAATGTTTAACGTCCAGAAACTTTCCACAATTACTACTTTTACGACGAGCAGTTCCATATTTCATCCGTCCGAATGCATTGAAAGAACTTGAACGGTAAGCACGACACAACCTTCGCGACATTCGGCTTCGCTGAACTTGCAAGCCAGTACCTGTGATCATAAACGGCCACATATGCGAGACACTCGTTGCCGTCTCCTACTCTAATCCGATATGCCTTTGCTTTTCCCCATGAATTTGCTTGTGACTTTTTCGACCCAAAGAGAAGACTACCACCTCCACTAAAAAAAAGTAACCGAGGAAGATCCAACCTCGTTGGTGTCAACTAACAAATCAAATTCGAGTATTCCAACAAAGCTACACCCCTGAGAAGTCGCGTTGGAGGGATGCGAGGGCACGAGGAAAAAAACTTCGGAAAAAATCGTCAGTATCTAACATGCTTTCCGCAGCTGAAGGATATAATTTCTTCTATTTTTTCGCTGCGGAGTGCCAAGGCAATGCGGAGGCCGCGGAGCGGATGTACCGCGAACGATATCCTAACTAGCCGGCGCGAACGGCAAAGTTCTTTAGAACCTTAGCCAATAGGCTAACTGTGGGAGACGTTCATAATAATATGGTGCGTCGCCTCCGCGCCCTACAAGAGGCCGAAGGAGGCCAATTCGAGCACTTGCTCTAATAATCAATCGGCCCTTTTCAGGGCCACATATTTTTTAAACGTAGGAACGATCTCGTTCTAGATTAAAATTCTAGTATTTAATTCGGTGTGTTCTGCGGTTGTCGGTCGTTAAGAGGTCAAGCGCTTGTTTGGTGAAGTGATCAGTGTTAGTGTCCGCGAAGTGTCATAAATGCAAGGTGGCTCCGTGCGGTGTAGTATATCTGCGATCAGCAGACCTTGTGCTGTACGTTACCGGGCATCATCCTTCAACGACCGGGATCGGTGCAGTGACCCGGTGGAACAAGTGTACAAGTAGCAAGTGAATTCTTCTCCGAATGGGTAAGTTTTACCAATAATAATAATTATTATTAATTATTATTCGGTGCGCCATAATTAAAAAAATGAAAACTGACGTGTCCGTACTTTTTACCGATTGCATCAACTAATACGTGCAACTTTCGGTCATTCCTTATGGAATAAGTATTTTTGTACAATTTTCAATGTTTTGATACCCAGTAAAATAATGTACAATCTGTAGGAACTACGGAAACATTGTTTTTTATTATCTTACTATATCATTACTTTAGTAAATCGGTATTTTTATATTCTTTTTCCTCGTTTTTTAATTTTTACAACTTGGATAATTAATTTAAAAATTTGAAAAAATTCCATGATATGTATCGGAATAGCTGACGTGTCCCTGATTTTTTTCATAATTTTTCATCTAATAGTTTAAGAGAAATTGGGCAATAACATAGAGATCTTGAGTTTCTTGTACAAGATTCAAGCACAGCGAGTAGGAAACACTACGCGCAGCTTGTGCCCTGTCACTGAACGGCCGAGCGCTCGCTATTCGCGCTTTCTGATTGGTCGATGTTTTTCGTTAATAACTCGTTAACAGAACTTCAGAGATCATTTTTATAAAGGAAAAGGTTGTTTAGAATCACCCCAGGGATCTCCCCTTTTCGGCTCCGCCACCTTATTTGGGACACCCTGTATACGTGGGAGTGTATGGCGGTTGTTGTACTATTTCTATTTCACTAAGAAGCTTTGAATGATATTGTAAATGTTGATTATCACTTTATTTGTTTATAGCTATAACTTATAAAAAAATAACTTATACAGTTATTAGTTATGCTTATAAACACAAGAAGCTTCTATTTGATTATTGATCTGATTAATGATCTTGCGCAAAATATGTCAATTAATTTCATAGAAAGCGTATTCACAGAATCATGAAATCATTTATTTGTATTGATTAACACATGTAAAGATCTAAAAGTATTATAGGGAATAATTTTTTCTTGTATTTTGTTTCTTCGAATGAATACTTTGTATACAAATTTTACAATTAATAATTTCTGTTTCTGTTAAAATATTGGAACAACCATGGTATAAAAATAATTACAACTATATAACTATAACTATAGCTTATGATATAAAAAAGTAAATAAAAAATTGAGTAGTATAAAAATTACAAAACTGAGTGCAATAATAATTCCTCAAAAACGTAAACTCCTTTTTTTATGAGAATATAGCCACTTCTCAAGTCAACTAACATCATTCCTATTATCCAATGTTACTTTAACATTTTCTATTATCTTCCTCCCTTGCTCTTGATTATTAATCTTATCTAATAGTCGACCAACGGAAATAATTTTAATTGAAAAACAAGCCATTAGCTTTGATACTACGATTGCGACATGAGAATTTAGTTGTACCATTTTATAAAGTATCAGGATTTTCTCCGAGTCGTGCTGTCGTGAGCTCGACGTAGGTGTGCCTGATAAACCTCGACGTATTCGCCCTGCAAGTCGCTCGATAAAGATGACAGTCGTCCAGATCGGCACCAGGCACTTTAATGCCAATTACGAGAAAATTCCAAAAATACATGACCCTTGCAGAGATAGAGGAAAAGTCGTGGGCCGGAGGCGTGGAGGAATCTAGCCTTTCCGGCAAGGCAATAATGACACGACGTGTGTTTTCCACTGGTGTTCATTCGATAATAATTATTCGCCGTGAGTACAGCACGGCAACGGAAGATCGTGTAGATTTTCGGCAACAAAAACGGACACGCGCTTACGACAATCGCCACGCATGGACTCGCCTGTTACGAAGTTTGTGTCGGCCGTAAAGACAGCGGAATTACGCAAGAACAATCGAAACGAATTACACAACACGACACTCGAGACTGCTCTGGAGGAAACCCGAACCGTATCTAGCACTACGGCACTCCGTGCCCAATAACTGAGACCAAAGTAATCCGTGCAGCTTACGCTAATGCGAATGCTGATTACTTTGCTGCCAGTTCGTTAGCGTGTCGGCAACGAGTGACGCCGCTCGGCACACGTGCATGCGAACCCCCTGATTCGCGGCACGTCCCTACCCGCGCAAGCACGACAGTTCCACGGCGTAGTCACTATGGTCCAGACACGAATGCGAGGAGAGGGGCTCTCCAAACAGACCGCACCTCTACGATGACGATCTGCGTTTCTTCAGCATCGTGGAGATTTCCCCAGAACTTCCTATGGTTCTTGCCGCCTGGGTAACGACCTTCGGGCTCGCCTCCATCTTCGCCTTTCTCTTGAACCTCTGTAGAAGGGCAGCACAGCGGGACCATCTCTAGACTCGTATTCGGCAGATTTCTTTTGGATCCTCTGGTCCCCCGCGGAGGCAGCGAGTCCATCATTTCCGAGGGTGAAGGGCCACTGTATGATCCGGCGCAGATACTACGCCTGAATCCGGAAACTGTACGACAGGACGGAGACGGCCTCGGGGTCTCTCAGGTTCCTTCTATGGCTCTGAAAAGTTGTGCACGCTCAACACGGAGTCACCCAAAATTAGCAGCAATTCGAAGTCACGGTATTTTCCTCCAGGAGGCGTCTCTCGGCACGTGTTTCGCAAGGGAGCCGTACGGTCCTTCTTGTTCCTAATTTCACTAAATTCACTAAACCCGAGTACGGCGTTATACGCAACGTCACAAAAGTCTGTTATTGCACTTACCTGTTTTTACATACCAAATGTAAAATTCACATACAACATCACAAGATTACCTCCGTTTTGAAGTACCGGATATTTTACAGAAACTTCTAATGTGATTATTAATTTGAGTAACGATCTCTATTACAACTTATGTACTCTCTACTATAACCTATGATATAAACAAATTGTTAGAATCGCTGAATACAGGGATCTAACGGTGTCCGGTTGAGGTTGTACAGATCAGGTGTGTCAAAGAAAGTGTACTCACAAGGAAACATCCCGAACCCGGAAATTCAAAAAATTATGCAACTTCGGGTATATGTAGAGCATGTGTAGGTATATATCACGCAATTTTTTTTGCTGCCCAAATTCACTCTAAGGGGTTGAAACTACCCTTCGAAAATTTGGCTATTTTTCGATTTTATTTTATAACTCGTGAACTACGCGAGATAAAGTTTTTTAGACAAAAATTATTTCTTTCGATTATATCTACTAAATGGTAAAAGACGGATCAATTGTTTAAACGATTAGAAAAAAGTTATAAACAAAAATATTAATAACTTTCAATAAAATTAGTTTTTCACGTAAGAACTTAATCGGTGGTACAAATAATTATGAAGAACCATAATCCATGTTTTTTTCATACGTATATAACCTGTGCAGTATTGATAAACTCTGTTTCTCGACTATCGCAAAAACATCTAACAACGTCATGTATCAGATGTAAGCTGCGGGGCCAGCCAAGTTCCTCTAACATGTATAAAAAAATAGTACATAAGACATAGATAGAAACAAGATTTAAAATATCCACCTCGTTGTTCCATATGCGGTAATCGTACCATCATACGATGTGCGTGGTGTAACCATTTTCTATGCTTTAAACACTTCTTCGAAGAATTTCATCATCATGAAGAATAATTCATTCACACCGAATCTGATTAATATAAAAGTTCAATATTGAAATAATTGCCATATTACTGCAATTCTTATGTGTAGTTTAATATTGTAATTTTTTGCGTGCATCTATTCGAATTATAGAATCTATCCGAACTGCTACAATCAATTATATTTTCAAGAATAGAATGCGAGAGTGAAACCTACCCACGTGTACGGCACTTAAGAGTTCATATTGTATTTATAAGTGTTTTCAAAGCAATTAAACTATACTTACCTCAAAACGTTTATTCAATACCATCATTTCATCTGTTTAGTGCGAAAATAAGAGGAACGTTTAATTATATTAAATATAAAAAGTTTTAATAACAATAAGCTAAATATAACAGAATCTTTCTTTACCTTTATTCCTGCCTAGTTTGTTTTTCTACTGCGTAATGTAGCATTTTCTAATATATTTTAGAAGCATACTGCACTTCACGCATCTATAATACAATAATCCAGTTTAATAAGATACAATGGTATCCAGAATTTGCGCGGCTTTTGTACAATTATACAAGGGTGTCCAGAATTTGTCGAGGAAGAATTCATCAATGCTACACAGGTTATATACGTATGAAAAAGACATGGATTATGCTTCTTCATAATTATTTTATTGATTTTTAATTTTATTGAAAGTTATTAATATTTTTGTTTATAACTTTTTTCTAATCGTTTAAACAATTGATCCGTCTTTTACCATTTAGTAGATATAATCGAAAGAAATAATTTTTGTCTAAAAAACTTTTTCCTATCTCGCGTAGTTCACGAGTTATAAAATAAAATCGAAAAATAGCCAAATTTTCGAAGGGTAGTTCCAACCCCTTAGAGTGAATTTGGGCAGCAAAAAAAATTGCGTGATATATACCTACACATGCTCTACATATACCCGAAGTTGCATAATTCTTCACACTGAAGAAATTGTCAGTCGGTGAGTGCACAGAGAGGAGGGATCCTCCTTTTCTCTGTTTAACCTACCTTCCAGAAAGGTTTGCCTCATACGAATCTCGGCTTTCCGCTGAGATTCGCGAGCTTGAGACACACTATAACTAGCTGCTGCTAGCCTTGGTGGCTGATAATGGCCAGAGGCTCTACCACTCACCGTTCACCACAATGTGTGCATCTATTTGTCATACGTGGGCTGCTGCTAAATGTGGTGGCAGATCGCGGATAACGCAGACGTGCTTCACTTACGTTAATCCTCTCTGTTTTACTGCCGATTATCAGGACTCAACCAAGCAGTGATCTATGGTTGCTCCTCTGACGAATAGCAAACTCAGGGAATCAGAGTAACCACTGATTCCAAGAGTACAGTTAATCGCCTACAATAGTTCGTCACTGGACACTTGATGCTCTACCGCACGTATCCCACGTGATAACCGATTGGAGCAATTGCACGAGTCGCAGTGGACAGACATTCAGCTTAGAAGGTGTCTCGAGTTCAAGAATCTGTTGCCCAAATTGCTTAAACTCGTTCGACTCTTCTATGATCGCTGAAACCCTTGCTACCTATCGAGCGATCGGTACAAGACTAACAATGTGA
Organism: Calliopsis andreniformis; assembly: GCF_051401765.1. Taxonomy (NCBI): domain Eukaryota; kingdom Metazoa; phylum Arthropoda; class Insecta; order Hymenoptera; family Andrenidae; genus Calliopsis; species Calliopsis andreniformis. The sequence continues at coordinate 4,503,459 of NC_135071.1, forward strand.
CTGACTAGCTCGAGATGCTCCGCGAAAGCGAGGACTACCCGAAAATCCGCTACGCGGCGCTCGCTTATTATCATTGTCTGTTTGCTTCTAGTCTTACGAGTTCATTCTTTCTCTCTTTCAGGCTCCGATATCCCCACTCAACATCAAGCCTGAGATTCAAACAGCTGATCGAAATCGCTGACTTGTTCGAACGTCAACTGTATTAGCTGTGAAACGAATCATAATTCGAATGTACAGTGTCTACTGTTGGCGCAGTTAAATCTCCTAGAGAAGGCGACCTTCGGTCAGTCACGTATGCTAACAGGCTTTCGCGGAGGAGACAATGCTTCGAATGACCACTTTTTAAACAAAAATAAATATAAATCTAATGGTATAAATATTTCAAAACTAAACGTAACAATAATTCCTCAAAAGCGAGAAACTCCATTTTTTATGAGAACAGCCATTCCTCAAGTCAACGATGCAAAGTCTCGCCATTTCATCCCCACCACTCGTGGTGAGAATGTACTTGCCACGAGTCTCTACCGAGAGTCCTGATATTTAACTTTAAACATTTAAATAACGAGCGTGAATCGAGGTTACAATGCAAGTCGGCAATGAGTACAATGATGGTAGCTTGAGGTTCTTCGTGAAGATAGGACTTAAACTCCACATTACTAGGCCATCAAGCCCCATCTGAAGGTTTAAGTATTAAACTAAAAACAATCTCACAGTATATAATTATTTTAATGTTTTGCGAATATTCAATTTCTCGAATTTATCAGACAATGGATTGGTGCCCGTGGAGCGCTAAACCACTCTACTTGTGTCAGTAGTGCAAAATATTCAAAATAAAGAATTGAAGTTTAAGTTAAAACTTAGAATTCTATTCTTAAATCAGCAAGACATACAAAAACGTAAGTGAGAGAAAATCTGTCTAATTCTCCAAGGTTTTTCGTAAGTCGAGGAAACCTCTAATACTAAATCATCTGTCTCAAAAAATCCACTTCTCTGGATCCAAGGGCCCAATCACGAAAAAGCTCATCCCCTGTCAGTGATGATCCTCCCTACTGTGCATACCATCCCGAGTCGCTGGAGATAGAAGACATCTGCCATAACATTTATGCAACGAAAACTCCCACGCGGAAAAAGAGAACGTGCGAAGGAGCCCGAGTCGAGCGAGTAACTTTTAAGGTAATGTATAGCCCTCTTGAAGAGTAAACTAGCTATGATCGAGCGTCGTGGGAGATAAAGTTTTCAAGGATAGTACGTGACTCATCAGTCAAAATTGTCAATTCGTTAAGATCCATGAACACAAGAATTTCACTAAAGAAGTGTTTTCTGTCACTCGAAAACTAGCTTTCTCTTATTCCACCACCCACATCGAGTGTTCTAAAACGTTATGTATCAACGTATAAACATTACGTTAAAGCTATATTTACATAATAATACAATGACAAAATACATCTTAACAATATTATTTCCTATTAATGGAACTGTGAATTTCGTTCTATATTGAACTTCGATATTTCGATCTCTATAGCTATCTTCAGTCTATAAAATATAATTCATACGAACGAGAATCGTAGCAAATGAATTGTATTATACTTGTAATTATACTAGAAAAGACAAAAATGCTTGATTTCTCAAAACTAGCTATTTGTGAGTTAACACATCACTGCAAAACACTGTACAATTATTAATGCAAATTGCTGCGTAACAACGTGAAATTTAAACTAAATCATGAATGTAATAGAGAAACGAGATAAAAGTGAAGTTAGTATCAATTTATAGATTTGAATTCAGTTTAAAAGATTTTCAAATAGTATGTTTCAGATAATGAATTAATAAATCAATATTTGCTTAAAAAACATTTTATTAAACATAGAAACTTCATCTTCTTACCCTGTCTCTAAGAAAATAGACTCATTGCCAAGATGTAATGTACTCGTAAGATAAAAAATCGATAACCGATGACGTCAGTGATAACGAATAGGGATTTTTTAATTATTAAATAATATTCTAAATAGTTTTTAGTAACCAAGTTCTTTGTAAAAATCAAGAGGATGTAATTGTTTTGATTTGAAGAAGCCATTATTTTGAAACACTTGGATCTAGTCAATCAGTCTGATCAGACGCATTTTCGCACTACTTGCTTTACAAAATATAATCATTTAAGTTTGAGTCGTAAATTGTCTAAATTATTTCTGCGAGCAGAGTGCTACAGCACTTCACGGGCGTGAACATTGCCCATTCCCAAAAATCCCTAAATAGCATGCAACCAATTTGATGACAGCGATAAGATATTTGAAGAAGATCCTTTGAGAATTTGGACTTGACGGCTCATAATTCGTTTAGTTGAAGATCCAGTACTGTCTCTCTTTTCCCGGTGTTCGCAAGGTTTTCCTGGAAGCAAGGAGTGAATACCGGAGACGAGTGATTTTAGTGGTCGTGCTTAAATTAATCCCTAAAATCACGAGTACTACTCAACATCTGAGTACTGAAAAGGAAACTGGAAAGAAATTCAACGTCTGGAGCTGTCTAAGAAACGTACTTTTGGTGGAAGTTCTTGAGAAGTAGAAGACCAGGGAAAGACATAAGAGGAGTTCGAAGACGAATGATAATGAAGAGGAGTGGAGGAGGAAGAGTTCGAAAAGAAGAGGTTCTAAAAGGACGCAAGGAAAAAGATCGAAGACAAGAGCTCGAAAGCGGCATCTGGCGATTGGTGAATCTCAGAATTTTAAGGAAAGTATCTGAAAACATAGAAAAAGAAGGTAAAATGTCACATAAAATAAGTCAACTAAGGAAACTGAGGAAACAGCGTAAGCTCAGTTTGAATGGTAGTGGTGATTTTGAAGTAGAAGATATAGTTGTAGGAAAACTTAGATTAGAAGTAGATGTAGAAGCTTCAATAGATTGTTCCAACATGGATCTATTATCTGTCTCGTCCGAAGGAAGATTAAATAATATAGTAAATTTGAAATATAAAAATGATAATAATACGAATATACTCCCTACAAACTCATCTATTAATAAAGAAATTTCTTACTTACCATTAAAATTAGCTAATGATTTAGTTACACCGATTTGATGGTAACGTTATTACTTTATTTCAATTTATAAAACAAAGTAGATTGGCCAATTCACGAGTTAAACCCTCAGAACGATTAAATTTATTAGCATTGATTAGAAATAAAATTGAAGGACACGCAGATCAGTTAATTAAAAATTGCCAAGAACTTGAAACTTTAGATAAATTAATTAGGAAACTCAAGTCAGCATTCGTGCGATATTATGATTTAAACTATGCACATGATGAATTGAAACATATTTATCAAAAGGAAGGTAGACAAGTTAGTATTTATAGAGAAAGGGTTTATGAGATTTTAAATTTGGGATTAGAGGCTGCAATTGAAAAATTTAATTCTGAACAATTATTGGGTGAAACACTTTTGCTGAATCTAGCAGCAATAATAGGATTTATAAGAGAGTTACAAGATAGAATTGTAAGTCTAATTTTATTAAAGTAAAAGTATGATAGTTTAGAAGTTGCAATTAATCAAACATTGAAATTGGAGAAGCAATGAACGAAATAAGTTACCTCAAAATTACCAAGAAAATCAGTTTATTCCAGATAGGAATATTTACACAACAAATACAAGTTCACAGAAATATTACGAACATGGTCAACTAAGTCACAAATGTGCATTTTGTAAAACTTTTCAGTTTGGAAATAGCGGAAATAATAGTCACAATAGAGTAAATTGTAATTACTGTAAAAGATCGAGTCATATTGAGACTCAATGTTGAAAAAAACAAAGGAAAAAATGATAAACAAAGATATATACAGAAAAAAATTGATAATCAAAATTTAAACTATAAAATGACTTTGCAAAAGGGCGCAGTGTAGAGTCAATCTGCTGTAGTACGTGCTCAATCCACTGAGTCTATTACCAATTTGATGTAAAGGAGGTAACAACGCACCCTGTTATTTCATAACAACATAATTATTTCATTAAAATATCTGCTAGCTTCTTAATAGATATAGGATTTTAGCTTAATTTAATTAAGCAGAATCAAATAATTTCTGATGTGATAATAAATCGAGATAGAGTTTATAATCTTACTGGCATTGGTAAGGGAATAATAAGGACTTTTGGTGAAGTGATCATTCATTTGCCAAATACCTTCGAATTAGGAAATGAAGAATCTTCTTTTCGCACTCTACACTTTTACACTCTTTTATCTCTGAAAAAAATAAGGAAAAAGAAATGGGTTACATTAGAAAACTAGGAGTGGATCCTGGAGTTTATATAGGTGAGGTATTGGCAATGCAAGAAAATGATTTTGTAAAAGTATTTACAATAAATAATAATGTTGATGATAGTTCACGATTGTACGATGCTCGAGTGCGTTCAAGGGATCGCGAGAAATTTTAACACTTTTGTCGTCACGTCACCCATATTTGGGTGACGGGTCTGCTTCCGTGGGGGCCCCGTCACCCAAATATGGGTGACGCTGTTCTTGCTGAAGTTTATAAGATTTTCAGTTGGGCCCGGCAAGAAACTCAACCGTCCGACGAACGTTTCGGGCGACGAACGTGTTAACTGTTCCGTCGAGGAACAGGAATAGGGACAATCGTAACGGTCCTTTCTCCGCTCGACGAAGCAATCGTTTGTTTTATTGTTGCCAGATGCGAAAGTCAGAGTCCACTCGAAATTCTGTCTTTAGATTTCAATAGCTAAGGGTCCCGCATCTGGCGACTAGTATAAAACAATTTCGAGCGTTCGTCGAGCGGCGGAAAACAAGTCATAAAACATCTGCGAGACACTCGTGCGGACTCGCCTTGCTAATCCGGAGTCCCGTTATTCCTCCTAAACCATGGCCTTCGATCGAGGAGGAAACAGGCTTCCTCCACCACCGTCAGCGGGCCACGGGGCCTTCCGTCACCACCGTCGCGGGACCAAGGAAGTGGGGGTGCTGTCCGCTCTTCCAAGGTGACTGAGGGGGATGCTGCTGCCCAGATCGATGGCCAATCGATTTGACTGGTCAATGCCCGAAACCGAGTTGACACCCCTACACACGTATCTCGGAGGGGATGAAACCGGAGGAGGAATCGGACTCCGGAAGCAAACAGAGTCATGTCTAAAAAATCAAAGTCGTAGTCTCAAAATCGTTATCGAAGAGTCGTCGTCAAAAGGGCATCCAAGGGTTGTCGAAGAGTCTCATAGTCGTAGTCTCACAGTCATCTAAACATCTACAGTCGTCTAACTAATTACTCAAATTTAATTAGGCGAGTAATCTCCGAATCGTGAACACGGCTTACAACCGTAAAGATTTACATCAATTCGCGACGCGACATTAACCTAACTGTACAATAAGTTTTGATTCCAAATTCACTGTTTCCATTAACTACGGCTAACGATCACTATCGCACAGTTTATAGAAGTACTTTTATTTCTACGTTTCTTTTGGCGGCGTATACCATGTTTAAATTCGACCTAAGCTCAGGGAATGATAGAAGAAACTTGTACGCGAGCACACGCGGGAATCCTCTTAGATCGAGGAATCTTCCTAGAAGAAAGAGCCGATTTTCGGGAATCGGTCTCAATCTTTCCTACCGGTGGCAAGAGACCGCGGTCACGTGAATATACTCGTTAGAACGAGGAGTCGCACTTTGCGGTGAAAAAGCATCATTCCCGGCAAGACAAGGATGGGCGCGCAACTAATTAGGTAACACGTCCATAGATGTCCCGACCGGTACCTCCCGCGGGATTAACGCCGCTGTGTTGTCTATACTTCGTTCACTGGGAGAACGCAGTTGTCGGTTGACGAGTTTTCGTACCCTTTGCGCAGTTCACGCCTACGCTCATTAGTTATTGGCTCTGTCACTCCCGAGCACATCCCTACCCATGAACCCCTTGTTGGGCCCTTGGAGGTCCTACCATTTCTAAAGAAAGTCACTTCTTCAAGTGTTAGCGCATAAACGGTGTGAAAGAAATTTTGAGCAAGCAAACGATATTCTTTTAGATTTTAGTTTTCTCCGAAAGTATTAATGCGGCTCTGTTAGCAAATAAAAATCTTCTTGAATATCGTCTCTGTCGACCGAAAACGTACTGGTACTAGTCAGAATTCTTACTGCGTTGCAATACCATAAACGACCCTAGATTTCCCGTGTCATAAACTACCTGGTCGCATCGAACATTTTGTAGGAAATCCAGGAAACAGTTCTACCGTTGCTGTTTCTTTATAATCAAATAAGCTGTGGATTCTTATACATTGATATCTCAATAAATATTGTTTCTTAATAGATAGAAACGTTTGTTTCATTTGGACACTAGGTATACAGAGTAGAAAGAAGCAAGGCGTGTCCTTTTAGGCTCTTGAATCCTTCACCAATCTCAGTGGAAAAGTCAGTCGGGGCAATGGAAGCCATCTGCGTGAAACGACTGCGTTCTCTCAGTGAACGCAGTATAGATTTATTTTACGCGACTTGAGTTCGCGCAACTCGATTGGCCGCTCGGTGCGTGACCAATCCTGAACAATGATATTAAACTTACTATTTCCCCAGTTGAATTAGAAGATTTTCAGGAAAATCTTTCTTTTCTTAGATCAGTATGTCTTAAGAACTCTAAAAAAGCACTCACTAAACTTAATGCCTACAGACTCCACACAATTATGTAAAATTGTCAATTTAGATAACTTTAAAGAATCTGAAAAGACCAGTCTTTTAGAAGTTATTAATGAGTTCCTATATTAATTTTACCTTCTATCTGATAAATTAGGGTTCACTAATGTAAAGCAGCATATTATTACAACGGTAGATGAAATACCAATAAATGCAAAACAATATCATTTCCCACCTATGCACAAAACGAAAATAAACAATCAGGTAAAAGCTCTATTAGAAAAGAATACAATACAGTCATCTATTTCCTTATATAAATCACCTGTCTGATGCTAGCGGTAAATCACGCTGGTGAATGGTAATTGATTACCGAAAATTGAATGATAAAACTATTACTGATAACAGACATTTTAGATCAACTCGGAGGCGCGAAATATTTCGGCACACTTGACTTGGCTTGTCCACAGTAAAACATTTTCGGTCATATTTGTAGGATGTGAGCGCTGACGCGAGTGCGAGTGTGTGTTTGTGTGTATGTGTGTGTACGCTAGATGTATGTGTTGTTTTTATATACGCCGCGACGGTAGATATGATCATTGACGCGTAACAAGCGGTTACGCACCGAATTTGAAAAGGACACCGAGAGTATGCGAGAACATTCGATCGGCGGAAAACAAAAGGTCGCACCCGCGGTGCGCGGGGTCAGAGTTACGCGAGTCAACGGACGAGCACAGAAAACGATACGAAAGATCACGACGTTACGGTTACGTCAACGGCTTTTAGTTCACGGATAACGAGACGGATTTCGGCTTAACGGCGGCGCTTGACCCGGTTTTTGCTAATCGCATACGCATATTTCCCGTACTTTTCTGTCGCGTGCTTGTTCCTATTTGTATATTTTTCAATCGTCCTGATAAATAGATACAAACAATTCTATTCCTACATATTTGTTGGCAAGAGTGTTATGGCCAACTTGTATATGGCAGCATGTGGAGAGTTTTCTTTTCATAGGTTGTTAATTATTTTATTCTGTTCTCTTCTTGCGTGGTAATAGCGTACGGCCATGCATAAAGATAATTATACTTATTATTACTGTATTATTTTTTTATCCATAATATACGAGTGTTAAAAGTATTGGATAAATGTGTTTTCATCATCGATCCACGCAACAATATTTATACGGTCATAAGTTTACATTAATAACCGACCATAGACCATTAGTATGGCTGCATAATGTAAATGATCCTACTTCTAAACTTATGAGATGAAGGATCCGTTTAAATGAATATGATGATGATATAATGTTTAATCTGGGAAAATAAATGTACATGCTAATGCTTTGTCTCGGAATTCAGGTGAATTGGTTTACACAATGAGTTCAGGTACAAAAACATTGACAAATAATAATACTAATTTGACAAATCCTTGTTCGAAGCGTCTGAAAAGGGTATTTATTGGCACCAACAAATCGGCAGTTACAGATTCTGTAATGGATAAGGATAGTAGCATTAGCAATGAGAAAGAGGTAGCATCCGTTTTCTGTATATATGAAAAAGCGGAAGCAATGGTATTGTGAGGACATGAACATATACAGTAATAATATTGAATATTTTACTGCTGACGAAGACAAGACGCCTCTCCACTCTCTGAGAATAAACTCTGAGGTGAAGGTACCTTTTCCTTTGATGGAAAATGGTGCTGGATGTGAAAACGTTATAGGATCGCAGCGAATGGTTTGCACTTGTGATTAGTATCGATTGGATGATCTGCTAATATACGGTAAGCCTGTAACATGATCAAGCTTCAGATTATACCTCAATGCAGTCCAAGTGTAGAGGTGTCCGTCCTTTGTTTAGCCTGTCGATATACGATAAGCAGATAAAAGCCCCGCTTCAGGAAAACGCAGCGGAACCTAGGTCTCAGATCAAGTTACAGGTTGGTGAACCTGGTTATTTTGGAATCAGACAGCGCGAACGAGTGCGATCCTTAAAAAGAATGACCTCAATGAAAATAGGAAATTATAATAGACAGACTGAAAGACAAATACTGTCAACTGACGTAGTACCAAAATACTTCATTCAACTTCTTATTTTTTCTATTTTTCCAATAATATTGTACAATAAAGATCATATTTTCATGCGTAGGGATAATCTCATTTTATTTCAGTAGATTACACATTCACATCCTAAATTAGTAAAAATTTAATAAGTAGAAGTAAATGTTTCATTGAACAGCTGAAACGACACAAATTTAATATTGGTGAAGCAGTAATTTTTAAAACAAGAAAATACCTTGTTTTCATTTAGTAATTAAAACTGTTTCACAAGAAAATTATATACTATTAAGTCACACATAAATACTATTAAGTCATCAATAACGTCATTGAAGCATTTAATAGATTCCTTAGATAAAAAAAAAACATTGTGTTTCGAAGGTAAATAATGTAGGAAAATTAAAAGAAGAAGAACAATCAAGAACGTGCTTCACAAATAACTGCGACGAACTGCCCCGACCGCGTGCAACGTGCCGCGTGACGCGTACCGCGTGTCGCTTGTTTTTCGCTCGCGACAGGGAACTGTTCAGTGCCGTGCTTTTTAAGCAAAATAACTATTCCTATTCCCATGGTTTAAGACAGGCTTCGGAATTAACTGCTCTTTTCGGCCGATTTTCGAAGGCGACGCCTCCTTTCTCCATCGCACGTCACTTCTCTCCGCGGCGGCCCTAGTGCTCGAAAGGGCTCAGGCGCGTGCCACAAAAATCGTGCGTGGCGCATTTGGGCGACGACACTTATATCAATAGATTTCCACATCACCCATGAGGTACTATTGTTGATGCGTTTTTGTTTTGTCAGTGGTATCCCTTGACGCGCGATTCTTGTGGCACGCGTTTGAGGCCTTCCGAGCACTAGGGCCGCCGCGGAGAGAAGTGACATGCGAGGGAGAAAGGAGGCGTCGCCTTCGAAAATCGGCCGAAAAGAGCAGTTAATTTCGAAGCCTGGTTTAAGATATTCGACACAGGTTAAAGTAGTCAAAGGCCCCTCGTGCACTCCTACACGTTCTACGTCATAAGTGTCGTTTGGTTTAACGTTAGTTATTTTATATGGACCAAAGAACTTTGATTTTAATTTTAACCCTGGACGCTGCTGGGTGCGTTTAGTAGCCATTAAGTCGCCCAAATGATACTTGGTCGGTTCTTTTCGGCGTAAATTATATGTACGACGATTCTCATTTTGTACCTCCAAAATCTGATTTCTCGCAATTTGACACAATTCGGTTCGTTCGTTTTGAAATTGTTCACGTAATTCTTCTTCCAACAATTCCTTAAGTCGAAAGTCAGTTCCGCTACGCAATTTTGTACCGACGAGCAATTCGAAGGGAGTTGTCCCTATACTGGGATGATAGGACGAATTTATTATTAGCCTTAAGCGACCGACATGTTTGTACTACTTACCACGTTCATCTACAGTCAGTTTGCTCAAACTTGACAAAAATGTTCGATTTAGTATCTGAATCTGACCGTTTGCGCTAGGTAACTCGGTAGTTACAGAAATATGTTTCACGCCTTCGGCTTCGCAATATTTTTTAAATTCATGAGACGTAAATGCAGATCCTTTGTCACTTATAATCTGGATGAGATTGCCAAAATAAATCTTTTGTAATTCTAACTTACTAATTACTTCTTTAGACGTAGTGGATTTCGTGGCGTATAGCCAGACAAACTTACTAAAGCTATCAATAACGGCTAAAATATGATTATGATTTTTATTCATGGAAGGTAATGGACCTACATGGTCAATATGATACGTCTGAAAAGGTGTGTCTCCCTTCGTGATAGAATGGAGAAAATCCTCTCGCTTACCATTCTTTTTGCTGGCCAAAATACAGGGAACACAATTCGTGATACACCGTTCTACCTTCGCTTTCAAATCCGGTATAAAGTATTCTTGTTTGATTTGTTCCTCCGAGGCTATAGCAGCAAAATGACCCTTTTGGTGAATCATCTTTATGATTTCGTTATGCATTGATTCCGGCACAACTAAAAGATCTAAACCATTTCGCGACTTATACAGTAGGTCTGATTTTACAAAATAATTTTCATATGCTTGACTTTCCAGTATTTTGAATATAGGTGCGAGTTCATTATTTTCACGTTGCGCTTTTCTAATCCTAAGTATAATATCGTCCGTCATAATGAGCATAAAGGAGTATCGACTAAGTGCATCGACGTGCTTCATTTTGTTACCTGCTCTATGCTCGATCGTATACTTATAGTCTTCAAGCATCAAAACCCATCGTGCTATTCTCAGCGACAGTTCTTTTTTATCCACAGTTCGTTGATAGGCTGCACAATCAGTTATTATATTAAATTCAATTCCTAACAGATACACCCGAAATTTTCTCAACGCGGTCACAATTACAAGAGCTTCCAATTCATAACTCGGATATTTGCGCTCTACCTCGCTCATTTTACGGCTTAGGTAATAAATCGGATGTAATTTTTGATCTTCGGGCGATCTCTGCAGTAAGACGGCCCCGTAGCCATATTGGCTAGCGTCTATGTGTAGTTCGGTCGCGTGAGAAAGATGATAAATCTTTAAAACAGGTTTGTTTGCAAGCATGTCTTTTAGCAGATTGAACGCGTTCCGCGTTACGAAAATAGCCTATAAGGCACAAGAAACTTTGAATATCTTTTAATGATTTCGGTTCCCAATAAAGCGAGATTGCTTTTGATTTATCAGGAGACGGATATAAGTTACCATTTTCAATAACGTATCCCAAAAATGTAACACGTGTTTGCAAAAATTGACACTTCTTAACATTAATTCCAAGCCCGTACTCGATCGCTGTTTGTAAAGTTCTTTTCAGTCGTTTTATATTTTCCTCAACATCTGGTGCCGCGATAATCAAATCATCTAAATAAGGAATTAGAATCCCTTCTTTAATTTCATCCGAAAAGATACAATTCACGAATCTCTGGAAGACAGACGACGAATTACATAGACCGAATGGCACCCTCAAAAATTGGTACTCTCCACAACGAGTTACGAAGGACGTATATTTACGAGAATCACTCGCAACGTTTACCTGGAAGAATCCGTTTTTTAAATCCATTGTACTAAATATTTTAGCATCTTGCAACTTATCCAGCTGGTCCTCTATTAAAGGGACGGGGTACCTACCTTTAACCATTACTCGATTCAATTTCCGACAGTCAACACACACACGCGCGGACCCATCTTTCTTGCCTACAACGACCACTGGGCTAGCGTATTCAGATGAGCAAGCCTCTACTATATTGTCTTCCAGCCACTCGCGTACTTGTCTCTCAACAATATCACGCTCCACCGACGGCAACCTTCGCGGGCGCTGATAAATCGGTTCTTCTGTTTCTAACACGATATTCATTTCAACATTGGTCGTTTTAGTTTTCTTCGGATTATAATTTGCAATTAAATTCTCGACGTCACTTCTTACACCCTCGCTCACTCGTTCGCTTATATTTAAAGGAGACTGATCGCTGTGACGTTGCGCATGGCGCCGTCTCCATTTATGGAATTACGAAAAGTTAATGAAAAGAAGGACCGTACGGGCCCCTTGCGAAACACATGCCGAAAGACGTCTCCTGGGGGAAAATATCGTGAATTGAGAATCGTCGCTAATTTCGGGTGCCTCCGTGCCGAGCGCGCACGACGTATCAGGGCCGTAGAAGAGACCTGAGGGACCCTGAGGCCGTCCCCGTCCCCTGACCGTGCAGTTTCCGGATTCAGGCGCCGTATCTACACCGGATGGTACAAGGGCCCTACACCCTCGGAGTTGAGGGACTTGCCGCCTCCGCGGTGGACCAGAGAGCCTGAGGAAAATCTACCAACCAGCTGAGGGATGGTCCCGCGGTGCTGCCCTTCTACAAAGGCTCAAGCGGAAGGCGAGGGTGGAAGCGAGCCCGGAGATCGTTGTCCTGGCGGCAGGAGCCATAGGAAGTCCTGGGGAAGTCTCCACGATGCCGAGCAAATACGAATTGTCGCCGGAGAGGAGCGGGGCCTCTCTCCTCGCATACGCGCCTGAATCAGAGTGAGTACGCAGAGGGGTTGTAGCGCTTGCGCGGGGGAGGGACGTGTCGCGAATCGGGGGGGTCGCATGCGCGCGTGCCGAGTGTCCTCACTCGTTGCCGAAACAACGAACGAACTGGATTGCGAAGAATTAGGGTAAGCTGCTTAAATTACCTTGGTCTCTAATTACCAGACACGGAGTGCCGTTAGTGCTAGGAGCGATTCGGGTTTCCTCCAAGGCGTCGCTGATATCGCGGTATTGTGTGATTTGTCGAATTGTATCGCTTATTCCGGTGTCATTACGGTCGACACAACTTTGTAACGGGCGAGTCCGCGTGTGCTGAAATTGTTAGGACACGTGTTTGTTTCCGTACCAACCAACTGTAATCTTCCGTAACCGTGCCGTCTGCACGGTGCCGACAATCTAATAAACATCTGTGGAAGATAATAAGCGTTTCGTCTCTGCCTTGCAATGAAGGCTCGATTTCTCTGCGTATCCGGACCACGACCCTTCCTCTTCCGCCGAGCTAGCCAAGGATTGCCGCCGTACCTGCACTGCAAGAGTCGTAATTGGCACGAAAGTGCCTGGCGCCCATCCGGACAATTTGTCCTTTTGTCGAGCGACTTGCAGGGCGGATACGGCGAAGTTATCAGGCCGTCCTGCTTTGAGCTCAAGGCAGCTCGACGCAGGAAAATCTTTCGGAAAACCATTGTTCCGTTCGACGAGGCAATCGTTGTTATTGTTGCCAGATGTGAGAATCCTAGATTCATTTAGACAATTGTCTATTGAGTCGTTCGTCCGAAAGTTCCACATCTGGCAATTCATAAAACAATTTCGTGCTTTCGTCGAGCAGCGTGTTCCTCCGGAGTTATAAACATCGAAGACTGTATTGCCCCGCAGTCGGTACCGTTACGCCAACTCATCGTCCGTTCGAATTATCGGAAGGTTGACGCCGAATCGCGGGACAATACAGCCATAAGAACATCTGGAAAACACTCGCGTGGGCCCGTTCGAGCCGCGTTATTCCGGGGTTCGTTCTTCCTCCCCAGTCTTCGCGAACCTTCGACCTGAGGGAGAGGTTCCTCCACCACCACCGCCGCGGAGTGACCAGGAGGAGCCGTTCCACCCCTATCGGAGCGACTGGGGATCCTCCTTCCTCAGGTCGATAGACAAATCGATTGCGAGCTTTCGTCAACGCCCAAAAACTTTGACACCCCCGAACGCGCGAATCGGGGGAAGAAGAGCTGAGGAGGAATCGAACTCCGGAGACAAGAAACAGAAACGATTCGAACGAACAAGTGAAACGATTCGAACGAAGAACGAAACGATACGAACTAACAAGTGAAACGATTCGAAGAAGAAACAGAAACGCTTCGAACCGATCAGGAGAAAGACTAACGAGTCATTTAAGACATCTCCGAAAAAGTCCCAACCGATTCGTGGGAACTTAGCATCGCGGAAAGAGTAAGAAACGATTCGAGACTTCGAGGAAGTACAACCGAGAGGTTTCGCGACTTATTCTTTCGACCCCTCTATCAAACGTTCGTGATAGAGTTAACTAGTTATTTCAAAATTAATTTCGCGAAATAACGCGTTGATACGAACATCGGTCGGTTCGTCGACAACCATCCTACCGAAGAAAACACCTGATATCGCATACATTAATATCAACTAAAAAGACAGGTTGTTTACTTTTTGCTACCGTCACGTCACCTTGCGTGATTGTGACGTTAGCCTGTAATAAAACGTGTCGTCCTATGATCATATTCGATATCGTAGGGGCATTCGGAACTACATATGCTGTCGCCGGAAATGCTTCACAGTCTACATTAATTATCGTTTGGAAATACCCGAGGGGATAAATTTGGACCTGACCGAAACCAATTAACGAAATTCTGTTGTTGTTCAATGCAGGCGACTTTAACTCGCGGTAAATCTTTTACACGACTACCTGTATCAAGGAAAGTACGAATCTTTAAATCTGAAATCCTAACATCTTTACACATGCCTTGATCAAGTGAGACAGAAATACTATTCACGGTTGCTTCGGATTTGCTATTGTTTTGTTGCTTACCTCCGGTACTCGCGCTGCACTCAGTAGATGTGTGACCAAACCGATTATATTTAAAGCACTTAGGTCCTAATACTCGTGACTTACAGTCTTTAGATGCGTGCCCAGTTTCACCTCAATCATAACATCGTGTAAGCTTAGTTCGATAATCCGGTTTTCTTGATACTTCATTCGTCGGTGGTGTTCCTTTCCCTGCAGTCGGTTTTCCCCGGTTATTCTTAAAAGCTTGTCCTTGATTTGCTTCCCATATATCCTCGTAAGCTCGTAGGCGCTCTTTGAAATCGCGTAACCTCTTCGTTTCGTAGAGGATTGCTTTATTTCTTTCGTCGTCTGGGATTCCCTGAATCACGTGTCGTATCAATGCCTCGTCCTCGATCGTTCCTCTGGCTGCCAATTCCTTCATTACGAGATAGTATTCCTGCAATTTTTCGTTCCTCTCCATTTTTCTTTCAGATAGCATTTGATGTAATAGGGCACTATCAACTTTAGTGAAGAATTCGTCCTTCAGCATAGTCTTCAACATTTTCCAATTTTGTACAACACCATCACTCTGAATATACATCTTTGGTAATCCTGCCAAAGATCGTTTGGCGAATATTAACTTTTGCATTTCATTCCATTCGAAAAGTACTGCCGTATCTTCGAAGTCTGTTATCCAGCGTTCGATGGGATACGCGTCGCCGCCATCGAAAGTTCTGATGGAACTCTCGATATCTCGAAACTTTATAGAGAAATCATAGCGTCTTCTCATCACTACGTCATCGCATCTTGGGAGATCTTTATGCCGTTGCATAGGCGATTCGTTATTATTACTTGCAGATAATTCAACGACCTCAGTAGCACTCAAGTCGTCTGCGGGATCACTATCACCGTCTTCGGATTATTTATTATATTATATATGACCGCTTCTGAGTACAGGAGCACTTAACTAAAAGTATTACCAAGCATTTTAAGTCCAACTACAGTAAACGGATCACCGGCATATGCAGCGGTTACACAGAACTTTACTTTCCCAACCAAAGAACAGGCAATCGTCATGGACAGAATCGATAGAGCTTCAATCAAAGAATATACAGTATGTCCCACGAAATCCTGGACAGTCGATTATTTGGTAACCTATTAAAGATACAAAAAAAGTTTTTATATGAAATTGAATGGCAAGGTATTCTCAGATCATCAATACTATACCTTCTCTCGCAGATTTTCAGATAATTTGTGAATTTAGAACTCTGACAATATCAGTAGATTTTCATTATGTCGCATTTTAAAATATTTCTAAGGTCATTTATTGACATCAATACCTTGCCTTTCAGAGACGTGCAACTAACTCATCAACATAAATAAAGTTTTAACACATTGGGCGTACACTTTCATTAATTTGCAATTTCTATATAATTCTTATTCATCGACACCTTAACCTTGCCTGGGCACGCCAAGTTGAACACAGCATTTTAGCTGTGCATAGTTGTGTCATCTTAAGCGTAGTTAGAAACCACCGAATCTTACATTACGTTACATCGTGTCGCCTTTGCACATTGCTGGAAAGCACCTTTATGTACTTGCAGCTCATTTCGATTTCACACCTTTTTGTGACACAGTACCGACCTTTTCATGTACTCGGCGTAATTTGTTTACTTTTTTGAAGTTTTTTGTTAGTATCTCAATTCTTTTTACAAAGATAATTTGCATAGGGAATGACCTCAGATAATTTTTAATATTATACTTTATACAGTAAAATATACAAAATGCTTTTGACATATTTATCGTGTACAAACATCCGCAGTTTAGTAATAACAACAACAATTAACACCTTTCGAAGTAAAATATGTATGCATGTTTAGCATTTCATGGCCAAGCTTGCTGTTCTACTCGTAAATCATCAACGGATACCCATGTTGTGCCCTTACCCCTTACCATACTCGTGTAATGACCATCGGCAATACTTTTACCATGGTGGAAAATCGCTGCCTTAAGTTTATAACAGTGATCTCTTTTAGTAGATTTATTGCTTTGTATTGCTTTGATGTACAAATTTTCCACTTTCGTTGTTCCACTACTATTGTAATCCAACAAAAGTAATTTTACAATAAGAATTTGTTTGGAAGCAGTTATATTGACTTTCTTCATTTTGTTTGAATTTGAAATACCACAATTATTTCAAGGATCTGTCAGATTTATCCATCCTGTGAAATTATGTTTTATTATGTCTTAAAATTCAAATGATTTTTTTTAACATCTTGGGCAGTGCAAGGTGTACCACACAATTTATACTGATAGTAGTGCTTGTATAATTATATTTGTTGTAACAACCATACATTTCTATCGTAATTTTTCTTCGAATATTTATTATACTAATATTTGAAATTTCTGTTCCATTACAGAAAACAAATTTATCAACTAGTTAATTACAAACTGAAAACAGTTAAAACAATGAAATGAGAATTCTGGCTGCAATTTGTTACAACATATTTCGCACAAGCATGGCACAAATTTTCAGAAACTTGTGCGAATGAAGATGCTTCTCCGTTCTATAACCGTCTATTACAGATTAGGGATGGGTGATTCTACTCGATTCTTTTTCTGACGAATCAATTACTTTGTCGATTATTCTCAGGACCGATTCTTAACAGTTCGATTATTTTCTAAACGAGAATCGAGAAAAAAAGAGCGTTGTTGAGGAGAGAAAAAACTAGAGAGAACACGTGCATCGTGGACATCAGTGTGCATCGTGCGTGTTAGATTAGAAAGTGTCTGAAATTGTGTATATACTAAGAAAGTAAGTACAGAGTATAAACCAACTATAGCTTTTATAAGTTTTTCTGGTTAAACTTTACTTTGGTGAAACATAAATAATTGGGTTTTTTGTGTGCAAAATAAAATTCAAGATTAATGAAAGTGCGTGAATTGAATGGATGAGGGTGAAAAAGGAGATCTGGATTAGATCTGGACTAGAAAGGAAATAAAAAAAAGGAAATCGTAACGTAGCCAGCGGCTCCGCTCATTGGTTGAGCTGCGTGTAGAAGTCGAAATAACTAGCGAAATAACTTAAAAACGCTCACCTTTAAATACTCATAACTTTTTAGTCACTAGATTCCTAAACTTAAAACTTGCATTTTTGAATTCCGCTCATTCAGTATTATTAGAATATATATAAAAAAACCAATTATTTATGTTTCCCCAAAGTAACGTTCAGCCCTTACAAGTGTTTCATTGCAATATATTTTATTAGGTGAGCATAACGTTTTGAATTCTGGGTATCCACAGTTACTTACTTCGCAAAACAATTGGATTATCAAAATATGGAATCATATAGAGAAAATAAAAAATAAAAATTTATTGAGATGCATGTATTATAAATAAGAATACAAAGCATGCGGGAACACAACGAATATGTTAAAACATTTGAAAATTTAACATCTTTTATTTTTTCAAATGTCTCCAAAAAGTGTCACTAACAGCAATACCAAAAGAAATGAAAGATTAGCAAAAAGACCAGTACAAGAAGCTGAGAGTAGCATACCAGTATCAAGTCCAAAAAACAGTGCACTGGTACAATCGATACTTATGGAATACAAAAAGCATTCACACATATAAATTCTTTCAAAGAAAGAGGTTCTATGTCAGATAAAATTACAAATATAATTTTATTTATTATATGCAAGGATTTACTTCCCATTTCTACGGTAGAGCGTGAAGGATTTTTAATGCTACTTAAAGTTCTGGCACCCCTTTATAAGCCTCCTACGAAAAAGACGATAACGAAAAAACACGAATCTCGATATAATATTATGAAACAAAACTTTATTAAAGATATCCAAAATGTAGATTTTTATTGCCTAACATGTGACAACTGGACTGATTGCTCAACTCAGAGCTACCTAGGAGTAACAATTCATTACTTAAAGAATTTTTCAAAAATGAAAAGTGGCTGTTTAGGATGTATTCCACTTCACGAGCGTCATACCGCTGATGATCTCAAAAAATACTTGCAAGAAATATTGAAAGAATTTAATTTAAGCAAGGACAAAATAACGGCAATAATATCAGATGGCGAGGCAGGTATTAAAAAGGTCTACATCGAATTAGTTGGGAAAGATTCACACCTGGTCTATATTGCACATGTTGTTGCTCACCTTCTTCCTGACACATTACATAAGTTTACAGAAGTAACAAACATTATAGATAAAGTAAAATCCATAGCAATAATCACAAAACGAAGTATTCGAGCATCGGACAAACTAAAAGAAGTACAGTTACTAGCGGGGAAAACTGAAGGAACTGTACTTAATCTTATCAAAGACGACCCTACTCGATGGACCACAAAAGTTGATATGCTCGAAAGATATTTAGAGCTGGAAGAGTATATTTATACGGTTATGTCCGAGTGTGAGAATCCTATTGATGTTCTAAACAGAAAAGAAATTAAAGTTATGAAGGATATATTTCCAATAATGGAGCCCATACGAAGGATTATTACTAAAATAAGCGGAGATCAATATCCTACGTGTAGCATCATCATGCTAATAGTACATTGCACGGAGCAAAAAATCAATAGCGTGAATCCGCAAACAGATATAGGAAAAAAATTTTACACAAAACTGAAAAGCACAATATCCGATAGATTTAAACCTTTTGAACACTCATCCATACTTTCGGTAGGAACAATTTTAGATCCTCGATTTAAAAAAATTCATTTTAATGATCCATTAACTGTTTATACAGCCTTGCAACGTATTAATGGTATGCTTAAAACCATTAAATCAACAGACGTACCTGCAAATCTGCCTGACATCAATAAAACCGGTAGCATTTGGGATTTCCATGATTTATTAAATACTGATCAAGGATCAACAAGTGCAGACTGTACCATAATAAGAGACATTGAATTAAACCAATATTTACAATTAAACAGGATTTCGAGGCATGAAGATATTTTTACATACTGGAGAAATGTTGAAAAATCTTTCCCACTTTTTAGTAAAATAGCCATGAAATAATTATCAATAATAGCTACGAGCGTTCCTTCAGAACGCCTGTTTTCGAAAGCAGGCTTAATCAAACGTGACAATCGAAGTTACTTAAACATATTATTGTTCTTGAGTTCACTTCCTCGAGAAGACTGGTGTTTGCTCTAACTTCGATTTGTTTATTTAAATAATTTTATCTTTAATTCTGTGATTGAACTTTTGTATTTTATTCTTTCATTTTTGTTAACAATATTCTTATTAACAGTTTAAGTATTGATCTTACGTTGCTTTGCTTGCTGTTTGATTTATTGTTGCATTATACTTGAAATATATATTGCTAAGGTAACACAGTTTTTATAACAAAACCCAATAATTGCTTTTATATTTAAAACGTTTGAAATCTAATACAGACAACTATAATGCGAATAACTTCTTGCTGTTTCCATGAAAATAAGCATGTTAATAGTTTTTGTCTAATGGTTAGCGTGTGTTCATGTTTTAATGGTTTAAACGTACATTTTGTACATTTATGAATTGTCTAATTATAATTTTTTAATTTTCAGCATCTACAAATGGAAAATGGAACTAGGATGCATGTTTTCAATTAAGTCAACTACCATTGTAACTATAAAGAATATATATTATATTTTTTAATATAATAATTTA
The DNA here is from genome assembly GCF_051401765.1 of Calliopsis andreniformis. Taxonomy (NCBI): domain Eukaryota; kingdom Metazoa; phylum Arthropoda; class Insecta; order Hymenoptera; family Andrenidae; genus Calliopsis; species Calliopsis andreniformis. The sequence continues at coordinate 4,523,817 of NC_135071.1, forward strand.
ATAAAAATTCTTTATCACATTTAATTGATTCTATTTTTAACCTTTTTATCGATCACATTCTTGGTAATTTTTTTTATAGATTCTTCGATTCTTTATGAAAATAACCGATTCTTAAGTATCGATGCGTTATAGGCATCGATTCTTAATTATCGATCATTTTGAAGGGAATCGCTCATCCCTACTACAGATAATCTCCTTGCCGTTGTGTCTAAAGTGTCATTCGACACTTGACAGGTTCTCCTTCCAATAACGGCCACCGAGCCCTGCCGAATGATCCCTAGAATCCACGAACGAAACATGTGTTAGTTCCTTATAGCTGAATGTGTGCGTGTAACACGTATACGTATTATGTTGACGAAAATTTGCCTGACGAATAAGAATCAGAAGAAAAATCATGCATTTTTCGACTGATCCATGACATGATATTACGATATCTCTGTCATAGGTTGACCGATTTTATTGAATTTGGTCTTATTGAAAAGCTCAGATGCGGTTTACATAAGAAAAATGCTTTTAAATTTAGAAAATATTGCCCGTGTAATGAGATATTAATGAAATAAGTTTCAGGTCAGGTTGGAATAGCCGATTCTCGAATAAAGATACACGGCAGCGATAGTCAACATATATAGATATACAGGGTGATACTTCATGTACTAGACGTCGAGACGCTACCGCGTCTCTAGATCTAACGTGTATTCTATTGTTGTCACTCTCTCGTCTGTTCGTGAGAGCTAGCTTTACCTCTGATCGCCGTCAGATGAGAAGGAGATAGAAATTTTGGGTCGTTGGCCAGGTTAAGGAGTTGTAACTCGCCGTGAACTTTACTACTTTTATTCAAACGCTAGTTAGCTTTGGTACTGTCGCGGTATATATTACTAGACGGACTCCTCGATCGTTTCGACGATCGGTGCTCTTTCTTGAGGGCAAAAAGAGGTGGGGGGGGGGGGGGGGGGGGGGGGGGGCTCACGTTTTGCCGACTCTCCTGGAATTCGCGAAATCGGCGCAAAGATATTCAGCTCCGCAATTTTGCGACTGAGCGCACGTGTGCCTAACACGAGCTATAACACTATAATTTCGCACGATATAATTGAGGGCAAACTAACTAACCTGCACATAAAATGTATCTCACACTTAACGTTCATAAGAGCAGGAATGAACGAATCAGGGTACTCTCACATCTTGAGCTTTCGACAACACATCTACAAAGATTCCAATGATGTGAATAAAATACTGGACAACATGCATATTGAACACGATAATGTTACCTATTGACAACCATCTAGCTAGACAATGTCCAAACAATAAAACTGCCACGCAAACGGCAATCTCTAAAGAACCACTTAACAATAAGCTAATCAATGATCATCTCGAGGAAAGTACAGTCCTAAATGACACAGTCGAACACATTGAAACAGTTACTCCCAACAAAAATGATAAAAGACTCATTTCAATCACTGAATCCAACACATTCACAACAAAAACGCAAAACAATATTAACTCTTCTTCAGACGATTTCGGCAGTAAAATGGATTTTGGACGCCCAATCCAAAGCAAATACACAAAAGAAAGAAAGAAGCTGAAAAAAGGAAGATAGATAGGAAGACAGGCTGAAACTGATATCGAGACAAAAACTGCCCCAGTAAAAGCAATTCCCTCTCAACACCAGAATACTTTTATTAGGGACTACAACCCACTGAATAACTTCTTGCGTGATACCGTTGGAAATCACCTTCTAATAACCAAAAAATACATAGACGACACAAAAGCTATCAGTAACATGCTGAGGAACATTTACCCCAACCTAGCACACCGTAGCATCAAGAACCGCCTAACGAAAATCATCAAAAAATTAAAAGATTACGCCAACTCCTAATTTAATCTAACTACTTACACAACCACCACACATGGGTCATCACACCAACAGAATACTCAACCTATCATCTTTTCACATCATGTACTGAAACGCAAGGAGTATTGTCCAGCATAAGGAAGAACTGCAAGAAACTTTACAAAATGTTAATATATTTATCTGCATAGAATCCTGGCTAATACCGATCAAAGACTATAAAAAATTCACGAATGTTTAAATAAAATTGCGCCACCATGGGCTGCTACGAACCCAGAATGGTTCCCAGAGTGTTCTTACAATGAACTCTGATATCCCATTTAACTTCATAGAATTTAACTATTCCCTAATTAATAATAACGATTAATCTGCATTGGGAGTGGACGGTATCGACTACCTTTTACTAAAAATTCTACCAAACAGTATGAAACTCTATCTGTTAGATATATTTAACGAAATGTATCTAAAAAGCCAGTATTCAAAGGATTAGCACAACACGCAAATGTTTTTTATAGACAAAGCAGACAAATCCGGTGTCAAGCCCATCTCGTAACAAAATGAATCAGGCTTATTTACACAATTACGCGACATTATGTATAATAACACTACACAAATACTATATTACTGTTTATATACACACTTAACACAAGTATGTTCTTATAATATGTTATATGCTTAACATTTAACACTAAAGTTTAAATGAATTTATATAGTTTAAATTATATATATAGTTATATAGTTTATATCGTTTAAATAGTCACACACTCTTACACAGAGTATAAAACCTTTCAAACTGAACAGAACCGATCGCGAGAATTTTTCAAAGGAGACTAAGTTCTGCTCAAAAGAAACAAAAGAGCGAGGTCCAGCATCTTAAAATATGTTCATTTCTCCACTGATTGTATCGAGTGTTAGGGAAAACGTCAAATGATGTTTAAACTTCGAGAAAGCCCGTGTGAGAACGGTTCTATTCCTTTAATTACATTAAACCTTAGTTAGTTATACTTACCTTCAATTTTTTTTTTAAATAATCCATATTTGCTTCATAGGGACTCCTGTTTATTCAATTATAACGTTATGTTATAAAACAAGTCTTTCATACACAAGCATTGAATACTGAACAATGAAATTGTTTGAAATTAAGAGCGATCGTGCATAGTTCTTAATGATTTCATGTTTAATAACCACGAATCTGCGAAGAAATGCAACGAAAACATTGTTGTATTTGGTACTTACTATCGGCATCAATTAGGCGTAGCTACGGCACTGTCGAGTCGAGACAAGCGAGGGCCGGGCTGCATGGCGGCAAAAGGCCGAGCACACGTTGTCGAAGCATATTTTCTCGAATTGCCCGAATTCACAACCACTTTAATATTTCTACTGGGTGGTTTCTTCTTCAGAAAAGTCTACAGAATGCGATGCCTATACAATATTTTTGTTAGCTGACGAAACTTTTCGTAAAAATATAAAAATATTGCGTAGTAACTACGTAATTTGCCTCGTATTCAAACTTTCACGGCTATTTGCACTTATAGAAAAACATGAAATATTATGATAATCGATACTGTCATATTCAGCAATCTTTCCTTTATCATTTAAGCCAAGTCGCATCTTTCTAATGATTTTAGTTTTCCCGTAATACCATGTTTTTGCCCGAAATCGCATGTTTTTACAAAAATTCGTGTTTTTCGAAAACTGAGGGTGATGGACCAATTCCGTTTCAGATTCGTATTTAGGACAGGATACTCTACAAAGATCACCCAATGGATATTGAAAGACAAAAATTGTGTTGGACAGTGTAATCTGGCCACCACGTCCAGCAGCATTGAAATTGCAGTGAATTTATAAAGATACTCTCGAGGCATTTTAGATGTTCAATCCGCCTTCGACAATATTCAATGCAATCTGCTTCTGCAAAAATTAGTAGAAGCAGACTGCTTTCTAAGTATACTAAAATTCATCAAACATCTAGCATCCGAAAGATCTATATCCACCGTAACAGGGTCTGGTGAAAAGATACTAAGAACAGTGTGGAGGGGCTTTCCTCAAGGAGGAGTATTAGGGCCAGTACTCTACAAACTATATGTAGCAAAAATTATGGAAAATATTAACGAAAAAGTCAAAATTTCTCAATTTGCCGACAACGTAGCTATCTACTGCAATTCTTCCTGTATTACCGAAAGTAAATAGTTATTTGAAAAATCGATCATAACAGTGAAAAATAATTTGGAACAAATAGGCCTTAACTTGTCCCCTCAAAAAACAGTGTTTCTTCATTTCAACAACAGATATATTTTATCAGGTAAAATTGAAATCAACATTGAAAACCTTACTATTACGTCGAATAAATCCGTCAAGTTCTTAGGCATTAGATTTGACTATGACATGCGCTATAACTCCCACGTTAATTCCATTAAGAAAAAATGTCTTGTCCTACTAAACATCATGAAATTCCTCTCGGAAATCTCATGGGGAGCAGCAGTCGACACATTACTGCTAACATTTAACAATCTCATTAGGTCTGCAATAGAATACAACTGCTACATATATTACCCGAAATTAAAAATCTACAACTAAAATTAGAATCGCACTAGGATATAGAATAAGCACACCCACCAGTATACTAATGTGTGAAAGCAAAACAACCAGTTCCCGAGATAGAAGTATTTTTTCGCTAAAAAAATACTTACTAAAATGCTCTTCGTTGAGGGATCTGCCATTAAATCAAATGATCTTCAACAGCAATACAGACCTTGAAACGCTCGTGGCTAGAAATAGACCAAATAAACCTCTATCTTTTCAAAGTCTCATCTTTAGCACCGAAATCATAGACATAGTTAGCTCAAGCGAGAAATATCCATTGTATACTTGCAATTATAAGTCATTGATATGTATACCAGAGTGTAACTTCAGTTTAGGTAAAATACTCCGCAATTCAACTAACCCTAATATGATCCTAAATCACTTTATTTCACAGGCACCTTCCAACACAGTTAGAATTCACATCGACGGCAGTAAAATTAGAGATGCAGATTCAGTAAGCGCAGCATACTACTGCCCGCAATTAGAAACAATGAAAAAATTTAGCTACCTAAACACACATGAATTTTTACAGCAGAATGCTATGCGATAAACTAAGCACTAGATTTAATAAATTCCCTCATTAATATTAACTTTTACATTCTCACTGACTTATTAAGCGTAGTTGAAGCATTTCAGAAACCTTCTCTTAACTCACACACCAAACAATTAATTGTAGAAATCAAAACGCAATATAACAACTTCATAAAAAATAACAACAACAACTCGCTTATTAAATTTATTTGGATTCCCTCCCACATTGGTATAAATGGAAATGAAAAAGTTGTTTTACTAGCTAAAGAAGCTACAAGTGCAGCACATACAGTTAACTTCAAAATATTACCCTCAGACTTAACTTACTACCTCAAATATCAGGCAGTAACAGAAACGAACGTATTAACAAAAGATCAAGAATTACTCAAAGGTACAAATTATTTTAGATATTAGTATAAAAATACAACAAAGCCATGGTTTTATGGACAAAAATTGTCTAGGGACTTTGTTGTATTCACCAATAGAAGCCGGTCGGATCACTACAATTTAAACGCGTCTCTTGCAAGAGTTAATATTATACCAAACAGTTTTTGTCATCGCGGATCAGAGTTCCAAAACTTAAACCACATTATATGACAATGTACAGAATACGAACCCAAACGCGTAACAATGCTACAATCCCTACACTAATTAAAACAGGACCTACCATACAACGTAAATGTATTTCTAAGCGAACCAAATATTCCAGCGCTAAAAATTATTTATAGTATTTTAAAGAACTACAACATTAAAACATAAGTAAATGTACAATATCAGTGTTATTACATTCTATGTTATATAAACCATAAAAGGTTTGCAGCAAATAAATAAATAATAAATAAAAGAGAATCCATATTTAGAAAAGTCTTTGATTCTAAGTATTTAATTACTATTTGTACGAGTCAAGTAATCACTTCACCAATAACTGAGAGATATAAGATTATTAAACAAAATCATGATTCCATGGTATGAGGTCACCAAGAAATAGTTACGTTATATCATCAACGTAGGCAAGATTTTTATTGGCCTAGAATGAGTATTGAAATTGCAAAATTTGTACGCATTTATCCAAGTTGTCTGGTACAAAATGAGGTATAAAAAGCTTTCAATGGAGATTAGGTAACTAATGCGTATTACAGATACTCCTAAAAAAGCTTTTGAAAAGGTACAGATGAACATAGTGGGACCTTTATCTATAACAGAGAAAGGGAATAAATACTCGTATTTATTGACACTTCAAAATAAATTCACAAAATATTCAGATGCTATACCCTTACCAACTACAGAGACCATATCCGTTGCAAAGACCCTTGCGGAACTATTTATTAACACATTTTGTTGTCCAAAGATAATATATTCTGATTCGGATAGTAACTTTACTAGTAGAATAATGAAAAACTTTTGAAAAATATTTAAAATTCAAAGGATCATATCTACTTCTTTCCACTAGGAATCTTTGGGTTTTTTGGACAGGGCTCTTTTTATAGATTATTTAAAGCATTATTGCAAAAATTGAGATTAGGATAATTGGATTAGGTTTTGTATCTTTTCTTATAATACATCAATAAATGGGTCCACTGGTGTCACACCACATGAACTGATATTCGGCAATAAGACTGCTATTCCAACTGAATTTGCAAAAGAACAAATACCACAAACTTTTATAAAATACTTAGATGGTTTGTTTATTAAAATCATTACCACTCAAGCCGTCGCTGCCAAAAATAGAAACAAAGCAAAAACAAGTAGTAAATTGTATTATGACAAAAATATTAATCCACGGAATTGTGAAGTAGACGAATATGTTTATTTATTGAAAGAACCGAAATTATCTAAATTTAATAGTATTTGGCTTGATCCATACAAAATTATATGCAAATTCAGTAATGTAACTGTTGAAACAGCACTTAATGCGACAAAATCAGAAATTGCACACGCTAATAAATTAAGGTTAGCCTGCATAAGATTAGACCCTGATTCAAATGATAAAATTTAAGCAGTACTTACGTGTGCGTGCGTGCGTGCGTGCGTGCGTGCGTGCGTGCGTTGGTCCTGAAGCTAGCAAACATCAAAACACACTTTCAGAAACTAATAGCTGATAACGATAGAAACGATATCTTGCTGTTTTACTGAAATTGTTGTATCTCGCCGCCGACTGTACACGTGCCTATTGTCCCTCGGTAGTGGACAAGGGTAACATAAGAATCTGGTCACCCCGTGTATTAGCCGCTGGCGCACCGGAGTAATGTCCAGATTAAGGAAAAATAGGTTATTGTTCAGAACGAAGACATCTGAACTCTTAAAAGGCATCCGTGTTGGATGCTTTTTCAAATGAAACAAGCTGATATTTTCCAGGCGCTCTTCGAGAAGAGATGACTGCATGTCGTAGGACAAGTGAATCTTCACTTCGCTCGTACCCTCCTTAGATTCTATGAACTAAGAAACTTAGCACCATCGTAAAGGGTCTGACCGGATAAGCATAGGGAATCGGCCCCAGCAGCGAATTTGGTTCTTTTTTTTACTAAATGTTGATCTTTATCTAGAAAACCATTGTGTGAAATTTCAGACCGCCAACCGTTTTTTTAAGAGAGATATGGGGGTAACAACCCTAAACTATTTCATGTTTTTTCTCGAAAACTATTCAAGATATTTGAATGATTCAAATTTGAAAAAATAGGTACGCATTAACTTCACATCATATATGTTTCTCAAAACTTTAGGTCGATTATTCAAGGTAGAAGAAAAAGATAATTTAATTTTTGGGGACGTTTTTTACAGACAACCCCTGTAGTGACACCTACAGCAAAAGAAAATAATACATAATATATACCTATTGTATGTGTGAGTTTGGGAAGGGTCGGATTGGTAGAATATAGTTAAAAAGAGTAAAAACCAGTATAATGCGCGGAACGGCGGGCTGCGCGTTGGAAACGGTGAACACCGCTTAGCAACAAGGCAACGTATCGGATCAGCACGCGCCGACTTCAATGAAACGGGAGATATCTAATTCTCAGAGCACTATTTGATGTATATTTTTTATGTGTTGATAATAGAGTTTTTCTCGTTTCAAGTATGTGGTAGCCCTGAAAAGAACTGTTTTTTTTATTCATTTTAGGAACAGAATTGTTCTCGTTGTAAGTAGCCCTGAAAAGAACTCAATTTATGAAATAGTTCATGCTCTAAAAACGGATTATCTGTAATATGGAACTTCGAGGCTGGTATGTTAAATATTAGAGTATACAAAAGAAATACATTGCTGCAGAATTTAATCTTCTTAGTGTTTGGAACTTACGTTGAATTACAAACTCGAACGTTAATAAACAATGTTCTCCAACGAAGAGTATTATGATATGATGCTTACATTTGGTAAATGCAAAGGTAACATCTGTGAAGCAGTGCGGTTGTACAATGAAGGATTTGTAAACCGACAACCCACAACGCGAAAAGTGTTAACACGGGTCATGGGAATTTCCGGCGGAACAACCCACTTTCGTGTGACCGTTCGAAGACTGGAAGATCAAGAACCACGCGTTGTAATGCGAATGAGGAACGTGTTCTTCAATACACGGCGAAAATCCCTCAAACGAGTGCACGACAAATGGAGAGACTAGCTGAGATACCACGCTCGACTGTGCATCGCTTTTCATTTTTTTTACTATGGCATTACTTTACTCAGTTGGCAAAAATATTGTTTCTTTTTTTTTTTTTTTACTATGGCATTACTTTACTAAATCGGTATTTTTAAATTCTTTTTCTTCCTTTTTTATTTTTTACAACTTGGGTAATCACTTTAAAAATCTTAAAAATTTCCATAATATGTGTCGCGATAGCTAACGTGTTCCTGATTCTTTTCATAATTTTCAAATAGTTTAAGAGAAATTGGGCAATAACGTAGAGATCTTGAATTTCTTGTACAAGACTCGAGCACAGTAAGTAGTGAATGCTACGCGTAGCTTGTACCCTGTCACCGGACGGTCATCTGTCCGCTATAAGCGCCTTCTAATTGGTCGATGTTTTTCGTTAATAACTCGTTAACGAAGGCCAGGAGGAAATTTTCGCTAAGGATAAAGTTGCTTAGAATTACCCCAGGAATCACCCCTTTTCGAGTCTTACTCATATCCTGGAGCATCCTGTAGGTCCTTTAGGATGTTATATCCGGCCTTCACCTGGTCCCCTTTTTCGCTGCCAATAAGCGAGAAATCATAACATTGTCACGCAAGCGATTATAACCGACACCGCCGAGCTGATTCAACAAAACAACGCGTAAGCGTTTTCCTTTTGGGTATTACGAGTAATGACCCAAAAAGAATATTATAAAGAGGAGTTGAGTCAATCAGTCAAGTAGTTATTCTTTCCGTTAATTAGTCAGTCAGTCCCGGATCATAGCGAATCTCTGACCATCACCCCGACGCGAGAGTTGTAACATTGTAACAGCGAGGGCGTATCGCGTAGTAACGGAACATCGCGTACAGAGTTGAAACTCCGCGAAGTACGAAGTAGAGAAGTGCGTGAAATAACCAGCGACCGGCTACACAAACGAGGTGACATCACTGACATTGTACACAAAATAAAGGAGGTGGTATGTAAATTGGTACTTGTTAAATTTATATATAATTGTTAAACCTAACCAAGGTCTACCAGTTCAGTTTCCACTCTCTCCTTCGACTACATGTAAAAGAAAGTTCAAACAAGGTAGTTTAATCAAAGGTTGATCTCTGCCGCTCGAGACGACCGCCGTCTAGTTAGGACGTAACAAGGATATATACAGGGTGTCCCAAAAATTTTGGAGTTCCTTAAAAGGGGTGATTCGGGGGGTGATTTGAAACAACTTTTTCCTTAGCGAAAATGTTCTTCGAGGCTTCGTTAACGAGATATTAACAGAAAATCCTGACCAATCAGAGCGCGAGTATGCCGGTGGAGCGTCCGCAGTAGCGTAGGCTACGCGCTATGCGCCCTCGTCCGTATGCGAACACGCGAGTCAGAAACCAGTGGTGAGAAATCACGAACTTCGGAGTCGATTTTCTCGAAAACGGTGCGAGATATCGAAAAATGTTTCTCTTGCTTTTTTACTTGTTATGGGTAAAGGAGTCGAAAAGGAAGAATGGCATTTTTCGATATCTCGCTCCGTTGGAGAAATATCGTCGACAAGAAGTCATAGCCTGCGTTAAATTTAAAAAATACTGATTACCGACAAATTGAATAAAACTCCTTTCCTCCGGTAATTCCTTTCCTTCCCTTTTAGAACCTTGTACCACTAGGTCACTGTGCCGAGCCGGAACATCTGCGGACGAAATGGTTGTATGGTAGGTCAGCGCCCTGTGCACAGCTAATCGCAGGCATACGCCACCACCCGAAATGAAGGGTCGCGACGTCAAGTGTATCCGAGTTATTGCTGTATCGAAGATGTATTCACTTCACTACACGACCACCAACACTGATCAAGTGACACAATCACTGAATTTATTTTTAATGGAACTAGTTCCATTAAAAATCCCGATTTTATACCACCGGGTCCGCGATGCCGCGCGGCAGCGAAATGGGTCGCCCCAGATCGGCGAGGAACAAGTATGTACGGGTGCAACATTTGCTCCCGGCAAGTTATGATCGGCGGATTGAGTATTCAAGGTGGTTGATGGGAGAAGTGGGAAAGAATCCGTCGTTCTGTAAGTACATATTGTGGACGGATGAAGCCCTTTCCACTAGAGAAGTATGCTTTAATGCCCACAATATGCATGTGTGGAACGCCGAAAATCCTTCAGCACTTCGGTCACGGGCAGCAAAAGTTCGCTGGTCAATCGACATATGGGCCGGCATTTGCGGCAACTTTATACGACACAAATACGTACGAATACGTACAAATATGTACGGGTGCACAATTTACGCCCCACAGATTTTGTCCAACGGATGGACTATTCTACGTGGCTGTTGGGGCCAATTCGCCGGGATCCGTCGGTCCACACACGCATATTGGGGACAGACAAAGCACTCTTCACCAAAGAAGAGTGCTTCAATGCCCACAATAGCCACGTGTGGAACGACGTGAATCCACACGCGACTAGCGTAAGCAACACACAGGTCCGGTGGTCCATTAATGTATAGGCCGGGATTTGTAGTGACAGGATCATCGGACCTTATCTTCTACCTGATAGGCTCCATGGGGGCACGTATTTGGCGTTCCTACAACACGTTCTTTCGGGTCTCTTGGAGGATATTCCACTAGAAGTCCGGAGGAATATGTATTTTCAACAAGATGGAGCGACACCCCACTATCATGCAACAGTCCCGGGCCATCTTAGTGAAACCTTTCAGGACAGGTGGATTGGACGCGCCGGACCTGTCGCATGGCCCCCACGGTCACCGGATATCAATCCGTTGGACTATTTTCTATGGGGCTACCTAAAGAACGCTCTGTACCGTCATCCTGTCACATCAAAGGAAGACCTTATATCAAAATTGCATGCGGCGGTGGCATCGATAATACCGACTATGCTGGTGCGGGTACACGAAAGTTTAATTCGTCGCCTCGGTGCTCTGCAGGAAGTACAAGGAGGCCAGTTCGAACACTTATTATAAAAAGCAATCGGCCCTTTTCAGGGCCACATGAATTTCAAACGTAGGAACGATCTCGTTCCAAAATCATTACTTGCCGTGGAGATTTCAATCCTGAAGTGATAAGTGTTGATGACCGTGGATTCTGTAAACGGGAAGTAAATTTGTGTACAAGATTACCTGAGCTTCGAAGCATCCCCCAACGAGCTCGGCTACTGACCCCGAGGGACCAGAGTTCAAGCAACAGGTGAATTCTTCTCCGAAATGGGTAAGTTTCATCGATCAAAATTCAATGACAACCTTCTTCTCTCTCGTTTCTTATGTTCTACAACTTTCTTAATTAATTTAAAAATCTGAGAAAATTCCACAACATTTGTCCCAGTAGCTAAGGTGTCCCTGATCTTTTTCACAATTTTTTATCCAATAGTTTAGGAGAAATTAACACTAACATTCTTTTTTTGCCTTTTTTTTATTTTTTACGAGTTGGCTAATAATTTAAAGATCTGAGAAAATTCCACAATATGTGTCACGATAGCCAGCGTGTCCCTGATTTTTTTCATAATTTTTCACCCAATGGTTTAGAAGAAATTAGACAATAACGTAGAGATCTTGAGTTTCTTGTACTAGCCTCGAGCACGGTGAGTAGCAGACGCCCCGCGTAGCTTGTGCCCTGTCGCTGGTCGGCCGAGCGCTCGCTATTCGCACTCTCTGATTGGTCGGGGTTTTTTCGTTAATAACTCGTTAACAAAGCTTCGGAGGACATTTTTGCAAAGGAAAATGTTGTTTAGAATCACCCCAGGAATCTCCCATTTCCGGCTCCCACACTTGGTTTGGGACACTCTGTAAATTTTTTTACAGGTCAGTTGATAGTATGTTTCAAGACGAATCGAGCGACATCTAATTTATATACTTTTTTAAATTAATTTTCGAGATATTACGCCTACATTTAGTGGTTTTCGTGGAAAGAGAACTTTAGTATCGGTTTCAAGAGGTAATGCCTAACACATGCCATCGGTAGGGAACAATAGACCGTCAGCAGTATCTGCTGGTCAGAAAGGTCCTCTTCCGACAAAAATCATTAAAATTGTAAGCACAATATCTCGAAAATTAATTTAAAAAAGTACATAAATTAGGCTGATCTGTAAAAATAATCTGGAAAAAAATATATAGTTCCACTTAAAAAACCAAACTTGATCATCATATCTCATGTAATAATAATGTTATAAATAATTCGCCTTCGTTAATACATTGGCCCTATCGAACCATGCAATTCTGTATAAACAATTTTTTTTATCTCTAATACTTTAGGAAATAACGCACTGTACAGTGTTCGCTGGGGCACCCTGTATAGATATCTTTACAAAAATTTGAGAAATCCCCTCCAAAAACATTAAAAACGCAAAGTTTGCACCAAGTACTAAAACAGCCTTTAAACATTTCGTTGTTATACCAATTCACAAGTTGGTTAAGTTTGAGTACGCTAATGGTTAAATATTTTGAAAAAATTTATAATTAATTTGCCGCTATTTAACAAATTCCAGCGTAGTTGCACCGATATTTATTGTATAAATGTTACATGACCCACCACTGTAAAAGGGGTTAATATATTTATTTAACAAGTACATAATATAACTAATCGTTTACTTACTGAATACATTCCAAATTACACCGTGTTTGGTTTCATTTTAATCAAATGTCTCATTATTATGTTACTAAGGTTTTTATTAACAAAAGTTCGATAATGAAAGCGTTCCACAGATGGACTACATATACAATAATGTTGCGGACGAGAGCCGTTTCGTCTACACGGACGAGAGCCGTGGTTTATCCCCACTACCTCGTTTGATACGTGCCGCCGAGAAACCAATTCTTGGAACCATCGCGTTCGAGCTCGACGCCCGAGAACAAGGACGTCATAAAAAACAACGATAGCATTAGGGATTTAAATAGGAAAAATTGAAGTTTCTTATTCGCAAACGGATTTTCACGCAAGTAACACCAATCGATTCCTTGTGCTCTCCCGATTAAAATGATGTCAAACACGACATGATTCCGATTATTTTTAACAAAGATACATAAAACTTGGTTTGTAGAACGAAAGGTCATGCTCGTAAACAGACCCGGGCGCGACTCTCGTCCGTGAGTGGTAGTCGATTTTAAGCACGACCAGTCCCGAGTACTGCTCTCGTCCGTGAATGGTAGTCGATTCTAAGGCACGACTAGACCCGAGCGCGACTCTCGCTCGCGAGTGGTAGTCGATTCGACGAACGCGGCTCTCGTCGTAGGGCTAACTCCCTATTATGTATTCCCTCATATTTTTGTGTTTAATTATTTAATGACTGAAATTATTAAGAAAATGAAAGCGTAATACAAAAAGTATGTATATAAGTTCCGTTTTAAATGTTTAGAAATTTTTATTTTTTTATTTTTAATATCTTCTTTTCGACATCGATTAAATATAATATACATAAATTCTGTTTATGTCATTTTTAGCTCGTAAAGAACTGATAGAAAAGTAACTTTGACGATTCTCCGTAACCGTTGCAGGGTTCCAACGTTTATTATTTAAATATCTTTATTATAAATAATAGGAATCATGTCGTATTTGATATCATTTTTATCGGGAGAGCACAAGGAATCGATTGGTGTTACTTGCGTGAAAATCTGTTTGCAAATAAGGAACTTCAATTTTTCCTATTAAATCCCTAATGCTATCCTTGTCTTTTCTGACGTCATTGATTTCGGGCATCGAGCTCGAGCGAGACCCTTTTTTTTGCTTCTCCGGTCGTGTACCAATTATCTCGGCGACCGAGAGCAAAGGAAGCCGAATCGACTACCAGTCGCGGACGAGAGCCGCGACCAGACCCGAGAGCGGCTCTCGTCCGCAACATTACTGTATAGTGTCGATACTCAGGCTTTTAATCGCTCGCATTTAGCTTGGCGTCGTTGTCGAAAAAATGACAAATACAAGTTCAGCAACTCGCAAGCTCTGACACAAGCCATTTAAGGAAACTATATGGGCAAAAAATTTGAAAAATTTTAAGCTACCTACGTTAAAAATAAATCGATTTACATAGCGTTTAGTATCATTTTATTCGGGAGAACAAAAGGAATTCATCTCTGATACTCCTGTACGATATAACGCATTATAACAAAATTGATATTTTTTCACAACATCATAAATTTCCCTTATGAGGCTCTAAACTTACGTACCGCTCGACACCGACAGACCAGAAATCCCGAAGACGTCCTCGCGCTTGGTGTTATTAATGTACGCCCCTGTAGCTACATCACTGCCTCTTTCCAGATTCAGTTTAATGGCTAGAGATTAAAAGTAAGTAAAAGACAAATTTTTCAATGGAAAAGACAATATACATAGCTATTAAAAATATTTCTATTCAATTTTGTTAAGTCAATTCGTATTAATGATTGCCTACATTGTATTTTATTAATTTCAAATACCTGTATCCGTCTGTTTTGATACAAGTACAACTTTGTACCGTACTTCTACGTAGTTGTAACCTGGATTTTGTATACCAACAACAACTTACTTTTCATTTCTCTAAAGATATCCGTCGCAGCTCACGGGACAACGCCAGTTCGGTCTATTTGGACACTGAACTAGGCAACCTGCTGCGCCGACGATTACCCGTCCAGAGAGCCCCGAGATATTCGCCCCAAAAATTGCCTACGCTCTCCTTCGAAAATTTTTGGGTACTTTCGATCATCTCCACAATCTTCTAAATCTACCTGCAGCATGTCATCTCCACCTATCTATCTATTCAATCTATCTATACAAGCACTGTGAGCCTTTCTGTGTCCTGCAGGATATTGAGACCGTTCCTTCGAGGTACTAACCGATAGATTACGATAACAAAACGTCTATAAATGCTTTGGCTATTGCATAGCCAATTACTACTTTTTATTCAAACACTAGTTAGCTCTGGTACTGTCACAATGTCTATCGCAAGTCGGGCTACGCTTAAGTGCGCTGCGATCCTCGGTTGTTTCGGCGATCACCGACCTTTCTGGGTGGCAAAACTGGGGGGGGGGGGGGGGGGGGGGGGTCATGTTATGCCGAAACTCATGGAATTCGTTAACTCGGTACGAATTTATTGAGCTACATGATTTCGCAATTGAGTAAACGTGTACCTAACATGAGCAATAACAAAGCATTGTTAAGATAAAGTCTAAGGTTGCGATTTTAACTCCTTAACCGCACGCCACATAAACCCCGACTTTTCAGTCAATGGAAGCTTTACGAAAAATAAAGTCGAATTGTGCCATAGTACAAAACCTCACGAAGTTCAATTCCTCTATCAACAGTTAACAATTGCCTTTTTCAACCCCTGCCAGAGACAAATCACATACGCTTCTAGACACTACAGTCCCATTCTCAGTTAAAACTACTTCAAGAATTAGTACTTTAACTAATCGTTATTCATAAGCAGAATACACACCAAACACCTTCGCATTTGTAAGTCGGCACTGCAGTTTGACTGTAGATACCAAACCCCACAGATTAAACGGTCTAGCAGAATAAGGGGGTCAAAAGTGCCCTTGAACTGATTTTTGTCAGGAATGTGGCATTTGATAGAGTATCAAAAGAAAAAAATTCTGTGCAAATCTTACAACCGCCTACGTCAATAGGTGGGGGGGGGGGGGGGGGGGGGGGGTAGCTATAGGGAAAATTATAAATACCAGTTATTGCCCCATTTCCCCTATTTAACACAATACGAAAATTCTGAAAAAATTCTATAACATGCATGATATGGTGATACATGTTGGAGAATGTTTTTAGATTTTTCTGTTGCTAATGCTAAGAATTAAAAATGAAAAACTGAAAAAAAATACTGAAAAATGCAGATTTTGCAGTGAAGTTTAAAAATCATCACCTTTTTATCTTTACAGTAACAACATAATGGTACGACTATTCTTCTCAATTTTTTCAAATTTTTCGGCAGGGTGCGCCGTAGTTACAAAAATCAAAAACAGAATTTTTCGGGGTATTTCGGGCAAAACCGTGAAAAATGCATTTGATTTTTACATCATCTTTACACGGTAAGTATATTATGTGATTTTTAACATTTTACATTGTAAAGAATAATGGATAAGTATGAGAATTTTTTAAATGGCTCAATTAATCATACATCTGGGTGCCTCGTATTCAGGAACAACAGCCACTTTTTCAATGGTCGTCGTGGCGCAGTGAGTAAAGTGTCTGACTGGGGAACCACTGCATACGTTTTTAATACGTGTTCACGTCCGACAGAGTTCTGATTTTTTTTTCATCATTAACTACATGATAGCAAATAATACTCATTTAAAAATGTCTTACAAACACTTTTAAAATATTCTATCGTGAAATGAGCTTAAAAACTATTACGGATGCTGTTTGATATTTTATACTTTGATTGATATTTTAATCTGTGTACCTGTAAAGACCTTTACGGTGTACCGCACATGATCACCTCCCGCCTGTTCACAAAAAATACAGGATGATCCTCTTGCTAGGGGACACAAATGAAGGCCCGTTTTCTAAAGGATCGCAGTGGTAACATCGCCACTGAAAAGGCCCAAACTATTGGTGGGCTATTAAGAAGTTGATGACCACAGGCTTAGCCCTTTTCAGTAACATGGGGGTTTTAGTGGGTAAAAATTCCACCCTACCCCGATCACCTCTCGAAGGTAGTGAGGTGTCTTTGGAAGATTTCCCACGAGTAAATAAAATTTTTAAAAAAATCAGAAATCTGTGGGGCATGAACACGTATTAAAAACGTATGCAGTGGTTCCCCAGTCAGACACTTTACTCACTGCGCTACGACGACCATTGAAAAAGTGGTTGTTGTTCCTGAATATAAGGCACCCAGATGTATGTTTAATTGAGCCATTTAAAAAATTCTCATACTTATCCATTATTCTTTACAATGTAAAATGTTAAAAATCACATAATATACTTACCGTGTAAAGATGATGTAAAAATCAAATGCATTTTTCACGATTTTGCCCGAAATACCCCGAAAAATTCGGTTTTTGATTTTTGTAACTACGGCGCACCCTGCCGAAAAATCTGAAAAAAATTGAGAAGAATAGTCGTACCATTATGTTGTTACTGTAAAGATAAAAAGGTGATGATTTTTAAACTTCACTACAAAATCTGCATTTTTCAGTATTTTTTTTCAGTTTTTCATTTTTTATTCTTAGCATTGTTGTAGTTCGTGTGAAGACACGTGCGCTTAGCATCAGAAATCGCGGAGTCTTAATACCTCCACGCCGAGCTAAGCGAATTCACAAGAATCGGCAAAACGTGACGGCTTCGGCCACCCCCGTTTTGTCTCCAAAAGGAACGCGGATCGTGGAAACGATTGAGGAACATGGTGCACTTTGGTATAGCCTGTCCAGCGAACCACACGCGACAGTACCAGAGCTAATTAGTGTTGAATAAAAAGTAGTCAAGTACACGGTGAGTTCCAACTCTTTAACCAGGCCAAGGACCCAATCACCCTATCTCCTTCCCACCTGACGGCGATCGGAGGTAGAGCACGCTAGCTCTCACCAACGAACGGGAGAGGAGCAACAAAATTGGTGGCAGCAGTGGGATCCAGCCAACAACGTGGAGATCTACTAGAGACGAGCAATTGACTTCTCATTCGACGGAGATCCAGAAGGCAACTGCAGCCAGCCGGGAAAAAGAAGGCCGGACCTATCCGACATGAAATAACGAGGAAGGAAGACCCTCTTCGCGCCTATCACCTGCCGGCAGAGGACACCGAGCGACGATTTCAGCGACGAAGTCGCCCGAGCAGAGGCAGCGAAACGTCCCGAGCGTACAAACACCAACGATGATTAGCTTAATCTGCGTACTGTAAGTGCCAGAAATATTTTTTTTCATCTTCTCTTTTGAATCCATAACCCCACACCGGGAGTCATATCCACATGCGGCGAGCGGCTTCATTAGATCCTACAATCGAGCGAAATCTTGGCGAGAGGAATAACGACGATAGAGACAATAGCGTACAAACTCCGCAACCAAGACGTATGACGCCATTTGATAGGATAGATACGTATACAGTAGCGCGCGAAGCGGTCACCGACATTAGAGAGCGCACGCGTTCCGCGCTTGCAGGTACACCGTTCGAGTTTCGTCCCAATCTCGAATCGAGAAGGGACAACTAGACATTCGACATAGACGAAAACCTCATGCCTCATCCCCAAACAACCGAACATAGTACAATTAACGAATCTAATACTGACCAAAGTCCTAGCGATAACGCAACACAAGCAAATGAAAGACAAGAATACGTGTCTTGGGCCGATATGGCAGAGGAAAACGAACAGTCGAATGAAAACCCTGCATTACGCGATAGGGTAGCAACCCTAGAGGAAATGCTCACTAGAATGAGCGCGCAACCAGCGCAGTTAACACCGCGAGATAGACGACTAGAACCCCAAGAACGTCAGAATTCGAAAACTTACAAGTTAGTCCAAATTCCGTAAATCAGGAAATAGAAAGCTTAAGAAGGAGCGTAGAAAGAAATCGTAGAAGTTCAGTAAGATTCAATGGCAATACGAATTACTGCGAAAACAGACGTTCAGGGACATACTACCCACCGACGCACACTGCACAAGACGAAATAACTGACCCAGGGGGTAACGTTAGTCAAGCCGTTACAAATGCACTAGGACAAATATTCACCTTTGACGGTACAGACCAAAGCGACTTAAATGGATTTCTTCGTAGCGTACGATTTGCAAAGCAGATAATTCCGCAAACATATCAGGCAGAAAAACACCTATTGCAAGGAATAATGTCTAATAAACCACGCGGTCGTGTATCAGAAGAAATAGCACATCGTGGCATTCAAAATTTCCACGATCTCGAAGATTGTCTTACGTCACTATATAGACCTGGTCGAGCGGGACCATCAGTTTTACTCAACATATTACAACAAAAACAGGAAATAGGGGAATCAGTACAACCGTACGGAGATAGAATTGTAACACTATTGACCGAACTAATTCCCGAAATGGTGACGAAGAAGAGGACGGACAAGCGGTCGTCAGGGGCGTAGCTAAAGCCATGAATAAAGTAGCGCAAGTAGTCTTCGAAGCAGGGTTGCGTAGGGAATTGCGAATTCTAGTAAGAGCTAAAGGACCACGAAATCTAGAAGCCGCGATATTGCAAGCGATACAGTGCGAAAGAGATGATAAATACCATCCCGGTTCGGTCGGCCGGCGCCCGCCGCCGCCGCCGCGCACAAACACATACACTAGTCGAAAGTACTGCTACACATGCAAACGCGCAGGACACACGACACAGGAATGTTGGAAGGGACAGAATCGAACAGAACATACTAGAGTACCCTACGATAACAGATGAAACATTACACCGATAGGGACTAGTAATAATTCGAACAATCCTAGCACTAGCACTAACATTAATACATATAGTAATGCTAGACTAGTTCAAACGCAGGCAGGGCAGCGCGATCGAATCAACGAAGATCTGACGAATACTCCCTACCTGTCGCTAGGAAAAGAGACGAATCACAAAAACGTGACCCACGAATCATAGTAGTAGAACTACATTCTCTAACACCTACAAAATACACCTCAGATAAGATCAAAGTAGAAATAGATGAAGTATATAAAAATTCAGCAACAATGATGATTGATAACGGCGCAGAAGCTTCTCTTATAACACAAGGGGCATTAAAACCGCATAGTAAAATAGAGAAAACTGAAATACAATTAGTAGAATTTTCGGGAAGCGAAATAAAAACAATAGGCCATATAGAAGCAACATTTCATGCTAGAGATGAACTAATTAAACATACGCTATACGTTATAGAAGATAACCTATTAATAGGAGTCGATGGAATTATAGGAGTAGAGTTTTTGAAACGAAACAAAATAACACTAGATTATAATAAAGGCGAGGTGATAATAAACGGGGAACTTTGGAAAACTATTTCAAAGGGAAACGAAGTTACCTTACCACCAAGAGCGCAAACAATTGTAGCAATAATGACAAACGAAATAGATGAAGGAATAATAGAAAAACAAGAATTAGAAAAAGAAGTTATTTTAGCAAAATGTCTGGTAAAACCTAGAAACGGTAAAATTATAGCAAAAATAGTAAACCTAACGGAAAAACCGAGAACGATAAGGTTACCACGGGTAACGCTATCCGAGACGCAGGAAGTCGACGCTTGCATCGAAAACGAAACGCGCATCCGAACCGCGACCGTGAAAGAACCCCTGACACAGCGTGTGAACAGAACCATCGCACAGATGCAATTTGATCATTTAAACTCAGAAGAGAGAAACTCGATAGAAGAAATATGCAAAGAATATTTTGATATTTTTCATTTACCCGGAGATAAATTAACATCATCAAAAGCAATTACACATAAAATACCGTTAAAAACAGACACCCTGCCGTGCAACATTAAGCCGTACAGATTACCAGAAACACATAAACGAGAAGTAGATAAACAAGTAGAGGAAATGTTAAGAGAAGGTATAATAGAGCGAAGCACAAGCCCATGGAATGCTCCACTACTGGTAGTCCCCAAAAAAGCAGACGCATCAGGGAACATCCGATACAGGGTAGTAATAGATTTTAGGAAACTAAACGAAGCTACGATAGGAGATTCTTTTCCACTGCCAAATATCACGGAGATATTAGACCAATTAGGGAAAGCTCAATACTTCACCACGCTTGACCTGGCATCAGGTTACCACCAAATAGAAATGGATGGGGAAGACAAGGAGAAAACAGCGTTTTCCACGCCGCGAGGACATTTTCAATTGAGGCGCATGCCTTTTAGATTACAAAATGCACCCGCAACCTTCCAGCGAATTATGAATGCAGTTTTCATTGGTCTATTAGGGGTAGATTGTTTTGTGTATCTCGACGACGTAGTCATACACGGTGCCAGCCTAAAAGAACATAACCAACGCTTGAGGAAAAAATTCCAAAGATTGAGAACCTATAATCTAAAACTCCAACCGGAAAAATGCACATTCTTGCGCAAAGAAGTCATATTTTTAGGGCACATAATTACATCAAAGCAAATTAAACCCGATTCACAAAAAATAGCTGCTGTAAAGGAATATCCTGTACCTAGAAACCTGAAATAATTGCAATCATTTTTAGGATTAGCAGGATATTACCGCAGGTTTATACCACACTACTCAAAGATTGCTAAACCACTGTCAGCTCTAACTAACAATAAGGTAGAGTATAACTGGACCAGTGAACAGCAATATGCTTTCAAACAATTAAAGGAAGCACTTACGACAACCCCCGTTTTAATTTACCCGGACTTCACAAAAGAATTCGTGGTAACAACGGACGCGTCAGACGTAGCAATAGGCGCGATATTGTCGCAAGGAGAAATAGAAAAGGATAAACCTATAGCATATGCCAGTAGGGTCCTAAACAAAGCAGAGAAAAACTACAGCCCCACAGAAAAGGAATTATTAGCTATAGTGTGGGCCGTAAAGCATTTTAGACCATATTTGTATGGAACACATTTTAAAGTAGTTACGGATCACAAGGCGTTAACGTGGCTATTTAAAGTAACAGATCCTGGATCAAGATTAATACGCTGGAAAATACAACTAGCAGAATACGACTATGAAATCATACATAAAGCAGGGAAAACTAGCACGAACGCGGATGCGCTCAGCAGAAACATAAAGAGCGTGAAGACGCCCAGCTGCAAGGCGGAAGAAGACACTACCAGCAAAGCAAAGAAACCCATAGTCGTAGAGACGGAAAAAGAGAAACAACAAATCTTATACGAATACCATATAGCACCCTTGGGAGGACATCAAGGACGACAAAGAACAAAGCAAAGAATACAACAAAATTATAAATGAAAAGGAATGGATAAAGATATAGAAAATTTTATTAAAAAATGCAGTTTCTGTCAAAAGAATAAAATAGGAAAAAAACATAGGGCACCTATGAAAATATCAGATACACCAACTAAACCTTTCGAAAAAGTAGCATTAGACATAGTAGAGCCATTACCAGAAACAAGTCAGGGAAACAAGTATATACTAACATCCCAAGACAGCCTAACAGAATTTAGTAAAGCCATCCCTTTACCAAACCAAGAAGCAAAAACAGTAGCAAAAGCTTTAGTAACCAAAATAATTTGCGAACATGGAATACCGCAAAAAAATACTGACGGATCAGGGAACAAATTTTGTTAGTGACTTATTTAAAAATATATGCAAGTTATTAAAAATAAAAAAAATACAAACGACAGCATATCACCCACAATCAAACGGAACATTAGAAAGATCGCACAGAATATTAGCAGAATACTTACGACACTACATAGACAATGACCAGACAGATTGGGACGAATGGATACCATTTGCAATGTTTACGTACAATACAACACCACATACAGCCACAGGGTACACTCCACACGAATTAGTATACGGACATTAAGCAGACCTACCAACAGCATTAAAAAACACACTGAACGCAACATACAATTATGACGATTACGTTCAGGAAATTCGTGAAAGGTTAAGAGCGACGAATCAGGTAGCGAAAAATAAATTACAAATAGCGAAAGAAAAAAGCAAAAAGCAATACAATAAAAAAACGAAAGAAATAGAATTCAAAGTAGGAGACAAAGTATTAATCTACGATGAAACAGTTAGGAGAGGAAGATCAAGGAAATTAGATAGTCAGTGGATAGGACCGTACACGGTAACAAAAAAATTGTCAAAGATAAACTACGAAATAGAGAAAGGAAAAAAGACAGTTAACACACATGCTAACAGAATGAAGCATTATTTTGAATAAAGGAAAAGAAAGAGAGAGTAAAATAATGTAGTAGAGATAAAACTAATTAACATAATAAAAGTATTTTAATAAATCTAATTACATAAATATAAATACTATGAGTAATTAAAAAGAAAAGTAACAAACAAACAAAAATCTAAATAACTAATGATAGAACAAAAAATAAATAATAAAATAAAATCAATAAACCTGAATACTATACGAAAAAATAAACTTAAATTAATAAATAAGAAATTAAATCATAGGATATAAGTAAAAAATATATAATAACAAAATTAACTACAAGTTAGAATCTATAAATAGAATAAAGATAACGAATAAAATATTAAATAAAATTATCAAAAACGAAAAGAAAAAACAAAAGAAAAATTATACAAAGTCTAATATAAAAAAATATAATAAATAGAAATAATAAATATAATACAAATATACAAATAAAAAAAAAATAATAATAAAATGAATAAAAATCTAATGACAAAATAAGAAGAGAAAATATATACACTTATAAGTAGCTTATACCTAAGGAAGGAAATAAGGAGAAGGTAAATGAAGGGAATTAAATATATAGAGTAAATATACAAAAATTGGTTTTATTTAAAAAAAAAACTCGGGGAAATTACACATTATTTAATAAAAGGGGAGGAGGAAAAATATAGAAAAAATATGTATAGTCGGATGTGTCGAGGGCGGCTACTCCCATTTGTCCTCCTCCTAAAACAAAAAAGAAACACACAACACGTTAGAAAACAATCAAGAATAAACAAGAAAAAAACAAATAAAACAAACACAAAACAAAAATAACACGATACTTACATCATATGGCCCTTCGCTAAACAACCGCCGAAGGCCAAGAAAGTCGGGGACCACCCACGCAGGTGGCAGGTCTTCCTGCCATAGGCTATCGACCGTCTCACGGCCAATCCGCCGGCGCACGCGGAGCCACAATAAGGCCCACCGGTTGCGATCCCCATTTGAGAAATCTTCCCTAGGACACTATAATATAAAAATAAAAATAAATACAACACAAAAAAAAGCGAACAGTTAATAACTTACCCCGCAAACATAGCAACACTCCATTGTTTCACAAAACATTTTTTTTTATTATTATTATTTTTTTTACAAACAATCTCAACAAAACCTTAACGAATGAGCGCTCCGCGAAGGAACAGCTCCTTTTATAGAGTACATTTTGCAAACGCAGCAAAAATTATTTTAGGATCCTCCAACCATGGGGACTTAATGAAGCAGCGCCCACTGGTGAAGATCTACCGATAAAAATCGAAAAACAGACAGGTACCCCGGGAATCTACTATGACCACATAGGAGATCTAAACATGGTTACCGACACATGGAAAGTGGTCATACAAGTGGGAACCGAACTGTTAGAAAACAGGTACGAACAGATCGAACGATATATCCAACAAATAAATAGCATCTGTACATACCACACAGACATCCTAGAGGTAAGAACAACGTGCAACAATCATTGAGGTATTATAAAAAGACGAATGACAAAAGTTAGTAACAACATAAAACAAGTAGTAGAAATATCGCAAGAAAAGGACAAAACCAGAGAATTAATAAACGGCATAGAGACCTTAGCGAAAACCCTTTTTGGAACAATGGACGCCGACGACGCGGAAAAAATTAACTTTCATTTAGCAAACTTAAACCAAGGACAACACACACTTAGAAACGCAATGAAAGAACAAATACAAATCAGAAACACTACACTTACTCACTTACACAATCTAGAAGAAACACTACAAAGTAATGAAAACATATTAACCAGTCAATTCACTTACCTTCAAAAACACCTCCAGTCGACACTAAACCATGTTAAACTCAGAACCGAATTAATTGACCATTTTTCGACACTTAACACATTAATGTCTGACATAATAGACGATACTAATGACGTTACTGAATTTCACACAAACTTAAAAAGAGGACATCTTGCCCCAAAGTTTATGACCGCAAAACAACTAGTTAATCTCCTACAAAACGCGACTCCGCACTTACCCGACGGACTGACATTCCCGATAATAATAAAAACAAAAAATATATTAGCTTTAGAAAAAGTATCAACGATAACTGCGTATGTAGAAGGATCAAAAATCATCGCAATAATCAGCATTCCACTCATTACAAATCAAGCCTTTAAAATAATGGAAGTAAAATCGATTCCCACACACGTAAAAGGCAACACCTACACGACGTTAGTAACCAAGTCACCACTTATAATCGTAAACACTAACATAAATAAGTATATAATAGCGAATACGAAAGATTTAAGAGATTGTAAAAACATAGAGTCCCAATACCTTTGCAACCCTTTCCCAGTATACAAAATTACAGACAACATGGACTGCGAATACAAACTATGGCTAGAACCATCCATTGAAATGCCCAAAAACTGTAGAATAGAATATTTTGCGACTAACCATTCTATATGGATAAAAACATCACGCACCGAAAAATGGATATACGTAACGCATGAACCGAAGAAAATAGAACTAGAATGTAATCAAAGAACAACTAGAACAATAATCGAACGGTCAGGAACAATAACAATACTAAGTAAATGTAAACTACACACTCAGGAAATAACACTACAGACCCAAAAAACAACATATAACGCACACCTTAACTTAGACACTGCAACAATATACAATCTAACACTACCTAATCAAACAAATTCATATAAAACTAACAAAGAGCCTTACACGCAAATACAATTACACAACATATTCCAAAACACAGGAGACATCACACACCTACAAAGCAAATTAGAAAACGAATCGGAAGAATTAAACACTTCCGATAAGACAACTTTACTACACATAATGTATCCCAGCAATTTAACCATCGTAGTATTAGTAAGCGCGAGCGTCATCATATACGTAATGATGAAAGTGAAACATAGAGAAATGATATATGTAACCCCACCTTTCGCAGATGTTTCACAACCAGCGTCGCGCGACTAAAGATTAAGAAACGATTGTAACCCAATACTGTACACGCGGAAAACATATGTAGATAAGGCTCTGGTACTCCCGTTACGACTCGTACGCGTAACGTCCGTTTTCCAAGGGGGAAGAGATGTTGTAGCTCGTGTGAAGACACGTGCGCTTAGCAGCAGAAACCGCGGAGTCTTAATACCTCCGCGCCAAGCTAAGCGAATTCATAAGAATTGGCAAAACGTGACGGCTTCGGCCACCCCCGTTTTGCCTCCAAAAGGAACGCGGATCGTGGAAACGATTGAGGAACGCGGTGCACTTTGGTATAGCCTGTCCAGCGAACCACACGCGACAGTACCAGAGCTAATTAGTGTTGAATAAAAAGTAGTCAAGTACACGGTGAGTTCCAACTCTTTAACCTGGCCAAGGACCCAATCATCCTATCTCCTTCCCACCTGACGGCCATCGGAGGTAAAGCACGCTACCTCTCACCAACGAACGGGAGAGGAGCAACAGCATTCGCAACAGAAAAATCTAAAAACATTCTCCAACATGTATCACCATATCATGCATGTTATAGAATTTTTTCAGAATTTTCGTATTGTGTTAAATAGGGGAAATGGGGCAAAAACTGGTATTTTTAATTTTCCCTATAGCCCCCACCCACCCACCCACCCACCGTCAGTGTTAGAGGTACTGCTTCTGTAGAGAATATAGTCAACTTTCCATCTGCTATGACTTTTAGGTATTTAATTTCTGTATCTGATATTTTTAATACGATACTAATTCCGTTCGAGCTTGTACCCTCTGGCTTTGACCCGTCTGTTTATGCTATCATAGTGTTTTACGAGACTGGTATACTATTTTTCTTTTGCCTTTCATCCCCAGCACGGCACCTTGATACGGCAATCGTTTGACTTGGGTGCCAAATTTCACACTCATTGAAAATAACCCGCTTCGCGCACTAGTTGCATAATGTACCATTCTCTGTTGTTCTTCAATACACGATTAGAGAGCTATAGGTCTCAGTGCATTTGTGCCTTTTTTCCCCAGGGGTATAATTCTGTTGATTTTCTAATGCGTTGGAACCGGTCTCATCAACTAGTATTCTTGGGAGTACCAGCATATTTCTCAAATAAAGTGTCATTTTAGAAATAGCTATATAATCGATTCCATCTTCTCCTGAAGCTGAATTCTTTTCTTATTCTGAAAGTTCTGCTAATTGATCTTGAAGTGTAATGAATTGACGTTTTACCGCTCCAACTTCCTTCTGAATTTTTTTAATACTGTTTTCCGGTACAGTTGGTTTCCTATACAAGCTTTCTCCTTTTAATTCTTCCAGCAATTCCTGTTCAGAGAAATCTTTTTTATTGTGCTTTATTATATTTTTCCTTCTGAATGTCGCTTCGTGGACGAGATCTAGTCACGTTTGGTCGGCAGTTTTCTGATGGATAGGTTCTATTTGATTGTTTCTTGTATTCCTGTGTATTTATTCGAGATTTTCCTTTATGATGTCCCATGTCATTTTTTAGTTCAGTTGGTTGAAAGCTGTTGGATGTTTGCATATTATGACTTTCATTTTGATTGTCATACCATGATCTTTGACTTTGTCATTTATTATGAAGGTCAAGGAGGGGTGAGTCTTTTCAATTTGCAATTTTGACTTTTTACTTATTTCATTAATAATTAAGAATTCTTTGTCATAAAACCTGCCTACATTATTGGATTGTCCGTGTTTCAGTTTCAGCTCTCTTCTCGCTATCTGTCTCACATCATTAAATGATAAGATCCTATAAGACATTACCTTGCTAGTTAGTAATTCTAATTGGTATTTTAAGTAAGATCTATCCAAAAAACTGCGGTTCTCTCCGCAGTTCATACAGTAGAAGGTTGTTCATACCTGTCGTGAAATACGTCAGAGCATCTAAAGAATCTCTTCACGTTAGTTTTACAGCATTTTTGTGTATGCTGGTATCTTAAACAATTGTAACATTGTTTTACGTTTTTCATGAAAGAAGTAATATTGAGCCAAACATATCAATATCCTATAACTAGTTCTGTTTGAAAAGCGGTGATAATTCGAGCCTTTGTCTTGTCCGCGAAAACCGTCGTCTGTTAGTCTACGTGACCGACCGAAGGTCGCCTTCCGTACGAGATTCAGTTGCGTCAAGAACAGATACAGTACATTCGAATTATGACTCGTTTTTCAGCTAATACAGTTGACGTTCGAATAGGTGAGCGATTGCGATCATCTGTTCGAATATCAGTCCCGATGTCGAGTGGAGATATCGAAGCCTGCAAGAGAGAGAGAGAAAAATCGGAACACTAGACACAGACAGACAATGATAAGGGAGCGCCATCTAGCGGATTTTCGGGTGGTCCGCGCTTTCACGGAGCGTCTCAAGCTCGTGAGAAGGACTCAATCTTGCACCGATCGCTCGATAGGTAGCAAGGGTTTCAGCGATCACAGAATAGTCAAAAGAATTTAAGCAATTCGAGCACCAGATTCTTGAATTCGCGACGCCTTCTAAACTGAGTGTCTGTCCACTGCAATTCACGCAATTACTCTAAGCGATTATCACGTGGGATACGTGCGATAGAGCATCGAGTGTGCAGTGACGAATTACTGTAGGCGATTAACTGTACTCTTGGAATCGGTGGTCACTCTGATTCCCTGAGTTTGCTATTCGTCAAAGGAGCAAATAGATCACTGCGTGGTTGAGCCCTGATAATTGGCAATACAACAGCGACGGTTAACATAAGTGCGGCACCTCTGCGTTATCCGCGATCTGCCACCCGTTTAGCAGCAGCCCACCTGTGGCGAAAAGATGATCACGTTGTGGTGAACGGTGAGTGGTAGAACCTCTGGTCATTATCAGCCACCAAGGCTAGCAACGGCTAGTTATAGTGTGCCTCAAGCTCGCGAATCTCAGCGGAAAGCCGAGGTTTGTACGAGGCAAGCTTTCTTGGAAGGTAGGTTAAACAGAGAAAAGGAGGATCCCTCCTCTCTGTACACTCGCCGACCGACGATTTCTTCGGTGTAAAGAATCATTGGCAATACAGTCCACTGCACTACCTTAGCGTTACGGCAAGGTACTGATCTCCCCTCCACATAGGCTCGTCGTCAAGACTTGGAGTCGGGAGTTCACAGTTCTGCTCGATATAGTCGAAAACTAACTGCTTCGGCTTTGCTGATCTCTGCCTGTTCTGGACGCAAGCGTGCCTGACCAGGACCCGGAGGTGACCCGTTTGGACCACAGGAGCGACCAGGAATCCAGCCCGGACTCCCCCTCTTCTCACTCCACAAGCTCAATTTTTAAAATAAAAGGTCTGTCCTTTTAAGGACAGGTGAAGAAAAATTGACTGCGTACACCATCTTCGACTTCACCTTCTCTCAATAACCTAATCCGGACCCTGCTAGATCCCTGCATTCAGCGATTCTAACAGGTTTTATTTATACTTTAATATAAACATAACATACGTCGTACATTTTCATTACGATTAGAATAAGACCGCAATTAGAAATAAGACATTATGCATGCGCGAACTCCGACTGACGGGTATATAAGAAGCTGCGAATGGAGCAAGAGACACTTTTCCCTGGCATCAGGTTTCGAATAGACGAAGATCCTGGAGGTAGCTGATATACTCGTCCAGTGAGAACGAGACCGCTCCTTTAGAGGTAGCGACCGTTCTAACAAATAGTAATTGATGCTCCTTTAATATAGAGTTCGTGCTACCCCGAAGCAGGGGAATCACCTAACAACAAGCGCTAGAAGCCATTCCTAATCGGACACATTTCTAAGACCGCTCCCGAAGAGTCTCTTTTCTAGGGTAGCGACTGATGTAGAAAAGATAACGAAGGGCTTACAGATGCTTCGGCAAATAAGCAAAGATTACATGTTTCATGAAAACTTGAGACCGCTCCGAGGTTATAGCCACCTATAACTTTGGCAGCGATCAGGGCATACAAGACAGGATCTATTGCAGACACACACACAACACTCATACTGCGCCTCTAGAGAGGATCCTTTACCGCGAATAATATAAATGCATAATCACATAAGCGTAGTTATATAAACCCTTGCGTTATTCAGATAATTGATTGATAATTATATATTAGATGATAATCACGGTCAATATAATCTCACATTTATATAATCACATATAATATAACCTCGTATTCTCTTATGATTTTATTAATATTTAACCAAATTAAAATAGATATCAACATTGTATGAACGTTAGGATTAGAATAAGTTTATTTTTTATTGAATAAATTATCGTTAAGAAAGACATAAGCCTTGGATGGACAACGTAGCATCACTTTAGGGACGATACACTTCCACATGCATGAGCTTCATCATGAATAACGCCCGTAGAGCCAGAGATGTAAGATGCGAAGATTTTCGATTGCAGCGTCGTCTGCGGTGGAGTAAGGAATTTCAGCTTGTGATATCTCCGCTTTATAGAATAATATTCTTTAGTAGTTTCGTGTTATGTGTTGTGTGACAACGTGTGACACTAACTTCAAGGCGCGACGTTTAAATTGAATGTAATAGAGAAGGCGTCAAAGGTGATGTTGGAATAAGTTCATATGCTTGAAACCAGTTATAAACATTAGTCTACAGAATATTTCAGAGTAAAGAATAAATCAAAATCTCCTTAGAAACACTTATTTAAACATTCAAATATCACCTTTTTCCCCTTCTCTAAGGAATTATATCCAGCGCCAAGATGTAAAAGACTCGAAAGCTAGAAATCGATAAATGCTGACGATAGTTTTAACGAATTGGAGTTTATTAATTATGACTTAATTATGACATAATTATGTAATTGGTTCCTTGTTACTAAGATACCAAAAATTAACAAACATGTATTAGATTTAGCAAGAAACCATTTTGGTACGCTCTCTTCGCCCCAGTCCTTTGAACGGATAAGACGTGTTTTCTCTTGGTTCAAATATAACAGTTTAGTTTGAGTTTAAAATTGTTTCATTTCTTTACGAGCAGAGTGCTTTAGCGCTCCACGGGCACGAATCCTCCCCGGGTTCAAATAAAAATCCCTGAAGGCCACGCAACAAATATTGGTGACAGCGGTGGGATACGCAAGGCTGAAAAGGAAATCTCAGTCTTCGAATTTGCCGGCTCGTGAAGACTATTGGACGATTGGAAACATCTCTCGAAACATCGTATTATATGGACTTCGTGGATTCTGGATTCAGCAATCTTCGTGGAGCCAGGAGTTGGATGAAAGAGTGAGCGTGTTGGATTTCAAGAATTCCATCTCATCTGATTCGGCGAATTAAATATTATAAATAGTTAATAGTTCGGAGTTACTGTTCTTAGTTTTAACAAAGTGAATTTGTTCTTATTATATTTTATTTGTCTTGAAACATAGTTACAGTTAGTCGTGAAAATATCAAAATGTTGCGCAGATCTATGAAGCATAAGCGAGCGAAGCGTAGTCGTAAGTCGTTATTATCGCAAATTCAAAATTTTGAAGTCAAGGATATATTAGTAGATAAGCTAAAGGAACAGACTCCGAATAACATGTTACAATTGAATTCGCTTAATGTTTCATCACCCCGAACAAGTAATTCAAGTGGAGTTGATGTAGTCAGTTTAACTGGAGAGTTACTTCGTTCTGATGCGGTTGATAAACCGGCGTCAAGAGAAACTGCAGAATCTTCGTATTTTCCTATACGTATAGTATCGAATATCATTCCGCAATTTGATAGAAATTCCTCGTCACTTTTCAAATTTATTAAAATATGTCAAAAAATTAATTTACAAGTTCAATCTTCTTATCGCGTCATTCTTCTTACCATAAT
Organism: Calliopsis andreniformis; assembly: GCF_051401765.1. NCBI lineage: Eukaryota > Metazoa > Arthropoda > Insecta > Hymenoptera > Andrenidae > Calliopsis > Calliopsis andreniformis. The sequence continues at coordinate 4,555,955 of NC_135071.1, forward strand.
TCGAAATAAGATAATAGGACAAGCAGACATGTTGATATCAAATCGGGAAGAACCGGAAACTGTTGATGGACTCATAAATCTGCTCAAGGAGGTCTATGATTCCGCATTCGATATTAATCAAATTCATGGTGAATTGAGAGGACTGCGACAGGGTATCCAGGAAACGTTGGCCTTTTATGTAGCTCGGGTTCGCGAAATTTTAAATCGAGGAATACAAGCAGCCAAAGATAAATTTAATCTGGAACAATGGAAAGGTGTAATAGCTTTATTAAATCAGGAAGCTGTAACTAATTTTAAACAGGGTTCACGAGACCAATCTTTGAGACTACATTTTCTTAAAGAACGAGCGGAAGATTTTGAGGAAATCGCGAAAATTGTGTGCGAACTAGGATGAGAACTAGGTGATGAACAATCAAATCAAGTTTTATCTACTCGGCCTATAATTCGAGATGGTAAAGTTTTTACAACTAACGCCGAAGAAATTCAATGCTTTAAGTGTAATCAAAAAGGACACTTTCGTAATAACTGTCCCCAAAATAATGAGAGGGAATTTGAATAAATTGAACTATAATTGGATCAGATGCAAATTCTGTAGGAAAACCGGCCATGACGAATCGCGTTGTTTTAAAAAACAGAATATTAATTTTCCTTCACAAGCACAATTAATTTCAAACACTATCACAAAACCTCAATATTTAAACTCCCAGATAGCTCCGCGGAAGGATGTAACACGGGGCGAACCTTTGATTGCACGCCCTCAACTCAACAAAACAGGTTCCATTTCAATGTAAAAAGTATAGGTCAATTACCAGTTCTTGATTTAGAACACAGTTCATTTTGTAGAGGGACCGCTAGCTTCCTTATTGACACTGGTTCACAGTTAAACCTAATCAAACGAAAGAGTGTTATTTCTACTTTGAAAGTAAATCCTAAGGTTACATATCAACTTACTGGTATTAATTCAGGAAATGTTAATACTTGTGGTAAAGTAATTATCTCTATTCGAGATATCGACGTTCGCTTCCAGTTAGAAAATGAGAACTTTCCAATCTCAGAAATGGGAATTTTAGGAATTCCATTCTTAGAGAAGCAACAAGCAATTTTAACCTTTAACGATAAAATATTAAATAGTCTTCAGTTTGGCAATACAAGGGTACTCCTCTGTTCACCCACTTCGTTTAAATTGGCTCCTAGAACAAAAACTCTTATCACTATCCCAATAAAAAACATTGCGAAGAAAGATGGTTATGTAAGACAGTTCACTGCAGAAACAGCCATTTATGTAGGGGAAGCGTTAGTGACACAAAAGAATGGGTTTGCTAAAATATTCGCAATCAATACTACCCCCAATTACGTTAACCTAAATGTACCTCTGGTCGAGTTGGAAGATTTTTCTGAGCTTCCTCCTGCACCGCGTTCAGCTCGAACAGGAAATCCCGGCATAGAACAATCTAGGGCTGGTGCTAATAGATTTGTCAAATTGATTAAAACATTAGATTTGAAAATTCTTAACGACGTCGAACAAGCCAGTATACTGAAAATTTTGAAAGAGTTTCCTTATCAGTTTTATTTGCCAACGGATCAATTAAGTTCAACAAATATAATACAACACTCAATAATAACCATAGATGAGGCTCCGATAAACACAAAACAATATCGATTTCCCCTAATTCACAAGGAGGAAATCACAAAGTAGGTGGAATCATTGTTGAAGAATAATGTTATCAGACCATCTACCTCTCCTTATAATTCCCCAGTTTGGGTGGTTCCTAAAAAGTCGGATTCTATGGGTAAACCTAGATGGCGCATGGTTATTGACTATAAGAAACTTAATGATAAGACGATAAGTGATGCTTACCCGCTTCCTAACATAATAGATATCCTCGATCAACTTGGTGCAGCAAAGTATTTTACTACTCTTGATCTTGTCTCTGGTTTCCATCAAATTTCAGTGCATTCAAATTCAAAGGCAAAGACTGCTTTTTCTACACCTAATGGGCATTTTGAATTTAATAAAATGCCCTTCGGTCTTATAAATGCCCCAGCAACTTTCCAAAGGTGTATGGATTTAGTTCTCTCAGGCTTACAGGGGGTTGAATTGTTTGTTTACATGGACGATATTGTCATTCCTTGGAAGAACATACACGGAAACTAAAAAATCTTTTACCTAGATTGAAAGATGCAGGGTTAATGTTACAGCCTGAAAAGTGTCAATTTCTTCGACGAGAAATCTCTTACCTAGGTCACATTATCTCAGCCGAAGGAGTTAAACCTGATCCCGCCAAAGTTGAAGCTGTAAAATTATTCCCCATTCCGAAAACTAGGAAAAACGTCAAACAATTTTTAGGGTTAGTCGGCTATTATAGGCGCTTCATCCCTGAAATGGCAAAGATTGCCAAACCTTTAACACGATTATTAAAAGCTAATATTCCTTTCGTTTGGAATGATGATGCTTACTCAGCTTTTAAACACTTACATGATATTATTTGTTCAAAACCATTTTACAATTTCCAAATTTTAAACAGCCCTTCCTTGTTAGAACTGACGCCTCTAATTTTGCCCTCGGAGCCGTGTTAAGTTAAGGTCAAATTGGAAAGGACCTTCCTATGGCATATGCGTCGAGGACACTTAACGATGCTGAAATTAAGTATTCTACTATCGAAAAAGAGTTACTCGCAGTAGTTTATGCGGTTGAGCACTTCCAGCCATATTGGTATGGTCAAAAGTTTACCTTAATAACAGATCATAGACCGTTAGTCTGGTTACATAACGTGAAAGACCCTATTTCTCGTATAATTAGATGGAGAATCAAATCAAACGAGTATGACTATAATATAATCTATAAACCCGGGATAGTTAATCTTAACGCGGATGCACTATCGCGCAACCCTCCAGTTTCTATCAAGGACAGTCAGACTTCTCTTACTCAGACACAACAACTCAGACATACTGACGCTTTTTCTCCAAGGAGTGTGCAGGGGGTTGTCGTGGGCGCCAACCATTTGCCTGCTGCGGACTCCAAAGAGAAAGAGGATACGGACAAAGACAAATCTACAGAAGACAGAAATGAACAAATGGTGGCTGCAATTTTTCTCACATGTGGAAAATTTATTGATAAAGATAAAGCTAAATTTAATAGTAATTGTACAGAAATCGGAAATAATGTTAATATAGAGGATGGAGGATCGCTCTCTGTGTTAAGGGGAACACAGTCTGAAAACGGTAGTCGGATGGTTATCGGAAAGGTTTTTAATAACACCTCGCATCAAGTTGACAACAACGGCATTTTAGACTGTGTCGTGCCGGGAGTTGAGTAGACTGTATTTTTCCCAACGACTGTTAAGGCACAGGTTCAGCGGCCCAGGATTGTTTCGCCCGATGAGGTAACACCGACACAGTCGTTAAGGAAGAAGACACGATCCTCTGTAATGATGTTTCCTGGAAAAAATATTGAATCTACAACAGCTACCGATAATGAAATTAGAGTCTTGACAATGAATACACCTACACAAATACAGACACCTCATCCTTTCAACCTTCCTAATATCATCTATAGTAAAGATTATCTTTATATGCGTAGAGACCATCTTGTCCATTTCCTTCCCGCTGATTGTCAGACTATTTCACAAACCAGCGAAGTTCTCCATTAGTCAAATTCAATCTTATGAAATTCATGCGGGAAATGCAATTGTATTTCCGGATGGAAGACATCACATTTTTCATCTATTTTCTAAAACAGATTCTGAAGAGGTACAGGATTCTGATCATCTTGCATCTTCATTATCATCCCTTAAACATTTAATGGACTCTCTGAATGTTAGAACAATTAGTATAGCTATAAACAACAATAATTTACAGTCAATCACATGGAATTCTCTTGAGAATCTTTTGAAAATAATTTTTGATAATTCACAACATAATATTACAGTTTGTACTGATGAAATTATAACTCCATCTCCATCTAGACGGCTCCCTATTATTCAAGAGTATCATGAATCAGTAGTGGGAGGTCATCAAGGTGTAGCCAAATTATTTAAAAGGATACGGGAAGATTTTCACTGGCCTAGAATGAATAAACAAATTTCAGACTTCGTTCGTTCCTGTGCTAGTTGTCAAAGGAACAAAATCCTTGCTGCAAAAACCAAACAACCTATGCGTATAACAGACACCCCTCAAAGAGCTTTTGAGAAAATCCAAATAGATATTGTAGGGCCTCTACCTGTGACAAAGAAAAATAATCGTTATCTTTTGACACTTCAGGACAACTTAACTAAATATTCGGATGCCATTGCTATACCTTCAACAACTGTTGCAATAGCTTTCGCCGAGCAATTCATTAGTAGGTTCGGATGTCCTCGGATAATTCAAACTGATCAGGGGAGTAATTTTGTTAGTGGCATCATGAAAAACTTCTGTAAGATATTTAAAATACAAAAAATTACTTCCACGGCATTTCGGCCGCAATCGTTAGGCTCACTTGAGCGAGCACATCGTGTGTTCGTAGATTATTTAAAGCACTACTGCACCAAGTCTAATTGGGACGAATGGATTCGTTTTGGTATATTTTCTTACAATACCTCCGTACATGGAGCCACCGGTTTTACCCCTCACGAACTTATTTTTGGTGTTAAAGCCATAATTCCAACAGAATTTGCTCATCAAGAGATCCCGCAAACCTTTGTCAATTATTTAGATAACCTATTTGTCAAAATTTCCACTACCCAGGCTTCTGCAGTGGCAAACCTGGAAAAGGCAAAAGAAAAAAGTAAATTGTTGTATGACAAAAATATAAACCCTCGGCAGTTTGTAGTAGGAGATGACGTATACCTATTAAAGGAACCCAAAACATCGAAATTCGATTCCTCATGGCTTGGACCATATAAGATTACTAGAATATATAATGATTTAAATGTGGAAATTGCTATAGGACCAGATAAATTTAAAATTGTCCATATGAATAAATTAAAATTAGCATGTATAAGATTAGATTCTCTTTAAGTAGTTTGAGTATGCATTTTATGTCTATGTTGTTTCCCAAATATAGGTTAAGATTCTCCTTATATTACACGACTCCAGATAAATTTAAATGACACATGGTTATTTACTTACGACATTGGTTCTATCTTATATTACTTTAGTTTAGTATATGATTGTTGTTATGTTATTGAACCGTTATAGCACTTATATGTTTGTATATTGTAAGTGATAGCTGTGAACATGCGTGGGTGTTCTGTACCACCCTTTAACTTGCATTCTCCGTGGGACCCCAGGTGGACCGAGTAGCTTGGCAACCGCAGGGATGTGGGAAGAAGGAGGCTCAGCAATACCTACTAGTATGGAACATGTATTTGTATTCGTCTATGAATTCATGTCACTAATTGTTGTAAATTTATTGTTGAAAAACTGTTTCATTGAAACACTTTTTGTTGTAAGGGGGAAGGTGTTGTGTGACAACGTGTGACACTAACTTCAAGGCGCGAAGTTTAAACTGAATGTAATAGAGAAGGCGTCAAAGGTGAAGTTGGAATAAGTTTATATGCTTGAAACCAGTTATAAACATTAGTCTACAGAATATTTCAGAGTAAAGAATAAATCAAAATCTCACCTTTTTCCGCTTCTCTAAGAAATTATATCCAGCGCCAAGATGTAAAAGACTCGAAAGCTAGAAATCGATAAATGCTGACGATAGTTTTAACGAATTGGAGTTTATTAATTATAACATAATTATGTAATTGGTTCCTTGTTACTAAGATACCAAAAATTAACAAACATGTATTAGATTTAGCGAGAAACCATTTTGGTACGCTCTCTTCGCCCCAGTCCTTTGAACGGATAAGACGTGTTTTCTCTTGGTTCAAATATAACAGTTTAGTCTGAGTTTAAAATTGTTTCATTTCTTTACGAGCAGAGTGCTTTAGCACGAATCCTCCCCGGGTTCAAATAAAAATCCCTAAAGGCCACGTGTTAGAATCGCTTAAAATAAGTGATCTAACGGAAGTCCGGATAAGGTGAGAGTGAGGATATTTGAAAGAACCAGATACACAGTCTTAATCTTTGTCGGCCCTTAAAAGGGCTTTTGAACGAGTTTTATTTGAATTCTGTTTCTGTCTATGGGGGCTGGGGGCTGCTCCGGTCCTCGGCGGCTCCTGTGGTCGGCGGTGGATCGGAGGGCCCCTGGTTGGTGGTGGCAACGCCGGTTTACCTCCTTCAGCGACGTTGGCGTCTGAAAAAGAGAAATAGCGGCGGAACCGCGGCGGTAAGCGAGAGTGTAAATCAAGCTGTACCGAAGATTCCCGACTCCAGGCTTCGCTCACGAGTCTATGTGGAGGGGATAGCAATACCTTGCCTGTAACACGAAGGTAATGCAGTGGACTGTATTATCGACTCTTCTTCTGGTGCGAAGAAGAAGTCGATGAGCGAGTGGCTTGAGAGGAGGGGGGACCTCTACTCTTCACCTTGCACCTTATAGAAAGGCTCGTTTCGTACGAATCCCGATAACTTGGGGATTCGCGAGCGGAGGGACACGCTATAACTAGTGAATTGCTAGTCCTGGAGGCTGAGGACGGCCAGAGGCTGGCTCCGCGACTCCGTTCACCTCACCGTGTGCTTCTATTCGTCACACGGGGGTTGCTTCTAAACGGGGTGGCAGAGCGCGAGTAACGCAGAGGTGATAGGCTCGTACATTATCTCTCTCCGTTGTAACCCGTCTCTCAGAGGTCCGCCAGGCAGCGGCCTTTGTTGCTCCTAGACGAAGACGAAACTCAGAGAATCAGGGCAGGCCCCGATTCCAAGAGCGCAAGTCTCGCTAAAGTTGTCCCTTGGACGAACTAGGTGCTCTGTCGTACATATTATACGTATGAATCGAGCAGAGCAGATTCCTAGTTGTAGGTGACAATGTTTCGGCTGTTGAAAGCTAGTGAGATTTCAAGTGTCTGGCAACCAAACTGCTTGAAAATCTTGAGACTGGCTAAGCTGAGAAACGCTTGACGAACGGTCGGACTGACTGTTGCAAGCTAGGCTGTCGTAAGACGACTGGGGCGAGAGCCGCGCGTGTCTCCGCAAAGCGGAGAACGTGCTAAATTTTACCACTACGCGGCGCTCACTAATTATCTTTTATTTCGTTCTAATGTAGTACGATGTACTCTCTCTCTCCTTCAGGCTCCGATGTCCCCACTCGACATGGGGACTGGAGTTCAAAACCGTTGCTCGACAACGCTTACTTTGAACTTCAATTTTAACGATAAAAACGAGTCATGCGACAGCTGACCGTGTTTTGCTGCTAGGACAACGGATTCTCCAACCGAAGGCAACCTTCGGTCGGTCACGTATACCAACAAATCACGAATCTCGCGGATGAGCCAAATGCCCGTTATATAACCGCTTTTTAAACACCATGCAACATATGCAAGATGTGATTCTATTTCAGCGCTCCGCTTGTATATTGTTGGTACTAAATTACGCGGGCTTTCTTGGCGAGATGTCGTAACGGACATACGCAAACGTAGTAATCGTCCATCTTCAAGGAATGAACTAAACAGGTAAGTATATTTTTTCATTATTTTATATACTTCTCTTTTATTTTTTTTTGTCTTTTTCCTCTGTCTTTTTGTTCTGTTTTTTTATGATGAATGGTCCTCCAGCGAAACGCAAATATATTCCAAGAACTTTTCTTCGACAATGGTTAGAGCGCGATGATTTTAAACCTTGGCTACAACGCGTTTCTAACAACAATTCTAAATTCCATTCCGCGTGTTGTAAAAATTATATGATTAATAGCGGGTTATCAGAAATAAAAAATCATTTTGGTACAAAATTACACGCCGAGAACGTTTCAAAATTATCCGTACATAACAGTGCTGCTTTTGATGATTTTGAGCTGGGTGATATTCCCAAAAATATTCATGAGAAGATTCAGATTGCTGAAATTGCTTTGTGCGCTTTTTTTGTCGAGCACAATATTCCTTTTCACATTAGTGCTTATTTAATTGTTCTTCTAAAAGTTATATTCCCAGATTCATATATAGCCAATAAATTAACCTTGAGCCGCCTAAAATGCAATAAAATTATTACAAACGTGCTTTCTAAAGTAGAAGTAAGTAGAATTATTGAAAGTGCTCGACATAATAAATTTTCTATATTTGTTGATGAAAGCACTGATATCTGTAACGTAAAATGACTCACTTTTTTAATGAAATATGTAAACTAGGAAACTTCTGCAGCTTTTACAGAATTATTAGAATTAGTAAAATTAGACATCATAGATTGTTCTGTAGAAGGTTTATTTTCAGCATTTGAGAAAGCATTGCACAAAAAGCAAATTCATGTGCAGAATGTAATTAGACTCACATGTGACAATGCATCAGTGATGATCGGGCGCTTTTTCTCATTTTGTTCAAAACTTAAAACGAGGTGTCCTTCATTAATAAAAGTCAATTGTATTTGCCATTCCGCAGCATTAGTATCTAGTAAAGCTTGTTCAGAAATCCTAAGTTATATTAAAAAATGTATTCAAAATTTAACAGTTTATATCAATAGTAGCGCCAAACGGTCGGCGAATTTTGCTAATTTTCAAGAATTTATTAATAATAATAAGCCAAAAAAAATTTTTAAACTGTGCGATACGCGTTGGCTAGCTATGCACGCTTGCATAGCACGCATTCTAGAATGTTGGGATTCATTAAATCTTTTTTTAATTTCGGAAGTATTTGAAAATTAAAAAAACGATACGGCTGATAATCTACTTCGCGATATAAAAAAGATAGAAACGAAAGCTTATCTTTTGTTTCTTAAATATATTTTAAATTATTTCAATTCTTTTAACGCGTTTTTCCAAACCCGCAGGACAGCCGTTCATTTATTATGTTATAAATCTAGACTCATGTTTCAAAATTTGTGCGGACATATTATAAAACCAGAATATTCAACAATAAACGAGTGAATGTTTCACATAGATTTTTTTTCCGGTAACAATTTATTAGACTTGAAGGACATCTGCCTCGGTTTTGAGTGTGAACATTATTTGAAGGATCATGTCGATAATAACACTTTGCCCCAGGAAACGTTCCTTGAAATTAAAAAATTTTATTTAGCTTTTTACATTCGAGCCATTACCGAGATAATAAAACGTTTCCCTTTAAAAGATACATTTTTAGGCAGTTTGCAAGTTTTTGATTCGAAATTAACACTTTTTGATAGTAATAGAGACCATACTTTGAAAAATTTAATTTACGTCACACAAAAATTAGGATCTTTTGACCACCTAAAATTAAAAGAAGAATGGAATAAGTTGTATTATACCTTCGACAAAGTGCAATGTCAAGAATTGTCACAGCTGTGCTTTGATGACATATAGGTTCAAATTAATTCTGCAAGGGATAAAGATAACAATCTTCTGTTCCTAATCTTGAAACAACTCGTGAATGTTGTAAGGAGTCTTCCTCACTCAAATGCAGAAGCAGACAGAATTTTGTCTATTCTAACCGATGTTAAAACTTGTAAGAGAAATAAAGTTAGTCATGATTCTGTAAATTCCATTGCCGTGATTAAAACAGTTTTCAAAGCCCGCGGAGAAAATAGTTCTACAATTTCGATTGGCCCAAATCATTTTGCATTAATGTCAAGTCATAATTTATATTCGTAGCCATTAGTTTCGTTTTTATTCAAATTTTTAATAATATTTTTGGAATTAAATAGTGTTGTGCTTTACATTTGCAATCGTTTCGCTTTCTATCTAAACCTTACCTTTTTTGCATTCTTGCTTGATATCTATTCATTTAATATTTCCCCATCTTCTTCCTCTTCTTTTCAAAGGTGTCGTATGCTTAATCACTTAGGGACAAGTTTTTCATCTTTATAATGTTTAATTTTGTTTGACTTTAGATATCTTAAAAATTTCTTCAATGTCTTTAATATATTATTCAGATAAAATTCGTAAACTCTTCTCAGAATCTTATGTATGTACAAATACCCTTTCTATATGTTCATTACTTCTCATATTTTTGTATTCCTTAATTTTTTGAATATTATCTCATTCCATTTTTTCTCATACCTTATGAACTCTTTTTGAATTTAAGATATTACTTCTAGTCATTCTTTCTGATTTCTCCCCAAGTACATGGAACTTTAAATGAATGTTTTTAAAACTGTGCACCAACTATTGATGCTGTGTGAGCTTTTCCTTTCTCCCTACTGTGATATTGTGGCCTAAGCATGTGGCACCGTTTTTTCACTCGCTATGCGTCTCTATCTTGTCGTGGTGGGTGGGCTTACGGTACGTCTTATATTTTACATATTACCTTATAATTTTTAGTAATGCTGTGTGATGCATCATGGGCATATGATGACTCTCTCAGAGATTTTTTATTCAAATTATTACAGTTAGATACGTATTTTGTGAAATGCATGAACGTACTTAACTAAAAGATGACGCTCGTTTGGAATTATTTTAACAGTATGTACAAGTATTACATATCATATGAGATTATATTCTAATAATCTTTTTTAGTTAGGAAATAGTCCTGATATGGCAGATATCCACAATAGCAGTAGCAGAACAGAAACCGACCACAATAAATGATTACGAAAATGCAATGGAAAAACATATTGTACAATTTGTAAAAGTAATTTTAAACTTAGTAACATTCCACGGCACTCAAAATCCAAAAATCATATGCGTAAATTACTGAATATGGGAAAAGTGAATTTTCATTTACCTCATTACATATCAAAATAGGGAAAAATTTTATTTAATTTTTTACGTAGTATTTAATTCACTATGAGATTCATTTAAACAATCTTTTTAATTTTTACGAATAACGAATATTTATACTAAATAATACGAAAAATTATAGAATTATAAGAGGAAACTATCATTATTCATGAACAGATTGGGTTAAAAAATTAACCAGATTTTGAGACGAAAATATGAAATCTAAATATAAAGTTTCATTAAAATCTATTGAGCTATTTAAACGCAATTGTATTAAAAAACATTCCAGATTTTGGAAAAATCTATTTTTTAATAGTCTCAGTGTGATCAGAAGGTCCTAAAACGTATAATTCCGCAATAAAAAATTTTTCGAAATTTTTTTTTCGTTACAAGAATATCTTGGAAAATGAAAATATCCGGGAAGCCAAAATCGCATTACGGTGGCTCGTGCCGCTTGCCAGCGACCAGGGTTTCCGTTTGCATGGATAAGACGAAAGAAACTCGAACGGCAATCTTGCCAGCGACTTGAATCTCAACGTTTCAACTCTCGAAATTGTTCGAAGTCATCCGAAGCGCTGAGCTCACGTACACGCGAATCGTGGAGTTGTGTATGTGCATAGTGAGCGAAATTCTCAATACTCCGGCCATTAACTTTAGCATCACTGAATAGAGTATGGACCGAATGAAAACTATGAAAACTTCCTCACTCTACCGCCGACGGTGCTGCAGTCGAAAATCTTCGCATCTTACACCTCTGCGTAGAGCTCAAACATCTGCCTCCTCCAACCACTCATCTATCCCGGTCTAATGTCGGCGGCGAATAGCACGATATGATCGCACGGCCTTGCGATGTCGAATTGATATGTATCCCGGGACAAAAGGATACACCATCCACTATACACGCACAAAACAGAAATAGAAAGAAAGATAAACAATTTTTTTAAAGTAACACACCCACACACTCGAATACAACGCGCACAACATTGCGATATAACAAAAGCACGTATCCAATACTTGAACACTTCCTTTCACGTACAACCGAACAACTCAAATTGGTTCATCCTAACGTACAACCTCGAATACATTTTTATTGCGTATACTAGAGTCAGCAAAACGACAACTAAAGGAAGGCAAAATGCAGAAGGTGTTATCGCACTAAGGTATTACGGACAATACAATAGGCATTCGCAATCATAGATCTGGTATGCCAGCGAACACGATTACAATATGACGCTAAAAATCGTGTCGACAATATGCAAAATGATCTGTGAAATTTACTGGAAGAATACCGAAAAATCATGCTGCTCGGCAATAAACTAGCTGGTTACCTTGCGGACCTCAAAATTTGACATTGTCAACGGAATTTTCGTAACGAATTACCGGGAACTCGCAAAACGCTTGCAAGACAGCAAGGCTTACGAAATATTCCGTCAGAACACAATCAGCTATAAAGTATTGGTACAGCTTATCACAAATCGATTTGCCAAAACAGAGACGTCGTCGGCACACGATCCTCGACACGAGTAATCCATCGGAATCATTCGATAACAGCTAACCTTTCGCAATCCATGAAGTTCTTGGCCTGGGTGCGTACTCGAAAAGTAGTCCCACCACCCATTGCGGGGGGGGGGGGGGGGGGGGGGCTCCTCTGAGGACATCTTCGCCGTTTGGACAACGGCTTCCGAGCTTACCTTCAACCTCAGTTTCTACAGAGCCTTTTCGAAAGTGCAGTTCCGCGTGAATCTTCTTAGGGCTCGTATACGGCAGATGTTTCTTGGCTCCCAGATTCACCACGGGCGACAAGATGCGACTCCAAGGACGGAGTGTTCCAATCCTTTGACGGTAAATGTACTGCACCTAATCCGGAGATTGTATGGCCAGAGATGGGTACCACCGATAATAAAATCCGTAAACTATTATGGATTAGCGATTTGCTTAGAATCTTCTAAATTGTTCGACGAACGTCTCATTCGGTAATCAAGAAAATCCAGTCTTCTATCCGAAATTCATAGTTTCAAAGCAAGGCAGATCAGTGACATGCGAATAAGCAACGTCACAAGTGATGTCAATTATTAAGTGCAGTTTATTAGTTATTACAAAAAATTATAGTTTACACATGTTTATTGTATAGACAAACGATGAAACATGAAAGGAAGGATACAAACAATACTTTTCCATTACTCCCATTTCACACTCACCTAACACGTATATATACCGTTACATTTGAAGACAGTATATATATATATACTATAATATAATATAATAAGTAATAAGTCAATCTTCAATATTAATGTCAATGCACGCATGTACGATTACTTTGGAATGATAAGACCTTGAATACAATCAAAGCTGTTACCGTCTGGATGCACTGTAAATATATTCCCTTCTTCCCCTCGTACACGTAAGTATCCAAAATCGTCGATTCCTAATATTTTAGCTCTTTGTGAAGTTCCCGACAACGCTGTCACTGTTACTTCTTGGTCGCTATGAAACATACATACAACATATATTAATCTTAATTAGCATATGAATATATGTAGAATATTAATCAAGCATCCTTACAAGAATTAATAGCATGTAATAAAATCAGCATATCTAAAGTTGAAATTGATTGAAATAATTTTTCTATCATATAGTTGTTCAAACAATAGTTTCTATATTTGCACTCTATTCAAGATGTATTTCAAATTAAGGACAGTCTGTTAATATTTAATTAAATTGGTGAGTTAAAGAACAGTACAAGTTCAAAAAATACATTTCAAGATATTTGATTTCAACGTATAGTACTCTCAGGCTCATGAGTTCTGTGCATTTTACATATAGGTTTAGGATAATTTATAAGCTACTTCAGACGGTACTGTTTGTTGACACATTCAGTAATTTTACTAAATCAATAATAAGGTATCGTTTACACGATTGATGTGCTCCAGGTGATTTCCACTAAACTGTTATCCTTTTACGTGTCCAATTTTTATCCCATATAACGGATATTGTTTGTATTTAAGTTATTCAGAATTTCGCACGTATTTTCTCTACACCGCACGGATTAGACGCACACTTTGTCATATACAGTAATGTTACGGACGAGAGCCGCTCTCGGGTCTGGTCGCGTCTCTCGTCCGTGACTGGTAGTCGATTCGGCTTCCTTTGTGCTCTCGGTCGCCGAGATAATTGGTACACGACCGGAGAAGCAAAAAAAAAAAGGACTCGCTCGACCGTCGATGCTCGAGCTCGATGCCCGAAATCAATGACGTCAGAAAAGACAAGGATAGCATTAGGGATTTAATAGGAAAAATTGAAGTTCCTTATTTGCAAACAAATTTTCAGGCAAGTAACACCAATCGATTCCTTGTGCTCTCCCGATAAAAATGATGTCAAACACGACATGATTCCGATTATTTATAATAAAGATATTTAAATAATAAAGGTTGGAACCCTGCGACGGTTACGGAGAATCGTCAAAGTTACTTTTCTATCAGTTCTTTACAAGCTAAAAATGACAGTAAATGAAGATTTGGCTAACAGAATTTATGTATATTATATTTAATCAATGTCGGAAAGAAAATATTGAAAATAAAAAAATAAAAATTTCTAAACATTTAAAACGGTACTTATATACTTTTTGTGTTACGCTTTCTTTTTCTTAATAATTTCAGTCATTAAATAATTAAACACAAAAATATGAGGGAATAATAGGGAGTTAGTGAATCGGAGAACTTTTCGTAGCATTCTAACATGCTACGAGAGCCGCGCTCGTCGAATCGACTACCACTCACGGACGAGAGCAGCGCCCGGGTCTGTTTACATAACGCGATGAGCATGACCTTTCGTTCTACAAACCAAGTTTTATGTATCTTTGTTAAAAAGAATCGGAATCATGTCGTGCTTGACATCATTTTAATCGGGAGAGCACAAGAAATCGATTGGTGTTACTTGCGTGAAAATCCGTTTGCGAATAAGAAACTTCAATTTTTCCTATTTAAATCCCTAATGCTATCGTTGTTTTTTATGACGTCCTTCTTCTCGAGCGTCGAGCTCGAACGCGATGGTTCCAAGAATTGGTTTCTCGGCGACACGTATCAAACGAGGTAGTGGGGATAAACCACAGCTCTCGTCCGTGTAGAGGAAACGGCTCTCGTCCGTGTAGAGGAAACGGCTCTCGTCCGCAACATTACTGTATACGGAAAAAGAAAATGAATTGATTAAATAGTACATGCTATGGTTGCATTCGCTTTTATTATAAAATCACTTCATACGTGCGGTAGAGATACTGTTCTGGCTAAGAATAAAACCGAATGTCTAAAATAACCAAATTGCTGATTTTACCGTGTATACGCACATACAAGATGTACAGTATTGTAACAACCTGCGGCGATTCCACAAATCTACTTGGTTACATAGCCAATTTACATTGATAGCATTAAGAATAAAATAAGTATCAGAATAGATATGTACAGGGTGTAAAAAAAGTAATGGTCACGGCTTCTAGGGGTGAAAGTAGATCTCTGGATCGGTGGACATTTGAAGAAAAAAGTTACCGCAAAATTGTTTATAACGATGAAAAAAATTGTTAAAGTTTTTTATTGCATAAATGTGTTCTATGTGTCGAGTAGAAAAAAAGTCTAAAAGGAACCATGAACCGGAAATGCACCGTTTAGGCGTTATAAAATTGTTAACATATACGCAGGAATGAGCGTGCGAGGCGCCACTCACGCAGAGCCTAGCGCGCGGCTGACGCACACGGACACGTATGGACTGGCCGCGCTGTCCGCTGGTGTGCGCTATGCATCGTTCTACACCAACACCTTATGCGTAAGAGAAAAACAGACGTTTTCGCTAATTTCTTGCCACGCATTTCCGTGACCCCGACGCACGCATATTCACGCATACTCGTTTCTTTAATCCTTTAAAACAACAAGGACGAAATGGTCATGAATATATCGAAACACAGAACAGTTGAAATACGTCAATCTTTGGCCAATGAATGTGTGCTTTCAAATGCTCCTTATCGTTTCGTGTAAGCAACAAACGCTAATGATTCTTCAACATGTAATACCACTAATTGAGAACACTTATATTTATTACTATGTAGTAATGTTAGTATCTTTTAATAGTTAGAAATGCATTAATTAGTATATATTATATGAATCTATAACAGTATGTAACGATATATAACAATATTGCGTGTATTCATAGAGTCTGTATTTGCAGTGTTTTGGTTGTTTAATAACCATTGTTCAATAAGACAACTCGTAATAGTAATTTTAAGCTTCAGAAATTCAAAAAATTCTTAAGTAAGTATTTATTAGTAAATATATCATTAATTATGTTCTGTTCAATAATACTGTTATATATCATTAATTACATCCTCCACTATTTCTTAAATATTCTCTATATATTTCACGAGCTTCTACATAATTACGATTCGCTTCGTCAATAGCACGAAGCATTAACCGAATGTTCGTGAAGTTGCAACGAAAATTTCTAAGCATCGCGACAGGATGGTGGTAAAATTATAGGAATTAAGAAATCACTTAAAATAATTACTCTAGGAAAGAATAATATTAAAAACAGTGATATCTGATCAAAGATAATCCTTGTATGAAACTGTTCACACCACTGAAAACACTCTGGCACTTAAAAGTCACAATAAAAATACACAACACTAATCATGTAATTGAGAAATATGTTTCTCAGTGTCATGCGTTCAGCACTCCCGTTGGAATATCTTTGGCTTACATAGATCCGAAGCAGGTGGCGGGGTGGTACTTTGGGAGGAATAGCCAGCTCTGCCGCATCGTCGCTTGTTTCATGATCTGATTTTTAGCTACTCGAAATTCGCTAGTTTGAAGTGGAACGGAACAGGTGGCGGGGAGAACGCGTGACACTGAGAAACATATTTCTCAATTACAAGATTAGTGTTGTGTATTTTTATTGTGACTTTTAAGTGCCAGAGTGTTTTCAGTGGTGTGAACAGTTTCATACAAGGATTATCTTTGATCAGTTATCACTGTTTTTAATATTATTGTTTCCTACAGTAGTTATTTTAAGTGATTTCTTAATTCCTATAATTTAATTAAAACTATTAACAATTTTTTTCATCGTTATAAACAATTTTGCAGTAATTTTTTTTTCAAATGTCCACCGATCCAGAGATCTAATTTCACCCCTAGAAGCTGTGACCATTACTTTTTTTACACCCTCTACAAGTACAGTAATGACGATAGGATGATGACACCACGGACCTATCAGCAGGGGCACCTTACGGTACGCATGCGCGAACACTATCACCGGCATGCGGCAAGACATCGGAACCCATTAGGAGTTAGTATTCTGTGACGGTTCCCAAACACGTATACGCAATACAACACTTCTCGTCCGCTGAGGGGAACCACTGGGTTCAAAAGAAGAAGACAACCTCCGAGGATAAATACGGCGACGGTAGCAACAGCAGGACGTTCTGGAGTTCAAGGTTCTGAAGATCACACAGTTCCACTGACCCCAAACCTCTCCTAGGCAGCTTTAATCAGCTCCTTGGTTTTTTCTGATCAAGGCAGCTTTAACCAACTCCTTGGTTCGTCTACATCGAGGCAGCTTTAACCAGCTCCTTGGTTCCTTCACATCGAGGCAGCTTTAATCAGCTCTTTAATTGCCAGTCCAAGACAGCTTTAACCAGCTCCTTGGATCCTCCACATTAAGGCAGCTTTAACCAGCTCCTTGGATCCTCCACATCAAGGCAGCTTTAACCAGCTCCTTAATTACCACTCCGATTCAGCTTTAATCAGCTCTTTGGATCCTCTTTATCAAGGCAGCTTTAACCATTACCTTCTTGGATCTGCCACTTCAAGGCAGCTTTAACCAGCTCCTTGATTACCACTCCGAGGCAACTTTAACCAGCTCTTTGGATCCTCTTCATCAAGGTAGCTTTAACTGACAGCTTCTTAGATTCGCCACTTCAAGGCATCTTTAACCAGCTCCTTGATTACTACTCCGAGGTAGCTTTAACCAGCTTCTTGAACCCTCTCCAACAAGGCTGCTTTAACCAGCTTCTTGGCATATTTTCGATCCTTATCGACCAACACTGCCATCTGCCGAATCAGATCTCATAAGTCATCTTACGCCAAAAAGTATTCGGTCGGTAAATAAGCAGTGCTAGTTATCAAATCAATTAGTGAAAATACGTAACACACTATTGTTCGTTTCTTTTGCTATTGGTCTGAAGACTAAATGAGTGATAATATTAGAATTAGTTATCTTAAACTTAGCTATGAACCCTTTGCACCCGAGGCCTTTTTCGCTTCAAATAGGCCGGACGCCGCATTGGCGCCACTCGAGTGCAAAGAGTTAACTGTATAAATTTTGATTAATAAGTTTTGCTACACATTATTCTAAGAGAAATTCTAGTCTATGAAATTTATTTCTTAACCGCACGCCACACGAATCCTACTCCCTGTTCACGGATAAGCCGCTCTATCTGTGAACATTCTGTATACGACGAAGTCAAAGCGTTACAGTATGTTCAGTTTAAATGTATACAAATGTATATATCCGCAAATATTAAAAGTGAAAACAAAAATGTTTCAGACAAATTTGTATGGTATCAAGTGGGACATACATTGATGATAATAATTGGAGCTTGTAATGACCTTGGAGAGCCTTTTACGTATAGATGTATAGCGTGTATAAAAATTACATGTCACGACCACCATAGCGTGATTCTACACCTCATGATCGATGATGATCTGTTATAAAAACTTCCCGCAAAATTGTCCCTAACTGACTTTTTTAAGGTTTTAAATGTTAAATTTTTTTTATGATTGCATCATGTTCTACTCGTCGAGAGGATAATAAGTGTCAAAGGAACAATAGCTCGGAACTCAATCGTTCTTGCAAAAAACGATGTTAAAAGTTCGATCATTCTTAAGGGGGCAGACTCCTTCGGGGCCTACTCCGAATCGATCGAAGCGCTGTTGCGGAAAAACGGGCATTAGTGAAAACATATAATTTATACATGCGACATTTGATAATGTGGCATCTAGCGTTATCCTGTTGAATTACAAATGAGAATTGCGAAGGTATAATTGCCAAATCGCATCGTAGGAAAGTTCTGTCACGCTGTTGCCACATCAATTACAATTTTATGCATCAGTAAATCTCTACTGAATACGCCTTTAGCCGATATTTTGCTTCATACGGAATATAGAAAAAGACGGTGCGAGCGAGAAAGAAAAAGTATCACGAATGAAACAATACATGTGTGCCCAAAATTATGAAAGTAGTCTAAGAAACATTTTCGTATGAGATTCACACAAAATTTCACATTTATAATAAATGTTCATTAATCAAGACTAATTATAATGTTACGTAATATAGAAATATTTTCTAATTTATTCAAATGACCACTTTCATAATTATGAGCATATATATATATATACTATTATGTGAAATCCTAACACTTATATATGTAGAATAAATAATTCATTAAATTCATGTTATACATTCATTCATTCATTCATACTTTTTAAGAAATAAACAAACGAAATTATTTTAATTTTTTTTTATTTAAAAATAAAAATGTTATGAGTGGTATAATTGTAATCTGTGAAAAGGTATACAAAGATTAGAATTATTTAAAATAAAAATTGAAAACAAAAAAAATTAAAAGCTACCACGAGATTCGAACCAGGCACCTACAGCTTATGAGGGAATGCCTAATTCACACTCAACTAAGATACTTCCGTGTAAAATTAGTGGATTAAACTATAACTTCTGGAACAATTCCAATTGTTTGTTTATAGTAAATAATAACTATTGAAAAATAATGATTTGTAAATCACCTTTACTTGCTACATTTTCATCGATGCAAGGGTAACTCACACTGAACCTCTCGTACTGTTTGCAACGAGTGCAAGACGTTGCGAGTATTCATTAGCAATGTTATAATTTATACATTTAGTGAACAATAAACAACATGTATCATAATATAATGACAAAAACATTATAGGGGTATATATTTTTCGTAAAACCACTCGTTTCAGGGCCCAATTTCGCACAAAATGCAGTTTAACTAGGAATGTTATTATTTTGTTTATAACGTAAAAATTCAGAATTCTATTTTAGCCGTGTTTTGTGTTTTGGTTCATAGTATTTGCATACAAATTTGCAAAACGATCGATCAGCATGTTGTCAGTGAAAACAACGACAATATACTATTTTTTAATATATTTTTTAAATAATTGATATTTTTAAAAAATGTTTACATAGGTGAATTCGTCGTTCAAAAATATACAATCGCCCCATTTATATCATTTTGCTATACGCACTAGTTTTGGAGATATTAAACGAAATATGTTTTCCACCCCGAACTTTGGGTGTGGTTTTCACACCCTTTAGATGAATTAGAAGCAATAAAAAAAAATACGTGTCGAATACTTTCGGCTATTCTACAATCCTACAAAGTTTGATCAAAATCGGAGACTTTCACTTCGCGATGTTCCCTTATTAGTAAGAATCAAAATCTCGGCTGGAGTTGGTTTCGTTTGAGTTTTCTTGATGGGCAGAATTGTAATATGTACATACATATGTGTGGCAACAGCGTGACGAAACTTTCAATACGTTTTGGCAACTAAGCCTTTCTTGCGTCTGTATTCGTGTATTCGATGAATACGTCATTCAGCTGTCAAATTCTAGATTACATTTACCGACTGATCTGTATTTTTATCGATGCTGATGGTAATATGACCAAATTGATTGAGATATACCATTAACGCTTCTAACGGCAAATCGTTGAACTATTTTTGTGTCAAAACGGGTGCACAACGAAAATTACGCTTTACGCCTTCAAGAAGTGTTAAATTGAGGAAAATCGCATTTCCACGATATTGTGCTAATTCAAGGAAGGGTGCTCTGGTGTGCTATGAGTGAAAAAACCATTAAATCGTGAGATATTTGCGAAAATGTCACTTCGGCAGCCATCTTGCTAGTTTACAACAGCGTCTGTTTCATGCTTACAGTTTGTAATTTTACAGTTTTCTCAACGTATAGTGTTTATTGGAGTTTAAACGGACCAGAGCACCCTGTAGTGAAGTCTACTCGTGGGTTCTGTACCCGCGAAAAATTCATTTATGCAAGTATCGAGACGTAAAGCGTAATTTGCGAAACCGTTTGTCTCTCTCGCTCATCGTGTATACGTGTATGACTTTCTTTGCTTGTGTGAGCGCACGCACACAGCTCAAAACACAAGGAGTCTGACCCCTTAAACTCAATTTATTCTAATGTTTTCAAAACTTATATAGATAACATGTTATAACGAAACAGTAGGAATCATTAACGTATGGGCAGGAATGACTGAATGAACTACGCCAAATTATACCATTACAGAGGCGTCACTTCATTTTACTTCATATATGATACGTCCCTCTTCGAACTCGGTCAATAAGACGTAGACCTGCTCCACACTTTTGTAGCCTACTCGTTCACCAGCTTTGACACCTCTGAACTATTTTCCGTAGTGTTTAGTGTTATTGGTCGTCTACAAGTGAATTCAAATATAAGATGAAAATGTGAAAAGAAAATAATTTTGCGTGAAAGTAATTTTTTCTGTTCCTTTACCTCTACAATTTCTTTGTCTTCTGTTTCTTCAACGAAACCAGAGGATAGCACGGTCTTGATTGATGGATCTTAAAAGTCGAGCTTGTGCATTATCCTAGATGTGGCCACCATTTTGGTCAAAGCAATTTCTGATCCACGCTTCTATATTATTCCTCCATTTTTGACTAATGTTTGGTATGGATCGGAGATGTTGGAATGCCTGTTCGATTCTACGTTTTAGTTCGTGCACATTGCGGATTTCTGTAGCTGAACGATAAACACGTTCTTTAACTATTCCCCAAATAAAGAAGTCCAGTGGTGTCAAATCTGGCAAACGAGGAGGCCACAAGTGTAGAGCAGGTCTCCATCCTATCCATCGAATTTCAAACATTTCATCCAAACATTGACGAACTGGTCGGCTATAATAAGGAGGAGTATCATCATGCATAAAGTAAATGGTGCGACGCCTGTGTCATGATATAACTTGACATAGTTAGTTCAAGAGGCGAGTTTGTAAAAATCGTAGATATGCGGCACTTGTTAGACGTGGTAAATAAATAGGTTCAATAAACTTTAATACTGTTTTTTGAGAGAACGATTGAGTTCCGACCTATGGTTTCTTTGATACTTTTTATCCTCTCGATGAGTAGAACATGATGCAATCATAAAAAAATTTGACCTTTAAAATCTTAAGAAAGTCAGTCAAGGACAATTTTGCGGAAAGTTTTTTTAACAGATCTTCACCAATCATCAGGTGTAGAATCACGCTATGGTGGTCGTGACATATAATTTTTATACACCCTATATATACAGCACAAATTTATTTACAGTATTATAACGTCCCAATGCGCTACGCGAAAAAGAAGGAACAGGTGTTGAGAAGAGAGCGGCTTCCTCACGAATTTAGGATAGTAGGAGTTCGTGTGGTATCTGGCAAACGAGTGAAATCTACGACTTGGATCTGTTAAACATTAACAATTTATTCAAAACTCATTAATTAAATAATATAATATTAAAAGAAACAGAAATAGTATAATCAATAATTGTTAAACTAGCTTGAGCATGGTAGTGCGTGATGTAACTTTAAACACCAAGTATCGATATAACTCTTGTAATGGATCGATCTTAATCTGACAGACACTGAGTCACTGCCTCAATTATGAAAATAACCTAGGAGCTGTCTCCTCACCTTTCCACAATAAGAAAGATAATCGACTACACGCGTTCAGCATCTTTAAGTGACCTTTAGTCTGTACGGAGATCAGTCGCTCAGTTCCTAAACGGAGCGGTCTGCAACTCTCTCCAACGTCAAGTTGCATGTCTGCACCTGTTACGAGATATGTGCTCGGCTAAGTGTCCTCGAAACGTATTCTGGCTTGCCGGAGCCTCCAGTTACTATAGCCGCAAAGAACTTGTCTCGAACGGAACGGTCTGTAGTCTTTTGCAATTATAGAATGCGTTTGCCGGGCTTATTACTCGGAGTTTTATAAATACTTGGACGCCCTCACTATTAATCCTAAAAGAAGCATCAAACACCTTTAATCCTCTGAGCATTGAGTCGCTATAGCCGCCGGGATCAGGTCACGAGCGAAGCGGTGTCTAATAACTACGCGGAGTGTATAACTTGTGTCTGAGATAGTCGGAGGTAATCTTGTCGTCCAAATCTGTTTTCTCTGAGAGATGCGGCCGGAGCACCTACTTATATACTGCAAAAATTGTAGTACGTACATACGCAGTAAGTCGGAGCAGTTGCTATCTTATTTTAATATTTACAATAATAATTTAAATTCACTGTAATTATAAAATAGTATAAAACGTGCGAAATTGAGTACGTATATCTTAAAATTCTGCAGTATATGTAATGAAAAAAGTATATAAAACTAATAATTGAAGAAAATTATAATTAACTAAATATTACGACCGCAATGAAAAGGATTATACATGAGTGGAATAGCTATCGTAGAAAAGGAGCGTATTAGGCGAAAAAAAGAGACGATTATACAGGGTGTCCCACATAAGGTGGCGGAGCCGAAAAGGGGAGATTCCTGGGGTGATTCTAAACACCCTTTTCCTTTGCAAAAATGTTCTCTGAAGCTTTGTTAACGAGTTATTAACGAAAAACATCGACCAATCAGAGAGCACGAATAGCGAGCGCTCGGCCGACCAGCGACAGGTCACAAGCTACGCGGAGCGTCTGCTACTCACCGTGCTCGAGGCTTGTACAAGAAACTGAAGACTTTTACACGTTATTGCCAAATTCCTCCTAAAGTATTGGATGGAAAATTATGAAAAAAATTAGGGACACGCTAACTATCGCGACACATATTGTGGAATTTTTTCAGATTTTTAAATTATTAGCCAAGTTGTAGAAAAATAAAAGACAATGTTAGTGTAGATTTCTCATAAACTATTGGACAAAAAATTATGAAAAAAATTAGGAACACCTTAGCTATCGCAACAAATGTTGTGGAATTTTCTCAGATTTTTAAATTAATTAACAAAATTGTAAAACATAAAAAACGAGAGACAAAAAGGATACTGACCAATTTTGCTAAAACTATTTGTGGAAAAATTATAACAAAAAATGCTGCAACATGTTAGCTATCGCGACAAATATTTTAGAATTTTTCCAGATTTTTAAAATAATTAACAAAGTTGTAAAACATAAAAAACGAGGAAAAAGAGTTTCAAAATGCCGATTTAATAAAGTAATGCTATAGTAAAAAAATAAAAAGCAATGTTTTTGTAGTTCCTACGGATTGTACGTTATTTTACTGTGTATCAAAACATTGAAAACTGTACAATAATACTCATTTCATAATGAATGAACGAAAATTGGAAGTATTAGTTGCTGTAATCGGTAAAAAGTACGGAAACATTGATTTTTATTTTTTTAGTTATGACGGACCAAGGAAAAACATGTTTAAATAAATTGAGATTAATAATATGACTCTAGTAATACGAGTAATTACTATCGGTAAAACTCACCCATTCGGAGAGGAATTCACCTGCTGCTTGAACACTTGCTCCATTAGGTCGTTGTGCCGATCCCGATCATTGGGGGATGATGGCCAGGTAGCGCTGATCGCAGGTATCCAAGACCACAAAAAGACACCTTGCATTTACAACATTATGCGGTCACTAACAATAATCACTTCACTAACCGAGCACTTGACCTTTTAATGACCTTTTAAACGACAATCGACTATTTTGAAACCTTCTGCGGGATTCCATAAATAAAAACAAGATGTTACACACTTCAGCGACGAAATTACGATCGATACTAACGATTTTTTCCGAAGTCTCTTTCCTCGTGCCCTCGTATCCCTCCAGCGCGACTTCTCGGGGTGTAGCTTCGTCGAAATAGTCGAATTTGATTTGTTAGTTGACACCAACGAGGTTGGATCTTCTTCGGTTACTTTTTTTAGTGGAGGTGGTAGTCTCTTCTTCGGGTCGAAAAAGTCACAAGGAAATTCATGGGGAAAAACGAAGGCCGTAACGAGTGTCTCGCAGATGTGGCCGTTTATGATCACAGGTATTGCCCAGCAAGTTCGTAGGAGCCATCGATACCCGAGACTGGAGACTGCAAGGGTCGCGTCGCGTTTACCATGGAAGTCCTTTTAATGCATTCGGACGGATGAAATATGGAATTGCCCGTTGTTAAATCGCCAGTTGGGGAAAGCTTCTGAACGTTAAACATTTGGTCAACGGATGTCTCGGATAGACAGACAAACTCGTCGATGAGGAGAAAATACGGCAATTGTATTCTCATTCTTGCATGCATTTTATTACGGCACACACACAGTGATCATCCGATGTTTGTTTCTCTCTTCCCCAATTTTCGTAAACCTTTTCGACCTATAGGGGAGGCTTACCCATGTATTAAAGATTTGACGGATCTTTTACATACACGTAAATGCATTTAGGTACATGTAAACTCAGGACCTTCTTTATAAACCACTTGGAAATTAAATTCAATACAATGGCAATACTTTTTTTCCTTCGGAATATTTCAACGAATATCTGTTTATTTTTTCGATTTTGTTTCATAAAAATATTTTGAAAGATAGCAGGGCAAACAATAAGAATAAATGTACGGTCACTACATGTGCAGCGTAATAAAAAGCAAGGCTCGGTCGCAAGACGCAGACATCGAAATAGTTAAAGGGATTCGAATACAATTGATGTATTTAACCCCCGATGTAGTGACGAATTAGTCTCTGCCAGACATTCGTTGACCAAATGTTTAAGGGCAAAAGAGTTTCCCCAACTCGCTTTTTAACAACGGGCAATTCCATATTTCATCCGTCCGAATGCATCGAAAGGTCTTCCATGGTAAGCGCGACGCAACCCTCGCGGCCTTCGGTCTCGGGTACGGATGGCTCCTTCGAACTAGGCAAGGCAATACCTGTGATCATAAACGGCCACATCTGCGAGACACTCGTTACGGTCTCCTATGCTAATCCGATATGCCTTTGCTTTTCCCCATGAATTTGCTTGTGACTTTTTCGACTCGAAGGAGAGACTACCACCTCCACTAAAAAAAGTAACCGAGGAAGATCCAACCTTGTTGGTGTCAGCTAGCAAATCAAATTCGAGTATTTTGACGAAGCTACACCCTGAGAAGTCGTGCTGGAGGGATGCGAGGGCACAAGGAAAGAAACTTCGGAAAAAATCGTTAGTATCGATCGTAATTTCGCCGCTGAAGTGTGTAACATCTTGTTTTTATTTACGGAATGCCGCAGAATGTTTCAAAGTAATCGGTTGTCGGTCATTAAAAGGTTAAGTGCTCGTTTAGTGAAGTGATCAGTGTTAGTGACCGCGAAGTATTGTAAATGCAAAGTGGTTTCTCGTGCTGTTGTACCTGCGATCAACGCTACCTGGGCATCATCCCTCAGTGATCGGGATTGGCACAGTGACCCAATGGAGCAAGTGTTCAGGCAGCAGGTGAATTCTTCTCCGAATGGGTGAGTTTTACCGATAGTAATTGCTCATATTACTATAGTCATATTATTAATCTCAATTCATTTAAACGTTTTTTGCTTTGGTCCGTCGTAATTAAAAAAATAAAAATCAATGTTTCCATACTTTTTACCGATTACAGCAACTAATACGTCCAATTTTTGTTCATTCATTGTGAAATAAATATTCTTGTAGAGTTTTCAATGTTTTAATACACAGTAAAATAACGTACAATCCGTAGGATCTACGAAAACATTGCTTTTTATTTTTTTTACTATGGTATTACTTTACTAAATCAGCATTTTAAAATTCTTTCTTCTCGTTTTTTATTTTTTACAACTTAGATAATTAATTTAAAAATTTGAAAAAATTCTATAATATATGTCTCAATAGTTAACGTGGTCTTAATTTTTTTCATAATTTTTCATCCAATACTTTAGGAGAAATTGAGCATTGACGTAAACATTTTGAGTTTCTTGTACAAGCCTCGAGCACGGTGAATAGCAGACGCTCCGCGTAGCTTGTGCCCTGTCGCTGGTCGGCCGAGCGCTCGCTATCCGCGCTTTCTGATTGGTCGATGTTTTTCGTTAATAACTCGTTAACAAAACTTCAGAGAACATTTTTGTAAAGGAAAAGGTTGTTTAGAATCACCTCAGGAATCTCCCCTTTTCGGCTCCGCCACCTTATGTGGGACACCCTGTATACGTGAATTCGGCCCTTCGAATCACTTCGGATAGCTTCGGAAAGACGAGAGAGACGGCAAATGTCATATCTTACTTTCGTGCTGTGCTGCCAGACTGAGGACGCAAATCTTGAGAATTACCCCCTCCACTACGCATACTAACGCACAGGCCGCGTATCCGTGAGCTCGGCACTTCGGGCTGCTTCGAACAGCTTCGGACAACTTCGAGCAGCTTCGAGAGGTCGAGAGAGAAGGTGGATCGTGATGCGAACTCTCTCATTCTTTGAAATGTTTAAATCCCAATCGCTAGCAAGCGGCAAGCGGCACGCACCCTGCGCGAGCTTTCCGATTGCCTGGATATTTTCAGTTTCCAACTTAGAAAAGTATTCTAATGAAAAAAAATTTCGAAAATTTTTTTCTGCAGAAAAACTCATTTTAAGATCCTCTGATTACGTTTTAACTAATAAAAAAGAGCTTTTTTTTAAAAACCGCATATGTTTATTAACCCAATTGCATTCAAACGACTGAATGAATTTCAATGAAACTTTATATCTAAATTTTATATTCACATCTCAAGATCTTATTAGATTTAGAGCAAAATCGATGCATGGATTATGATACTTACCTCTTATAATTATATTTATATTACACATATATTTTTTACTATTAGGTGGGAAGATAAAGATTTTCATTTGTAAAGTTAACGTAACGCGATTTAGTCTGGAAAACACTGCTTATTTAGAGCTAGGTTGGTTAGAGCTAGGACCGGGAAAAGAAATACTTTGAGTTGATTAGAGCTAGGGGCAGGAAAAGAGATGTTTCGAGTTGGATAGAACTAGGACCAGGAAAAGAAATACTTTGAGTTGGGTTACAGCTAGGGCCACGAAAGAATTCGAATTCGGTCGCGCGAGAATGTTTCCGTTAAGACCTTTTGGAACCGAACCGGAAATAAAATTGTGCTTATATCTATATATATATATATGTAGGCTCTAGTAACTACTGTCAAAAGTTACAGGGACGTAACACAACTCAAAGTATCTCTTTTCCCGGTCCTAGCTCTAACCAACTCGAAACATCTCTTTTCCTGGCCCTAGCTCTAACCAACCCGAAACATCTTTTTTCCTGGCCCTAGCTCTAACCAACTCGAAACATATCTTTCACTGGCCCTAGCTCTAACCCAACTCAAACTCCCTTTTGGCTACCTACCCTCGGCTTGCCACCATAATTTTCAAGCATATAACAATTTTTATCTTGAAAACGAGAAGAGAGCGACAATAATTTCATTTAGAAAAATTACTCCACGTCTGAAGATACACGATATAAAAAAGATTCAAAGAAATCGGTGAGGAGGCTCTTATTTTAAATAATTACCAATATAAATATTTTATATTGAAGGTTGTGACAACGTGCACGTTACTGGTCAAGAGTGGACTCTTACTCTAATACATTTGACGAATTTTCAGTATCAGAGTATTTATTTTGTGATAATCTTGAATTCTGAAGTGCAATTAATTCTGAATCAGAAAGGGTTAATTCGATAAGAGGGTTAATTCGATAATCCATGCATCGATTTTGCTCTAAATCTAATAAGACCTTGAGATATGAATATAAAATTTAGATATAAAGTTTCATTGAAATTCATTCAGTCGTTTGAATGCCATTGGGTTAATAAACATATGCGGTTTTTAAAAAAAAGCTCTTCTTTTTATTAGTTAAAACGTAATCAAGGGGTCTTAAAATGAGTTTTTCTGCAGAAAAAATTTTCGAAATTTTTTTTCATTAGAATACTTTTTTAAATTGGAAACTGAAAATATCCAGGCAATCGGAAAGCTCGCGCAAGGTGCGTGCCGCTTGCTAGCGATTGGGATTTAAACATTTCAAAGAATGAAAGAGTGCGCATCACGATCCACTTTCTCTCTCGACCTCCCGAAGCTGCCCGAAACTGTCCGAAGCTGTTCGAAGCTGTCCGAAGTGCCGAGCTCACGGATACGCGGCCGGTGCGTTAGTGTGCGTAGTGGAGGGGGTAATTCTCAAGATTTGCTTCCTCAGTCTGGCAGCACAGGCTCCCAGACACATGTTTCCGTCGCATTCCGAACGCGCCCGATCACACCCGATCCGGTCTGCGACCATAATCTAACACTTATGAAGCAAGCACTTTGAATCATGTTCACTTCACACGTTTGCAATATAAAAGTAGAGCTATAGTTTGTGTATAATACGTGTTTAGTGAGCACGTAAATTAATGCTCTTTTTCTGTATTGCGAACTATATTTCACTAGCACGCATGCGCGTCTCATGACTCCGCGTAAAAAGCGCATACGCATGAGCTCCTTTCTGCCAGAATTGTATAACATACGGCAGAGTCCGCACCATAATATAAACCTTTATATTTCGAAAACGAGAAAAGAGCAACAATTTTTTCTTCCATATTCTTAATTTAGTTATTCGCTTTCTATGTCAAGCCATCTAACTACACGTTTAATCTACACAGCATATATTATTGGAATGTTATTACATATTTTTACTACATATTTAGAAGATATTTAAACAGTATTATGTAGCAGTTATGATTATGTATTATTATGTATAGTGTACAATGAATTTATGAAAATTTACCTGATACTCTTATAATTTGATTTCCCTTATATTATAATATTGTAATATACGTGTAATAAAAAGATACGCCAATAGGTTAAATCAATAAAAATAACAGAAATTCAGTTATTTCCCTTCTCCGTTAAAGCTGACCTTACATACCTCAAAGTGAACGAGATGAATATTTCACTTATCTATGGAAATACTGAAATGAAATGTAACTGTTTGTCTACAATCTATGTATTACTCGCAAAAGTAAGTGAAGTCCCCCTAAAAAGACATTTAAAATGTCAAAACACCAAGCAGTTGACGTGTGGACTCTGCCCCCCCCCCCCCCCCCCCCCCAAAGTAGAAAGTCCCAAAACGCATGAAATTAGCAATAAGTATTCCTAAAAACATGCGTCCGTTTCATTTGGAAAATGTACTGAAATCAAAGGTAATTGACTTGTTTATACAAGATACTTTAATACTTGCAGAATACAAAGTAGGAGCGAGCAACACACTTCATTGTCAGCCAAGTAGATTCCTCCGTTACTAAAATGTTGAGGCTTTAAAATAGTTTTCAAGTGAAAAGTAATCACAGTTTTAAATTTTATGACTGCCTATTGGTGAGCTTACTTGAATATGAAACACTTGGTAGGCCATTTTGTAAGCAAATTCAGTTCTTATATATTATCGACTCCGATACCTTAACTCGTCCTTGCAATAATAATGACAACACAATCCCTCGCAATAGTAATAGTAACATATGTAATGGAGACAAAATTTGATTGCACTATTTAGTTGTTGTCAAAAATTGTGGTGTAACAGAAAACTTTACTGTTATCAGATACACGCTTGAAAGAATATACAATTTTAATTTTATTTTGTATCGTTCTTTTGTCACAGTGAACTCTATTGCCTGTTACTGTTATTGGTAGTTATTGTCCGAATAAAAATATTTTAAAAAGTGGAACTTTTCATTGCTAGTAGTAGGCATTTTACAAAAAGGCCCACTTGATATTTCATACTCAAGTAAGCTCACCAGTAAGCAGACATAGCTGCTGCCGCGTGTTGAGTTAGTATGCATGTATCTAAAGCTGTAAGCACTCTTTACTTTGAAACTGTTCCGAAACCTCGATATTTTAGTAACGGAGGAATCTATTCGGCTGACAATAAAGTATGCTGCTTGATTCTAGTTTGTATCTCGCGAGTTTTGGAACACCCTGTTTAGATAGGTTAATTATCTTTGATTTCTGTACTTTCTTCAAATCAAATGAACTCATGTTTTTGGGGGTATTTTTTGTAGGTTCAATGCTTTTATGGACCTTCTTTTGAAGGGGGTTGTTGTATTTCACTAGTTGTTATTAATACTAAGTGTCTTTTTATTTGTTTAAATAACAACATAAATGCGGTTTATCATATAATTGCAAAATAATATAATATAATTTAACTATTCTAATAAAAAACTTCTTCCTTCGTACGTTAAATGTCCAATTATTGAGTTTAAATCCTTATATTACCTTATATCCCCATGGTATACTGACGCTTGCAGGAATGAACTGCAGAAGGGGATCAGACCGAGTTGTCAATTTGTAACATATCAACAAACTCCACGAGTGGAAGTGAACTCTTTTGTAAACAAATTTGTATATACTGTAACGGCCCCTCCTACGCCTGTGCCATTGTCCTAAGATGATCCACCACTTCCTATGCCACGTATACAGGGTGTCCCACATAAGGTGGCGGAGCCGAAAAGGGGAGATTCCTGAGGTGATTCTAAACAACCTTTTCCTTTACAAAAATGTTCTCTGAAGTTTTGTTAACGAGTTATTAACGAAAAACATCGACCAATCAGAAAGCGCGGATAGCGAGCGCTCGGCCGACCAGCGACAGGGCACAAGCTACGCGGAGCGTCTGCTATTCACCGTGCTCGAGGCTTGTACAAGAAACTCAAAATGTTTACGTCAATGCTCAATTTCTCCTAAAGTATTGGATGAAAAATTATGAAAAAAATTAAGACCACGTTAACTATTGAGACATATATTATAGAATTTTTTCAAATTTTTAAATTAATTATCTAAGTTGTAAAAAATAAAAAACGAGAAGAAAGAATTTTAAAATGCTGATTTAGTAAAGTAATACCATAGTAAAAAAAATAAAAAGCAATGTTTTCGTAGATCCTACGGATTGTACGTTATTTTACTGTGTATTAAAACATTGAAAACTCTACAAGAATATTTATTTCACAATGAATGAACAAAAATTGGACGTATTAGTTGCTGTAATCGGTAAAAAGTATGGAAACATTGATTTTTATTTTTTTAATTACGACGGACCAAAGCAAAAAACGTTTAAATGAATTGAGATTAATAATATGACTATAGTAATATGAGCAATTACTATCGGTAAAACTCACCCATTCGGAGAAGAATTCACCTGCTGCCTGAACACTTGCTCCATTGGGTCACTGTGCCAATCCCGATCACTGAGGGATGATGCCCAGGTAGCGTTGATCGCAGGTACAACAGCACGAGAAACCACTTTGCATTTACAATACTTCGCGGTCACTAACACTGATCACTTCACTAAACGAGCACTTAACCTTTTAATGACCGACAACCGATTACTTTGAAACATTCTGCGGCATTCCGTAAATAAAAACAAGATGTTACACACTTCAGCGGCGAAATTACGATCGATACTAACGATTTTTTCCGAAGTTTCTTTCCTTGTGCCCTCGCATCCCTCCAGCACGACTTCTCAGGGTGTAGCTTCGTCAAAATACTCGAATTTGATTTGCTAGCTGACACCAACAAGGTTGGATCTTCCTCGGTTACTTTTTTTAGTGGAGGTGGTAGTCTCTCCTTCGAGTCGAAAAAGTCACAAGCAAATTCATGGGGAAAAGCAAAGGCATATCGGATTAGCATAGGAGACCGTAACGAGTGTCTCGCAGATGTGGCCGTTTATGATCACAGGTATTGCCTTGCCTAGTTCGAAGGAGCCATCCGTACCCGAGACCGAAGGCCGCGAGGGTTGCGTCGCGCTTACCATGGAAGACCTTTCGATGCATTCGGACGGATGAAATATGGAATTGCCCGTTGTTAAAAAGCGAGTTGGGGAAACTCTTTTGCCCTTAAACATTTGGTCAACGAATGTCTGGCAGAGACTAATTCGTCACTACATCGGGGGTTAAATACATCAATTGTATTCGAATCCCTTTAACTATTTCGATGTCTGCGTCTTGCGACCGAGCCTTGCTTTTTATTACGCTGCACATGTAGTGACCGTACATTTATTCTTATTGTTTGCCCTGCTATCTTTCAAAATATTTTTATGAAACAAAATCGAAAAAATAAACAGATATTCGTTGAAATATTCCGAAGGAAAAAAAGTATTGCCATTGTATTGAATTTAATTTCCAAGTGGTTTATAAAGAAGGTCCTGAGTTTACATGTACCTAAATGCATTTACGTGTATGTAAAAGATCCGTCAAATCTTTAATACATGGGTAAGCCTCCCCTATAGGTCGAAAAGGTTTACGAAAATTGGGGAAGAGAGAAACAAACATCGGATGATCACTGTGTGTGTGCCGTAATAAAATGCATGCAAGAATGAGAATACAATTGCCGTATTTTCTCCTCATCGACGAGTTTGTCTGTCTATCCGAGACATCCGTTGACCAAATGTTTAACGTTCAGAAGCTTTCCCCAACTGGCGATTTAACAACGGGCAATTCCATATTTCATCCGTCCGAATGCATTAAAAGGACTTCCATGGTAAACGCGACGCGACCCTTGCAGTCTCCAGTCTCGGGTATCGATGGCTCCTACGAACTTGCTGGGCAATACCTGTGATCATAAACGGCCACATCTGCGAGACACTCGTTACGGCCTTCGTTTTTCCCCATGAATTTCCTTGTGACTTTTTCGACCCGAAGAAGAGACTACCACCTCCACTAAAAAAAGTAACCGAAGAAGATCCAACCTCGTTGGTGTCAACTAACAAATCAAATTCGACTATTTCGACGAAGCTACACCCCGAGAAGTCGCGCTGGAGGGATACGAGGGCACGAGGAAAGAGACTTCGGAAAAAATCGTTAGTATCGATCGTAATTTCGTCGCTGAAGTGTGTAACATCTTGTTTTTATTTATGGAATCCCGCAGAAGGTTTCAAAATAGTCGATTGTCGTTTAAAAGGTCATTAAAAGGTCAAGTGCTCGGTTAGTGAAGTGATTATTGTTAGTGACCGCATAATGTTGTAAATGCAAGGTGTCTTTTTGTGGTCTTGGATACCTGCGATCAGCGCTACCTGGCCATCATCCCCCAATGATCGGGATCGGCACAACGACCTAATGGAGCAAGTGTTCAAGCAGCAGGTGAATTCCTCTCCGAATGGGTGAGTTTTACCGATAGTAATTACTCGTATTACTAGAGTCATATTATTAATCTCAATTTATTTAAACATGTTTTTCCTTGGTCCGTCATAACTAAAAAAATAAAAATCAATGTTTCCGTACTTTTTACCGATTACAGCAACTAATACTTCCAATTTTCGTTCATTCATTATGAAATGAGTATTATTGTACAGTTTTCAATGTTTTGATACACAGTAAAATAACGTACAATCCGTAGGAACTACAAAAACATTGCTTTTTATTTTTTTACTATAGCATTACTTTATTAAATCGGCATTTTGAAACTCTTTTTCCTCGTTTTTTATGTTTTACAACTTTGTTAATTATTTTAAAAATCTGGAAAAATTCTAAAATATTTGTCGCGATAGCTAACATGTTGCAGCATTTTTTGTTATAATTTTTCCACAAATAGTTTTAGCAAAATTGGTCAGTATCCTTTTTGTCTCTCGTTTTTTATGTTTTACAATTTTGTTAATTAATTTAAAAATCTGAGAAAATTCCACAACATTTGTTGCGATAGCTAAGGTGTTCCTAATTTTTTTCATAATTTTTTGTCCAATAGTTTATGAGAAATCTACACTAACATTGTCTTTTATTTTTCTACAACTTGGCTAATAATTTAAAAATCTGAAAAAATTCCACAATATGTGTCGCGATAGTTAGCGTGTCCCTAATTTTTTTCATAATTTTCCATCCAATACTTTAGGAGGAATTTGGCAATAACGTGTAAAAGTCTTCAGTTTCTTGTACAAGCCTCGAGCACGGTGAGTAGCAGACGCTCCGCGTAGCTTGTGACCTGTCGCTGGTCGGCCGAGCGCTCGCTATTCGTGCTCTCTGATTGGTCGATGTTTTTCGTTAATAACTCGTTAACAAAGCTTCAGAGAACATTTTTGCAAAGGAAAAGGGTGTTTAGAATCACCCCAGGAATCTCCCCTTTTCGGCTCCGCCACCTTATGTGGGACACCCTGTATACGGCTCGTATAGTAGAGTGTATAGTGGAGGGGGAATCATAGTGTGGCTCCATCTCGCATTCATTAGGCAGCCATATGTCTATGGATAATTTTATTTCTGTAAAGAAAACTGTAACGATAGATACCGACCAAGAAATCTCGTAAAGTCACGTGACTACCCTAAGCCCTTAACAGGCTCCGATGTCTTGATGCATGCGTGTGATAGTGTCGTCAGTGCGTGCGAAGAAGCACGCCATAGAATGTTGTCGAGATGATGTTCTGATGTTGTACGCATGTGTAGATTACAATTATTTTTTTGATGCTCCGTCGGATGAGAAGACAATTGCTTGCCTCTAGTAGCATTCCACGTTACCAGCTGCATTTTGTTACCGCTCTCTCTCGTCTACTTACGGGAGCTAGCGTAATGTATCTCCGGTCGTCGTCAGGTGTTTAGGAGATAGGATTTTGGGTCCTTGGCCATGTTAAAGAGTTGAAACTCGTCGTGAACTTTGACTTCTATTTCTTCAAACATTGATTAGCTCTGGGACTGTCGCGAGTTGTATCATAAGACGAGCTACGCCTAACGACGACAAGTGATTCCGCAAAGCAAACTCGTGGAGCTCTAAGCTGACTCGTTTTGTCGAGTTTTGTGGAATTCGTCAACTTCGCGAGAAATTACTCGGTTTAACAGGACTGTGCATCGGAGCACGTTCAACTTACGCGAATATAACAAAATATATAAACATGTTTTGTAACATATTTGAGCAACTACCATTTTAATACGCAAAAGTATTTTAATTTTTCTTTCAATATATTAAGCTAACACTAGTGTTCGAGTACTGGGATTTGTCCTGCTATTGTCTTTGGACAGCAATGTATTTGGATACTGAACGGGCTGTGAAAATATAAAAATGTGTGAACACTGCCTTAGTGTAGAATAATGCCCATATGTAATATAACCTTTGATTCTTATCGATTCGGCAGAACTAACGGATAGGTCACAAAACCGCATCGTCAAAACTAGTTATTATACTGAATTATTTGCAATACTATTAGAGATACTATTTTGTTGTTTATATCACAACTTCCAAGACTCATGAAGGAACTATCAAATATACAAATAGAAAAGATAAATTTAAAAACTTACGTGTGCATCCAATATGCATAATAAACGTCCAGGAAAGTATTTAAATCACCACTTTGTACGATATTCAACCATTTCTCAATTTCATTAAATACGATGGCAAAATATTGTTCAAATGATATTATTGGTAAACTTTTATTGTACATTTTATTAAACATCGTAATTATATCATTAATACAACACGTCGGTGTTTTATTGAACAGATTTACTCCAACACCTAAAAATTGACAGATGTAAGAAATAATTTATATTGCGTAAATATAATGTATGAATTTCCTGTGTCTAAACAAGATAAAATGTGTATACATCCACATGTCCATGTACAAATATTAACGTTAAAAGGACAAATTCAAAATGACAATCCAAAACGATTCCCATGTCTTAATTCGCAGACGCTCAAAAATTGTAATTACGGCACGTCGACAAATGTCGCGATGCGTGCGGATTCAGGTAGGTGCGAACAATGTAAGTTACACTGGTAAGTTTGACGGCGTAAACTAATTACAGTTTTTAAGTTTTTGTAGATTAGGAAATTGGAACAAAAAGAAGAAGGGTCAGAGAATCCGGGCATATCTTTTTCAAATTTTTTAACACTGGAAGCGGGGTCCAAATATTCAAAACAGAAATATTTTTATTTTTTGCTTTGTTTTCATAAAATCTTTTTCGGAAAACAAAAAAAGTTTATTCAGATACGTACAGGGTGTATAAAAATTACATATCATGAACACCATAGCGCGATTCTATACCTCTGCATCGATGGAGATTTGTATAAAATATTTCTCGCAAAACTGACCTTGACCAACATTTTAAGGTTTTCAAGACTTTTTTCAAAATTGTTTATCACTATTCTACTTAACGCAAGAAATAACACTGTAAAAAGAACTATATGTCGAAACTCAACCGTTCTTTCGAAAAACGATGTTAAAGTTTGGTTCATCTTACACTCACTTTACTATATTTTCATATTTTACATAAATAACATATTTTGACAAAGCAGCAGGAAATGACTCTTTAGCACGAGAAATATATAATAAATCAGTTTGAGATATCGAAAAAATGGAAAATATTCTAGGCTGTTATGATTTTCAGCGAAATGATCCACAGTTCAGTTTCCAAGAAGTAACATTACGTCACCTTATTAATTATCGGCAAGGAATTAGAGTGTAAAGAAGAACTAGTTATCGCTTTCGCTCATGCTTATTTGTTAATAGCTTTACATGGAATAGTTCCTTTAGTAAGAATCAATCGTATGTTAGTGCAACAAATAGTTCGTGATGAAAGCTTATCGCTTAACACGCACAACTGATCGCGTTCATCGCGAAATGTGATGATTTCGGCTTACAGAAATCGCACGCTATGCTTTATAATCGAAATATTTAATCAGAGACACTTCACCATCAACGTATAGACAGAGATGATTAGAAGTCACAATATTTGGAAATTAAATTAATCAGTATAACATATCTGCAATTTCTGCAGGATTTTCCTATGATTGAAAATCGTCAAATTATAACGTGACCCAAAAGTCAGTCCAGTTACTTTATGCATAATCGTGTTCTATCTCGAGCTCTATGACTAGAACGCAGGGCTACCTTACACTTGTAGTCTTCTCGTTTGAGATTTGACGTTACTCGTCTTCTTTTTTTGCGAAGGAGTAAGCTATGATAGCTATATTGAAACAAAAAAATAAACAAATATGGGGTAAAAATGTGAGAAAAAATTATTTTGCTAAAAGATCATTTTTCGTATTTTATGTTCCTCCACGATTCTTCTGTCTCCTGTTCCTTCGACGAACTCACAAAATAGCACTGTTTTAATTGAGTAGCTCCAAAAATCGGGCTTGTCCACCAGCTTGGATATGGTCAGCGTTTTGTTCGAGGTAATTTCTCAGCCTTGTTTCAAAATTACGAGTTGGGATGCGTTGGAAGGGTGTAATATGAAGTAGGACTCAGGGACGGACCGTCGAATAACGTTATTGCGCAGTAAGAATAAAGATTTCTTAGGTGCAGTGTCTAGGGTTGCGGGGATGTATACGAGAAAAAGGAGGAGATTTCAGACGCCGAAGGCCAGCTTCTCGACTCCAAGGGGGAGGTGGAGGAGATCTTAGGCACCGAAGGCAAACTTTGCGTCTCTGAACGGTCGAGGGAGAGAAGATCTCAGGCGCCGAAGGCCAGCTTCGCGTCCCTAAGAGGGAGCTGGAGAGGAGACGATTAGCATCAGGCGAATAAAAGGAAGAGGGGAACAGGAAGGTTGAGCGCCGGAGACGGACTTTGTGTCTTCTAATGGAGGTGCGACTGGGGGAGGCAACCGAAGACAGTTGACCAAAGATCGCAATATAAGAGTAAGCAACGAGATAGCCTGAAAGCGAAAGTAAGGTATAGACGATCTGCTATAAACGACAGTCGGCGAACCACTGAGGGTCTCGTGTGGTAAGGTCCTACTTATATGGAGATTTTGGTATGCGTGTAATGTACAATGTAAAGAATTTAGTGTGTCTGATATCTAAGAAGTTTGCTATATGTGAAATGTAGACAATTTAATGTGTGTGGAATCTAAGAAATTTAGTACGGTCGGAATCTAAGGAATTCGATGGTGTTGAGGATTTTGTGAGTTGTGGAATTTCTGGAATGTTGGGACGAAATGTGGTTTGTGGTGTGAAATTGGCGGGACGTTACAGTTGATATAGATTGAAGATACTGGAATGTCTCTGCAATTCTGAATTTTAATTGCTACACATTTCTAATTTTGGTGACTGATCGATGAACTTGTTCTTTCACTATTCTTCAACGAAAAAAGTCCAGTGGTGCAAAATGTGGCGACTAAGCAGGTCACAAGTGTGGAGCAGATCTGCGTTTTATTCATCGAGTAACAAACATTTTATCCAAAAATTAACGGATTGGTTGGCTCTAATGAGAAGTAAATGGAGCGACGCCCGTAACGTAGCATAATTAGATGTAGTTAATTTAAGAAACGAGTCCATAGAAATCACAGATATGCTGCACTTGTTAATAGTGGCAACTGACTGTGTTATCGCCAATAGTTAAGTAAAACTTTAATATCGTTGTTCAGGATAATTATATATTTTTTAAGGTAAACTGAAATTCTTTGATGCTTTGTCAAAGCATGTTATTTATATAAAATATGAAAACATTACTATAAAAGATAAATCAAACTTCAACATCGTTTTGTTTTTGCAACATTCTTCCTTGCGATGAGTAAAATACGGATCAATCATAACAAATTTTGATTTTCAAAATCTTAAAAAAGGCAGTCAAAGTCAATTTTGCGAGCAGTTTTTTTTACAAATCTCCATTGATCCAGAGGTATAAAAGTACGCAATAGTGGTTGTGACATATAATTTTTGTACACTCCGTACATCCTTTAAGATTAACATAAAAAGAGTGTTTTTTATACCTTTAATGGTTTCAGAGAAATAAATTCAAACATGAAAGCAGTTATTATAAAAATGGAAAAAAATTGTAAACCTTGGAGGCTTGTATTTCTTAAATAATTTCGAAATTATTGAAGTGATGACTTAACTCGCTCATAATTCTACATGAAGTATAGTATATTTCAATATTACCAAAATCCTTCACATCGAGTTATAAAAGAGATCGAGTTGACGTGGTATGTCCACTTCTATCAAATAAGTAGGAAACAAATATTTATTCATTAAAAGTATATTAAAGACATTAGAAATCTGCTGATTTTAGAAGAGTTGAACTGCATAATTAAAATATAACATTATTCAAAATAAAATACCGGTATGTCCGTTTCAACGTTAAATAAACGGCGTTGTCAAACCGTGGATTTCTATATTAGTGGCACTAGCTCGAAAGCCTAATAACTATATTTCTAGCAAAATGGGTACAAACTTATTTGAAATAGCCTATATATTCTGTATGTAGTTGTGACAGAATAGGTGCTCCTTCGTATACACTGTGACGTGGCACCAATGCTAGTCACAAAGCCGAACCATTCCTGGGATAAGAGCAGCCTTTAGTGCACACCGTCAGGAGTTTAACGCGTACTAACACCTATTTTACGCATAAGCGACCTCGGTAATCTCGGCGGCCTAGGCGAAGGCATTGGCAGGGACAGCGAACAACATCGGAGCCATCACAGCGGTCTTTTGCGGCGGATCTTCGGAAGTCGAAAGGGAGCGGCCGGCGTACCAGCTGCTCCAGGTTCACTCTGCCTGGGAGGGGGACATGCCCCCATCGGGAAGTGCGCAATTGCGCCGGCGCGAGGGGGCACCAGATGTGTTCTAACGAGTTCCCGGTGTCCCCTCTTAATGCGTCAGAGAGACCACCGTGAGGGTTTTAGTTGGTAGATCCGTCTCAATTTGGGGCGGGAGTCCGACACTGCCCCGGGTTCCCCTCAAGGACCCAGGGTGTCCATGAGGATTTCCCCAACGTAAAAAAAAAAAGATTCACTCTGCCTGACGAGTGACATGGTGCCTATGGAAGTGGAGGCTGTCGTAGTCCATCGAGCAGACATCCGAAGGGCAAAGCGATTCCCGAGAAGACGCCGAAGGGAGGGCTGCACCACGGATACACGAGGACGCACCGATCGATGGGAACCAGCCGACGCCATGCGAGGTTGGTCACCCCACTCCGCTTTTCAGGAGAGAGGTTCTCCGCGGGGAGGTATAGGGACGCTGCTATGAGAGCCATCTTATGGACAGACCATGGCAGAAAGGACCGGAAGTACGGCGTCTATTACTACGCCTCGGATCAGCGCCGCAAGACGAGTCCCAGGGGGACTCCATGGGTCCCTGTCAATTATCAATGGCAAATCGAACAGCGCCGTTAATTATTGGTCGCGACATCCCGGGACACGAGTGAGGGAAGTGTCGCGTGCCAAGATCCTGCCCCACGCAGCGATTTCGGCCTTCTTCTTGTTTGGAACGTCGAAGTGGAGAGCAAGCGGCGAATCCAGATCCGAACGCAAGATTACGGGAGAGCCGACTCCTGGTGGCCGCATAGGCCGTGTGGCGGGAAGAAAGTCTTCGCGAGCGAATTTGTCTGTGCCAGCGGGCTCGGACGAACGATTGTCGCGTGCGGAAATATCTTTGGCTTGCTGGTTTCGAGCCATCGTAACCGCAGCCGCACGGACGGTTGTCTCACGTGTGCCGAAACGTGCGTTTCAGCCTCGTCCGAAAACCATTGTTACGCGATCGTCTAAGCGAGAAGCGGACATTTCCCCATAACCACGTGTCGTAGGACATCGTGTGTAAGAAACTATAACAAAACCTATATGTTTCTTGTTGAAATACATCTCCTATTTTATTAGAAAGCCGTATTTTAACTGGAGTTCTCGCCGTAAGAACCCGAAGTCCTAGATACGTTCCTCACCCCGCGTCTGAAAGAACCTCGCCCCTCTCCGCGCTAAGAGCTACCTGGAACCGAGATTCGGAAAACGCCAGGCGCATTCCACGCCGGTATCGCAAGATACATCAAGTAAAAATCAAGGCGTGGGACGCGTAGTGGCCTCATTTTAGACGCTCGTCCTAGACTGAATACGGCTCGGCGGGACGATTACGTAGCAACATATTTCTGATGCAGTTGATAATGATGACCAGACTGCAGATGTTTATGCAAATGCATATTTTTATCGAAAATAGATAAAAAAGTGGGACCTAAACAGAAACTTGTTTTGTCATTAGAGGATTTTAAAAATATAATTTTTATTTTGCATATTTTGCATATTGCATATGTTTTGCGGAATTGCATATTTCTTACATAAACGCATAAATTTTGCATAAATACATATTCGACTATTTAATGCTACACCAGAATAAATAAGATAGATGTGCCTAAAGGATTGAGTAGCTACGATCCACAACATGTTGTAATTTCGATGTGGTAAATACTGCATTGACAAAACAAAGACGATGATATGATGTGTACACAGACGGAGTCACGCCGCAGCTAATCTCTATTGTTCAAGTAAATCAGTAGCTATAATGATTTCGTATGTACATAGTGCCAAACGTACATAGTGCCTATTAGTAGTGAAGTATTTGCATCAAAACTTAGAGATGCCTCAATCAAAAAACAGCAAGTGTGTAATGCTGGCTAAGTGAATTACATCTGTGCAAGATAATTATATTGTTGCAGAGGGGAAACAATATATTGTAAAGCATGCGACAAGGAGATTCGCTGCGATAGAAAATCTCAGCTAAGACAACACGTACGTACTGCTCTGCATAAAAGAAATTTTGAAGAGAATATCAGAATGATTTCCGCTACTACAAACAATAATCCACAAAATGAAGCAAGTTCGTCGAGGAAAAATAACTTTTACACCGATATGTGTCAAGCTATAATATGCCTTGGCGGTGTTTTAATAATAAATTGTGGAGGGATTTCTTAAAAAAATACACCGGGCATGATATTCCAGACCAATCCACATTGCGAAAGAATTATTTGGAAAACTGCTACAATTTGGTTCTCCAAAATATTCGAGAGAATATTAGCGATAACAATGTTTGGATACCCGTAAACGAAACTACGGATGCAACTGGTCGTTACATTGCAAATTTAATTATTGGGAAGCTTTGCGAAAATGAGAAAACGCAACCCCTATTTATTAGCGTGTAAGCAATTAACAGAAACAAATTATGCAACTATTGCTCGACTTGTGAATTCAATAATGAGAGTATGATGGCCAAGTGGAGGCGAAGATAAAGCACTATTACTCGTCACAGATACAACGACGTATATGTTGAAA
Organism: Calliopsis andreniformis; assembly: GCF_051401765.1. Lineage (NCBI taxonomy): Eukaryota > Metazoa > Arthropoda > Insecta > Hymenoptera > Andrenidae > Calliopsis > Calliopsis andreniformis. The sequence goes on from NC_135071.1 coordinate 4,598,717, forward strand.
GGTGGGAAGTATTTGAAAATATTTTATCTAAATTCGTTAGATAAACCGAATTGCTGAGGAAGTGCGACTGCAATTCCCTGCTGTTAATAAATTAATATCTACTGTTAAAGAAGTATTTTTAGAAGCTCCACTACGTGTCGAAATTTATAAAAATAAATTACAAGATATGCCATTGCCACCAGAACCTGTAATAACAAGATGGAGAACCTGGTTGGAAGTAGCGTTTTTTTATGCAACGCATTTAGAAGGAATAAAAGACGTCATAGAATAGTATGATGAAAAGGAGGCTTGGTCAATTAAATCGGCGTGTTATTTTGAGGTTGTAAGAAAAAAGACACGGGGCATTTCTCCTTTAGAACACTTATATCTATTTATATGAGTAAAATATAAGAAATACAACTTTGAAATTCTTTGGTCATTATGAACATGCGTCTCACTGAACCCGCAACATCTGCCATATTCTTGTAACATCTCCTTCTTTCTCCTTTACTTCTTTCACGCTCACACGCACACCACTACCACCATCAGGTAAAACATTACCATTATTCTCAACACGGCGAAAGAAGCATTATGATGTAAGTATTTACAACAAGATTTAATACTTATTCAGAGCCCTTTCCACATTTTACCTGAGGCCATGAAGAAATTGGAAACAATAGGAATCTCTAACGGAATCTATAGATTTGGTAACTACAGTTATAGAAAATTTAAAAATTATACCCGGTGATTATGGAGAAAAGGTTACACATAAAATGGAATCTGTATTAAAACGAAATGTACACTTTAATGTATTATTAAAAATAAGCAAGATTTTGAAGGGTGAACACGTTGAAGGACCACGAGAGGTTCTGGGACATCATTGGGGTAAATTTAAATATGCCCCTGTAACATCATGTGATGTATAACGCTCTTTTTTGGCGTATAAATTAATTTTAACGGACAAGAGGCATCAATTTACAATCGAAAATATAGAAAAAACTATTGTTGTATATTGTAATTTAAATTATAATAAATAAAACAATAAAATAGTTACTATTTTACAGATCATACATTCCCTATACATATATTTAGCATATACCTTGCACACATATTTTGCATATTTCGACATATCATAACTGAATGAATATCCGCAGTCTAATGATGACATAATTTAATTAAAAAGTATTTGACAAATTATTTAAATAAGTATTTGATCAGATAAACAATGAAATAAAAAATTATTTCATTCGACAGTCACATAACTGAATAATTTAACACTAGATTGCCTAAGCAAGTCATTTTGACTGCTTTTGAATTTCAATTAAGAAAATAATGATTTAAATAATGACACAGCTTCTTATAATTTTGTGACTTTTTCTACAACATATAAATGGGTTAATTAATCACTGTTCTTGCCCCCCCCCCCCCCCCCCCTGTCCTTCACTTCCGGAATATATATGTGTTATACCTATATTGCCGAAAAGCAGTCATTTTGACTGCTTGGAAAAGACCAGTTCGATAACATACAAGTTCATGATAAATTGTCGATTTCGACATATTCTTGATAAGTTGCAGTTGTTCAATAACTAAAGTTATTGTTATTGTTATTGTTATTCGTACTTGTTATTCGAATCTTTATGCCAGGCCTGGCCACGCGCTCTGTTCCCTTTGAACGCGCTGTAACGTCATTCAGATGGGAAGGAGGATCTCTGAGTGTGAAATACATTTTTTTTATTGTTAATACTTATTAATAACTTGTTATATGACTGTAAGTGATATAAAATATATTAAAAATTACTGTTAAACAAATTTCTTTGCGCATTAGTTATTTTTTCACAATGCAGTCAATTTGACTGCTTTCAGGCAATATAGGTATATACTAAGCTCCCGTCTTTCTAGTGTTAAAGAAAAGTAATTTGTCTAACCTAATAAAGTGACATAATTATTTTAAATAACACGTAGCTAAACAAGATATAATTTTAATTATCGTATTTGAAATAGATTATTTTGATAATGCTCAAGCTTGTTTTCTGGATCAAAGATCGTAGAATTCCACCGCAACTGTGTGAGATGAGTGACACGTCTTTAATTTTTGTCAATTACGCAGAATGAGCAGAGTATAGTACTTACGGGAGAAGAAGGCAAAAGAATGCGGGGGTCTGATTGGCATGCTGATCCTCACTCCAGTTCAGGAGATCTACACATCAATCTGCCGTCATATGTATTGTTCATATTGCTGAAACAAGTGACGAAGATTGACAATGGATCGTATCCGTCTATATATAATGATGGTCAGAGGCAGGGTTACATGGACCCTGTGCTGCCAGACTGAGGACGCAAATCTTGAGAATTACCACCTACACTACGCATATTAACGCACGGGCCGCGTATCCGTGAGCTCGGCACTTCGGACAGCTTCGAACAGCTTCGGACAACTTCGGGCAGCTTCGAGAGGTCGAGAGAGAAGGTGGATCGTGATGCGCACTGTCTCATTCTATGAAATGTTTAAATCCCAATCGCTAGCAAGCGGCAAGCGGCACGCACCTTGCGCGAGCTCATCTGATTGCCCAGATATTTTGTTTCCAACTTAGAAAAGTATTGTAATGAGAAAAATTTCGAAAATTTTTTTCTGCGGAAAAACTCATTTTAAAACCCCCTGATTACGTTTTAACTAATAAAAAAAGAGCTTTTTTAAAAAACAGCATATGTTTATTAACCCAATTGCATTCAAACGACTGAATGAATTTCAATGAAACTTTATATCTAAATTTTATATTCATATCTCAAGATCTTATTAGATTTAGAGCAAAATCGATGCATGGATTATCGAATTAACCCTCTTATCGAATTAACCCTTTCTGATTCAGAATTGATTGCACTTCAGAATTCAAGATTATCACTAAATAAATACTGAAAATTCGTCAAATGTATTAAAATAAGAGTCCATTCTTGACCAGTAACGTGCACTTTGTCACAATCTTCAATATAATATATTTATATTGGTAATTATTTAGAATAAGGACCTTCTCACCGATTTCTTTGAAACTTTTTTATATCATGTATCTTGATACGTGGATTAATTTTTCTAAATGAAATAATTGTCGCTCTCTTTTTATTTTCGAAATAAAAATTTTTATATGCTTGAAAATTATGATGGCAGGCCGAGGGTAGGTAGCAAAAAGGGGATTTGAGTTAGATTATAGCTAGGGCCAGTAAAAGAGATGTTTCGAGTTGGTTAGAGCTAGGGCCAGAAAAAGAGATGTTTCGAGTTGGTTAGAGCTAGGGCCAGGAAAAGAGATGTTTCGAGTTGGTTAGAGCTCTAACCCAACTCAAACCTCCTTTTTGCTACCTACCCTCGGCCTGCTACCATAATTTTCAAAATTTTTCAAAATGTTTATCTCGAAAACGAAAAGAGAGCGATAATTATTTCATTTAGAAAAATTAATCCACGTATCAAGATACATGATATAAAAAAATTTCAAAAAACTTGGTAAGAAGGTCCTTATTCTAAATAATTACCTTTATATTAACCAAAGGAACATTAAGTCACACGAAAAAAAGCTTGATATATAAAAACGTTTACATGAGTACAATGATACTATAAAAAAATGACAAAGAAAAGCAGTAAATATATGCATTTCGAATGTCATGACCCACAGGTCGTTACACTAATCTATTCGAAAAGTACGATGCTGCGCGCATCGCGATCGCGTTTCTTTCGTTTCACGTGGTAAAGCACCCAGTGGGGTGATCGCGCTACGTGACAGTTAACGGTTAGATCAGATCGATGGCTAATCGTTGCGTGTTTTGTGATTCGTGACATTTGTTGTGTGTTGTATCAGGTAAGTAAAACTTTTTACACAGCTAATTTTGTAGTTTCCCTTTAATTCCCCCTTTCCGCGAATTAGAGCTTATTTTTCTTGCTTGTGTATATAGCTTGTATATTTTTACTATTTCATTCTTTTTGCGGTGAGATGGATACGTTCGAGAAACCTAGTGGAAGCAATTCACGTGTTTTCCGTGGTTTGTCGACCGTTAAAAGACTTACGGAATCTGCGAGACGTAAATACTTTTTGTCGAAAAAAAGTTCGCGAGTACGTATCGATGTTAAGGACTCGAGAAAAAAGACTTTTATGCCTCAATGGCTTGATATCGAAGATTTCAAGCCTTGGATGCATAAAGTCCTCGAGGATCCTTTTTCGTGTTTTTGTTCGGTTTGCAATAAATCATTTGCTTGCGGTATATCGCAAATTAGACGTCATGCCGATTCTAAATGGCACATCAAAAACTGTAAAAAGAATGGAATATACAGTATGTCCCACGAAATACTGGACAGTCGATTATTTGCTAACCTATTAAAGATCCGAAAAAAGTTTTTATATGAAATTGAATGGCAAGAGGGGGCTGATTTATTGGCCGTAACAATTTTTTTTTATCATTATTGTTTACAGAGATATGAAAGTTAAGTTTGGTTTTTTAAATGGGATTAAATATATTTTTTTTGATCAATAGATAGTACGTTTCAAGACGAATTCCGCAAACATTAATGTATACACCTTTTTTCAAATAGTTTTTAAGATATTACGCGTAAAAGTTTACTGATTTTCGGTGGAAGAAAATCTGCGAGACCAGGAAGCACAGTAGGGAGTCTCGACTCTCGACCACACTTAAGATGCTACGGGTTAACGCGTTCGACGCGCGACAGGGTAGATCTATCGAGTTGAGCCCGTTTCCCCGGAGAAGTATTGACCCGGCGGTGCTGCCGCGCGCTAGCATACAATCGGACAAAACTTTTTCAACCATTTTTTTACCCCCGCACGCAACGTGTTAAACCGTGCCTCTTGAAACTGATACGAAGAAACTGTGGTAGGAACGGCAGGCCTAAATCTTCCACCGAAAATCAGTAAACTTTTACGCGTAATATCTTAAAAACTATTTGAAAAAAGGTGTATACATTAATGTTTGCTGAATTCGTCTTGAAACGTACTATCTATTGATCAAAAAAAATATATATAATCCCATTTAAAAAACCAAACTTAACTTTCATATCTCTGTAAACAATAATGATAAAAAAAAATTGTTACGGCCAATAAATCAGCCCCCTCTTGCCATTCAATTTCATATAAAAACTTTTTTCGTATCTTTAATAGGTTAGCAAATAATCGACTGTCCAGTATTTCATGGGACATACTGTATGTGAGGTCAAATAACGATATCAGTACGCAATCTGAAGAATCACCTTTGTCATTTCTTGATTGAAATAAATCTGCGGAGATTCGTTTTGCGGCCCTGATCGCCGACAGAAATATTTCGCATCAATCGGCAGAAGCGATTCTTCAGTTTTTCCAAGACGTCGTGAAAGATCCCGATGTTTTGGAAAAATGACGTTCGGTGAACAAAGTGTAGTAGCATTATATTGAACGTTCTGTGTCCTCGAGAAACAGAACGTCTTAGTAGTATTTTACAGAACAATAAGTTCTCAATATTTATAGATGAAATTTCAGACATTACGAATGAAAAGTGGATGACGTTTCTTGTTCGGTATGTCGATCCCCAGACTATGGATATTCGAACGGAATTAGTCGAATTGATGAATCTCGACGCGAAGGATTGTAGCGCGGAAAAATTATTTAGCACATTCAAGCATGCTATGTGGAAAAGACAAATTCCGTTCGAAAACATTGTCGCCCTATCTTGTGACAACGCACCTGTCATGATAGGACGACACTCGTCATTTAAGACTAAGCTTGCAGAAATTCGCGGTAATTCGTTTTTTACCATGCCATGTGTGTGTCATTCCTCGGCATTGGTAGTGCGTGCAGCATGTGCTACCATTCCCGAGGTCTGCGAAGAACTTCTTCGCAAAGTCGCGACGTTTATTTATAGTAGTCCCAAACGTTCGGCCATTTTTCGCGATTTTCAACAATGTTTCCAAAATTCCGACCGCAAAATTTTAAAGTTGTGTACTACGCGATAGCTGTCACATCATTCATCTGTAGTTACACTTCCAGAAAATTGGGACAGTGTGTTACATTTTCTGCAAGAGTTAGTCTTAAATGAAAAATCAAAGTCTGGAGAATATGTGTTGATCTCAATGCGAAATCCAGAAGCGAAAACATATCTGCATTTTTTAAAATATGTTCTCGAGTTTTTTAATAATTTTAATTTATTCTTTCAAGCTCGAGAAACAAGAATCCATAATCAGATCGCACTTCATCACGTTAATGTAGGTCCGGATTGTGATAACTTCCTCCGCGGGTTGATTGAGGAAGGCAAACCCGACATCGTCAAAACCGTTCGTACAGTTTGTTTAAAATTTTACGTCGTGGCTGCTAATGAAATTCGTGATCGATTACCAATCGATGACGAATTTCTTAGCAAACTTTATGTTTTCAGTCCTCATTCAGCTTTAGATTTTACTAGCAGAGACACTTCCTTCAGAAGTGTTCTCTTTATTGCACAAAAGTTCGGCGGTTTCGACGAAGACGGTTTGCAAAAAGAATGGTTAGAATTGCATCTGGACTTCGCAAATGAGGATCAACAAAAATATGTAAATATGGATTTCGACAATTTTTGGAAAACGAGTTTCTTAACCCCAAATGATCAGGGCTTTAGTAAATATCCATGTTTATGTAGATTAGTAAATTCAATTAGATCGCTCCCCAATTCGAATGCCGATGCCGAAAGATCGTTTTTCATGTTGCCGGACATAAAGACTAAGAAACGTAATAAACTTAGTTCGACTTCCGTCAATGCCCTTTGCGTAGTGAAATCGGCATTAAGGGCAAAGGGGGACAAACCTCAGTCCATGGAGATAGATATCAAACATCTATCTCTCATGTCCTCTGAGCCTTTGTATTCTTGTTCTGTTAAGAAACAGAACTGTCAATTACGATTATATGCCGCACATGACGACGGCCTCGCGGATACTCCCTCTTCGTCCTTTGACGCGACTTAGAGATGTCCAGAATAGTATCACTTTTAGTTTTATATTTAGTTTCATTTAGATTACTCTAATTTAATTTATTTTTTGGACATCGCTAACATGTAAACAGCTTTCTGACTTGCTTCACATAATTTCTATTCTTTCCCTGCTTTAGGTATGCTTGCCTGCTGTAAATATAATACGCTTGCTCGCTGTAAATATGCTTGCTTGTTGTAAATAGTATTTATAGACAGAACTTCCAGATAATTGTACATATAAATTTATATATATTAGTTATATAATAAATTTACATGTAACAATCATCTCGAAATTCCGTTATATGTAACTCTTCTGCTTGTGCTTTCTATTCTTTGGAAATGTAAAGAATTGTTTAACTTTTCCGTTTCATTTTATCTTTTATTTTGATGTACATTATATTACATGTTTTCGATCACATAAATAATTTTTTACATTTCCCTCCCGATGAAAGAAACCACCACCTTCACGCGGTTTTCATCGAGCGGTAGTGTGTACGTTATTTTATAATAGCTGTGAGATCAACTCAGACATAAAATTGAAAAAATGTATTAAAAAACCTCATTGAAAAATATGTTATATTAAAAGCTGTGATAGCGTGCACGTTACTGGCTAAGAGTGGACTCCTATTCTAATACATACATTTGACGAATTTTCAGTATCAGAGTATTTATTTTGTGATAATCTTGAATTCTGATCTTGATAAGATCTTGAGATGTGAATATAAAATTGAGATATAAAGTTTCATTGAAATTCATTCAGTCGTTTAAATGCAATTCGGTTAATAAACATATGCGGTTTTAAGAAAAAAGCTCTCTTTTTATTAGTTGAAACCTAATCAAGGGGTCCTAAAATGAGTTTTTCTGCAGAAAAAATTTTTGAAATTTTTTTTCATTAGAATACTTTTCTAAGTTGAACACTGAAAATATCCAGGCAATCGGAAAGCTCGCGCAAGGTGCGTGCCGCTTGCCACTTGCTAGCGATTGGGATTTAAACATTTCAAAGAATGAGAGAGTGCGCATCACGATCCACCTTCTCTCTCGACCTCCCGAAGCTGCCCGAAACTGTCCGAAGCGCCGAGCTCACGGATACGCGGCCCGTGCGTTAGTATATGTAGTGGAGGGGGTAATTCTCAAGATTTGCGTCCTCAGTCTGGCAGTACAGCGTACAGCATGGACCTCTCCAGACCCTCGACCGTCCCCCGGTAGCCTTCTTCTCGCGCTAACATTGTACTTTCTTTACGCTTTTACCATCTCATTAACATATTTTCCAGTTTCACTAATTGTAAATGTTTTTTTTCTTTCTTTTCTTTTTTTTTTTTTTACGGAGTTACGCAAATAATAGCATCAGTTACAATTAAGATCCTGGTCACACGATCGTTGACGGGCGTTGAATTAGACGAACGATTGTAGTTGTGTCTGTATTACTTTCAAGTAAGACTTTAAAATGTGTTAAAGCTAAACTAACCTGCATCTCGCTAAAGGTACGCTTTCTTTTTGTTTTATTACTAAACGATATATCAGAAACGTATAAATTGTGACAAATTACTTACCAGCATTACAGATATTAAGGCCTGATACTATATGTGTATTTATAATTATTCCACCAATTTTTACATTGTTACCAGCGTAAATATCATTAGGCCATTTTAGTCTGAGATCGAGTTCCTATTATTAAACAGAAAAAGTATATTAATATTTAAATTATTATTATTATTTTAGCTACATATAAAACTTTAACATACAGTATTCATTAAGTATCTGATGTACCATTTTTGTTGCAGGAATAGTATTACCTACAGACACATAACTGCCTAATGAAAGTGAGATGGAAATACTCTGTGATGGCAGACACGAGTTATTGAGAATTTCTCAATAGCTCCGTGTTTCGCACCACTTTGCAGAACTTTGGAAAGTTGAGAGAAAGGGCAAATGTGAGCCCTTAGATCTTTTTCAGACGGCGATTCTTGAATCATAATTTATGTACGCGATATTGCACTTGCCGTAAAAATACAATTTGTTTATACAACTTGTTAACTACCTCCACACGAAAAAAGTATCGCTATTCACGAATCACCATGTGAAAGAGGTTTTACTGTCTCACTCTTACAAAGCTTATCGTAAGATCCATATCACTGGCAGACGGCACAAGCTAAGTGCTATGTTTCTAATATCCCAGATATTTTCGCTTTCCGACTCGGAAAGAGACTCTTCAATGAGATCCCCAAAAATTTTTGTAAAATTCTGAGGAGTGAGTCTACAGATCAAACGATGACACTCTGTGAAATATTTCATACCAGAATATGACAGAACGTCTGGTATAACCTGAGGGGTGTGATCTGGAGGAAGTGATTTGGAGAGGATGGTTGCGAATAGCAAGCAGCCCGATACCGTATTCCTAAAGAATACTTTTGGTGAGAAGACTGAGATGAAACCTACTGCACTTAGTCCAAAACCGTCAATCAGAGATGCATTCTGAAAAAATTGGTAACGTACACCTGACTATCTCCAATCATTATATACGGAAAAATAAGCGATGTCAATATCATGATAGCTACTGATAATACCTATATACATTTTTGTCAAAAGAGAGCGAACTGAAAAGGAGTCAAGTTCAAAGTTGTTAAAAACTTATTAATTTCTTAAAAGGCTATAAAATAAATACATTTTTCATTTTCTTTATGTGTAAATACCGTGGTCATTAATTTGTGTTAAGGTAATACATTGACAGTACATTGACAGTATACGACAGATTTATAATGGAAAAATAACTACCGAAAAACCTTTAAAGTATAAAAAAAGCACGCCAAGTATATGCGTTCGCTTAAAAGATCTACCCTACAGAAACCAATTTCCTACAATGTATCAATCATTTGTAGGTACAATCATTTTAAGACACTAGGGCAAATAAATCCATTGAAATCATTGTAAAACGTCAAGCGGGATAATTTAATTTTCCACCAAAACATTGCTAATATTGTAATTCCAACAAATATCAGTTTTAATTTTATTTATAAATCTTAAAAGTATTTTTGACGCTACTTACACTTATCACTTTCCGAACAGGAACATTTTTGGAGTTTTCCTCTTTTGGCCACTACGTCGGCTAGGATGTGTTACGATAATGCTTTGCATTTTGGAAATTCCTGATCAGGCATATTCCGAGACTTTGACGTACAAAATTCAAAACTATATTATTGTTTTTATCTGCGCTCTCCTTAAAATCAGCGAATTGTCGAAAGTCTACGCCGCGTATGTGTGATGTGTGATGCGCCGTGTACGTGTATGCTTCTGGAGCCTCGAGAATGTAAACGCAAACATCGTTACACACTGATATTCGAAATTTGCGGATTCTCATGAGCCAGAATCAATGTAATCAGTGTATGTGCGATTTATATCTTTCGCGAATTGCTTGCACAACTCGAATGGAAAATTATGAAAAAATCAAGGACACATTACCTATTGCGACACGTATTATGGAATTTTTTCAGATTTTTAAAACGAGCAGAAAGAATTTAAAAATGCCGACTTATTAAAGTAATACCATAATAAAAAAAATAAAAAGCAACGTCTTCGTAGTTCTTACAGATTGTACATTATTTTACTGAGTATCAAAACATTGAAAATTGTACAAAAATACTTATTTCATAAGGAATGGGCGTATTAATTGCTGTAATTCATAAAAAGTACAGACACATCGGTTTTTATATTTTGAATTACAACGGACCAAAGCAAAAAATGTTTAAATAAATTGAGGTTAATAATATGACTCCCAAATTCAATTGTACCCTTTATTGAATGGTGAGCAAGTAGACATGGAATTACTATCGGTAAAACTCACCCATTCGGAAAGGAATTCACCTGCTGCTTGAACGCTTGCTCCACTGGGTCACTGTGCCGATCCCAATTGCTGCGGAATAATACACAGGTAGCGTACAACACAGAGTCTGTCAATCACAGATGTACAATACCACAGAAAATCACCTGGTATTTATAACACTTCGCAGTCACTAACACTGATCACTTCACCAAACGAGCACTTGACCTGTTAATGACCGACAACCGCGGAACGCACCGACTTCAAACCCCATGGTTGTGGATTATTTTAAAACGTTCTGTGGCGCGGCGTCTGCAATGTCGTGGCATTCCGTAAATAAAAACAAGATGTTACACAGTTCGACGGCGGAATTACGACCGATACTGACGATTTTTTCAGAAGTTTCTTTCCTCATGCTCTCGCATTCCTCCACCGCAACTTATCCCAATAACTTCGGGACATACCCTAATGTAACTTCGTCGACATACTCGAATTTGGTTTGTTAGTTGACACCAATGAGGCTAGGTCTTCTGTAGTTACTCTTTTTAGTGGAGGTGGTAGTCTCTCCTTCAGATCGAAAAAGTCGCAAACAAATTCATGGGGGAAAGGCATGTCGGATTAGAGTAGGAGACCGTAACGAGTGTCTTGCAGATGTGGCCGTTTATGATCGCAGGTATTGCCCTGCAAGTTCGAAGAAGCCATTGGTACCTGTGACTGAAGGCCACGAGGGTGGCGTCGCGCTTACCATGAAAGTCCTTTCGATGCATTCGGACGGATGAGACATGGAATTGCCCGTTGTTAAAGCGCATAAATAAATATATATATTTCATATATTAAGTTCATTAATTTACCTTTCCAAGTACAATATAATACTAAGCCTCCAACTCTCGAGAAGTAATCACGTGTAGCGGGGACCATATGGCACTAGATGATTTTCTAACCCATTTATCATTATCATTCCGGATAATTAAGTAATAAACGTAATAGATATACTCGCATATCGTAGTCGAGCATTTACTTTACGTAGAAACCGACAAAAATATGTACTTAAGTATTTTAAAAAATAATTTAAAGAAAAGTGCCAGGAATATGGGGGTTGGAGAGGGGTTTAAATTTTATCAAGATAACGATTCCAAGTACAAAGCCAGGATTTACAGGAATTTTTACTCTCTAATTGTTCTAAAGTACCAGAGATTCTTTCTTTTCTGTACAAAAACAGTAAGTACTGTAGACGAATTAAAAAGTCGTTTGGCAGAAGAATGGAAGAAAATTGGAACATATTCTCAAAACATGTTCTCAAACATAAAGGATATCCGACTAAATATTAAATGTTAACTAAATTTTATTTTATAATTAGAATTTAAAAAGTGTTTCAATGTTTTTGTGACATAAAATTTCGCATTTTTTGTGTTTGTCGTTTGTTAGTCCTCAACTATACGGAAAAATTAAACCATGTTTCGTATATGCAATCTATAATATATACTGTACTGTAATATAATATAACGTTGATTTGTCGCTGATTGCGCATTCATTCAAAATATAAGGTTTATAACGCAAAATTATATTAGTGTCCCAATATTTTTGTGATCGACTGTACCTCTCAGGCGGTCTAGTCAGCCTGTAACAAAACTGTAAGTAACGAGTGGAGACGAATTAAGCTCGTAACACACATGCTGCACGAAAATCATGTTTTATCTTATGGAGTACGCCTTCATGTCTATGATAAGAAATCAACTTACAACAACCATTACTTATGCTACAATTAGTAGCTTACTTGACTAAGAAATACTTGGTAGGCCCTTTTGTAAAGAAATTCAATTGTTACGAACACAGGGTTACTACTAAGAGAGTAGATACTTTTAATATTTTATATAAACCAAACTATTATAGATATAAACAAACAGATATTTTACGTGGTTTTGTAGTTGTTACGTTCCGGTTAAATCATATCTTAATATTGTATAACATTTCAACAGAAGTATTGCTTCAAATCGAGTGTCTCTGTAACCTGGTATTTTGACAACCTCAGCATTACACCAACCGAGCAGGTGTCAAATGTGTGTCGATGACCGACTTAGTATATAATTCGCCTTTTAAGAATAGATTTCGCCACAATAAGCATCAATTGCGACAGGTCATTCGACCCCACCATTCGCACAAAATTCCAATCAACTCCTTTAAAACCTGCCGTAACCTTTGTCTCACGCCGATTCTTTTACTAAAATTCAAGTAAGGAATATTTCGCTCATTCGTAGTCAGTGTCACACGACGTAAAACCGCGAGTGACAACCTTTGCAAGTCTTCTAACGCCGAGCCATTAGGTCTTCGTTATTCGCTATCGTCATAGTTATAAGGTAAATAAGTTATTGTAAATCATACTTGTAATAACGTATCATTTTATCTCCGAAACGAGATATAATAAATTAAACTATATACGTAAGGGGTTAAGTGTCAACAGCCTGACCAATTCCCAATTCCCGTACATTCCGACGATCCCGAGGAAGGCATACATAGCCTAAACTTCTTATAAATACTGTATTTAGTCCCCGGTAGCGTACCCGGGACGTAACATAGTCAATGTCTTTATGTTTATATTAACTGGTTGTACATGCTTAATGTGTGCACCGAGGATGCAAATGTTAGTGTGATAGTTGAGTTCGACAAGGGTGACGAACTAGCGGCCTGCGAGCTTATTCATTAGCCGTAGACGGTAGGAGAACGACTCGTGGTAGTGAAAAAACTCGTCGTCCCTGATTATTATTAAACTTACAAGAAGATTGTGTACTCATTATTATGGCTCAGCTTCTTTACAAAAAAACCCTCAAGTAAACTGCTAATTGTAGCATAAGCAATAATTTTTGTAAGTTGATTTGTTGCCATATAAATGAAGGCGTATTTCGTAGGGCGAAACAGGATTTTCGTATAGCATGTGCAAGTAGCGTCAAAAATATTTTTCGTGAAAAACATACAGTAGCGGTAGAAATAAGGTTAAAAGTGATATCTGTTGGGACTACAATATTGCCAATGTTTTGGTAGAAAATTAAATTTTTGCGCTTGTCATTATTCAATGATTTCAATAGATTTGTTTGTCCGAATATTTTAAATTGGTCTTTTCAAATGATTGATGCTTTGTGAGAGATTGGATTTTATACACGGTAGATTTTTTTAGTGGTTCTGTTTATCTTTTTAGGGTTTTTTTGGGCGGGTGGAGGGAATTTCACGCCTTTTTATGATACTGAACAAATGTTTGATTATTGTTAATGAAGCTGATTTTCGCCTAAAGGAGAAATGGTGTGCACCATTCTGAATTAGAGTGACTTATTTAATAATGCCAGGAATTGTTTAATTTGATTCATGAAGTTTCGTAATATATTCTTGAAAGAGAAAAGTATCCAATGTTGTTAGTCATTAAAAGAACAGGAATTGAAGAGTTGCAAAGTACACAGTTGTTAGTAACTTATTAATTTCATAAATGGGTGCAAAATAAGTACATTTCTTTTTTCCTTATGTGTTATCAGGTAGTTTCGGTAGGATGTTTTCCGGGAGATTCTCTTGCGTCGAGTTGCCGTGAGTTCAAGGCAGAACGGCCTGACAACTTCGCCGTATCCGCCTTGCAAGTCGCTCTACAAAAGGACAATTTGTCCGAATGGGCGCCAGGCACTTTCGTACAAAGTATAACGAAAGCGAACGACAATATGCGACACTTGCAGAGCAGGTACGGCGGCAATCCTCGGCTAGCTCGGCGGAAGAGGAAGGGTCGTGGTCCGGACACGCAGAGGAATCGAGCCTTCACGGCAAGGCAGAGACGAAACGCATTTTGTCTTCCACAGACGTTTATTAGAGAATCGGCACCGTGCAGACGGCACGGTTACGGAAGACCACAGGTAGTCGGTACGGAAACAGACACGTGTCCTAACACTTCGGCACACGCGGACTCACCCGTTACAAAGTTGTGTCGATCGTAATGACCGGAATAGCGATACAATTCGATAAGTTACACAATACCGCGATATCAAAGACGCCCTGGAGGGAAACCCGAGTCGCGCCTCGCACTAACGGCTCTCCGTTCCCGATAATTTTGGGACCAAGATAATTCAAGTGGCTTACCCTCATTTCGCACTCCTTACTCTCGGTCGTTTCGGCAACGCGTGAGGATACTCGGCACGCACGCATGCGACCCCCCCGATTGGCGACACGTCCCTCCCCCGCGCAAGCGCTACAACCCCTCCGCGTAGTCGCTCTGGTTCAGGCGCGTATGCGAGGAGAGAGGCCCAGGACTTCCTATGGCTCCGGCCGCCTGGACAACGATCTCCGGGCCCGCCTCCACCATCGCCTTCCGCTTGAGCCTTTGTAGAAGGCCAGCACCGCGGGACCATCTTTCTGCTGGTGGGTAGATTTTCCTCGGGCTCTCTGGTCCACCGCGGAGGCGGCAAGTCCCTCAACTCCGAGGGTGGAGGGCCCTTGTACCATCCAGTGTAGATACGGCGCCTGAATTCGGAAACTGTACGGCCAGGGGACGGAGACGGCCTCAGGGTCCCTCAGGTCTCTTTTACGGCCCTGAAACGTCGTGCGCGATCAGCATGGAACCACCCGAAATTAGCGACGATTCTCAATACGCAATATTTTCCCCCAGGAAACGTTTTTCGGCATGTGTTCCGCAAAGGGGCCGTACGGTCCTTCTGTTCACTATTTTTCACTGACTTTAATAAAACGGGGACGGCGCTATGCGCAACGTCACAGTGTAAATGAATTAAGCATTGATTTGTGGTAAAATAATACATACGCTAAAACATTGAAATTCTATGACTGGTTTACAATGAAAAGTAATTATCATTGCCATGAAAGTAATTTGTTTAACATTATCATTCTCTTTAAGTCTGTACACAAGTAGGCAGGAGAACAACTCTTATTCCTTACAGGGGCCTGCACAGGATAATTAGTGTTATTAGTATCGAAAATTATTAAGAACGTTGTTGATCATTTACAGATGATAATAAGAGGTTAGGGTGGTCACGTGACTTTTCGAAGTTGACAGGTCGGTATCTACTGTTAAAGTTTCCGTTATAGGAATAGTATTACCTACAGATACGTAGCTATTTAATGAAGGCGAGATGGAATCACACTATGGTTCCAAATTGGAAAGGCGGCTTACAAAATTTCACTCTTCACTACATATATTACTATATTAGCAACATGTACGTGAATTCGGCGCTTCTAACAGTTACGAAAAGTCGATAGAGAGGGTAAATGTGACTTTTACTCTCTAGCTCTTAAAATATTAAGATTCAATTGTTCAAGTTGCCAGCAAGCGACACAAGCCAGGCACAATTTTTCAATTGCCCAAGTAAGAAGGAGCAGTAGCGGATCCAGTCTTCAGGAGGACCGAGACGTTCCTAATTTCTGAAGCTCAAATAACATAAATAAATTATGCACAATATATATTGTTTTATTTTTATGCAAAATTAAATACATATAAAATTAAGAATCTATTTCACATCTTGAAACATCTGTTTCACATTTACCGCAATAATAATACAGCTACATAACCCACATCTACATGTTGAAAGCTAAAAATAAGTCCGTAAACTGACGTAAACAATCATACGATTTGCTTGAAACTTTTAGGAGTAGTTGTTAATACTATTCTGTTCGTTTACACGTATGCAATTTCTGGTTAAATGATATATATTTTTATTGTTGTATTGGGGGTCCGTGGCTTACGGGCCCCGAAGCAAGCACCTACCCCGTGTGCGTAAATCCGCTCCTGGTGAGGTCCTCATAGATTTGTATGAAATTTTGAAGGATGAGTTTTGAGATCAAGCGATGATATTCTGTAGAGTCTCTATACGTGTATTTTTTATGGGCAACTAAAACATTGCCCGTATATATGTACTGCGACGTGACCGTCACGCCGAGCCGTATTTGGCTTAGGACGGGCGTGCAAATCCGACCACTACGCGTCGCGTCCCACGCCTTGATTTTTCCGTGGGCGTCAGGTATCTTTCGATACCGGCGTGGAACGCGTCTCCCGTTTTCCAAACCGCGGCCCAGGCTAGCTCTTTGCGTGGAGAGGGGCGAAGTTCTTTCTAGCGTAGGGTGAGGAACGTTTCTGGGATCTCGGGTTCTTACGGCGAGAACGCCAGTCAAAACACGGTTTTCTCAGGTAATCAAAGATGTATTCGAGCGAGAAACGTACAGATTATGAGCGACTAATTACACGCGCCGTCCCGCGACACGTGGCCGCGGGCAGTTACCCGTTCCCTGCTACAGCGATCGCGTAACAACGAGTTTCGTGTGGCGACGAGGCAGAAACGCACGTCCGGCACGCGTAAGTGAACCGCCCGCGTGGCTGCTGTTACACCGAGGTTACACCAGCAAGCCGATGATGCACCCGCACGCGACAACCGTTCGCTATGGCGCCGCTAAGCCGCGGACTAGCCATTTAGTGGATCCCGCAGGCTTCGAGAAATCCGCACGCGAAGGCTTTCTTTCTGTTACACTGCCTACACGACCACCAGGAGTCGGCCCTCTCAAGATTCCGCTTACAAACCGATCTAATTCGAGTCAACCGGGGAAAACAATGCGGAAAGACTTACCACCTGCGACCTGGTCAGCGTCCCGTACAAGGAGAAGGCCGAGATCGCTGCGTGCGGCAGGATCTCGGCACGCGACGCTTCCCCCACTGTGCCCCGATTAGCTCGCTCGTGTCGCGCGACCTTGCGAACAATAATTATTGGCGCTGTTCGAATGTTGACGGTTGATTGGCAGGACTTCCCCGAGTCCCCCTGGAACTCATCTTGCGGCGTGAATCCGAGACGCAGGGGTAGGTGTCGCACTTCCGAGGTCCGCTGCCATCATCTGCCCGCGAGATGGCTCCCGTTGCGATGTCCCTGCGCCTCTCCGGTAAGGACCTCTCACCGGAACGCGGGGCGAGGTGGCTAACCTCGCGCGCCTCAGCTGGTCCCCATCCACCGGTGCGTCCTCGTACATTCGTGGGGCAGCCCTCCCATCGTGTGTCCCTCCTGAGTTGTACGATGGGCTACGACAGCCTCCCAATTTAGGCGTCGTGTCACTCATCGGGTGAAGTGACTCTGGAGCGTTTGGTACCCTGGCCGCTCCCCGATTCCGAAGATTCGCCGCAAGAGACCGTGTCGGTGGCTCCGATGTGGTCTCGCACCTGTCTCCTGCCAATGCTATCGTTGAGGCCGCGGGGAGAACCCTGTTAGCTTGAGTGCAAAATAGGTGTTAGTTAGGTGTTGGACTCCCGATGGTGCGCACTAAAGACCTCTCTTGCCCCGGGAAGGATTCGGCTTTGTGACTGGCACTTATGCCACGTCACAGTACATAGAAGAGATACACAGTCTCAAAGAAGGCTCTTGAGTAATTGCGGATGATGATTTTTTCCTGAATGACTGATTCTGCGTTCAATACCCAGTATAGAGAGGACTTTTCTGTTGTTTTCTTTTAATATTTGAATTGTATATAGTATTACTTCATAAATACTGCAATTTTTATATACGAATTTTCATTCGTAAATACATATCTAATAAGTATATTTGAACTTTTCTTTACGATAAGTACCTATTGCACATATACATGTGTATAGATATACATGTGCACATATTTACAGAGAATTAAAATAATGTGTCTGACGTTGCGGTCAGCCACTGCGCCCAACGCAGGCATCTACACTGGACATATAAGAAAACAAATGCAGTAAATCACATACACACAGAAACGTTATGTCTCTTTCGATGCTAATACGCCCTATGGCAATGGAAAATCTCCGTTAAAACACACAGAGAAATGTTCAAATGTATACATCTATGTGTTACATATGTATCTATAAACGAAAATTTGTATAAAGAAATTACAACATTTGTAAAATATTGTTATATGCAATTTAAATATTTAAAAAAACAGTTCTTTCCATACTGGGTATCGAACCTGGAACGTGTTACTTACAATGAAACTATGATTTGCAGCTATCCAACCGTTTGTTTTGAGGATGCTACTAACTTTTGAACGCATACGATGTAGCAGAGCTTGCGATACAACCAGGAAGATGATTCTGATGCATATCAAAATAAACCAAAAATAGACAATACAATTGTCTAATAAAGTATTTAGTTTTCAGAAAAATTTAATTTAAAGATTCGTCTAGTATATGTGTATCTCACTATTCCGGGACTTGAGATATGTATAGCGGCCATTACTTTCGCTTTATCTTTACATATAGACGCTTTTCGCGGTTGTACCATGTATCCTATTACAGCCTGTACATTATATGTTTCGCTTTAATTGTCAATAAGAAATACGCATTAGCACGAAGTATTTCACAAAATGTCATCGTTTAAAGAAGCAAAGTTTTGGAGGGTCTTCAACAACCCTGTGGCACCACACTAGGGTCATCATCCAGACCTTACCACCACAGGGTGAAGTAGGTACTTACAATAATAGACCTGTCGATAATGTGAAACTTCTACATTATCCATCTTAATGTGGGTAATGTTAAAAACCCAACTGTCGATAATTTGAAACTACTTCATTATCCACGTTGACTGTACCAATACACATTGATGAGTAATACCACCGACTAGGTAACAATAGACCTAACATCCTATGTATTTTTCTGTCTCTGATTTTTGGGGTGCTAGAACCCCATTATCATTTTAGTGTCACCGCCAATATTACCGGCGAAGTCTCAAAACAGATTGCAACGCTACGAGTTTTCGGAATTACAATTAAAATTGAGTAGGCAGGTTATATTAAGCCCGCAATTTTTGAATGTTTATGTAAGAGTAATAACTACATTGCGAATGTCATTCATTCACGCCAAAATATAGAAAATATGAAGAATATAAATCAAGTTGCAATATTTAGAAAATAAGACATACTACTTACATAAATAATAACTATACTCTACGTATCAGCCATTGAGATATTAAAGTTTAAAATTTTTTAATGTGTTAAGCTATTAAACAGTACAATTTTCTAACGATTTGAACTATTAAACTATAAAAACTTCTTAATGTATATATATTAATGTATATAACTAAAAAAAATCATGGTACTAAGAAACAATATTTGTTATATGTTATAATAGTTGTATAATAACTTCCTTTAACTTGCAATCTTTGTAAAGTTTCAAAGTATAAAGTAGTAAAGTTTCAAAGTTTGAAAGTATTTCAAAGTAAATAGTAATAATAAATAAACATAATAATTATAGTATATAAACAACATAGTATATAAACTACATATTTGTCCTGTTCATTATTACACAATGTAATTTAACAATGGAAAGAATTTTGCCCAGTCATTCTTTTTACGAGATTTCAAGGTCACTGATATTTTTGAAACGAGATTCTATATTTTTTTCTATATTCTTCTGGAGGATATCTATAAGAATATATTTAACTCTCTTAATACTCGTAACGTTTCAATTATTATTTCATATATTATTATAAAACTTAATCTAGCTAATATCTCCATTATTACACTCTGGAAACGTTTAATAATTTATTTAATCATGAAAAATGTGTTAATCTTTTGAGATCACAATTGTATGAAAATACGCATCATATTAATGTTCAGTTTATAAATTTTGTAAATGTTCCAAAACAAAATGGTGTCACACCAAAAACGGACTTGTCATGCGTTGCTAATATGATACGCAACAGTAAATATTTCGAGGACGATTCTCTAATTAATTGTGAACGATTGGCATGTACTCCAAATGTTCTTGTCTACGCTGCTAATATTGACTATTATATAAATTATAAAACTTAATGTACGGTTCTATAGTGGTTTATACATTTAAATAATATAGTAAGCATTTAAATAAGAATTAATATTAAATTTAATTTCTTGCACTCAATCACCTATGAGTCTTCTTTCTTCATCTTTCCACTCCGTATTTGCATTTTATCTATCAAATCGTAATAAATGCAACTAATATATAATTTACATTTGTCAGTATATTTCATCAATGTGTATTAGCGCAATCAAAATGGATAATGTAGAGTTTCAAATTATCAAATATATTTCAATAAGAAAATATTAATTTTTATATGACCGTTTTATATTTCAGATAAAAAATATAATTTTTATACTAAATTTTTTTATTTATGTAATAAAACTTTAATTTTATATGACATGAAATTTGATTAAGTTTTAGATTCACGGTTAGAGTATAACCCACTTAACTTTATATAACATTCAATTTTGAATTATTTTTGTATATACATTTACATTATCACTATCACTATCATTCTTCTTCGCAATCAATGTAGTAATAATCCATCCCAAATAATCTTCTAAGCCCCTAATCATTATCTTCCGCCTCAATCCACAACTCATGTACAGTTAAATCTTGTTGCCATCTCCATCGACAGCTGCTAATAGCCCTTCGATAAGTCAACTTTATGTAATCATTAATTGACACTGCTTCTTTAGTAAGGTTAAAATTAAAAACATTATGAAACATCTCATCATATAAATTCTTTCAAAGTAAAAGATTAAAATAACAAATCCTATTTCTTATTTAAATGCTTACTATATTATTTAAATGTATAAACCACTATAGAACCGTACATTAAGTTTTATAATTTATATAATAGTCAATATTAGCAGCGTAGACAAGAACATTTGGAGTACATGCCAATCGTTCACAATTAATTAGAGAATCGTCCTCGAAATATTTACTGTTGCGTATCATATTAGCAACGCATGACAAGTCCGTTTTTGGTGTGACACCATTTTGTTTTGGAACATTTACAAAATTTATAAACTGAACATTAATATGATGCGTATTTTCATACAATTGTGATCTCAAAAGATTAACACATTTTTCATGATTAAATAAATTATTAAACGTTTCCAGAGTGTAATAATGGAGATATTAGCTAGATTAAGTTTTATAAACACAATGTCACGAATTCTGATAAATCTATTACAAATTCCTCAAACCATATTGGTAAACAATGTGAATTCATGGATGGAACACGTTCTTGAATATGTGCACGCTTCTCAATGAGTGCACCCTATATTGATGTTGGTAGTAGAAGTTGAGTACTTCGATTATCATCAAAAATAATTTCCACAGTCGATACAGATCCGATTTTTAAATATTTACAAGGTGTTGATGTCAGCGGGTATCTTTCCTTCAAGATACGAACAGAGCGTGATTGTTTGAAAGTAGAATTAAAATTAGAAGATCTAGAGACGCGGTAGCGTCTCGACGTCAAGTACATGAAGTTACACCCTGTATCATTGAGCAATATGCCTAACTGGGGTGCGTACTGTGGAAGGGCGGCCGTCTAGGAGAGGCAACAACTGGGGTGATGCTATCGCAGTCTAACCATGCAGGCACGTATATTGTCGTCATTTCAGTACCCCCTCTACAGTACAGTAATTAGTAAGAGAGGGATAATACGAAGAACAAGGACAGATTCACCCCAGTTCGCTTCTCTCGCTTTGACCTCCCTCCCTCCTTTTTCTTACAGGGGTCCGCACTCCAGTTAGGTATACAGCTCAATGCCCTGTATATACATCGACTGTATATGTATCTGACTGTATGTACACCCGGCGAAAAAATCGGCTTCCCTCAGAAAATGGCAACGTCGGAAGCCGGGCTCCCTGATGTCTGAGAATCACTGGCGAGATCCGTAGCTTACGCGAGATAGGTGCACAAGCGTTTATTTATTTGACTGAAATAGAATTTTGCTGGACTAAACATTACAAGTAAAAGCGATTTCGCTCACTGGGCAGCGATATAAAAATATGATGGACTCGATTCTTAATTTAGTTCTGATATAGTTAATATACAGACTGCGGATGTTTGTGCAAATGCATATTTTTATCGAAAATAGATAAAAAAGTAGGACCTAAACAGAAACTTGTTTTGTCATTAGAGGATTTTAAAAATATAATTTTTATTTTGCATATTTTGCATATTGCATATGTTTTGCAGAATTGCATATTTCTTACATAAACGCATAAATTTTGCATAAATACATATTCGACTATTTAATGCTACACCAGAATAAATAAGATAGATGTGCCTAAAGGATTGAGTAGCTACGATCCACAACATGTTGTAATTTCGATGTGGCAAATACTGTATTGACAAAACAAAGACGATGGTATGATGTGTACACAGACGGAGTCACGCCGCAGTTAATCTCTATTGTTCAAGTAAATCAGCAGCTATAATGATTTCGTTTGAAGCATATCTTTCGAAGACAAACGTACATAGTGCCTATTAGTAGTGAAGTATTTGCATCAAAACTTAGAGATGCCTCAATCAAAAAACAGCAAGTGTGTAATGCTGGCTAAGTGGATTACATCTGTGCAAGATAATTATATTGTTGCAAGAGGGACACAATATACTGTAAAGCATGCGACAAGGAGATTTGCTGCGATAGAAAATCGCTACTACAAACAATAATCCACAAAATAAAGCAAGTTCGTCGAGGAAAATTCGATCAACTCCCCAAGCCCAAATGCACTTATCCATCCCCACATTCCGCAGGTAATTCGCCCACTATCCTGACATAACCTGACGTTATTTCTCTTTATTCCTACCCCTTTCTCCTCACAAATAAGTAAACAATTAGAAAGAAGGCATTTTGTAGAAGCTTATATAAATAAAATTACGACTTAGCATTAAGTAACTGGACAAAGATAGGACGGAGAAGGTAATTAAAAAAAGATTAAAGAATTAAAAAGAAATTACAAATAAAAAATAAATATCTCACACTTAGCGTGGCTAAGAAAGGAGTATCACATTCGTTTCTGCGCTAGTTTCGCGCCAGTTACCGGTACAGAAATAACAGAGGGCGTGCCGTGATTAGCACCACCCCTGTCTGCCGCATGGCAGTGATACCATGCTCTCTGTCATTCCTGTGCGCGGAACAGAGAGCATACGGCCACAGTGATGCGGTAGACAAAGATGGCGCTAAACAAGGACAGGTCTTTATGCGCGAGTGAGAGGCTCTTATGCGACGGCGGCCTATGTAGGGTTCGGCGCGTGCAGAATGCCTTCTCACGCCTTCCCTTGTTGGGAAACTGACATGGCGAATTCGTGCGTTCACCTACCCACGATGCATATTAGCTATATCACAGCCAAATTAAGAATCGAGTCCATCATATTTTTGTACCGCTGCCCAGTGAGCGAAATCGCTTTTACTTATAATGTTTAGTCCAGCAAAATTCTATTTCAGCCAAATAAGTAAAAGCTTGTGCACCTATCTCGCGTAAGCTACGGATCCCGCCAGTGATTCTCAGACATTAGGGAGTCCGGCTTCCGACGTTGCCATTTACTGAGAGAAGCCGATTTTGGCGCCGGGTGTATATACATGTATCGACTGTTGCTGCCGTGTGTATCTTTACTCGAGAATCGGTTATTCCAACCTTACCTGAAACTTATTTCATTAATATCTCATCACACGGGTAATATTCTCTAAATTTAAAAGCATTTTTCTTATGTAAACCGCATCTGAGCTGTCCAGTAAGACCAAATTCAATAAAATCGGTCAACCAATGGCAAAGATATCAGAATATCATATCATGGATCAGTCGGAAATTGTACGATTTTTCTTCTGATTCTTCCTACTCAAGCACGTTCCACACACACATTCAACCAAAAGGAGCTAACACATGTTTCGTTCGACGACTCTCGGGATCATTCGGCAGGGCTCGGCGGCCGTCATTGGAAAAAGAACCTGCCAAGTGTTAATTACATTTCGGACGCACCGGTACGGAGATTATCTGTAGTAGAAGGTTATAGAACGGAGAAGCATTTTCATTCGCACAAGTTTCTGAAAATTTGTGCCATGCTTGTGTGAAATATGTTGTAACAAATTGCAGCCAGAATTCTCATTTAAAACATTATTATTTCATTGTTTTAACTACTTTCAGTTTGTAATTCACTAATTAATAAATCTGTCTTGTGTAATGGAACAAAAATTGCAAATATTGATATAATAAATATTTGAAGAAAAATTATGATAGAAATGTATGGTTATTACAACAAATATAATTATACAAGTACTACTATCAATATAAATTGTGTGGTACACCTTGCACTGCCCAAGATGTTAAAAATCATTTGAATTTCAAGACATAATAGAACATAATTTCACAGGATAGATAAATCTGACAGATCCTTGCAATAATTGTGGTAGTTCAAATACAAACATAATGATGAAAATCAATATAACTGCTTCCAAACAAATTTTTATTGCAAAATTAGTTTTTTTCGATCACAATAGTAGTGGAACAACAAAAGTGAAAAGTTTCTACATCAAAGCAACACCTACTACTAAAATACAAATGCGAGATCACTGTTATAAACTTAAGGCAGCGATTTTCCACCATGATAAAAGTATTGCCGATTTTCCACCATGGTAAAAGTATTGCCGATGGTAGATAAATATGACTAATACTATTGTTCTACTTACGTTCTGCTTACGTGTCTCTGATTCTTTTCGAAATTTTTCTTCTAATAGTTCAAAAGAAAGTCGGCAATAACTTGATGCATGCTGAGTTTCTTGTACAAGCATCGAGCACGACGAGAATAAACGCTACGCGTAACTTGTGCTCCGTCTGGACGTCCGAGCGCTGGCTAAAGACGTTCTCTGATTGGTCGATGTTTTTCGTTAATAATTTGTTAACAAAGCCGCAGCAAACATTTTCGCTAAGGAAAAAGTTGTTTAGAATCACCGCAAGAATCACCCTTTAAATTATCGGATACCTGTTGTCGAACACCCTTCATACATATACAGGGTGTTATTTCATATACTTGGCGTCGAGACGCTATCGCATCTCTAAATATTAATCCTATATAAAAATATGATGCTCACTTGCACGAATTTATGCGAAAGTTGAAGAACGGATCACATGTGATCACGTAACTCGTGTCAACGACGTCAAGTAACATTTAAATATGCTAGTCGCGTGACCACTTGTGAACCACCATTGTGTCTTTGAATGCAGCTACTCTCATACGAATTTATGTAACGTATTATATAATGAGACATTTACTTTTCAAATTTATTTTTCTATCTATTAAGATAGAAAGAAAAGTCAAACTATATGATAGCGTCCATTTTTCTACATCTTTATTATGTATTGTCATAAGTATAACGATGGACCTGAAAAATGCAAAGATTGCTAATATTGATTCTTCGAGTTATTCTGCGTAAGAAAGTGTTAAGATACTATGTTAAAAAAATCAAGATTTCGTGAAATATTTCACAGCCTTTATAACTCGTTTATTTAGAAAAAATTTTCGAGCATTCCATCTCCACAATTGTAAGCAGTTCATACATCGTTCCTGAATGTTTTTCCTGACAAAATTAATGTGGTCACTTTCTATGTTTGGACAATGTAATTTCAATTGTACCTCCAAGTCTTCCCCAGAAACAAGTAGTCGTGAATGCACTTCATGAATACATTTTCAGTTACTTCAAGATAACAAATATAAAATATTGCATAAACTACTGATTGTTTGAATATGGTATTCTAATACTTTTTTACGCAGAATGGCGTAAAAGTCATTGATAGAATTGATATTAGTAAAAAATGTGATTCCATGTAGAAAAAAGTGCATTTGCGTTTTTCGGGTACATTATTACACTTATGAAAAAAATAAAACCATAAAGAAATGAACCCAACCATACCATTCAACCTTTCCCTCTACAATCTTTTTTAATCCATTATTAAATTCGAGGTATAAGCTCTTTCAGTTGTGTGTCTCATCCTATACACCACAACTTGCAATCAATAACATACCAAAAGCAACAACCACACCTATATCTTTTCGTTATCAGGGAAAAGATTCAGAATTACAAATAGTAATCAGTTTCTGGATCATGTTCTCCTGTTTCAACAAAGAAAGTAGTTACAACTGTAACTCTATACATACAATTTCTATTACATAAAAGGAAAAAATGACAGTGGTATATATAATTTATCCAATGAAAAAATATATAGTAAATTAGGAAGTATTGAGAACAAACCTCATATCCGGGTAGAGATTTTAAGGCAGATACAATTGCTACAGAGATTACGTGTTGCAGAAGCGAAATATGTTTCCCAAGTATTGTATTCATAAGTACATGAATTTGTAGAGTAAACATCGCACATCCTTGAGGACTTAGCCATATATTCTTACTTCTCCCTTAAAAATTCAGACACGAAATGGTTAGTGAAAATGTTTTCCTTAGTAAAGAAGCTAATTAATAAAATTATGTAATATAACATACCGGGTGTCTCAAAAATGTTGGAGTTCCTTAAAAGGGGTGATTCGAGGGTTGATTTGAAACAACTTTTTCCTTAACGAAAATGTTCTTCGAGGTTTCGTTAACGATATTAATAGAAAACCCCGACCAATCAGAGCGCGAGTATGCCGGTGGAGCGCCCGCGGTAGAGTAGGCTACGCGCTATGCGGCCGCGCTCGTACACGAACAAGCGAGTCAGCACCAGTGGTGGGAAATCGCGAACTTCGGAGTCGATTGTCTCGAAAACGGTGCGAAATATCGAAAAATGTTACTCTTGCTTTTCTACTTGTTATGGGTAAAGGAGTCGAAAAGGAAGAGTAGCACTTTTCGATATCTCGCTCCGTTGGAGAGATATCGTCGACAAGAAGTCATAGCCTGCGTTAAATTTAAAAAATACTGATTACCGACAAATTGAATAAAACTCACCCTTTCGGTAATTCCTTTCCTTCCTTTTTAGAAACCTGTGCTGCTAGGTCACTGTGCCGAGCCGGAACATCTGCGGACGAAATGGTTGTATGGTAGTTCAGCGCCCTGTGCACAGCTGATCGCAGGTATATGCCACCACCCGAAATAAAGGGTTGCGACGTCAAGTGTATCCGAGTTATTGCTGTATCGAAGATGTATTCACTTCACTGCACGACCACCAACACTGATCAAGCAATACAATCACTGAATTTATTTTTAATGGAACTTGTTGTTCCTACGTTGTACAAAGAATTGCTGGCCCCGAAAGGGGCCGATTGTTGTTAATTCATTAAATGCGGCATTAAATCCTGAACTACCATACAACCATTTCGTCCGCAGATGTTCCGGCTCGGCACAGTGACCTAGCAGCACAGGTTTCTAAACCGGAAGGAAAGGAATTACCGAAAGGGTGAGTTTTATTCAATTTGTCAGTAATCAGTATTTTTTAAATTTAACGCAGGCTATGACTTCTTGTCGACGATATCTCTCCAACGGAGCGAGATATCGAAAAGTGCTACTCTTCCTTTTCGACTCCTTTACCCATAACAAGTAAAAAAGCAAGAGTAACATTTTTCGATATTTCGCACCGTTTTTGAGACAATCGACTCCGAAGTTCGCGATTTCCCACCACTGGTGCTGACTCGCTTGTTCGTGTACGAGCGCGGCCGCATAGCGCGTAGCCTACTCTACCGCGGGCGCTCCACCGGCATACTCGCGCTCTGATTGGTCGGGGTTTTCTATTAATATCTCGTTAACGAAGCCTCGAAGAACATTTTCGTTAAGGAAAAAGTTGTTTCAAATCAACCCCCGAATCACCCCTTATAAGGAACTCCAACATTTTTGGGACACCCTGTATACAGTATGTCCCACGAAATCCTGGACAGTCGATTATTTGGTAACCTATTAAAGATACGAAAAAAGTTTTTATATGAAATTGAATGGCAAAAGGGGGCTGATTTATTGGCCGTAACAATTTTGTTTTATCATTATTGTTTACAGAGATATAAAAGTTAAGTTTGGTTTTTTAAATGGGATTATATATTTTTTCTTTGATCAATAGATAATACGTTTCAAGACGAATTCGGCAAACATTAATGTATACACTTTTTCTCAAATAGTTTTTTAGATATTACGCGTAAAAGTTTACTGATTTTCGGTACAAGAAAATCTGCGAGACCAGAAAGCACAGTAGGAAGTCTCGACTCTCGACCACACTTAAAATGCTACGGGTTAAATCGTGCCCCTTGAAACTGATACGAAGAGACTGCTGTAGGAACGGCAGTCCTAAATTCTACACAATAGTTTTGTATACACCGCAGTAATACCATTCACATCTGAAAAAGTTTCTCTACCCCTTTTGTACGAATTTATATTCAAATTGTAATATTAAATTCTTGTCATACATAATATCTTGCCATCATAAGTATTTTCCATTCAAATGTATTGCCAATTTGTTAATTACTTCAAAGTACGAGCAACGCTTTAGCTTCATCCGTTAGCTTTATTTCTTTACTAAAACATGGGCGATATCTTTCTGTATGCCGTAAAGGTAACGGTTGTGAAAAAAACTATTGTGTAGAATTTAGGCTTGTCGTTCCTACCCCAGTCTCTTCGTATCGGTTTCAAGAGGCACCCGTTTAACCAGTAGCGTTTTAAGTGTGGTCGAGAATCGAGACCTCCTACTGTGCTTCCTGATCTCGCAGATTTTCTTGTTCCGAAAATCAGTAAACTTTTACGCGTAATATCTAAAAAACTATTTGAGAAAAAGTGTATACATTAATGTTTGCCGAATTCGTCTTGAAACGTATTATCTATTGATCAAAGAAAAAATATATAATCCCATTTAAAAAACCAAACTTAACTTTTATATCTCTGTAAACAATAATGATAAAACAAAATTGTTACGGCCAATAAATCAGGCCCCTTTTGCCATTCAATTTCATATAAAAACTTTTTTCGTATCTTTAATAGGTTACCAAATAATCGACTGTCCAGGATTTCGTGGGACATACTATATAAGAATTAAATATAAAAAAACCTAATATACAGGGTGTTAAGCTGGAGGAAACTAAAGGAGTGATTCCAAACATCGAAATAAGACAAAGACCAAGAATCGTTATTCTTTCGTTATTTCGTTAAATAACAGTTCAACTTTCATTAGTAAATTATAAATTTTTAAAGGAAGTAATGCTGTATCAGAGCCACTGTCGAAAGAATACACTTGCTTCACGCAAATGGGGCGAAATTGTAGGAGTCTCGATCTAGAATAATGGATATAATAATCACTGATTTCCATAATCTGATCTTTGCCACGGGCTTGCGACGATAATGGTATCTTTCGATTTACTTAGTTTTAGACAGATTTTACTAACCTTCGAGAAATTATAATTAAGAAACAAAGGTTCAACCATAATTTCGGTACTTTTGTTTCACCTTACTTTGATGTCTACAATTTACATAGAGCCGTTTCACGTTATTCGATTTTCGTCGCCTAATTAACAAATAAGCGCTGGCCGATTACCGACCAATATAACGCTGAGACACTACGTGTCTCAAAAAAGGAAAAAGGTCTAGCGACGTAGGAAACGAGAATGCCGCCAAAACAGCGATAACCCGATAAAATGTGAACAGGCACTTACTGCATAACTTTTGAGCCACCTGTCGTCGATCACTCTAGATAGAGTGCTTTTGAAAGGCATGGAATAAATTTAATGGGTGATTCTAGATACTAAAAAGGGCAAAAATCAAAAATGATGATTTCACGTTTGAGGCATCATTTATCAGTTATAAATGTATAAAAATCTAGAGGAAACCACCAGAGATGAACTCGCGCGGAGGTTTCGAGTAGTAATTGCCCCAATAGTAATGTAACACTGACGCAAGGACAAGAAGGAATCACTCACTGTCAAACTGTTGATTAAACATTTTACGTCATTCGGCAAGATTACAGAATAAAGATTATTGAATATCGTTGAAGAAATAGTAAGCTTGTCTATTCGTTGCAATCTATACGGTAACTCAACACTTACTATGAACTAGAAATGGTTGGTATGTACACTGGAATGATCCTTATTTTTTGACTTTTGAAAAATTGCCGCAACACCCTGTTATATGATTCTCTACTCTAAAATATAAACTAGTATTTTTTAATTTAATTTTTGGAAAAATTTTAGAGGTCGCTACCAGCAGTCAAACTTTCAGAAAAAGCATTGTATGGCCATTTCAACCATGAATCCGACTAATTGACTCCAGCATGTTTATTAGCCTATTTTAAAGTCAAATAGCATGTAGAGAGACTTACTTTAGTCAACCCCCTGCCCTACTCTTTTCCTACGCCTGCGAGTCGAGGTTTAGCCCCACCTCGCACTTCAGTTGTCATTAACGACAGAATGCGCATTTGTTTTCCTAAAGCATACGCACTTGTTTTGACTTATGTAACGTCCCTAAAGCGATGCTACGTTGTCCATGGAAGAGCGGCTTTCCGATGGACGAAAAGTGGGGTTCGTGTGGCGTGCGGTTAAGGAGTTAAAATCCAAAGCTTAGATCTTTCTTGACAATAATTTATTCAGTAAAACCCTATTCTAATTCTAACGTAAATACAATACTAATGCCTATTCTAATTCGTTAAATATTTATAAGAACAAATAAGGTTAATTATCATGCACAGACGAGGTTATGTTAATCGTAATCGTTATGCGATATACTTCTATCATTTATCTCGATAACGCGAGAGTTAGGTTATGTGTCTATGCTTAAAATTCGTGAATAGAAGTTAGGTTATGTGTCTAAGCTTTTACATTCGTGAACAAGAGTAATTATGCTGTTATTAATTATTAATCCGTATTAATTGCGGTAGAGGATCCTCTATTTTAGACGATACGCAGTGTAAGTGTGTGTGTGTGTGTGTGTGCAATAGATCTTGTCTCGTATGCCCTGGTCGCTGCCGAAGTTATAGGTGGCTATAACCTAAGAGCGGTCTTAAGGTTTCATGAAACATATAATCTTTGCTTGATTGCCTAAGCATTCGTAAGCCCTTCGTTATCTTTTCTACATCAGTCGCTACCTTGGAGAAAAGACTCTTCAGGAGCGGTCTTAGAAATGCGTCCGACTAGGAATGGCTTCTAGCGCTTGTTGGCAAGCGATTCGTCTGCTTACGGCAAGCACGAACTCTATATTAAAGGAGCATCAAATACTATTTGGTAGAACGGTCGCTACCCCTAAAGGAGCGGTCTCGATCTTTAGTATATCAGCTACCTCCAAGACGTCGCCCGTACTGCACTTGCTTAGAATCGTCGTAGTGCACCTGTCATAAAGTTACTCAAGATTGAACCTGTAAAGGAGCATCGAATACTCTTGATCTCTCGAAAACGGTCGCTACCCCTAAAGGAGCGGTCTCGATCTCACTGGACGAGTATCTCAGCTGCCTCCCAGATCTTCGTCTATTCGGAACCTGATGCCAGAGAGAAGTGTGTTCCTGCTGCTTTCGCAGCTCCTTATATACCCGCCAGTCGGAGTTCGCACATGCGCAGTTGTTCTAATTCTAATGGCGCTCTTATTCTAATAGTGACTGTTTTAATATGAAAACGTACGAAATATGTTATACTTATATGAGAATGTAATTAAAATCTATAATATATAATGTGTGTCGTAATACAAAAATGTCTATTAGTAAATGGATGAACAGAATACGCGCTTATATACAGTAATAAGATAGAAATAGAAAGAGATAGACATATTTACAATAAGATGGAGAGAGACAGCGATAGTAGAGAGAGATAGAGTGAAATAGGAAGAGACAGAGACAGAGACAGAGACAGAGACAGAGACAGAGACAGAGACAGAGACAGAGACAGAGACAGAGACAGAGACAGAGACAGAGACAGAGACAGAGACAGAGACAGAGACAGAGTCGTGGGGCGTTATACCTCCCCCCTTACGGAATCTCTCGTCCTCGAGAGATCGAGTCTTGACTTGGATTTTACCCATTGCTTTTTCAAGATTTTTGGGATTTCCTTTGTCTTTCTGCGCTGAGATGGGTCTTCTTTTGGTGGCCTCGTGCATCGGGTGCACCTGCAGTTCGCATTTGAATTTGGGGGATCCGCAGCGCCGGTTCCAAATAGGCTTCCTATTTGCCACAAATTTTTTCGGGGGTCGTTTTGGGGTAGGTTCTTGTATTGGTTCCAGTCTGGCTCTGGAACGTCCACTTGTAGTAGCCGGTACGGGATCGTGGGTTTTGGGAGGGGTCCAGGGTCCGGGGTTATCGGTCGGGTCAGGGTGACTGGGAGGGACCAGGTTTCCTCTGGAGGCTGGACGGCTGGAGCGTCTTCTGCAGGGGCAGCTGCTTTTGTTGGGACGAGGACTGGGGCGCCCTCTGGATAAAGGCCTGGGACAGCTCTTGCCACCATTATCCTGGTCCCCGGAACGACTGGCACATTGCTCCGCACAGTCGGCTTTGACTGTGTTTCTCGGTGCTGCTTCGTTAGATTAGAGGCTATTAGTATTTTCAAAATGAAAGAATAAAGAAAATTTCAGTTAATGGTTACCGGTCCTAAGACGGATTCTGGGATAGGGAGAATGGGAGCGGGTATCTGGAGTAAATTATCCATGATTCTTTCCAGGTTAGCTCTGTAGGTTCTTCGTTTGCCTGCTCGCTTCGGCATGATGTTCTCTTCTGTGGCGATAGTGATTTTTGCGTTCTTTTATACCCTTTTTCCGAAGCTGTTGAAAAATCTTGTAGGTTTCTGATTGGTCCCCTTGTTTTTCCTGTTTCCTTATTGGTGCGCTTGCAGCTTTGCGCAGGAGTATTTATATCGTTCGAATTTTCCTCTTGCGCATTTGCTTCTTATCGGTCGTGGGGCGCACTTTGGTCGCGCCATCTTGGTTTTGCAATAATGTTCCAAGAAGGTTATGGATATTTGGATGAAATAAATGAAACCCCCTTTTTTTTTTTTTTTATATATATTTTCCTCCCTCTCTCTTCCCTTTTTTTTATTTATTATTATTATTATTATTATTATTATTATATATTTACATGTTTCTTTGGCGGTTCTGTCTGCGATGATATACTAGAAAGAACGCTGTTCGGCAGTTCGTGCAATAATATATTGGTTAAGGCTCTATTACTAATTTAATGCACCTTTTGCATCTGATAGCGTAGTCTACGCTCAGGTGGTGCGAGTGGTACACTTCTACTATTTCATAATTTATACTGCACTGGCGGCAGTAGTCATTCCCATCTTCGTCCGTATAGATGCTTCCCTTTACGCAGTATACGTTGTACCACAGGTCCATCGTCATCAATATTTTGGCGTTAGTGTTGTAAATAAATTGCCTGTGTCCGCACATGTTTTTTTTTTTCCTGGAAAATTGTATGTCCTATATCTTCTTTCTCCCTTTTTTTTTTTTTATTTTATTTTATTTATTTTATTCTTCTTATACGTATATTCTACTTACGGTCTGCCGTTCTTATTCTGAATTATTTGAAATTTCTTGACGTGCTCTTTTTTTTTTCGCTTGTACCAATGGCGGTTTAATGCCTGTGTGTGCTTTAAGGTAGATGGGCTTTCTTAATTCTGTCCATATGGACAACCTTAAGTTGTTTCGGTCCTATAGCAATTTTTACATTATTATTCTCTAGGATTTCAATGACCTGGTAAGGCCCTCTGTATTCGCTACTTAGTTTATCACGTCGCGGATTGAGTAGCATCACATAATCTCCAACTTTGTAGATTTCAGGATGAATTTTCTTGTCATAGTAATATTTTTGTCTATACTTTGATTGTTCGAGATTAGTTCGTGCTAATTCCCGAATGGAATGTAATTTGGAAATTAAATTGTCTACATAATCTGTATAAGTGCCTAGACTGTCATTTGAAGGAATGCTTGAGGATAAGCGCGCTTTTCTGCTGAAGACAAGTTCGTGCGGAGTGAATTTTGTTCCTTCGTGTGTGCTTGTATTATAGGAGAACATTGCTTGAGGTAACCATAGATCCCATTGTTTCTCCTTGGATACGTAATGCTTCAAGTATTCGATGAGAACATGATGACTTCTTTCAATGGAACCATTCGACTGAGGGTGAAAAGCGGAAGTTCGATATTGCTTGATGTGGAAGGCTTGTGCAAATTTCCTCATAAGGGATCCTGTGAAATTAGTGCCTTGATCTGTTAATATTGCCTTTGGGCTACCAAATCTGCATATGAAATGTTCAGTGAACGCTTTGGCAACATCTTCAGATGTGGTCGCCATTAATGGGACTGCAAGGGAGTATTTTGTGAGGTTATCTTGGATTGTCAGAATGTGACTATGATTCCTTTCAGTGTAGGGAAGTGGTCCTAAGATATCCATGGAAATTTTGTCAAATGCATCCACAGGTGTGTCTGTTATTATCATTGGTTCCTTGTTTTTTACTCTAACTAATTTATTTCTTTGACATTGTAGGCAAGTTTTGATGAAATTTGTAACATCATATTTCATGTTTTTCCAGTAGTATTGACTTCTGATGCGATGGTAAGTCTTCTTAATACCTTTATGACCTCCTATTGGTGATTCATGGTTTTCCTTCATGATTTGTAGGCGATCTTGCTGTGGTGGAATCTGGATGGTGCCCTTACACAAAATAAACTTCATATTTGTTTGCAGAAAATTTAACCGGATTAAATTTTGTAATTTATTCCACGGAATTTTTCCTTTTTCTCCTGATATGCATGCTTGCATTATGTTTTCTTGTTGCAGCTTAATCCTTAGTGACTTCAATACCTTATGGAGGGTTTCTTCTGAAGGATTGGTGGTAGTGACTATACCAAAGACAGTGTTCCTACCTTTCTTTAATTCTACTATTTGTCCTGCTTGCAGTGGTTTGCATGGTTTGATTTTTTTCTATTTTATTAATTTTTCCCCTAATGTTCCTAATGGTTTGCCATTCTCATTAATGAATATTATTATCGTTTCCTTCCTCATCCATAGGTGATCGTTGGACTCCTGAATATTAACTCCTACAGGCACATTACTAACAACTTTTGGTTTCTTGTGCACTTCTTTCGTTGGCTTCTTCTGCACTGGTCCATAGACTTGAGGGGTAAGTATTCTGTGTTCCTTCTTGCTGATCCTTATAGGGGATACGGGGGCTGTTAATGTACCACTAGAGTCTGACATTGGTTCCCTTTTAGGTGCGGTAAGTGTTGCTTCGCTGGAACTTGTACTGCTACTAGTTTTTGAGCAAGAATCTATTTTTGGTGGGTCTCTAAATTGATGTTTGGGGACTATTGTTTCCTCGTCAGCTTCCATAATTTCATTCCAGTCAGTAGGTTCTGGTTTTTGCTTAAGGGGAGTTGGTTTACTAGGATTTTTGGCAGGAGGTGATCTTGGGGTTTCATGGACTTCCACTTGAATTGTTCGTTTCTTAGGTGCAGGTTGGTTGGAGGAGGAAGTTGTTTGGCTCTTTTTCCTTTTTTGTTTCTTTTTTTCGTTAACTTCTACTTCTGTTTCGTTATCTGTATCGCTTGAATATATTCTTGCTTGTTTCTTTGGGGCTGGATTCCCAGATGCTGAAGTTGTGGTGCTTCTCTGGCGTGTTGGGAACTGGTGATATTCCTTTTTCTTCTTGTGATCTTCAGGATCAGAGCTAGAGTGAGATGTTGATCTTTGACAGATTCTGTACTGGTGAAATTCCTTTTTCCTCTTGAATTCATCCGAATCTGGGCTTGAGTGAGTAATTGCTCGTTTTGCATATACAGGAAGTGAAGTCGGATTCCTGGATAAGGTGTCGGCGTTAGTATTATATTTGCCAGGTTTATAAACGATTTTAAACTCATACTCAGCTAGTTTTAGTTTCCAACGCATTAACCGTGACGTTGGGTTAGTCAGATTTTGTAACCATTCTAATGGTTTGTGGTCTGTGATGAGAAGGAATTTCTTGCCATACACATAAGGTCTAAAGTGATGCACAGCATATACTACAGCAAGTAATTCTCGCTCTGTTGGAGAGTATCTTGTCTCGGCATCGTTCAGGACTCTGGATGCATATGCTATGGGAAGGTCCTTACCGATTTCTCCTTGGCTGAGAACAGCACCTACAGCAAAGCCAGATGCATCTGTTGTTATGTTGAACATCCTGTTAAAATCAGGGTACTGTAAGATAGGCTCTTTACAAAGTGCATCTCGTAGAAATTCGAATGCTTTATGTTGATTTCCTGTCCACTCGAAAGTGTAGTCCTTTTTTGTTAAGTTTGTTAAAGGTCTAGCAATTTTAGAAAAATCCTTAATGAATCGACGATAGTATCCGCACAGTCCCAAAAATTGTTTTACATTCTTCTGCGTTTTGGGAATTGGAAAATTTTTTACGGCTTCCAGCTTTTTTGGATCAGGTTTAACACCATTTTCGCTGATGATGTGCCCTAAGTATGCGACTTCTTTCTTTAAGAACTCGCATTTTTCTGGTTGTAGTGAGAGGTTGGCCTCTTGTAAACGTTTCATTAGTTTCTTGAACTTAATTGTATGTCGTCGACGTATACTAACAGTTCTACCCCTTGTAGGCCGATTAGAACTTCGTCCATTAGCCTCTGGAAGGTTGCAGGAGAATTTTTGAGACCAAAGGGCATCCGTACATATTCATAATGCCCGTAGGTGATGGAGAAGGCGGTTTTGTGCCGGTCTTCAGGGTGCATGGGGATTTGGTGGAATCCAGAAGCCAAGTCAAATACAGAAAAGTCTTTGGCGCTTCCTAATTGGTCCAATATATCTGCGATATTTGGAAGTGGATAACCATCTCCCATAGTTATTTCGTTGAGTTTCCTGAAGTCGATAACCATCCTCCACTTCTTT
Source organism: Calliopsis andreniformis (assembly GCF_051401765.1). Lineage (NCBI taxonomy): Eukaryota > Metazoa > Arthropoda > Insecta > Hymenoptera > Andrenidae > Calliopsis > Calliopsis andreniformis. The sequence continues at coordinate 4,636,041 of NC_135071.1, forward strand.
TTCCCTTGGGAATCTTCCTTCTTCGGAACGATCCAGACGGGGGAGTTATATGGGGAGGAAGAGGGTCTAATAATTCCCTTATCGAGAAGGTCATTTACTTGATTTTTTATTTCCTCCTTGTGTACTTGAGGATAGCGGTATTGCTTAACGTGTATAGGAACTTCATTTTCGGTAATTATCCTATGGTACACCTTGTTTGTAGCTTGTAGCTCTTCTCCAGGAAGTAAGAATCTGTCTGCATGTTGCTTTACCAAGGTCTCTACACTGGCTCTTTCTTCAGAGTTAAGGTGATTTAGGCGCATGTGTTGGAGTACCTTGTAAGCTCGACACGGGTCCTTATATCCTCTTGTGCAGTTTTCAGCTGAAGGTGCCTCTTCAAAAGGCTGTACTTCGACCGTGGGCACTGGAATTTCGATATCTTCAGTTGAAGAGTTAATAGCAAAGAGATAGGCGGTGCCATTATGGTTTGCTACTACAGCATTTCCCATGTAGATGTTGGGATGTATGTTCATTTTGGGAATATACCCTGTGGTTGCTTGTAAATTAGCGACGCGTACGTAGATTTGACTTCTTGTTCTTGCGGGAATTGTAATAGTTTCTGGATCTGCAAAGGGTAATACCTCATTCCCTAATGTTATTGCAGATTTTGTGTAATCGATGGTCGCCTTGTTACTTCCAAAAAATTCGGTTCCCAGTATGCCGTCCTGAGGTATAGGAAGGTTTTCAACGATGTGAAAGGTGATTTCTGTATTTAAGGTCTTTACTTTTATATACCCTAGGGTAGTAAGTCGTCCTTCCGTAATTCCGTTGAGATCTAAGATGAGATTGGTTGATATAGGTGCATAAGCAGAGATGGCAGACTTCTTTATGACATTTAAGTCAGAGCCTGTATCCACCATTAAGGTTGCTCGCCCATTGTCGAATTCTGGACCACAGAGATTAATGCTTGGAGGTTTGCTTATTTGTGTTGTGGCGAGTTTAAGTATGGCTTGTCTACGTACCATTCTTGGTTGTACTGGTTCTCTTGGAGGTCTCTCCTGGTTAGCGGTTTTTGCAGCTTCCCGTTGGTCGAAGTATTTCTTCTTCCTGCATTGCTCAATTGTGTGTCCCTTAAATTTGCAAAATTGACATGTAGGAACGTCTGTAAGTTGAGCGTTTCTTCTAGGACGGTTTAGACTTCGGCATTCTTGAACTGTATGACCTCTCTTCTGACAGAATTGACAGTGTTTCATCTGCCAATCTACTCGAGAAACTTGTTGTTGATTTCCCATAGGCTGACTACTACAAGTATTTGTATTATGGCCGTAGCCGAAACAATTTGTACATTGGGTATTCTGAATAAGACCTTCTGCCATTCGAATTCGCATTTGATTTTCGTGATGTTCGGCCTCTGCCCTAATAGCTGCGCTAATAGTTGCGTCGAGAGTACTATAATCACAATATCGCATACGGGAAAATATCTCAGGTTTTAACCCTGTTAAGAAAGCCTTGATAGCGTTGCGTTCCGCAGTTATATTGTATTGCGCGGTATAATCGGGTACTTCGATCTCGTTACAATTCCTTATTTGTAGTAGAATGTTCGAAACGCGACTACTATAATCTACTACGGCTTCATTTGGCATCTGAGCAATTTTAGACATGTCGCCATATAATTGTATTGACGAGTGTAATGGAGCGAAACGCGAACTGAGCACGGAAATAAGGTCTTCAATGGTGTTATAATCACCACTTAAAACTACTCGTGAAGCTTGTCCAAAGAGTTTGTTTTTTATTAACTGTACTAATCCGTACTCAGCGTTTGGAGCAATCATTTGCCTAGCACTGCGACAGCTTTTTGCAAATTGATAAACGGCTAAGTTTCTACCGTCAAAAGAAGGAACTGTATCAGCGGCATCTCTAATGCTCATCTGTGGAAAAGGAGGAGTAGTATGAACAGGCGTCGCATTACCAGTGTTTAATTGTAATTGCTCCAAATCGCTCGCTAGGTTATCTACGCCAGTGTTGTTACTCGATGCCATTATGCCAAGTTAGATATAAGCCCCGCTGAGAAGTAATTCTCGTTGCCACAACTTAATCGATAGTACTCACTTATATTTTGGAGTAGGTTTCACAAAGCTTTATTATCCTAAGATATTAAGCTTATCGTGGGTTGATTCTATCGAAATTACACGCGGTTCTACGCTTCGTACATCCCACCGCTGTCACCAAAAGGTGTGTACGTAGTCTGTAACGTCCCTAAAGCGATGCTACGTTGTCCATGGAAGAGCGGCTTTCCGATAGACGAAAAGTGGGGTTCGTGTGGCGTGCGGTTAAGGAGTTAAAATCCAAAGCTTAGATCTTCCTTAACAATAATTTGTTCAGTAAAACCCTATTCTAATTCTAACGTAAATACAATACTAATGCCTATTCTAATTCGTTAAATATTTATAAGAACAAATAAGGTTAATTATCATGCACAGATGAGGTTATGTTGATCGTAATCGTTATGCGATATACTTCTATCATTTATCTCGATAACGCGAGAGTTAGGTTATGTGTCTATGCTTAAAATTCGTGAATAGAAGTTAGGTTATGTGTCTAAGCTTTTACATTCGTGAACAAGAGTAATTATGCTGTTATTAATTATTAATCCGTATTAATTGCGGTAGAGGATCCTCTATTTTAGACGATACGCAGTGTAAGTGTGTGTGTGTGTGCAATAGATCTTGTCTCGTATGCCCTGGTCGCTGCCGAAGTTATAGGTGGCTATAACCTAAGAGCGGTCTCAAGGTTTCATGAAACATATAATCTTTGCTTGATTGCCTAAGCATCCGTAAGCCCTTCGTTATCTTTTCTACATCAGTCGCTACCTTGGAGAAAAGACTCTTCAGGAGCGGTCTTAGAAATGCGTCCGACTAGGAATGGCTTCTAGCGCTTGTTGGCAAGCGATTCGTCTGCTTACGGCAAGCACGAACTCTATATTAAAGGAGCATCAAATACTATTTGGTAGAACGGTCGCTACCCCTAAAGGAGCGGTCTCGATCTTTAGTATATCAGCTACCTCCAAGACGTCGCCCGTACTGCACTTGCTTAGAATCGTCGTAGTGCACCTGTCATAAAGTTACTCAAGATTGAACCTGTAAAGGAGCATCGAATACTCTTGATCTCTCGAAAACGGTCGCTACCCCTAAAGGAGCGGTCTCGATCTCACTGGACGAGTATCTCAGCTGCCTCCCAGATCTTCGTCTATTCGGAACCTGATGCCAGAGAGAAGTGTGTTCCTGCTGCTTTCGCAGCTCCTTATATACCCGCCAGTCGGAGTTCGCACATGCGCAGTTGTTCTAATTCTAATGGCGCTCTTATTCTAATAGTGACTGTTTTAATATGAAAACGTACGAAATATGTTATACTTATATGAGAATGTAATTAAAATCTATAATATATAATGTGTGTCATAATACAAAAATGTCTATTAGTAAATGGATGAACAGAATACGCGCTTATATACAGTAATAAGATAGAAATAGAAAGAGATAGACATATTTACAATAAGATGGAGAGAGACAGCGATAGTAGAGAGAGATAGAGTGAAATAGGAAGAGACAGAGACAGAGTCGTGGGGCGTTACACTTATCATGACGTCCACAAGTAGTGACGTTTAGTTTCGCTCGAGCACGCGTGGTGTCAAGACGTTTCGCGTGGTATCAACACTACCTCTTTTGCGTGGTATTATTGTGTGCGACTTACTCTGCCCGATACGCCTATCAGAGAGAATGTATTCCTGCGTACAGGAATCTCTCCTATTATTAGTTAACATGGAATCAAGTAACGTTTCTGGTGATTGTCAGTCTACTTACGCTAGTGTGATGCAAAAGGAATGTTTTCCTATCAAGGAGCAAGCCATCGTTCTTGACGCCTTCGAAGACATAACGATAAAAGAATATATCTTCATAATTGGTAAAATAATCAGCCCGAACAACATCAGATTTGCATCTCGTATAACCAAAAACCGTATCTGTATATACTATCAGGCTATTTTCATCAACAAGGTGGTGGATAAGAGCTTTTCTTGCATCGAGCTGCCGTAAGCTCGAGGCAGGACAGCCCGATAACTTCGCCGTATCCGCCCTGCAAGTTACTCGATAGAAGGACAAGTGTCTGGCTGGGCGCCAGGCACTTTCGTGCCAACTACAATCAAATCGGCAGCAATACGCGACCCTTACAGTGCAGGTACGACGGAAAACCTCGACTAGCTCAGGGGGAGAGGAAAGATCGTGATCCGGACGCGCGGAGGAATCTTCACGGCAAAGCAAAGATGAACCGAGAATTCTGGACCGTGCAGACGGCACAAGACGAATACAGAAGATTACACAGGTGGTCGGTAGTAGTAACAAACACGCGTCCTAACAATATCGGCACGCGCGCGCACCCCCCCCCCCCCCCCCCCCCCTCATTCGCAGCACGACCCTTTCCCGCGCAAGCGCTACATCCCCTCGGCGTACTCGCTATGGTCCAGGCACGTATGCGAGGAGCGGCGCCCCGCTCCTCTTCAGGGACGATTCCTATGACACCTGCCTCCTGGGCAACGAACTCCGGACTCGCCTTCACCCCCGTCGCCTTCCTCCGGAGCCACTATAGAAAGGCAGCACTGCGGGACCATCCGTTAGTTCGTAGTTAGCAGATTTTCATTCGACTCCTCTGGTCCTCCGCGGAGGCGGCAAGTCCCTCAACTCCGGGGGTGGAGGGCCCTTGTAGCATCCAGTGTTGATACGGCACCTGAATCTGGAAACTGCAAGGCCGGGGGATGAGAATGGCCTCGGGGTCCCTCAGGTTCTTCTACGGTCCTGAAACGTCGTGCGCGGTCGGCACGGAGGCACCCGAAATTAGCAGTGATTCGAAATCACGGTATTTTCCTCCAGGAAGCATCTCTCGGCACGTATTTCGCAAGGGACCCGTACAGTCGTTCTTATCACAGATATCACGAAATTCACCAAAACGGGGACGGCGCTATGCCCAACGTCACAATACCTATCGTCCAAACTATTAGCTGATAAAATTATAACGGAGAAGTTAAATATTAATATTAAAGGACGCGCTCTTTCGGTCAGACCACTTGTAACGAAGGTCAAACGAGTCATTCTATCAAACGGTTGCCCTATTATTCCGCACTCGCTCATTGAAGATAGTCTCAGGAAACTAGATATTAGAACTCAGTCTTCAATATTATTTATTAAAGCTGGCTTTTCGGATCCTGGATTTGTGCACATACTCAGTTTTCGAAGGCAAGTATACATCCATCCAGAAGATGAACCCAAGCTACCAGAAAATCTACAGGTAAGTTACGATAACACAAATTATTGGATATTCGTCTCAACAAATAAGCTAACATGCTTCCAGTGTAAGAAAGAAGGGCACATGGCAAAACAATGCCCAACTGACTAATGCAGAAGATCAAGTAAATATCTCCAAACTGACATCTACTCACCATGACGCTTTATCAACTCCGGAGATTCTTCTAGAAACGGCAACTGACCGTGTACACTCTTCTCTTACTGCTTTGGACTGTGTTACAGCTACTGATGATTGTCTCACTAAAACCCAGAACAAAAGACCTCTTTCCACAATTTCGAGTGATCCATTCCAAATTAGAAGATACGGACCGTGCTCTCCAAGCAATTAAAGGGATCCCTTCATTGCACCCCGATGCATACGTCCTAAATTATGATCAATATAGAGTGTTTCTGTTTCAAGCCAATGGTAACTCAAACATTCGTAACCTGGCTCAAACATACAGTACTGACCTCTCGCAACTTATTAAAATGCTACGGGAAAGAACAGAATCTCAAGGATTATTAAAAAGTTAAATCGTTACATTAGCTGGTTTGAAGACTCTCCTCATAAAGATGGTTCTTTTACTCCTATAGATACTGAATCTGACACGGAATATTCATTGACCTTCGAGGATTCGACAAGTGATCCTCCTCTCTCACTTCCACCATAGGATTATGGATTATGGAAATGTCGTTTTTTGGAACTCAAGAGGTCTGTCGAAATGCAAAGATGAACTCCTGAAACATCTCTCCAATGTGGATGTCTTTATAGGAGTGGAAACCTAGCTCCGCAAAATTAGTAAGTTTAGCCTCCCCGGATTTCAAGCTGTTAAAATAAATAGAAATAACCGACCCGGTGGAGGTGTCATCTTTTTAATTAGAAAAACTCTTGAAAAACTAGGATGCTACAGGGTTCCTAGCTTTAGTGTTACTTAATCGGAATGGGATCAACTCCTCTCATCAGTTTGTTCCTTTGGCACCAGCCTAATCTTTGGGGACTTTAATTCTCACCACAGCTCTTGGAACTGCTCTAACAACGACCTGAGTGGAACTCGCCTCTTTAATTCCATATTTGATTCAGATCTTATTTTAGTGAATAGTAATACCTCCACTCACATAGACTTTATTAAAAAAAAAATGTCCAATCTCGATCTACTTCTTTCCTCTCCAAACATTTTTCATAAAATCAAGATTTCAATTCCCGAAGATACTTGGAATTCCGACCATTACCTTCTTACTGCTAAACTATCAGTCGGCAGATATTTATATATAAAAAATTCCTTTCGTATTTCTTAAAAAAGAACTAATTGGATCTCATATCAATCTATCTTAAATGAGAAATATGAGGATTTTCATTACCCTGATTTTTTAGCTCTTAGTCCTACTGACAAATATGATATATTCTCTAATGCTATAACTGATGCAATTAAGAAATGTACTCCTAAACAAAGTCACCATATCCTGAACAACATAGGAACCCTATCTCTTGATGGGACAATGAATGTGAGAAACTTCATTGACTATATAAAATATAAGAAACGCAAAGCATCAGCTAGGAGGTATATCAGGAAAAAGAAGATAGAGGATTTTCGCAATTTTGCTGAAGGCATCAGTTTTAACAGAGACATATCCTATGTTTGGGACAAGTGTAAATTACTCAAAAACAAATGGGCTAACACTAACTCTAATAAATGCCATTCTGCTGATCGCACTCGGAAGATAGAACAGGCGATCTATAAAATCAGTTCCTGTTGGCTTCCTACGAATCCGACTGATTTTAATTGCAATCCAAACCACAACAGTAATTACCTTAATTCTGAATTCACACTAAAAGAATTTGATCTCACTCTTAGTACCTGTAGGATCAAAGCCTCTTCTGGTTCTGATAAGATTAAGTATAGCTTCATGACTAATCTACCCTTTAAATTAAAGCTTATCTTGATTGATATTTTTAACGAAGTATATATGAATTTTGAAATTCCTGCGTCTTAGCAAGATAGTTTCACTTTCTTTACTGATAAAAAAGAAAGCGACAATGTTAGACACATTTTGCTCACTTTATGTATTTGCAAGATCCTTGAGAAAATAATTAAGCTGAAACTGCAGCACTGGCTAGAAACAATTGATTTCCTTTTTCTATCTCAAGCGGGATTTAGATCCGGGAGATCATTTCTCTGCTTACTTTTACTATTGAGGAGGCTTTTCATATGAATGAATGATTTCCTGTTTCCTTGACGTGAAAGGGGCTTTCGATAATGTTCAAAGTGATATCTCAGTTTCTCAGCTTAATGACATAGGATGTCCAAACAATATTGTTAAATTCGTCAGCTTCCTGATTTACGAACGCAACGTTACCTTTGTCGTTCATCCCAATTGTGTCATCAACAAAAAGGTTTTTAAGGGACTTCCTCAGGATGGAGTGCTCAGCCCTCTGTTATATCTAATATATGTTAAAAATATCACTGCCATGCTGGATAGCAATGTTTATACATATCACAATTTGCAAACGACATAGGTATCTCCGTTCGTTCTGCCGTTTCCCGCATAGCCAAAAAATCTATCGAGAAGGCAGTTACCCGCTTGAGCAATAATTTTAATTTACTAGGATTATCCTTACGCCCAGAGAAAACAGTATTAGTCCACTTTAACAAACGTGGCATTATTCCTGGATCCTGCTCCATTAATACTGAAAATTGTAAAATTCAATCTAGCCTAAATGTAAAATTTCTCACAATCATTTTTGATTACGAACTTCATTTCAAAGCACATATTGAACTTATTCGTGATAAATGTCTACAAAGACGCAACATCCTCAAATTCGTTTCCGGCATCAGATGGAGAGCTGATCCAACCACCCTGATCACTCTATATAAGAGTCTCATTCACCCCATCATCGAATACAACTGTTTTATTTACTTTCCAACATCAAAATCTCATTCTCTTAGAATAGAAAGAATTCAATTTGCCGCCTCACACTGTGCTTTAGGTTACCGCATTTGCACCCCTACCAATGTACTATTAGGTGAATCAAAATTCTGGCTTCTTCGCGATACAGCTGTGTTTCTTTTTAAACAATTTTTAATCAAGAAGCTATCTATCATTGATACAGATTTATACAGGGTGTCCCACATACGGTGGCGGAGCCGAAAAGGGGAGATTCCTGAGGTGATTCTAAACACCCTTTTCCTTTGCAAAAATGTTCTCTGAAGCTTTGTTAACGAATTATTAACGAAAAACATCGACCAATCAGAGAGCGCCTATAGCGGACGGACAGCCGCCCAGTGACAGGGCACAAGCTACGCGTAGCGTTCACTACGTCCTCTGCCCGAGTCTTGCACAAGAAACTCAATATCTCTACGTTATTGCTCAATTCCTCTTAAAATATTAGATGGAAAATTATGAAAAAAATCAGGTACACGTTAGCTATCGCGACACATATAGAATTTTTTCAGATTTTTAAATTAATTATACAAGTTGTAAAAAATAACGAACGAGGAAAAAGATTTAGTAAAGTAATGCCATAGTTAAAAAAAAAAAGTAATGTTTTTGTAGTTCCTACGGATTGTACGTTATTTTACTGTATATTAAAACACTGAAAACTGTACAAGAATACTTATTTCATAATGAATGAACGGAAATTGGACGTATTAGTTGCCGTAATCCGTAAAAAGTACGGAAACATTGATTTCTATTTTTTTAATTACAACGGACCAAAGCAAACAACATTTAAATCAATTGAAGTTAAAAATATGACTCCCAAATTCGATTGTACCCTTATTGGATGGTGAGTAGGTAAACATGTAATTACTATCGGAATTCACCAGCTGCTTATACACTTACTCCACTGGGTCACTGTGTCGATCCCAGTCGTTGGGGGCTGATGCCCAGGTAGAGCTGATCGCAGGTATCCAAGACCACAAGAAGCCACCTTGAATTTACACCACTTCGCGATCACTAACTCTAATCACTTCACTAAACGAGCACTTGACCTTTTAATGACAAACAACCGATTATTTTGAAACATTCTGCGCATTCCGTAAATAAGAACAAGATGTTATACAATTCGGCGGCGAAATTACGATCGATACTGGCGATTTTTTCCGAAGTCTCTTTCCTTGTGCCCTCGCATCACTCCAGCGCGACTTCTCGGGGTGTAGCTTCGAAGAAATACTCGAATTTGATTTGCTAGTTGACACCAACGAGGTTGGATCTTCCTCGGTTACTTTTTTTAGTGTAGGTGGTAGTCTCTTCTTTGGGTCGAAAACGTCGCAAACAAATTCATGGGGAAAAGCGAAGGCCGTAACGAGTTTCTCGCAGATGTGGCCGTTTATGATCACAGGTATTGCCCTGCAAGTTCGTAGGAGCCATCGGTACCCGAGACCGAAGGCCGCAAGGGTCGCGTCGCACCTACCATGGAAGTTCTTTCGATGCATTCGGACGGATGAAATATGGAATTGGCCGTTGTTAAAACACCAGTTGGTGAAAGCTTCTGAACGTTAAACATTTGGTCCCATATAGGAGGCTTACCTGTGTTAAAGATTTGACGGATCTTTTACATGCACGTAAATGCATTTAGGTACATGTAAAATCAGGATCTCGTTTACAAATCACTTGGAAATTAAATTCAATACAATGGCAAACCGTTTCTCTGGTTTTGTCGTTTAAAAACAAAATATAAGATAAGTTATTTTTCCGTATCATTTTGCTATCCTTCCAATAAGAAAATTTGATGGCATATTTTTTTCCTTCGAAATATTTCAACGAATATTTGTTTATTTTTTCGATTTTGTTTCATAAAAATATTTTGAAAGGTAGCAGGGCAAACACAAATAATAAATCGGATGGTTAATCTAGTAATAATACAAGAATAAATGTACAATCACTACATGTGCAGCGCGATAAAAAGCAAGGTTCGGTCATGGAAGCAGACACCGAAATAGTTAAAGGGATTCGCGTACAATTGATGTATTTAACCCTCAATGCGACGACGAGTTAGTCTCGGCCAGATATTCGTTGACCAAATGTTTAATGGCAAAAAAGTTTCCCAACTCGCTTTGTAACAACGGGCAATTCCATATTTCATCAGTCCGAATGCATCGAAAAGACTTCAACGGTAAGCGCGATGCAACCCTTGCGGCCTTCAGTCTCGGGTACCGACGGCTTCTTCGACCTTGCAGGGCAATACCTGTGATCATAAATGGCCACATCTTCGAGAGACTCGTTACCGTCTCCTACACTAATTCGATATGCCTTTGCTTTTCCCCATGAATTTGCTTGTGACTTTTTCGTCCCGAAGAGGAGACTACCACCTCCACTAAAAAATGTAATTGAAGAAGACCTAACCTCGTTGGTGTCAACTAGCAAATCAAATTCGAGTATTTCTTCGAAGCTACACCCCGAGAAGTCGCGCTGGAGGGATACGAGGGCACGAGGAAAGAGACTTCGGAAAAAATCGCCAGTATCGATCGTAATTTCGCCGCCGAACTGTGTAACATCTTGTTTTTATTTAATGCCGCAGAACGTTTCAAAGTAATCGGTTGTCGGTCATTAAAAGGTCAAATGCTCATTTAGTGAAGTGATCAGTGTTAGTGACCGCGAAGTGTTGTAAATGCAAAGTGGCTTCTTGTGCTGTTGTATCTGCGATCAACGCTACCTGGGCATCATCCCTCAGTGATCGGGATCGGCACAGTGACCCAATGGAGCAAGTGTTTAGGCAACAGGTGAATTCCTCTCCGAATGGGTGAGTTTTACCGATAGTAATTACTTCTATTACTATAGTCATATTATCAATCTCAATTCATTTAAACATTTTTTGCTATGGTCCGTCGTAATTAAAAAAATAAAAATCAATTTTTCCATACTTTTTACCGATTACAGCAACTAATACGTCCAATTTTTGTTCATTCATTATGAAATAAATATTCTTGTAGAAATTGCAATGTTTTAATGCACAGTAAAATAACGTACCATCCGTAGGAAATACGACAACATTGCTTTTTATTTTTTTTACTATGGCATTACTTTACTAAATCGGCATTTTAAAATTCTTTCTTCTCGTTTTTCACTTTTTACAACTTGGGTAATTAATTTAAAAATCTGAAAAAATTCTATAATATATGTCTCAATAGTTAACGTGGTCCTAATTTTTTTCATAATTTTTCATCCAATAGTTTAGGAGAAATTGAGCATTGACGTAAACATTTTGAGTTTCTTGTACAAGCCTCAAGCACGGTGAATAGCAGACGCTCCGCGTAGCTTGTGCCCTGTCGCTGGTCGGCCGAGCGCTCGCTATTCGCGCTCTCTGATTGGTCAGGGTTTTTCGTTAATAACTCGTTAACAAAGCTTCGGAGAATATTTTTGCAAAAGAAAATGTTGTTTAGAATCACCCCAGGAATCTCCCATTTCCGGCTCCCGCACTTAGTTTGGGACACCCAGCATGTTCTTTTTTTATTTAGCATTTAGAGTCGCATCAACTGCAAAAGTTATTAGCGACTACATCAATTGACGGTGGAGAAACTGTTTATAATCTATTGGATATTTTGATGTCTTTGCAGAAGTTGAGCATGCTTTGTTGAAAGGGGAGTGATGTAAGAGTATTGTTCATGTTGTCACTTAGACTGTGTATTCTTCTTTCTTCGTTGTAGTGTGGACATTCTGTGATTATATGGTTTATTGATAATCTTGTGTTGCAAATATCACATATAGGAGGAGATTTGTTTTCAAGTAAGTGTAAATGTGTTAACTTTGTATGTCCTGATCTAGTTCTGGTAATTATAAATTGTTCTGCGCGTTTGAAGTCTGGCTTGGTATTCAAGTTGTAAAAATTTGATATTGTCTGTTAGCGTCAACGTATTTTTAAAAGAGAGTTGAGGGTGAACGGTTCCATGCCGTCTTGCCTTCGAGGGTTTTATGATTGGTACTTAGGCTATGTGGCCTTGAATGAGGGTGCGTGAGACTAAACAGAGACTATCGGGTGTTGAGGGATTGAATGTTTATGTGAAGAGATAGAAAGTTTGGGAATGACAAGCGGTCCGACGCCGTATTGCTAAAGAACAGGAACTTCGTTCCTGGAGGATCTGGCCACGGAGTGGGAAGAGTCTTTTGACTCTCTGGCAAGAGGACTGTGTCAAGGGACACGGCACTTACCCCAGAACCTCGGTAAAATCAACATGTTCTCTAACATCAAAAGTGGGATTCGTTAATCCGATTTCGCTTACGAGACTACGAGACTCATCAGTAGTTTTTATACTGTGTGTATTGTGTGTGTGCTCTTGTGTTTTCGTTAATACAAAATTACTGTCAATATGGAAAACGCGAGTGCGGCACCTAACATTGACGATATCGTCCGGCGAGTACTCGAACAAGTGGGGAGTTCTTCGACGCCGACTAATGCGAGTGCCGTGACACCTGGGTCGCATCCTTTGATGGAAGCTGTTCCTGAGTTCGACGGAAGTGATTTGGGTGATGACGCGACGACATGGTGTGATCTGTTTGAGGAGATCACTAAAAATGTCTCAAGTCAACAGAGATTATGCTTGGCTACACATGCCTTGGCAGGCGCATCTAAAAGATGGTACCAGGAGTGGAAAGGCAAACCGCGTACTTGGGACACATTTCGGGACGATTTATGTGCTGTGTTTGTTTCTGAAAAAAAATTGCATGAACGTTTACAACATGCTTTATCGTATACGAGTGATTATGAAACAACATATGTCCAATATGCGAGGAGAAAATTGGCGTATTTTGAGCAGACACGTGTGTCACTTAAACCGGAAGAATATACAGGGTGTAACAAAAATGTCGCAGTTCCTTAAAAGGGGTGATTCAGGGGGTTAGGTCTGGGTTAGGTTTATACGTTATGCAAATATTTTCATACTAATGCTATTTCCTTCGACGAATGCCGACTTTCTTGTTCGGAGTACAACCGTAGCATCTAGCGCGCGTACCCAACGCTACCGCAGTCGCTCGGGCGGCAAACTCGCGCTCTCATTGGCCGGTGTTTTTCGTAAATAACTCGTTAACGAAGCCTCATCTTACATTTTCACTAAGGAAAAAGTTGTTTCAAATCACCCCCTGAATCACCCCTTTTAAGGAACTGCGACATTTTTGTTACACCCTGTATAGAGCTTGTGATTGGTGGTATAACAGACCAAAACGTAAAGCAGTCTGTAACCAATGGACAGTACAAGACAACATCGGCATTGTTTGTCGGAATATCGCAATTTATTAAGCCCGTGAAGGAAAAGATTAGCGAAGGCGGACACAGAGATCGAAACGCGAAAACGGGTGGACATGGACAGCGGTCAATTAGGAAACGCTGCTACGCTTGTGACAGCTATGGACATTTAATAAACGATTGCCCTCAAAGGCACAAAGCAGGTACGAGTGCTGAAGGGAAGGAACTTTCGGTCCGGAAAGTGTCTACCTGCAATTATTGCATGAAGAAAGGACACGAGGAGTCCCAATGCTGAATCAAGCAGCGAGCTGCCCGTAATAAGGAGAATCAGAAGAACAACCAGGTGAACGTTTGCGTAGTGGATGATCACAAATTAACACCTATCCTTCTTCATGGTACGATGCTTTATTGTCTGATGGACAGTGGTGCCGACTGTTCATTGATTAAGGAGGGAGCTGCCAAACGGGCAAACTGTAAAATAATTCCGCGGGTGACCACAGTGCACGGATTAGGAAATGTGCCCATCAAGACCATCGGCTGTTCAACGGGAATTCTTCAATTTGAGGACGTTTCTGTGGAGTTGGACCTCTTTGTCTTACCGGATTCGGACATGTCTTTGGATCTCATCATTGGGAGGAATGTTCTAATACATTCCGATCTGCGCATGGTGACTGATGCATCGAGAACTACATTACAGCGGACACTAGGATTGCCGAAGGAACACGAGGGGCAGAGCGGACCGCAATGCTTCGCTGTGACTGCTGTCGAAAACTCAGTGCGTGGACCTTTAGAAGAATTGCTGGAGCGATACCGACATGCGATTGCTACGGGTAACAATATGCGTCAAGTTACGACAGGTGAAATGAAAATTCTTACCAAGGATGATAAGGTAATAAACTACCATCCTTATCGTTTGTCATATGCCGAGCGTGAAAGAGTACGGGTAATTATTGACGACTTCTTACGGAATGAAATAATACGAGAAAGCGTCTCGCCATTTGCGAGTCCCATTATACTTGTAAAAAAAAAAGATGGTTGTGACAGACTATGTGTAGATTTCCGAGCTCTCAATAAAATAACAATACGAGATCGTTATCCACTGCCGCTAATAGATGATCAACTCGATCGTTTGGGGAAGGGAAGGTACTTTACCACCTTGGACATGGCGTCTGGTTTTCACCAGATACCGATTGCTGCAGATTCGATTCAAAAAACTGCCTTCGGTACACCCGATGGGCATTATGAATAGCTGCGTATGCCCTTCGGTTTGACAAATGCTCCTGCTGTATTCCAAAGAGCTATTAATGTTGCGTTGGGTCCTTTGCGAAATAAAATTGCGTTTGTTTATCTGGACGATATGCTGATTCCTTCTCAAACGATTGAGGAAGGTCTAGAGAGACTTGATTGGGTGCTACAGGCTTTATCTCAGGCCGGTTTCTCGTTAAATCTGAAGAAATGTAAATTTTGTCAACAAAACGATAGATTACTTAGGGCGAGAAATATCTGCCGACGGGATTCGCCCGGGTAAACAAAAAGTACAGGCATTGCTAGACTCGCCAGTTCCTACGAACGTGAAGCAGGTTCGGCAGTTTACGGGCTTAGCGTCTTATTTTCGTAAATTTATTCCAGAATTTTCTGTTTGTATTGCATGTATTACGAAACTAACTAAGAACAATCAACCTTGGGAGTGGGGATAAACACAGATCGAAGCAAGACAGGATATTTTAGATAAATTAAGTAATCATCCACTTTTGATCATTTTTGATCTCGAACGAGAAACAGAATTGCATATCGATGCCAGTTCGATCGGTTATGGCGCAATTCTTTTTCAAAGGGTAGAAGGAGACATGTGTGTAGTGGCTTACTATAGTCGTCGTACTACTCCTGAAGAATCTAAGTATCATTCTTATGAATTGGAGACCCTGGCTATTGTTAATGCATTGAGGCATTTCCGTACCTATTTGTTAGGAATTCAATTTAAAATCATAACGGACTGTAATAACGCTATAAAGGCGACTAGTAATAAAAAGAACCTATTACTGCGGATAGCAAGATGGTGGGTCTTCTTGCAAGACTATTCATTTGACTTAGAATATCGGAAAGGCAAATGTAGAACATATGGACTATCTAAGCCGTAATACATGTAATTTTCGTGTAAATGTAGTTCATGAAGGTTCACGGCTCGAGGTTGCCCAAAGAAATGATGATGAAACGAAAACTATAGTTGATCGGATTTCTGCAAATGACAAATTAATTAGTGATTTTGAATTTAAGAATAATATTTTGTGTAGAAAGATACGGAAGGATAACGGTCGAATAATATATCGGAGTTATGTTTCAAAAGGTTATAGAATATGTTTATTGCGAATGTATCATGACGAGAATTCTCATGTTAGCTTTGAAAAGACACATGATACAATTGCTCAGAAGAATTGGTTTCCGCGTATGCGAAATTTTATAAAAAAATATGTAGAACATTGCATAACTTGTACAGTATCTAAACGCCATACGGGTCCAAAACAAGGCTTTTTATACTCCATAGAAAAGAAACCAATTCCTTTTGATGTAATCCATTGTGATTGTGTTGGGCCGTTTGAAGAATCAAAGGAGGGTTATAAGCATACCTTGGTGATAGTTGACGCTTTCACAAAGTATGTTCAGTTGATTCCGTTGAAATCTTTGAGTGGTCCTGAAATGCTTCAAGTATTTCGAGACCGTCTGACGTTATTTGGTACACCTCGTGTTGTAGTATTTGACCGTGGCACAAACTTTTCATATAAGCCACTTGAGCAGTTGTTGAAGAAACACGGTGTAGAATTGCACCTTATTGCGACGGGGCCGCCGAGAGCTAATGGACAAGCCGAAAGATATGTTCCGACAGTTGCAAATTTATTGACAACGGAAGTGTCGAAAATAGCAGAATGGCCAAACAAATTAACAAAGATTTAGTTGTCGTTAAACACAACGATACAAAAGTCCACAGGTTTTACACCATCTCGTTTACTTTTTGGAATCGAGCGTAGTGCTGGACCAGCGGCTATTGCAGAATCGCAATTACCAGTACCCGGTGATGTAATCGATATTAACCATGATATAGAAGTTGCATTTCAGCGATTAAAGAGGAATGCTGAGCAGCAAAATTTAAGATTCAATAAGAAACGTAGAATTAATGTCGATTATAAAGAGGGCGATACTGTATTTGTACGACCGAGTGATACGCGTAGAACGAAATTAGAGCCTAAATTTGTGCGCAGTTGTACTGTATGGTATCGCAAATGTTACGAAAAATAAAGGCTTGTAAAGTACTCAAAAGTAATAGCGATAAGGTGCACAATCAACTGTATGGAGTCACGAACACTACAGCCTCTTGTGAAGACACCTTTGTGTGTATCTTGGTCTTTGAACTGTTGTGTAGAGTCTTTATGTGCGTTTGATTTTGAACCACTGAATTTGTGAAATAGGATGAAGTGCCGTTTAAGGCTTGTGATAGATTTGGTGATGGGTTTGTTTATGACCATTGGTTGTTGTATGAAAGAATGCTTCCCGAGAACGTGAAGCATGTCAGGTTGGCCGTGTTAGCGTCAACGTATTTTTAAAAGAGAGTTGAGGGTGAACGGTTCCATGCCGTCTTGCCTTCGAGGGTTTTATGATTGGGACTTAGGCTATGTGGCCTTGAATGAGGGTGCGTGAGACTAAACAGTCCCGACGCCAGGCGATGGCTGATGACCACGTTGGGTTTCCCAGCTATCGGGTGTTGAGGGATTGAATGTTTATGTGAAGAGATAGAAAGTTTGGGAATGACAAGCGGTCCGACGCCGTATTGCTAAAGAACAGGGACTTTGTTCCTGGAGGATCTGGCCACGGAGTGGGGAAAGTCTTTTGATTCTCTGGCAAGAGGACTGTGTCAAGGGACACGGCACTTACCTCAGAACCTCGGTAAAATCAACGTGTTCTTTAACATGTCTTATGGAGAGTACTGACGTTGAAGATTTTCCATATTGCGTTCCAGCTTTTCTTGAGTAATTGTTGGATATATTTTTTTATGTCAGCTAGTGTGTTGCATATAGGTTGGTTTTCCAGTTTATCTGTAGTTGCAAGTTTTGCAGTGAGGTCAGCTATTTTATTTCCATAGATATTTTTGTGAGGTGGGATCTATGCTATCACAATTTCTTTTCCACATTTTGATAAGTTGTGGTATAATTCTAGAATGTATATGTTCATTTTAGAGCTGGTATTTGTGTGCTGAGTTTTATTAATTGTAACAAGAGAGTCGGAGAGGATTAAGAATTTAGTTTCGTTAAAGTTTTGTATGTGCTGAAGTGCTAATATAAGCAAAAAGGTTTCAGCGGTTTTGCTACTATTTATAGGGTTGGAAAAGACTTTTCTATGCTTCCGAGGATACTTCTTTTTTATTATTGGATGTGATATATAATGTACCATGGTGGTACATTATAGGTTGTGTTTGTTTCCACATTTGGTATCTTGTAGTTTATTTCATTACTATATTTATTTATTCTTTGGTACAAGGTGTTAATACGGTCTCTTAGTGCATATGAGCTGTGAAATTTAGGGTATACGTCGGTGCAAATAATAAGATTTGTTGACTTAAGAGCTTTCGTTGCATATTTTAGGGATAAGTATTTTCTTGTATGTGCCAAGAATGGTTCTCTGGCTTCGATTAAAATATTGCCGATTGAGCTGGTATGGAAAGCGCCTACTGCCATTCTTAGGCTAGTGTTGTGGATTGGGTCAAGTTTTTTTAGAATGGCGGATTTGGCGGAGTTGTATACTACACATGCGTAATCTAATTTAGATCGGATTATTGCTTTGTAAACTAGCAAAATTACAGTTTTATCTATACCTTGGCTTTTGTATGCTATTGATTTGAGAATATTTATTCTTTTCCTACCATTATCACTCAATGTATTAACATGTTCTTTCCATGTAAGTTTCGTATCAAACATAACATCAAGTATTTTAGTAAAATTAACAAACTTAAGGATTCTGTATCCTAGATTAATTGTAGGTATATTCTGTTCGTTATATTTGGAAAATAAGATACATTCTGTTTTTGTAGATGAAAATTTAAATCCCATTTGTTTACAGAAATTATCAAGTGTTTCCAAAGCAGAATTAATGCATTTTTTTCAATATTCTTACCTTTGCATAAAAGTATTACATCATCGGCATATACTCTTGTGATTATTGGTGGTTGAATGAGTTTGCAGATGCCGTTTATAGCAATCAGAAACAGCGTTACACTGAGTACAGACCCTTGTGGCACTCCGTTTTCGATATTAGTTTTTTCTGAGAGAAAACCATTGAAGCGGACATACATACTTCTGTTGTGCATAAAATTATTGATGTATCGCCATATGTTTCCGGTAATTCCTATATTACGGAGTTTGGTTCATATTCGATGCTTCCAGGCCATATCGTAGGCTTTTTCTATGTTCAGGTTAATAGCAAGTACACGGTTGTTATTTGTAAAAGCTTCTTGTATACTAGTTTCTATACTTATTAGATGGGAAGTGGTGGAGTGAACTGGTCGAAAACCAAATTGGTTATCGGCTAAAATTTTATGGTGTTCAAGGAACCATCTTATTCGTGCATTTACAATCTTTTCAAGGATTTTGCACGTTACAAGTAAGAGATATGGGTCTATAGTTACATGTTTTAGATTGATCTTTACCGGATTTTGGGATTGGGATGACGATGGCTTTATTCCATTTCTTAGGAAAGCAATTGTTCATCCATATCTTATTGTATATTTGGAGCAGTGTTTCTTTTCCTGTTAGATCCATATTTTTTAGGAGGATAGTAGGAATGTTGTCAGGTCTAGACGAATTTTTAGAATTTGTAATAGCGTCATTTAGTTCCTTCATTGAGAATAGATCATTGAGGTATAGATGTGAATACTCGTTGGTATCCTGCATTATTTCTTTTTCTTTGTTTTCTTTATGTTGCCTAAATGTTTCTGAATAGTTACTTGAGTTAGAATTTTTCACAAAGGTGGCTGCTAAGATGTTGACAATTTCTTGTGGATTACTTGCGTAGGATTTGTCTTCGCGTTCAATAAATGGTGGTACACTGTTTTGGTATCCTTTAATTACGTTTATTTTGTTCCAGATTTCTTTAACAGTGTAGTTTCTGGTTAAAGTCGATACAAATTTGTTCCAGTTACCTTTCTTGCTTTCTTTGATGGTTTTTCTAGTAACAGCTCGATTTTTCTTATAGCTAATTGTTATGTACTTCGACACGCCGAGAGGCGCGTCACCTTCTTGTTTCGATGATCGATGCACCTAACCTAATAGACAGTACCGAATATGGCGTGATTGAGATAACCTGTGTGCTATTCACTCCTAAATGCTAATTTACCTATACACTAGTAATAACTTCACTAGTAACCCTAATTAAGAAATATAATAATGTATAAGGTTTATATCTAAGTTTAATTAATAAAATACACGACACTAATCATATTTTCTACAGATTTACTTTTTATATCGGTTAAAAGCATGTTTAGCTAGTTTTATTGCTTCTTCCCACTGGTCGTTCCACCGTGGTACCAATTTTCTTTTTTCTTGTGCGGTTGTTAATCCTATGGATTCATTGGCTGCTCTGATAAATAATGATCTGGGAAAATTTGTTCACCATTGTATTTGATGTATTTGTCTGGTCCAATATTTGTGCTTCCTCTACACATTTTTTGTTACAAGTTCTTTGTACGGTATCCAGAGTTTGCTTTTTTAAATTTCCATTTAGGAATAAATTGGTGAAAATTTAAATCGGAGAGGGGATTTCCTATACATATTAGAATTGGGAAATGATCACTGTCGTGCAAATCGTCCAGAACCGTCCAGTCCAATCGATGTGCGATATTTGTGTTGCAAATACTTAAGTCAATCGAGCTGAGAGATCCATTTGAAATAGTGAAATGGGTTGGTTGGTTAGTATTAAGTAGATTGAGGTTAGGGTTTTCTAATATAGTTCCAATTTTTCTTCTGCGTTGGTCAGTATTGTTTGATCCCCACAACGTATTATGGCTGTTAAAATTGCCTAATATTATAAAGGTTTAGGTAGTTGTGACAGAAGGTCGTTGATTTCGCGTATTTCAAACGTGTAGCTATTTGGTAGATAGATGTTACACATGCAAAGTTTTGTAGGTAATTGTACACTAACAGCTGCTGCTTCAATATTTGTTTGAAAATGAATTTCTGACGTTACTATATTATTTCTAATATAGATTGCCACGCCCCCACTAGCGTTATTGCTATTATTGCAGTTTTTAGCGAATCCTTGATAGCCTTTGATCGGGTGGATGGTCTTATGCTTGAAATTGGTTTCTTGGAAGCATAATATGGTGGATTTATAGTTATCTACTAATAATTGAATTTTGTCTATTCTGGAGTAGAAACTGTTAGTGTTCCATTGGAGTATATTATTCATGCTAGGCTAAATAACTATGTATTTTTGTTATTTATGATAATTAATCAGATGTATTTAATTCCGATTCTTCAGTGTATGACTTTATATCTGTTAATGAATGTTTCAGTTTCTTAATAATTCAAGTGAATCTGCTTTTAATTGAACTTTCAGTTAGATTTTTATATGTGTCTTTCATCATATCAATTAATGCTTGTATGGTATCTGTATAATCTTTTGCTATGATAATAGGGTCATTTGAGCTAAAAGAGTTTTCAATGAAGTCTTTAACTTGATTGTAATTCGGTACAAATTTTTTTGGAGATGATTCAATTACTTCTTTAATAGGGGAGATCAGTTCTTCTACTGCTTTAATTTTGGCTACTTCTTGTGTGCATTTAGTTTCGTTATTATCTATTTTTTGAATTTTATTCTTTTCTTTTAGCGATTCGTAGAATATTCATTTACCTCAGTTGCTGTTGCATGTGTCGATACTGATGAGATGCTAGAACCGGAGGATAAAGGTCTTTTATTAAACAAATTCACACTGTTATTTTCTATAAGTGTTAGTTGATGATATGCACTAACATCACTTGTGCTGAGAGTAGGTTGAATTGGTTCCATTCCATTTGGTCAAGTGGTCCCTTCTCCATTAATAATTCTGTGCCTTTTTCATTAAGTGTTTCGGTGGTCTTTTCTGTCACAACAGGTGTGTTATTAGGACAATGATTAGCGATATGTCCTTCTCGCTTGCAAGTAAAACATATCATATTATCAGTGGAGATGTAAATCCGATACACTGTGCTATCGTAAGTTATTGGAATCGATT
Source organism: Calliopsis andreniformis (assembly GCF_051401765.1). NCBI lineage: Eukaryota > Metazoa > Arthropoda > Insecta > Hymenoptera > Andrenidae > Calliopsis > Calliopsis andreniformis. Next base: position 4,657,780 of record NC_135071.1, read on the forward strand.
CGGGAAGTTTATGTTCGTCGTCGGGATCAATATACACTTGTCTCCGAAAACTCATAATGTGTGAGAAACCTGGTTCTGTCATAACTGCTCTTAAACATGGTAGTTTCATGTGGGATTATGGGACATACGTTTGAAATAATTACACGTTTGTGTTTGTTGATGAGTGGTCTGATTGACACTATTTCGTTTTTGATATTTATAGTTTTGTATTTGGTGGTGATATGTTCGGCTATTTGTTTAGTTGCAAGGAAGATACATATTCGAGAAACAAATCGAATGTTATTAGCGTTGGTTAGTGTAGCTATTTTACTGATATATTCCTTAATGGTTATTCCTTCTTGTGATTCTATAACAATTGTTTGGTTGGGTTGTGTAGAAAATTTCTACATTACAATAGGAACTTCCTATTACCCTCTCTCCGATAAGACAGTAACGCTGCTACGAAATATGCTGGGACGCTTTAGGGTGAAAGTACCAAATGTGTCAAGTTTTAATAGGAAATTTCATAATGACTTAAAAATATTAGGAAGAAGTCAACTTTAAACTAGCATTTTAAAATGACGTAAAAAAACTTTTAAAAATGTATTAAATGCAACAACACAGTAATACAATAATCGTAGTGGTTTTTTCATTAAAAAAATATATTGTAAATATACTATAAAAATACAAGTAGTAGTGATTTTCTAAACTTTCGTACAATAAATAAATACATATTATATTTTAAACAACTTTCCTACAATACAAATGTGTTATACATTTTATTCAGTTTTATAAGAATACAATCAGTACTTATTTTACAAATTTTTGTACAATATATACATTAGGGTGTGTCATTTTAAAACAATATTTTTTTTTCAAGTGCAAATTGAAAAATTGATAGTAAATGATAAAACAAAAATTTTCGTACAAGACAATAATTTTTATCTCTATTACAGACTTGGCTCATCGAAAAATACGATTTTCCGATTGAAATACATGGGGTAATTTCTTTTTTTCCTCCGACAGTATTTTTCAGTAACTACAAAATTTTTGAGAAAAAAATGAAGTACACGGTTTTGTAGGGCACACATTTATCTACAAAAAAGCCCTGTAAGTCAAGTTTGTATGTCCAATACTTCTCGAATTATATAGCTTGACATAAAATTTATAATGAAAATCGGTGTAAAATCATAAAGAAAACCAGTTTTTCGGAAATAACTTATGAAATATAACTTTTCCGAAAATTATACAAGCGAGCGTTTTTATAGGAAATTAAATTATCTACAAAAAATGTTAAGTACAAATTTTTCATGAAACCGAAGTTGTTGAAGATATTCTGCGATTTTCGTTTTTTTAACATATCTGAAATACAAAAAAAGTATTAGTTCTTCAGAAATAACTTATTAAATTTCAATTTTGAATATATAAATATAATTACTATTCAGTATGTCAGATAGTTTATGAAAATAAATTATGAATCTTTTTTTGTCATCCTTATTCTATTATATATTTTATTCTTCAAGTACCTATGAAGCCAATGTTTTCTTATTAGCATTGGGGTATTTTTTCCGATGCATTTGGACTATCTGTAATAAATATTGCTTTTGTTTTTCATCAAATGTTAGGCTTTGATAGTAGGATTGAATCAGTTGTATTCATCCTTCGGCAGTATCATTAACGTGTAACCTTTTCAATACTTCTAAACATTCGTTATAATTTTTGTCAAATTTCCATTCATCAGGATGTAAATTACAAAATATTGTGGACAATTTAAATTTCTCAAATAAAATTAATGATTTTTTTGATGTAGAATTATTTAAATTTTTTGAAACATATAAATCAAGCTTAGTATTTTTCGAGTGTACTCGTTTTAAATTCTGTGTAACGCTTTCTTTTTCTTTTATTGATTGTATCATTTTAATTTTAGTATCTGAACATACTTCATCATCAAACAATGATAAACAGATAAGTTCTTCTGATAGATAGCAGAGATGATTAGTGAATTTAGCAGAAGCTTTCTCTGCAATTATTTTATTGAAATTTTTATACTGTATTAGAGTCTTCAAGAAAACTAAGTCTTAGAAAGGAGCTTTAATTGGAAAGAGTGCGCAAAACCATGCCTTTAAATAAACTAAAACAGTGAAAATGCAAATTTGACGAAGTCCCTCACTTCCTTTTTTATTGAATGGAAATTGTTCTTCAAACAGAAATATTTTTAAGCAGTAAATGGCTTTAGAGAACCAATGTGCATGGTGTGTTGCTCCTGGCAATTTAAATACTATATTTTTTGCTGATGGATCACCTAAAAATATGGATGCTAATTGCAGAAATTCTTTATGGTCATGCCGCGGATGGAATCTACCAGTATTGATACTAGTAGTATCAAAGCATAGAGTTTCAACTTTATCAGCAAGATTTCATTCTTTCAGTATTTCAACTATAACTTTTGCCGTATTATGTCCTGTTCCTTTTTTTCTAATTTAGGTACTCCTAATAATTGTTCACAGTTCAAACCAGTGACAATAATTGGAAACCTTTCAACTTTAGCCGAACCAGTCATTTCTGGAAGAAGCTTCCCATCCCAATGACTCTGGACTAAATACTAGCCTCCGTTCTCCCAGACCGCCGCCTATCTACATCCACAATTTTGACGGTAACATTCCCAAACTCACTAAAAATCTGGTAGATAGCTACGGCAAAACATTCAAACTCAAATTTTTAGCGTCACGTGTCCGAATTCAATTTGATAGCTTTGAACCCTATCAGAATCTCAAAGATAAATTAATCCAAAGATCTACACCTTTACTCCCAATAATGAGAAGATCTCTGTTGTACTCAAAGATTTGCCGCTCCTAGAAATTAAAGAACTAAGTGTCGAACTTGCCTCTTACGGCCTTTCTCCACTAGCTATTATCCCCTTAACCAAGAAATCAAGCTCACCTAACCGCAATCACTGCTCGTACAGAATCACCCTTCCTCGAGGTACTAACCTGGCTGACGTTTGTAAGATAAACTTCATTTTCCACACAAGAGTTTACTGGGAAAAGTATTTTTCTCTGAAACCGTACAGCCAATGCTTTAGATGCCAAGCATTTGGTCATCCTTCCTCAAATTGTCACCTTGCTCCTTGCTGTATCAAGTGCGGGAAAACGCACTTTACTCACGAGTGTAAAAAATCCCTTGATGAAACTCCGACCTGTGCTAACTATCAAGGGCCTCACACAGCAAACTTCTCTGAATGTCCCTCCCTTGTTAGATACTTTGATAAAAGGAATAAATCCTCTCTTCCCTCTCAACCTATTTCTGAGAATATTGGAAAAACCATTAACTTCTCTCCTCCTGCTTCTCAAGCTTCTATTTTAAAACCTGTTAAACCTCTTTCCTACCGTGAAGCTCTCACTGGCCCAAATAAAACACTCCCTCAATCCCAATCCTTGGCTTCTCAGCTTCCTAACCTTTACTCTGCAGGGTCTTGAGATCCTAATTAACTTAACAAATTCTCTGAACTTCAAAATATCTTTAAACAAACTGGTCAGATCTGCGACTTGGACAAGCTCCTCTGTGCGGCTTGCTCGCTTCTTAAAAAACTCAAACTTTGTAATTCCCAAGCCGACAAATTTCAAGCATTGATGCAAACCTTAATTCAACTTGATCAACCTTAAACTTTCCAAAATGTCTAAATTTCCCAACATTCTACTTTGGAATCCTGGTTCTATCGTGAACAAGATAGGAGAACTTACATATTTTCTTAATAAATTTGAAGCTCATGTCTGCCTAGTTGCAGAAACTTGGCTCACTCTCACAATTCCTCTATCCATCCCAGATTACGAAATTATTAGATGTGACAGACCTTCGGGTCAACATGAAAGTGGTGGTGGCGTTGCTATGCAGACATGCCATCGCACTCTACGGTTCATCCGGATTAACCTTATCCTGCCGGACGACATTGAAGCGGTCGCCATTCGTCTCAAATCTCCTACGATATCCCTAGCTGCCGTCTATGCTTCACCTTCAAATCCTCCACTAACTTCCGTGGCCCTTAATAGACTGATTAGTCTCCCCCCTCCTTTTATTATTGGGGGAGATTTTCACTCCGTTCCCCTAACTCCTCGCCTGTCACCGACTGGAACAGATTCCATAATATCACAGCTAACTATTCTCTCACAAATGACCTCGCAAACTCCGCAGAAATAGACTCACAAATTAACTCACTTGAATCCTCCTTACTCTCCTCGCTTAAAAAATCAACTAGCTATATCCAAAACGATAAATCTTCCCGTCTCGTTAAAGATCCGATGCTCCAATCCCTGATACAATTTAGGCGTAGAATCCGTAAATCTTTCCAGCGTACAGGAGTCTCATACTTCAAAGGTTATGTTAAAATTATTTCAAAGGCCATCCAGCATAGGCTTAAAGAAATTAACTCAAATGAGCTCCAAAAGCGGCTACTAAACATAAAAAGAGCTAACCCCAACTTTTGGACCAACTTCAAAATCCTTACCAACTCTAAAACCAGTTATCTCATCATTAAACTTGACAACTCAGCTCTTACCTCAGCTAAGGAAAAAGCCGATGCCTTCACGCCTCATTTTGCCAAAATACACAACGAAGTCTCCAGTTGCCCATCGCCATTTACCTCAGAGGTCAACGACTTTCTTGCAAAACTTGAGACTGTACAACCCACATAATTTCAGCTTCATGAGTGCTCTCCTAGACTAATTGCTCAATACATTCACAAACTCAGGAATAAAAAAGCTCCTGGTCCTGAGAAAATTACTGCTCTTATGCTTAAAAATGCTGATAGAAAAATTATCACTCAAATATACTACATTTTCAGAGCCTGTTCACTAACCTATTATTTTCCTAACTCTTGGAAACTTGCTAAGGTCATTCCTGTACCCAAACCTGGTAAGCCCAGAGACTTAATATCCAGCTATAGCCCAATCAGCTTGCTATCCATCTTGGCTAAACTTTTTGAGAAAGTTATTCTCAATTATATTAAGTTCCATCTGAAAACCAATAATATTCTCATTGATGAACAATTTGGCTTTAAACAGGGACATTCCACTACCCAACAACTCATTCGAGTTGCTCAAACTATTACACATGAAATTAACATCAATTGGTACACTATCATGGTACTTCTTGACCCAACACAAGCCTTTGACATGGTTTGGCACACAGCCCTGCTATACAAACTCTCTAAACTTGGTATCCACCCGCAAATCATTCTCCTCATTAAATCCTATCTCCCCTCAAGACGCATTACAGCTTTTATCAAAAACTGTACAGCTGATCCTATCACTATTCATGCAGGTGTTCCTCAAGGATCAATCCTAGGCCCTTGCCTCTTTAATATCTACATTAACGACATTCCTAAACTTTATTACACTCGACTGGCACTATATGTTGACGACACGGCACTCTTGGCCACTTCCTGGAACATCAAATATTCCATATCTAAAATCCAATCGCACCTAAACCTAGTAGCAGATTTCTTCGCGAACTGGAAACTTACTCTTAATCCGAGCAAAATTCAAGCCATTATCTTCTCCCGATTATCCCCCCCCCCCCCCCCCCCCCCCCCCCCCCCCTTTGTGGGTCTCAAATGGCGTGGTCAAATCAAGTTAAATACCTGGGAGTAATTTTTTATTCCAAAATCTTCTGGACTCTGACTGTTAATGATCGCATACATAAAGCTAGACTAGCTGCTGGAACTTTGCACCATCTGCTGGCTTCAAATTCCTACTTCAGTAAACATCTCAAATTTGTTATTTACAAAACCTGTATTAGGCCGGTTCTCATCTATGGTTCTCAAATATAGATGGCTGCCTCACAGACACATCTAACCAGGTTGCAGCAGACAGAAAACCGTATATACAACATCATTTCAAATAAGAAATTCGATTACCCTACGAATAAATTACATGAGGAACTGAAATCTGAGAAGGCTTTATTATTAGGATGGCTGCGTCATTTGATGTTAAACAATATTTAAATGCCCTGATCCGACTCACCGGTATGTATGACATAAACAGAATTTCGTATAGAACTAAAGCACACTTCCCGCTTGATCCCAAGCACTATTCTTCAGCATTAATCTCTAAAAAACCTACATTATCTTAAATCTCAATCTTTCCTACTCAGCTTTACTTCTGCTTCTTAATCCTACCTCTGCTATATTAAACTACTCGCCTCACACAAATGGCTGGCTTCTCAACATTCCTACCAACTTAACATCCCTAACCTTTCCCCTCTCTTCCCTATCCCTCTCCCCCGCATTCCTATACCTTACTTATTCCCTGCATTGCGCATCGCTTTGCGTATCTTACATGCTGCTTTCTTCAAAGCAACTGTGCACTTCACTTTGGATTTCGCCTAAGTTTAACTTGGGGTTTTTTGCAAATTTTCCCTTTTTCGTAAATTTCATGGTGTATCTATTAATTCAAATTCAGGAAGGTAACCCCAGAGCAGCACAAATCAAGTTTCTCCGGTAAGGGGGCGCTCTGCTCCTAGGCATGGAAAACCTCCAATCAACGAACCAAGGAGGAAAAAAAAGACGACACGATTACGGTAAAAGTTACGGTTACAATTACGAGTACGACCACGGCTACGATATACGGACTACGAGACGATTTGCAGTAATCACGGTGTCCCTTGTTCCTTTCCTGTATTTTGCTGTTACTTTTCTGTATTATCTGTCACGTGTTTGTATTACTCGTCAATTGTTCAATAAAGGATAGATTCAAATAATTCTATTCCTACATTACTGAGTTAAGAATTTATTTTGCAAGAAGACAATGACCTGAAACAAGCCTCGAAATTGCGCCCATGTTATTTGGATGAACAACACTAAGCCAAAAGAATGGTATATCCGTTTCAATTGTCAAATCTGAATCCCACAAAATTCTTGTGGGATAAGCTAGATAGGCGGATAAAAGCAATATTGCTTGAGAGGAAAAACATCATGTAGTAAAAATTAATGAAAGATTTAGTCAAATTAAACCAGTAAATGCCGACAATTATTTTCAACAAAGGGTGAATATAGTGACATTTCATTGATGTCATTAAAACTTCTGAATAGAGATTAAGGGGACTCGGCAGTCAAAAAATCGATTTTTTCGTTTGCATTTTCTGGAAGTGCTATCCTTCCCGAATAAAATGCCGCTTAATTTTCGTGAAAATTCAGAAAATTAAGCATTTGGCAGCCAAAAAGGTCGAGCGCAGTACAGTATCCCTGTGCGGACGCTGATATGCGAGGGACATCGGACAAGACAAAAGCAATCGTCTGATAGTCTACCTCGATACCTGCATACGAATCCTTTGTTTATTCTGTAGAGGACGGTTCTGTAGAAGTCACACAGACCTTTTCTCTGTAATATTCACATAATACTATTATACTAAAATTTTGCCGTTATTCTAAACGCTTTAGACGCTTGTCTTTCAGTCGTGACCGAACATTCGAAGCGAGAACTGTGCTGTATACGTTGGAAAAATTTTTACATCTGATTAAATTGTTATTCATTGTGACTGATCATGAATGAATCAAAAATGGACAAGAACAGAAGAGGCAGGCCGAAGAAACGTAAGTTTCACGGTAACCAACATATGGACTGTAGTGAAGACCAGGAAGCTTCATCATCGAGAACACACAGTGACAGTGGCATCGCTTATACTGTTATCTTCAATCTAGAATATGAAATAATAGACTTCTTTTACGTTTTTAACATTATTGCCTCATTAGTGACATGCAAAGACTGTGGTGGAAGTGTCAAGTTTGAAAACTGTTTGCACCGCTGGCTAGGTTTTTAAATCAAAATATCATGCGATAAATGCAGTGACAGACTCATTCATTCCTGTGCTCCATCTTTTGTACACAATAACATCATGTATGAAATTAATTCAAAACTTATTGCAGTTATGAGATAATTGGGTATCGGGTACAGTGGTTTGCATCTGTTTTGTGGGCGTATGGATTTACCTACGTCTTTAGCTCGACGTACATGTAATACATTTGTAAAACAAATGCGCAACGTCGCTGCGGCTATTGCCAAATTATCAATGATTTCAGCGAAAGTCATCTAAGAGCGAAAATGAAGACAATTTGCTGGTGTCAGGAGACGGAACCTGGAGGAAACAAGGTTTTCGGTCATTTCATGGCGTCGCATCCCTTATCGGACACTACAGCGGAAAACTTATCGATGTTATAATCAAATCCACCTACTGTACTGCATGTAAACTTTGGGAAATTCGCAGTGGTACCGACAAATACGTAAAGTGGCTGGAAAGTCATGAAAATGAATGCCAAATAAATCATGACGGTTCATCAGGGAAGATGGAAGTGGCCGCAATTTTAGAAATGTTTAGGAGATTCCAAGACCAGTACGGAGTCAAATATAAGCTTTATATTGGAGATGGAGATTCCAAAACTTATAAAACAGTTATGGATGAAAAACCGTACGGCGACGACTTTTTAATATTAAAAAAAGAATGCATTGGACACGTGCAAAAAAGAATGGGTACGCGGTTGCGTAATTTGAAAAAAAAAAAAAATATCAAAGGACTTGTTAGTTCAGGAAAACTCACTGACAAAGTAATTGGGGAATTGTCGAAATATTATGGTAATGCCATAAGAAATAACAGTGACGATATTGAGGGAATGAAGAATGCAATTTTAGCCACACTATATCACAAGTGCTCGACAGACACCAACCCGCAACATTAGTTTTGTCCACAAAAACCAGGAAGTTGGTGTACCTGGCAAAAGTCAAAAGCTGAACGAAAATTAAAAACTTATAAACACAAATCTGCACTTCTTCAAGATGTATTTGAAGTTGTACGTCCAATTTACGAGGATTTGAGCAACGAGGAGTTGCTTACGCGATGCATCGGCGGATATACACAAAATGCAAACGAGAGCTACAATGGCTTAATCTAAAAAATAGCTCCAAAGACAGGCTTTAGTGGAGCTGAAGTGTAATAGTCGAAGTCGAAATAGCAACGTATTTATCGGCTTGCGTCTTTAATAATAGCTTAAAACCATTGCTGTTGTTTCTGGCACAATTAAACGTCAGAGTTGGAGTGCGGGCTGAAACAGTATGCGAACAGGAGGACGAACAATGGATACACGACCCTCAAGTCGACAGAAGAAGGAGGTCTAAAAAGAGTCGTATAAATAGAAGAATTTGCCGAACAACAGCAGGCTGATATTGAGGAAGCTTTGGAGACATCCTACTACTCTGCTGGAAACTTTTAAGCGAGATATGTAGAAGTTATCACACCGTAAAATCTTTCAAAACTTTAAACGCGTTTTTCTCAAAACCATGTTTTCTCTTCGTTTTGCAGTGATTTCCAGAAAACGGAAGTTCCGATTGATCTGAAAAAAATTGGGCAAACATAAAACATGTGTAATTTCGGATGGAACCTCAAAGTAACTTCATAAAAACCCTTATTTTGACAACAAAAGAAAACGGCCCAATTTTTATATAAAAAATCACGCTTCTACAGTTTTATGGCCGCCATTTTTATAATTATAAATTTTGTTTTCCAGAAGTTCTGTCTGAAATTGTGACCCTTATCATGAGAATGCAACACGTCAAAAAAAAAAAAAAATGTTTGCAATCAGAATCACTCCAAAACCACATCGGCGTCTGCAAAATAACATATACTTTGGACAATAGTAACTCAGTCATTTACATGTTTATATCATCAACAAAAATTTTTTCTTGCTCATTAAAGTACCATTAAACATTGTGCAAAAGTATAAGTCTCAATTTCAACCCATATTTTTATAATAAATTGTCAAAAAATGTTAAATCTTAACCCAATTTGACTGCCTAGTTCCCTTAAGACCTAATTATTGTTAATAACTAGTATAATTGCAAGTATCATATAATTTATTCTTATTATTATCGTTCAAATAAAATCAATATTATTCTCATATAAATAATATCATTAGTATTACCATATAAATAATATAATTATTTCCATATAATGAAAGTAGTAGAATGTAATTATAATACAAAAAATACATAGTCAATCAATATTATTATCTTGTTTTATATAATATGCATACCTCGTCCTTTATTTTGTTGACGACAAATCACAGCCAAACCATGTTGTAATTGAAGACCATCTACAACATCCATTGATGATGTCAATACATCTGCATATATTACTAAACGTCCCAACTTTTTTGAAGTTAAATTCTGCAGAAAAAATGTATAATTCAATTAATATATTAATAAGATAGATTCTACTTATAAGTAGGTTTTCAATGTACAGGTTGTATACAAATTACATGTCATGGTCAGTTAGATTCTGTGCTCTTGGATCGGTGCAAATCTATTAAAGAAATGGACCGTCAAACTGACTTTGGCCTATTTTTACAACATCAACCTTTTTTCTTTATTGTGACGTGAGAGATAATTTTCTGAAAGAAAATTACCTTGTTTTAATCGAAAAATATATCGTGATATAGTGAGAGATAGTACTGAAACCTTGCGTTCAACACTTTTATTAGCGATCAACGGGATGTTCAGCAGTTAAATTAACCTTGGTGTTGTATTCAGATTCATTTGACCCGAAACAAATTTCATTTTCTCATGACCTTGTTATTTATATAAGTATAGTTTTATCGTTTCATGACATTGTTCCACATCATAAAATAATTACTGTACAAATGAAATTTTTCAACAGCTTGAGAGGGCACAGCAGGTCACGAGACTTTTCAAAATTGATATTTCGGTATATGCACGCACGCACGCACGCACGCACGCACGCACGCACGCACGCACGCACGCACGCACGCACGCACGCACGCACGCACGCACGCACGCACGCACGCACGCACGCACGCACGCACGCACGCACACACACACACACACACACACACACACACACACACACACTTGAAACGCGTGGATTTAACTGTTTAAGTTGCCGGCAAACACGCGCAATCTTTTTAATTGCCTAATTTCTTTCTTTCTTCGATTTGTTAAAAGGAGGCAGTGGCGGATTCAAGAGGCTGGAGATGTCACAAATTTTTAGAGCCCCATTATAATAAATAAATTATGAGGAATATGTATTGTTTTATTTTTATGCAAAATTAAATACACATAAAATCCAGAATATTTGGATGAAATATTTGAAAAGACATCTGTTTCACATTTAACCCAATAATGAAGTCGCTACAGAATCCAACTTCTAGATGCCAAAACCTAATAATAACTCGGTGAACTTTCATCTGATTTGCTTCAAATTTTTAATGATTGCTGGTAGCATTATTCTGTTCAATTATACCGTTGCACATACGGAATTTCAACATTTCTTCTTTTTCTTCTTCTTCTTATTATTATTATTACTATTCTTCTTCTTCTTCTTCTTATTTTTGCTGTTGCTGTTGCTGGAAATGAGCCTTTTTCTATGTTGATCGTTGCGCCCTCTATCTTGTCTGTCGTGGTGGTCAGTCTCTGGTCTGTGAGCTCAAGCAGCAACCACATGTGCAAATGAAATAAAGTATCGTGCTAATCAACGTTCAATCTACTTCTTAACCTGCAAATATTCTATCAATTGTTGCTGTTCGCTGTTCGCTGTTCGCTGTTCGCTGTTCGCTGTTTGTTATTTGTTGTTTTATCACAGATAAAAGAGAAATGATGAATACATATTTACGTACATATTTGTTAGGATCCTGTCTTAGGGGTCTTGAGGTGACCGCCTGTGCATAAATCCGGTACCGGTGATACCCCCAGACATTTTTTATGAAATTTTGAGGGATGAGTCTCGGAGGAATGACGTTATATGGAATACCTCTATATATATTTCTTATGAACAATTAATATACGTGTCTCTCGAAATTAATAACCCTTTCTAAGTGCCAGATCCTGCATTCGATACCCTGTATAGAAAACACTTTTTTGTCTTTTTAAAAGATTTAGATTGTCTATAGCATTATTTCACAAACACTGCAGTTGGTTTGTACACATTTTCATTCATAAATACTCTGTGACGGTGCGGATAGCGTCGTCCCTGGGTTAGTAAATCTAGTAATGAGAAGGGCTGTACGGTTTCCTTGCGAAACATGTGCTGAGAGACGCCTCCTGGAGGAAAATACTCTGAATCCAAATCGCCACTAATTTCGAGTGCTTCCGTGCGGAGCGCGCATGATGCTACAGTATCGTGGAAAGGACTTGAAGGGCATCAAAGCCGTCCCCGTTCCCTGGTCGAGCAATTTCCGAATTCAGGCGCCGTATCAGCACCAGACGTTACAAGGGTACTCCATCCTCGGAATTGAGAGACTTATCGTCGTCGCGGAGAACCAGAGGAGCCACAAGAAATCTGCTGAACTCGAGCCAAGGAAAGATTCCGCGGCGCAGCTTTTCTAGAGAGACTCAGAAAGAAGGCGAGGGTGGAGGCGGGCCCGGAGGTTGTTGCCCAGGAAACAGAAGCCACAGGAAGTCCTGGGGCCGAATACCGAGAAAATGCGGATCGTTGCCGGAGAGGAGCTCTCTGCTTCTCGCATATGCGCTTGAACCATAGCGAGTACGCTGAGGAACTAACACGTTTGCGCGAAGGAGAGACGTGCTGCGAATCGGAGGAGTCGCACGCGCGCGTGGCGAGCGCTGACACTCGTTGCCGACAAACGACAGCGAACGTTTGACGATTTTGAGATTTTTGACAATAGGACCATTTGCGATAATTAAGGTAAGTTGCACAGATTACGTTGGTCTGGATTTTCAAGCACTCTGTGCCATAGTGCTGGACGTGAGAGTCAGGTTTCCTCTAAGGGTGTCTCGGTTGTTTTTCGTTGTAATTTTTCATTTTATCGTTTTCCAGCGTTATTCCAGCTTCATTACGACCAACGTATTTCTTTGTAATGCGCGAATCCACGCGTGCTGATTGTCGCAGACACGTGTCATAACGTATCGTCGAACACCCGTGATTGTCTTCCGTTACCGTGCCGTATCACATGGTCCACCATTATTATAATAAACACGTATGGAAGATACGTGCTGTGTCATTCTCCTTCCAACGTTTTCGACCCACGACCTATACTTTGCGACAAGCTAGCCAATCCTCCTTGCCGTACCTGCGCTGTAAATTGCTGTGAGTTTCCCGGATCTTTCGTTAAATGACAAGAAAAGTCCCTAACACCTATCCGAACAGTATTCCCTTTTGCCGAACGACTTGCAGAGCAGATACGATGAAGTATCACGCATCCCTGCCTCCAATACACGGCATCTCGAAGCGGGAAAATAGCATGATAACATATCTAAAAAATATATTTAAATTTTCTCTAAAATAAGTACATATTACATGTATACAGGGAGAGGCTATTAAAACCGGCCACCTGAATAACTTGGCTGCTATTGGTGATAGCAAAAAATGCGTCAGGCCAAAATTATTTGGTATCGAGAGACTGAACATTCGATGTTACTAGTTTTTTGATAGGTGGAAGCGTCAAGAAGATATGAAGGTAATCTCTGTTTTTTTAAATGGAACGGTATGTTTTTTTACTTACATTCTGATAGAGTATTTCAAGACGAATACAATGACCTATTGGAAAAGTCACTTGTCGTCTGGGTTAAGCTAATTGGGATGAAAAATAATTTACTTTGAGGAAATGGTCGAACACTTCCTTGCCGTCTCTGGTTGTTGATATTACTTCATCTCTGTCTTGCAATCTTTTGTTATGGGACGTTGAATGGAAATAAACATTCAATCACGCTGTACGCTTCATCAGTACAGGGTGTAAAAAAATTAATGGTCACGGCTTCTAGGGGTGAAAGTAGACCTCTGGATCGGTGGACATTTGTAGGCAATTTGGAGAGCGAAGTAAGGGTGCAAGTGGCCGAGGCATGGGCGCAAGGTCGACCCGATGAGACCGAGGTGGAGTTTATGGTGCAGACGTGATCCATCGCGATTTTTAGGAATTGTAAGAATCGCGTTTAAGTAAATTGTCAATGGACATTGACGCACCGTAAAACTCCATCCTGCAAGCCAGATGGGGAAAACCCAGGCAGCGGCCGAGAGCTCGGGCGAGTGCACCCCACGGTCTCCACGTGCCCTTACTCCGCTGACTTCTTTAGGCGGGTGGGTTTTCCCAAATATTCCGCAGATCGGATGTAGTGGGGAAAAACAACCACTCAGGATAGATTTAAGAGAGGCAGCGTGTCAGCAGAGAGTCTGTCTGAGAAAACGAAGTGAAATAGGAATCGGAATTACGAACTCTAAATAAACTGTTATTATTATATGATAACCGTTCATTTTTCTATTAAAACCTCGCTCGTCCTCCCTACACATTTGTAAAAAAACCCGTCCGCAAAATTGTTTATAACATTGAAAATTAATGTTAATTTTTTTTATTACGTAATCGTATTCAGATCGTTTAGTAGAGAAAATGTCTGAAAGGAACCATATGCCGGAAACGGACCGTTTAGCCAGGAAAAATTGTCAAAGATTTGGCTTCGGTTTGATTGTGTAGAGTCACGCACAGGGGCATGGACATACCACTACTCTGTTACGCGGCAACGGTACCCCCAACGGTGAGGCCCAACACAGCAGTGTGGGTATTCCAAATAAAGACGTTTAAAGGGACAGAAGGCCTAGCAAGGTGCATTGACCTAATGCCGGAATAGAGTAACTTTCTTTACTTTTTACTACTCGACGCATGATCTGCTAAAGCTAGTAATCTAGAATTATAAGATTATATGTAACTATAATATATTTACTCACTCGTTCGATGCATAAATTATCTTCTGCGCCTCACCCACAGGACACTGCCGTTTTCAGTAATGTCCCTTAGTAGTCTCGCCTGGCCATCGGCTTCAATATGTCCACCACCACAATTTACACAGTTTTGTAGACGATGTTTCAAATTCCGACGCACTTTATTAAATATATCGTCTTTGCTGCGTAATATATGAAACGCGTTATTTATACGCAGTTTCAGTTCGGCGGAAGCTTTAATTTCGGCACCCGATTTATAAACAATGTCTTTTACTGCTCCCCACAAAAAAAAGTCCAGTGGATTTAAATCCGGGGAGCATGGAGGCCACAAGTGCGGAGCAGGTCTTCTTCCGATCCACCGGGATCCAAACATTTCTGATAAGTGTTCCCGGACTGGCCTGCTGAAATGCGGTGGTGCACCATCGTGCATAAAATATATGCGTGTCCGTCTTCCGCGTGGAACAATTCTACGTAATTCTCCCAGCAGTATGTTTTTTAGAAAATTTAAATAAATACTGCTGGTCAACGGCGTCGGAAGATAAATAGGGTCAATTATATTGTCGCCGATGATACCAGCCCATACATTTATGGAGAATCGGCCTTGATTAAATTGTTACACCATGGCATGTGGATTCCTTTCTGCCCAGATCCTTGTGTTCTGTTTGTTCTGTAGATTAGTGCTGGAGAAACTACTTTCGTCCGTAAACAGAATATGTTTTAAGAAATTTTCGTTTCTCTCTAGTTTTCGGAGCATCCAATTGCAGAAATCCATTCTTGCCGGATAATTAGCTTCCCTCAATGCGTGGACTTTCTGAAGGCGATATGGTCGCAAGCCCTCTTCGCGAATTACGCGGCGCACTGTCATGTGAGACACGTCCACGCGTCGTGCAATTCCACGGAGTCCCATTAACGGATAGCTCCGTGCAAGTGACCAGATACAAGTGTTGCGTATCCTTCTTCCAGAGACATCCTTAAGGATTGGAGAGGACAATAGAGAAAGTAACCGTGACTCCAACACAGCTTTATACCTACCGCTGTTCTAAAGCTGGGTAAAAAGACACGTGCGTTACAAAAGTTTTTCGTTCGCTCTTGTAAACTCATTATAGACAAATACATGATTAGACCAAATACTAGATATGTGGGAGAAAAGTAAGGCATTGTAGATACATTATACATTACACAGACAGATACATTAACATACGGTATGCACTAAGACTGTGGTAAGATAGTCTTTACTTTCACTAGTATTCTACAAGGCCTTACTTTTACAGATACACTTGTATCTGGTCACTGTTAACTTCAAATTTTAGCTAGGAAAGCACTACAGCATACAAATGCCATAAATTTTGTTCTTAGCCGAGCTCTTCTTGTGAATGATTCTTTCGACTATTCCCTTAGCTTTGTCTAACCAATTGCAATGGGTTTTTTTTCATTATGCTGAAGGTTAGCTGCATCTTGTGAGGGTTTTCGAAAACCATGCAAAGAGCTCGGGAAAGTCAGAATTGGTTTGACAACGAGACAGCCAACACCTCGAAACGCTTACCATTTCGTTTGCTTGTGCATTATATTTATCCTCTTTTTTCTTATTTCCTTTATTATTATTATTATTATTATTATCACAATTATTATTACTAGTAGTATTTAGGACTAGTTAGTAAAGTTTCTTGTGTGTTTTTTTATGTATAGTTGTGTGTTTTTTATAATACATTATTAATGTTTGTGTTTTTAGTGCTATTAGTCTCGCAGTTGTAGTGTAATTTCTATTTAGTGTTAGTGGTTTAATTTAGTGTGCACTATGGAGCGACGCATAAGAAACAGTGACTCTACGTTTAGAAATGTGCGTCAAATGTTGCGAGCAATTGATGCAGCGGACAGGAACTATGTGCTAGCTCGAAATATATATTGCGAGTGGTTGCAAAACAGTGGAAGACGCATCCGACCTCGGGACGTTCCTGACAGAAGAGACTTTCAAAAGGTGGATCATCGATTCAGTGAACTACCGCTAACTGATACTGAAAGAAGTGCAAACCACCGAAATGCTGGTCGACCAAGAACGCATTGGAGGAAGGAAGAGCAAATTATAGCCCTTGCACGGAGCTATCCGTT
This sequence comes from Calliopsis andreniformis, assembly GCF_051401765.1. Classification (NCBI taxonomy): domain Eukaryota; kingdom Metazoa; phylum Arthropoda; class Insecta; order Hymenoptera; family Andrenidae; genus Calliopsis; species Calliopsis andreniformis. Next base: position 4,674,592 of record NC_135071.1, read on the forward strand.
AATGGGACTCCGTGGAATTGCACGACGCGTGGACGTGTCTCACATGACAGTGCGCCGCGTAATTCGCGAAGAGGGCTTGCGACCATATCGCCTTCAGAAAGTCCACGCATTGAGGGAGGCTAATTATCCGGCAAGAATGGATTTCTGCAATTGGATGCTCCGAAAACTAGAGAGAAACGAAAATTTCTTAAAACATATTCTGTTTACGGACGAAAGTAATTTCTCCAGCACTAATCCACAGAACAAGCAGAACACAAGGATCTGGGCAGAAAGGAATCCGCATGCCATGGTGTAACAATTTAATCAAGGCCGATTCTCCATAAATGTATGGGCTGGTATCATCGGCGACAATATAATTGACCCTATTTATCTTCCGACGCCGTTGACCAGCAGTATTTATTTAAATTTTCTAAAAAACATACTGCTGGGAGAATTACGTAGAATTGTTCCACGCGGAAGACGGACACGCATATATTTTATGCACGATGGTGCACCACCGCATTTCAGCAGGCCAGTCCGGGAACACTTATCAGAAATGTTTGGATCCCGGTGGATCGGAAGAAGACCTGCTCCGCACTTGTGGCCTCCATGCTCCCCGGATTTAAATCCACTGGACTTTTTTTTGTGGGGAGCAGTAAAAGACATTGTTTATAAATCGGGTGCCGAAATTAAAGCTTCCGCCGAACTGAAACTGCGTATAAATAACGCGTTTCATATATTACGCAGCAAAGACGATATATTTAATAAAGTGCGTCGGAATTTGAAACATCGTCTACAAAACTGTGTAAATTGTGGTGGTGGACATATTGAAGCCGATGGCCAGGCGAGACTACTAAGGGACATTACTGAAAACGGCAGTGTCCTGTGGGTGAGGCGCAGAAGATAATTTATGCATCGAACGAGTGAGTAAATATATTATAGTTACATATAATCTTATAATTCTAGATTACTAGCTTTAGCAGATCATGCGTCGAGTAGTAAAAAGTAAAGAAAGTTACTCTATTCCGGCATTAGGTCAATGCACCTTGCTAGGCCTTCTGTCCCTTTAAACGTCTTTATTTGGAATACCCACACTGCTGTGTTGGGCCTCACCGTTGGGGGTACCGTTGCCGCGTAACAGAGTAGTGGTATGTCCATGCCCCTGTGCGTGACTCTACACAATCAAACCGAAGCCAAATCTTTGACAATTTTTCCTGGCTAAACGGTCCGTTTCCGGCATATGGTTCCTTTCAGACATTTTCTCTACTAAACGATCTGAATACGATTACGTAATAAAAAAAATTAACATTAATTTTCAATGTTATAAACAATTTTGCGGACGGGTTTTTTTACAAATGTGTAGGGAGGACGAGCGAGGTTTTAATAGAAAAATGAACGGTTATCATATAATAATAACAGTTTATTTAGAGTTCGTAATTCCGATTCCTATTTCACTTCGTTTTCTCAGACAGACTCTCTGCTGACACGCTGCCTCTCTTAAATCTATCCTGAGTGGTTGTTTTTCCCCACTACATCCGATCTGCGGAATATTTGGGAAAACCCACCCGCCTAAAGAAGTCAGCGGAGTAAGGGCACGTGGAGACCGTGGGGTACATTCGCCCGAGCTCTCAATAGAAAATCCACGGTGGCTGCGAGAAGAGAGTAACAACCCGCGGTCTCCCCTCTCATTCCATCCATTTCTATCTCACTCTATCCATTACTATCTCTCTCTATCTATTACCATCTCTCTCTATATTTGTATCCTTCTAATACCTTATTATTATATTACCGCGTATCCTATTATCTTAATACTAATTAATATTTTTGTGCCTTATTTTTATATTATATATTATAGGTTCCAATTATATTTTAACATAAACACAACGTATGTCGTACGTTTTCATTTACAATTAGAATTAGATCGCCATTAGAAATGACATTACGCATGCGCGTACTCCGACTAGCGGGTATATAAGGAGCTGCGAAAGCAGCAAGAGACACACTTCTCCCTAGCATCAGGTTCCGAATAAACGGAGATCTTGGAGGTAGCTGATATACTCGTCAAGTGAGATCGAGACCGCTCCTTTAGACGTAGCGACCGTTTTCCAGAGATCAATGGTATTTGATGTTCCTTTACAGGTTCAGTCTGAAGTAACCTTATGACAGGTGCACTACGACGATTCCTGTTAAGTGCAGTACGGGCGACATCTTGGAGGAAGCTGATATACTAAAAGATCGAGACCGCTCCTGTAGAGGTAGCAACCGTTCTAGCAAATAGTAATTGATGCTCCTTTAATATAGAGCTCGTGCTCGCCGGAAGCAGACGAATCGCCTGCCAACAAGCGCTAGAAACCATTCCTAATCGGACACATTTCTAAGACCGCTCCTGAAGAGTCTTTTCTCCAAGGTAGCGACTGATGTAGAAAAAATAACGTAGGGCTTACGGATGCTTAGGCAATTAAGCAAAAATTATATGTTTCATGGAATCTTGAAACCGCTCTGAAGTTATAGCCACCTATAACTTTGGCAGCGACCAGGGCATACGAGACAGAATCTATTGTAGATACATACACAACACACTGCGCCTTGTATAGAGGATCCTCTACCGCGAATAATATCACCTAACTTAACTCTCGTTTAACGATATATAACATAACTCTTGCGTTATCGAGATAAATAATTATAATCATATTTAATATAACGTCACATTCATATAATCACACATAATATAACCTCATAATATAACCTCATATCTTATGATTTTATTAATATTTAACTAGATTAGAATAGGTATCAATATTGTATTAAAGTTAGGATTAAAATAAGTATTTGTTGAATAAATTATTGTTAAGAGAGATATAAGCCTTGAATTTCAACTCCTTAACCGCACGCCAGACGAACCCCCACCTTTTCGTCCGTTGGAAAGCCGCTCTTCCATGGACAGCGTAGCATCGCTTTAGGGACGTTACAAGAGGATAAACTTTGACCCTGGTCTGTAAACGTTTGGTTTGAACTTCTTAACAGTAAAATAATTAGTCCTTATTTTATCGATGGCACATTAAACGCTTCGAGATGTAAACACATTTTCATGGAAATTTTACCATATCTGCTGGAAAATATTCCGCTTCACATGCTGCAAACTATGTGGTTCCAACAAGATGGATGCCCTGCTCATTCTGCACGGATTACTCAATTCCTCAACATGACATTCGGAGATCGCTGGATTGGTCGTACAGGAAATCATAAATGGCCTGCACGTTCTCGAGATTTAACACCTCTGGACTTGTATTTGTGGGGAAAATTAAAGCAGCAAGTGTATACTGACATACCAATAACTAAAGAAGATATAAAAGAGCGTATAAGAAGAGCTTGTGCCGCGATAAACACAACTGAAATTTTGACATGCCGTATTATCCGTTAAGTAACCCTTCAGATCATACATCAATGTTCATGGTCACTATTATGAACACTTGTATTAGTCGTGTATTACCATACTTATCAACGGTGCTTGATCATTTCCTCAAAGTTTATTTTTCATCACAATTGGCTTGACCTAGACCACGAATGACTTTCCCAATAGGTCACTGTATTCGTCTTGAAATATTCTATTAGAATGTAAGTAAAAGAACATACCGTTCTATTTAAAAAAACAGAGATGACCTTCATATCTCCTTGACGCCTCCACTTATCAAAAAACTAGTAACATCGGATAATCAGTCCCTCGATACCAAATAATTTTGGCCTGATGCATATTTTCCTATCACCAATAGCAGCCAAGTTATTTAGATGGCCGGTTTTAAGTGACTCACCCTGTACACATGTACCGGGTGTTTCTGAACACCACGAGATAAATTTAAGGGGTGATTCTAGAGACCAAAATTAGACGAAAATCAAAAATAATGATTTCACATTTAAGGTTTCGTTTGTTAGTTTTAAGCGTCTAAAAATCTGGTGGGAAACACCAGAACTGAGCCCGCGCGGAAGCTTCAGACAGTGAATAACAGTATCGCACTGACATAAGGAAGGAGAGATATATATCACCGTCGAATATAAATTCATCTTCAAACGAGTTGATTTCGAAATGCTTTTTGAATTTTACTAAGCAATTGCCATACTATTACCTCTTGAACGTGCTGCCGTTCTGGGGCGACTCTACAGGTAACTCTTGGACAAATTTGGATTTTCCACACCTTTTTTAATTAAAATTGTAAATTAAAATTCAATTTAATATCATAAACCAGTTACGAATATTGATTAATACCAACAAAAAATAAATATTCACAGTTGATTATTTAAAAATATGAGTATCACGTTGTCATAAAACAGAACATGTTGTTATACTTTTTAAAATGAATCTACGTGTTGGTTGATTTGAAATTCCATTTACTTAAACGTAACGAAAATACATCTACCTCTAATTTTGCTTATCATTAAAGCTAGGAATTTGAATGTCAAAGATTGAAGAATTTTCCTCGAACATCGAACTTGGTTTTCAGAGCGCCTAACCCTTCAGTAAAACTAAGGGCCTTTAAGGGAAGACCCATATATCACATGTTGCGCGGTGGGGAGGCCTTGACGAATTTATCAAAAAGCCACAATATATAATCTAGCATATTTAGCAATTTCTTCTTATACTGTGATATAACAGTTTCTTTATTTATTTGTTTGTTCGGTATATACCACTCTACGTCCAAAATGATCCTCAGGTTTTTGTTTTGTCATATCTCTATGAGTTTCAAATTTGAATTCGAGACTGTGGCCCATAATTGGCGAGCATATATCCATATTGGCTTGAGAATAGTTTTATATATTAGTAGTTTGTTGTTGGTTGTTAATTGTGATTTTTTGCCAATTAGTCACCAAAGTTTTCTATATCTCTTGTTTAATTCTTCTATTTTTTTACGGATGTGCATTTTCCATATGAGTTTTCTGTCTAGCAATAAGTGTACGCTTAGGTATTAGCTGTTTCTTGTTGAAGTAATATGTCGTTCTTTAATTTAACTGCTGGATATGTCCGTTTTCTGGTGGTAAATGTAACATGTACAGATTTTGTCGTGTTAATTTTAATCCTCCATGTTCTTTGCCATAGTTCTATTTCGTTAAGGTATTGTAATTTGTTAGAAGCTTCTTGTGAATCCTACTCAGACGCAAATATAACCGTGTCGTCAGCAAACGTAGCAGTTGTAATACTGGTTATTTTCGGAAAGTCTGACTTATAGAGGGTGTATAGCTATGGCCTTAAGGTACTACCTTTCGGGACTTCTGAACTACTAGGGTATAGAGTAAATATAGCCTGTTGTGTTTTAACTTCGTAAAATCTATTGGTGTGATATGATTTTAATATGGAGTAGAATGAGGACAATAATAGCTCTTTGATCTTGATCGGCTAGTGTGACAGACCTTGTCGAATACCTGGGATGCGTCCAGGAATGCTGCAAAACAGTATCTCTTGTTATTCAGATCTCTCCTAATTTTATTAGCAAGTCTATGTATTGTGACGTTGCGCATGGCGCCATCCCCATTTGCGGAATTACGAAAACTTAACGAAAAGAAGGACCATACGGCCCCCTTGCGGAACACATGCCGAGAGACATCTCCTGGGGGAAAATATGGGGGAAAATATAATTTCGGGTGCCTCCGTGCCGAGCACGCACGACGTTTCAGGGCCGTAGAAGAGACCTGAGGGACCCTGAGGCCGTCCCCGTCCCCGTCCTCTGGCCGTGCAGTTTCCGGATTCAGGCGCCGTATCTACATCGGATGATACAGGGGCCCTCCATCCTCGGAGTTGAGGGACTTGCCGCCTCCGCGGTGGACCAGAGGGCCTGAGGAAAATCTACCAACCAGCTGAGGGATGGTCCCGCGGTGCTGCCCTTCTACAACGGCTCAATCGGAAGGCGAGGGTGGAGGCAAGCCCGGAGATCGTTGTCCAAGCGGCAGGAGCCATTGGAAGTCCTGGGGAAGTCTCCACGATACCGAGGAAATACGGATCGTCGCCGGAGAGGAGCGGAGCCTCCCTCCTCGCATACGCGCCTGAACCATAGCGAGTACGCGGAGGGGCTATAGCGCTTGCGCGGGAAAGGGACGTGCCGCGAATCAGGGGGGTCGCATGCGCGCGTGCCGAGTGTCCTCACTCGTTGCCGAAACAACAGCGGTATAGGACTGCGAAGAATTAGAGTAAGTTGCTTAAATTACCTTGGTCTCTCATTACCGGGCACAGAGTGCCGTTAGTGCTAGGCGCGATTCGGGTTTCCTCCAGGGCGTTTCTGATATTGCGGTATTGTGTAATTTGTCGAATTGTATCGCTTATTCCGGTGTCATTACGATTAACACAACTTTTGTAACGGGCGAGTCCGCGTGTGCCTAAATTGTTAGGACACGTGTTTGTTTCTGTACCAACCACCTGTAACCTTCCGTAACCGTGCCGTCTGCACGGTGCCGTAAAATCAAATAAACATCTGTGAAACATTATAAGCGTTTAGTTTCTCCCTTGCCATGAAGGCTGGATTCCTCTACGTGTCCAGAGCACGACCCTTCCTCTTCCGCCAAGCTAGCCGAGGATTGCCGCCGTACCTGCAAGGGTCGCATATCGTTGTTAGTTTTTCGTTGTAGTTGGCACGAAAGTGCCTAGCGCCCATCTGGATAAATTGTCCTTTTGTCGAGCGACTTGCAGGGCGGATACGGCGAAGTTATCAGGTTGCCCTGCCTCGAGCTCACGGCAGCTCGACGCAGGGAAGATCTCTCGTTCTATCACCTCTACCGAAAATTAACCTGATTTATTGGTGATAAGGGTTTTATTGTCTGCTTTTTTTTTTTTTTATTTCAGCGTTCGAATCTCCCAAGAGATTTATTGCTGTACGGTAGGCATACAATAGTACAATGTTTTACCATGTTATACGTATGAGAATATAATGTTTTGCGGGTTCATACATTTAATTGGCAATGTTTTTAGAAGGTCATAATATATTTTAACGTGACAATATTCGGCTTTAAAAGTAATGTGGTTATGCTAGTAACGTGGAGTAGTTTGAGTTTCCCCAATTGTTCAAGGAGTTCTTTACTTTGACAGTCATAATGTGAACAATCCCAAATAACATGATCGATATCTTGAATACCATTATCACATGAACAACTGCGGAAATTTATTAATCCAACACGAGCAAAAGAGGCAGCAAGATTGTAGTGATCTGCTCTGCAGCGGTTGATCGTAACAATCAAATCTCAGGGAAATCTTTTTACGCCAAAACCATGGTTTGTAATTACATCTATAATAGTTTCGAAAGTAATTCGTTCCCTTATCCAAGCCTTGCTAAATCAAAAGTCTTCCTGTGTGCTTATGCAAGATGCTTTTAAAACTTTCTTAGAAGTCGGTAAAGGGGACCAGAATAGATTCACATGAACTAAAACACATGAACTTAGCGATAATATCAGCCTGTTCATTAGCCGATATAGCTCTGTGAGAGGGAGTCCAGTGAAATTTAATGCAGCCCCCGTTATCAGTAATTTGAAAAAATTTAGAAATTTCTTTTTAATTTCCAGAATGTGTGGGTTAGCTTTTATGTCTGCGAAGGGTTTTGAAAGATTTAGGAGAAGTGTCAACAACAATTGAACTAGCTCGAAGATCGTAACTATAATTATACAAGTTGTATTTTTCAGTAGTAAACAGATAAGCGGTGACATCCATTAACTCCATAATGCATAATTTGAACATTTTTTTCTTTTTTCGCTTTGTATGTTTATGAGCGTCTTTGTGGAAACTAAGTAAGGTTTTATGAATAGGAAGCTTTCTGTTAGATAGAATTTTAACAAGATACGACTTACAAAGTATATCGTCCTATCATAAATACATCTTAAATTTGATTCCGAAGGATAACATTCGTTGGGGTAGTTTTCCGATATCCAAGAGCTAATCTAATGGCAGCGGATTGTATTCGTTCTATATTTTCTTTCAAGTCTTTGTGATAGGGAAAATGAATAAAGCACTCATATTCAATCAGGGAGGGAACGAAATTTTTATAAAAGATCAGCATGGTACTAGGATCAGCACCCCACCATGTGCGTCGTATAAATATAATAATGTTAAGGGCTCTTTGACACTTACTTAGTAACTTATTTATATGAAGAACGAATGAAAACTTATAATCAAAGATTACACCTAAAAACCTAGCAGACTCACTGAACTTGATAGGAATGTTTCCAACCTTAATCACAGTATCACCAGGAAGAATGCTTTTATTGTTAAAATGAATAAGGATGGTCTTATGTGGAGCAAGATCTAGACTAGCACTAGCTAAATTTGCCATAATTGTACTAATGGCCTTCTGCAAGGAATTAAGATTGGTAGAGTACAGAGCAATGTCATCAGCAAATTGTGACCTACAAACTCTCGATGACAAGTTATTTTGATTAATCTAACATACAATGTGTAAAGCAATGGGCTAAGAACGCCACCCTGCGGAACACCTTTATACGCTATCCTAAATCCTTCAAATACACTAAAGAAAATTAATTTCTCACGTGTAAGAAATTTCACAAAGTGTACAAGCTTAAAGGAAAAGCTTAAAGTTTGGGCAAGATTGTCGATCAGAATATCACGATTGACGATGTCAAAGGCACTGCAAACATCTAGGAAGGCAGTGTAACGCCCCACGACTCTGTCTCTGTCTCTGTCTCTTCCTATTTCACTCTATGTCTCTCTACTATCGCTGTCTCTCTCCATCTTATTGTAAACATGTCTATCTCTTTCTATTTCTATCTTATTACTGTATATAAGCGCGTATTCTGTTATCCATTTACTAATAGACATTTTTGTATTACGAGACACATTATATATTATAGATTTTAATTACATTCTCATATAAGTATAACATATTTCGTACGTTTTCATATTAAAACAGTCACTATTAGAATAAGAGCGCCATTAGAATTAGAACAACTGCGCATGTGCGAACTCCGACTGGCGGGTATATAAGGAGCTGCGAAAGCACCAGGAACACACTTCTCTCTAGCATCAGGTTCCGAATAGACGAAGATCTGGGAGGCAGCTGAGATACTCGTCCAGTGAGATCGAGACCGCTCCTTTAGGGGTAGCGACCGTTTTCCAGAGATCAAGAGTATTCGATGCTCCTTTACAGGTTCAATCTTGAGTAACTTTATGACAGGTGCACTACGACGATTCTAAGCAAGTGCAGTACGGGCGACATCTTGGAGGTAGCTGATATACTAAAGATCGAGACCGCTCCTTTAGGGGTAGCGACCGTTCTACCAAATAGTAATTGATGCTCCTTTAATATAGAGTTCGTGCTTGCCGTAAGCAGACGAATCGCTTGCCAACAAGCGCTAGAAGCCATTCCTAGTCGGACGCATTTCTAAGACCGCTCCTGAAGAGTCTTTTCTCCAAGGTAGCGACTGATGTAGAAAAGATAATGAAGGGCTTACGGATGCTTAGGCAATCAAGCAAAGATTATATGTTTCATGAAACCTTGAGACCGCTCTTAGGTTATAGCCACCTATAACTTCGGCAGCGACCAGGGCATACGAGACAAGATCTATTGCACACACACACACACTTACACTGCGTATCGTCTAAAATAGAGGATCCTCTACCGCAATTAATACGGATTAATAATTAATAACAGCATAATTACTCTTGTTCACGAATGTAAAAGCTTAGACACATAACCTAACTTCTATTCACGAATTTTAAGCATAGACACATAACCTAACTCTCGCGTTATCGAGATAAATGATAGAAGTATATCGCATAACGATTACGATCAACATAACCTCGTCTGTACATAATAATTAACCTTATTTGTTCTTATAAATATTTAACGAATTAGAATAGGCATTAGTATTGTATTTACGTTAGAATTAGAATAGGGTTTTACTGAATAAATTATTGTCAAGAAAGATCTAAGCTTTGGATTTTAACTCCTTAACTGCACGCCACACGAACCCCACTTTTCGTCCATCGGAAAACCGCTCTTCCATGGACAACGTAGCATCGCTTTAGGGACGTTACAGCAGCATAAACTTGTTTTTGATTACGCAGGGGCTGCTGAATATACAACATTAAGTTAGAAACATTATCAATCCACGACTGTCCTCTACGGAAACCGCTTTGACTGTTAGGAAGTGAGTTTTGTTTTTTGATCCGCCACTGTAGTCTATTTTTAATTATTGATTCAAACAACTTACATAAGCACGACGTTAGGGCGATAGGACGATAACTAGTATTGTCAGGTTTACTAATAAGGTGAACATAAGTTTTCTCCACGCTTCAGGAAATTCGCTAGTAGTGTATATTTAAATGAAAATGTCTAATAGGATTAATTTGTGCTTTATTGGTAGTTTTTTATGATCTCAAAATCAATTCCATCAATGCCTGGAAATAAATTAGGACTGCGAGCCTCAGGAGCAACATTAAACTCGAGTAAATTAAAAAGAGTACCCAAAAAATCGTTAGATTCGGAGACTGTTAGGAACTCAGGGTGGACATTTTGATATAGCAAAATGTTTGTTTTTGGTCCGTAAATTGTTAGAAATATATGCTGGATTGAATTTCGCTCACTTATTTTTTAATATTTTACAAGTATTCCAAAAATAACTAGCATTAGACTGAATATTAATTGAACTTGCAAATTCTTTGAATTTACGCATTTTCTTTTTCTTAAACATTTTAAGTAGTTAGACTTTTATACTTAATAAGATCGTTAAGATTCTTTGATTTTTCCCAATCTTTGAAAGCTGCTTTCCTAAGTGATTTAGCTTATTCGCACTCCTTATCCCATTATGGAACGAGGTTTCGATGGTTGTGACGCTTTACAACTTTCTTTATTGGAGTACATGAAGAAACTGCGTTGAAGACAACTTTAATAAATAAGTCATATTTTTGGCTCGCTTGAAGAAGATCATAGTCGGAAATAAAAAATTTAAAGAAAGAATTTTCTAGGCTGAATGAAACTTTAGACCAATCAGTACATTTGGATTTAAGCCTGGAAAACTTTTGATAATAAATGGATCGAAATTAGTATAATAGTTCGAAAGTTCACATAAATTGGGTAATGGTCTGAGCCCCAAGTATCGTCATTAACAGAGGTATTGATTTTATGCACTATATTCATAGCTAACAAGACCAGATCAATATTTGATTTTGAATTTTTGTCAACGTGAGAATATGATTCAGAGTTACGGATAAAAAGACGGTGTTTTTCAATACAGCAAAATTCAGAATGGTTGAGAGCATCACCAAACCTACTGGTTGAGAAATGCAGATGTTAAAAGAACACATATACCATACACACACACGTGATTTCAAGCGAGTCTCGTAAGAACAACCGCGACTTGCCGTCGGGTTATAATATGGAGCATCAGCTTTTTGATAGCTAGTCTAGCCTGGGTCCCGCCCGAGTGCTCCAAACCTCGACACTCTTCGTCGACAAGTCGTGAGGTACGCGACGAGGGGCCCGTGGGCTAATTATCCTGTTTTCTATCAGACTCTCAATAGTCTCGAGCAGAGATTCACTCAAAAGTGCAGTGAGCCGGGAGTGAATAGACTCATAGCCGCCCGTTAAAATTTCAAATAGCTTTAAAGTTTCAAATAGTTTTTCTTTTTCTTGATTATTTCTTACTATCCAATAATATAGTATTCGGCTTAATAATATAGCAATAATATCTTTAATTTGTGCGTGCGTGCGTGCGAGTGCGAGTGCGGGTGCGGGCGCGGGCGCGGGCGTGGGCATGGGCGCGTGTGCGTGTGCGTCGGCGTGTGCGTGTGCATCGGCGTGTGCGTGTGCATCGGCGTGTGCGTGTGCGTGCGTGCGTGCGTGCGTGCCTGCGTGCGTGCGTGCGTGCCTGCGTGCGTGCGTGCGTGTGTGTGGGTGGGTGGGTGGGTGTGTGCGCGCGCGCGCTTTCCAGGTATATTCCAGTTGTCTATAGTACTCCAGGTTTTTGGAAATCGGATAAAGATCGAAGAAAGTAGTTCAAGGAAACATAAAATTTGTATAAGAAGTAACCAGTAGATTGGTGAGTCTCCCATTGTACATTCTTTTCATTTCTTTTATGATTGTAATTCTTTTATTTTTGTTCTACTTGACTTTCCTGTTTAATGTTTTTTTAAAATGTGTTTAGCATCAGAATATATTCACCTATCTTAATATTGCAAACGCAATACAGTATATTTAATAATCAGACCTTCAAACAAGTCCTCCACCCTCCAACGAAAACGAATTCACAGTAGTTAATCTATCATCTGAAGTAACCGCTCTACTTCATTGTCGAATGTACTGTTAACGCGCGTAGCGTTTGAGCAGAAAACATTCCGCCGGCCAACGCGACCGCGCTACACACGTTACACCATATAGATGTATTATTATTTTTCGGAGGACGAGTAGATTCCCATGTCGCTGTTTGTACTGTGCAAGTAAAATCATCGACTGCTTTGTCTATTTCCTCCTTTGTTTTTAATGCATGTTTTATTTAGATCGTATTTCCTAGGGTTTTTCTATAGTTGTTCCAATTTGTGAAAGCATTGTGTAACGTAGGTGGTCTTTCCTTGTGAATGATATTTTGATTTGAGATAATTCTTGCTACTGCTGTGTGGTCCTATTCAAGGTCTAGGTATGTCCGAACGGAAAAACTTTCTCAATTTATTCCAATTGCAAAAGCTTTTAGATTCCGATTGAGTATCGTATCCATTAGACTGGTTCCTTAAGGGTTTGTTACTTTTGCACCCCGAGAAATGTGCTTGGTGTTGTAGTCGCCTCTTGCAATAAAATTGGTACCAAATGTTTTAAAAAAGTTTGTGTATTTCTCCATTAACATTTGGTGGTGGCGTAGTGGTTAGTGGTCCGTAACTGCCAATACAGTTAGTGGTCCATTACGATCTTTTACAATTAAATTTGTGTCTTGCAGATAATCCTCCTTACAGGGTTGTAAAATATAATGTTTAATGGTATTTTTAATGATTATTGCTGATCCTGCGTGTGTATTACCACTGAGGTGGTTGGTGGCGTATACATTGTACCTGGTATTTTACAATAACTACGGTCTGTGAAGTGTGCTTTCGAAATTAACAATATGCATAACTTGGCTAGATTTAGATATGTCTGGACCTCTAAGATGTGTTGAGATAAACCGTTGGCGTACCATAATATTATTTTATACGATTCCATTTTGTACCTTCTGTAGAAAGTAGTTAAGTGTTGTTAGGAGCAGATTTACTTCTTTTGTTTGTTCGCTTACGAGATTTTTCTTTTCTATCATCATTTTCAACATTACAGTAATGTCTGCATGTTTATGTTGCATGTCATTGTCCCAGATTTCTTCATTCTTGTTCTCGTCTTCTGTTATTCTCGTGATTCGTTCCTTAGTGGCACTCGCATAAGATAAGCCTTCTCTTCTCTACTGCAGCTTTTTGGTACGAGTGTCGTATGATTGCTAGGTATTGTATGGATTATATTTCCTCTTCCAGGCGATAATACACGCCATGCAGCCATTGCAGTTTGCTGGGTGTTTTTCGCTACAGTTTATGCATTTGACATTTTCTTCTCCAATTTTTGTTATACATACTATTGTGTAATGGTTTTCAGCACATTTCACGCATTATTAGAATCGCTAAATACAGGGATCTAATGGGGTCCGGATGTGGCTGTATAGAGAGTGTTTCTAAATTCGTGGGAAAACTCGGAGATGTAAGTAGTAGACAAGAAAATAAACCGAAAACTTCATATACAATATTCTCGGAAACGCTTATTTTGTTAGTTATAAGCGGGTTCATATTTCGTAAAATACCGATATGACAGTAGCCCATCCCCTTTAAAGGACTAGGCATCTCTGGGCCTAAGTGAGCCTCTGACGACTCGCAACGCATGTCGAGAGATACTTCATCAAATGGAAAAGCGTACTTTCTAATTGAAAATACCATTGATATCTATCTACGATTAAGGGGTTGCTTTGGCATTTTTAGAAAGTCGAAAATTTTGCTTTCTCATAAAGGGACATCTTGAACCTGTTTAAATAACGTGGAAAAGATTTCATACTAAAATATTAAAAATCCGACTAGAGTATTAAAGAAGAACGCTGTGTGTGAATAATAACGACTTACCATATGTTTATAATCGATGTTAGAAATGCCCTCCACCCTCACGCAAACACATCTCTAGTCTTTTCCGAAAGGATTCCTGAATTTTCAGAAATATTTCCGGATTCGAAGATATTTCTCCATTCAAACCGAATTTCATTTTTAATATTTTAGTATGAAATCTTTTCCACGTTATTTAAATAGGTTCAAGACATCCCTTTATGAGAAAGCAAAATTTTCGACTTTCTAAAAATGCCAAAGCAACCCCTTAATTGTAGATAAATATCAATAGTATTTTCAATTAGAAAGTATGCTTTCCCATTCGATGAGATATCTCTCGACACGCGTTGCGAGTCGCCAGAAGCTCACTTAGGCCCAGAAATGCTTAGACCTTTAAAAGCTCGAGGCCTCGTCGAAGCCCGGACACTCACCTTAAAGGGGATGGGTCACTGTTACATCAGTATTTTACGAAATATAAAATCGTGTATAACTAACAAACTAAGCGTTTCCGAGAATATTGCATACGAAGTTTTCGGTTTATTTTCTTGTCTTCTACCTACATCTCCGAGTTTTCCCACGAATTTAGAAACACCCTGTAGATCGGGTGTCGCAAAGAAAGTGTATGCGGTAAATTTTATTTTCGTCTGTTCTTAAAAGGACAGACCTATTATTTTAAAATAAATACCCAAAAGGTGGGAAGAGGGGACAACAGTCCGGACTTGGTCCTGAATCGCTCTTGGTCCTTTATCTTAAGGCTGGCCCTCCACTGTCCGTTGAGTCGGTCAGCGACGCTGGCGTCTAGAACAAAGACGGGTCGACGAAGCCGAAACAGTCAGCTATCGAATATTTCGAGCTGAACTGTGAGCTCCCGACTCCAGGCCTCGACGACGATCCTATGTGGAGAGGAGAGCAGTACCTTGCCATAACGCTAAGATAGTGCAGCGGACTGTATTACCGACGTTTCTTCACACTAAACAAATCATCGGTCGATGAACGTACACAGAGGAGGGATCCTCCTTTTCTCTGTTTAACCTACCTTCCAAGAAGGCTTCCCTCGTACGAATCTCGGCTGTCGCTGAGATTCGCGAGCGTAAGACTCACTTTAACTAGCTGCGGTTAGCCTTGGTGGCTGATAATGGCCAGAGGCTCTACCATTCACTGTTCACCACAACGTGTGCATCTATTCGTCACACGTAGGGTGCTGCTAAACGGGTGGCAGATCGCGGGTAACGCAGAGGTGCTGCACTTACGTTAACCCTCTCTGTTGAAATGCCAATTATCAGGGCTGAACCAAGTGGAGGTCTATGGTTGCTCCGCTGACAAATAGCAAACTCAGGGAATCTGGAAAACCACCGATTCTAAGAGTACAGTTAATCGTCTAAATTGTTTTTGCACTACGCTCTCGATACTCTATCGCAAGTATCCCACGTGATAACTGATTAGAGTAATTACACGAGTCGCAGTGGACAGACACTCAGCTTAGAAGCTTTCGAGTTGAAGAGTCTGGTAACCAACCTACTTAAACTCGTCAGGCTTTTCTATTATCGCTGAACTCCTTGCTACCTATCGAGCGATCGGTGCAAGACTGACTTGGACAGACGAGCTCGAGACGCTTGGCGAAAGCGCGGAGCACTCGAAAATCCACTACGCGGCGATTGCTTACCACAGTCTGTCTGTTTCTAATATTACGGTTTCATTTTCTCTCTCTTTCAGGCTCCGATATCCCCATTCGACATCGGGCCTGAGATTCGAACAGCTGATCGAAATCGCTCATCTGTTCGAACATCAACTGTAATAGCTGAAAAACGAGTCATACTTCGAATGCACCGTGTCTGTCGCTGGCGCAACTGAATCTCCTACCGAAGGCTACCTTCGGTCGGTCATGTATGCTAACAGACAACGGTTTTCGCAAACGAGACAAAGACTCGATTGTTACCGCTTTTTAAACACGCATCTAGGAGTTCTAGTGCGATATTTTTGATTATGCCCATGTCTGTGACATCTTTTGTATTGTACTATTTCTTTTTTTATTCATGGAGGTTTCATCGTGATTTTAATGTTTCATAATCTCTCTAGAGCATATATTTCTTTATTACTAGATTTCGGTACTAGATCTACTGTTGGTAATTTTGCCGAAATGATAGCCCTGTAATCAAAATCGTTGCTCTAAAAAAAAAATGACAACCCCTCCACGCTTCGCTAGCCACTACCTGGTTTGTCTACGCTGGGTTATAAAAGTGGTTTCTCGGAGTGATTGAAGAGGCCCCCGTTGTCTTCGACTCGTTCGTGCGACAGTAGCTGAAATTCACCGCCCTGTGTTGCAACGTCTTCCGACAGCAGTTGATATACATAGTAGTGGCTACCCAGCGACATGTGTTCTAAATGTTTTTAGTTTTCTTACACTATGAAGACGATTGATAGAAGTTGTTTCATAACTCTATGTTTAGCATTATATGATAGTTTCGAGGTTTCGTGTCCCACTGTTTCTAATTCTTTCGCAACTGCTTTTGGATCTGTCGTTGGATGCAGATTTCTAGTGAACACACTGAACGATCTATTCTCTTTTAATTGGAATGTATTGAATTTGTTGTACTAGATAACGTCCATCCGTAACTAAGTCGCGTCATTCCAAAGATACCCTAGATAGGCATGTGCAAGCACGGTATGCACTATCAGTATCGATGTTCTTGCCGTTGACGATGTTGCTAATGAGATCATATATGCCAATGTGTGACCCAACAGCGACGCGAAACAGAATTCGATACCGGTGGAATCGAAGATTTCGAAGACGACCACAAACGACGAAAGGTCAGAGCGACCATTTGCACTCTCGTTAACCGTCCAGACACCATGTTCAATAAACGAAAATTTACTGAAACCACCCGCTGAATTTTAATCCTTTAACCGCTCACGAACTCAAAGACCAAATTCCGTACCTCGCCCTGCGAATCACCTCTCGGGATACAACAAATTCTACTCCTAATTCTTCTAATTTTTGTCTTCTTTTTCTGTCATCGTCTATGGTGTCAGTCTAGATTCTAACCGTGTTGTTTCCTTCGAATTTTAGTGTATAGTTAACTACTAATTCTGTCAGCATTTCGACTAATTTTTAAATGTTGTTAACATTAGGTACTACGATCGGTTGTGGTTTTCTTGGTTTTAGTTCTAGTATTGTTCTATTGTGATCTGGTACATTTTATAAAATTTCAAATCTATTGCACATGTTGCTGTTGCTGCTGAAGGTACCTGAATTACCGACTGTAGGTAACGATTCCCAACTAAATTTAGTTTTGCCTTTTTTTAGTATCATTTTTAATGAAACTGGTTTCTCTGATAGAATTGTTGTTTCTCTTTTTCTGTTATACTGAATTACCTCCCAGCAGTCCTTCGAAGTCTTTCTTTGAAATATTCGCTGACTGTGATGATGGCGATTGTATATTCTGAATGTCGAAGTTGCTGTCCATTGCTTGACTTACTATGGTTGCAGCTTATGGAGCGATATCATTACGTGTGGCCTGTGTATTTTGTTGGGATTGTTTATTAGCAGTTGAACTTGGTGCAAGAATGTTGGACTCTTGTGTCGTAAATGTTGAGTTTTTAGGCTATACATAATTAATTAATGCCTGTATGAGCGTAAGCTAGGTGTGTGTTGTCTATGAGTATACTTATCACTGTTAAACAGTGCGTGTAGACTCAGTTTCTTGGTGTACGTGCAATTGCCGTTACGACTTGTATCACAGTAGTTTGTATGTCACAAAAAGATATGAAATCGAAATGAGCTGCAAGTACATAAAGGTGCTTTCCAGCAATGTGCAAAGGAGGCACTATGTAATGTAATGTAAGCTTCGGTGCTTTCCAACTACGCTTAAGATGACACAACTACGCACAGCTAAACTGCTGTGTTAAAGCTGATTATTTAGATAGTAATACGAAATGAGAGACAAAAGCCTGCCTAAAATTAATGTACACTTCATCGACATGATAACGACTACAATTCATTAAGCTGATTACAGTAGAGCAGCTAGCTAGATAACTACATTCTTCTTCGGTTAATATATTGTTTAATAATCATGATAATTTATTGGAAACCATGTTCTCCAATATCTTCAACATAAAGCTTCCTTTACTTATTGGCCTTTAACTGGTACCCAAAAATCTGTCTTCATCTTTAAATTCAGAAGTAAAAAGACCCAATTTTTATTCCTCAGAGAAGATACAAGTTTCAAGATCTAACAATATAACCTACAAAGTATTAGATTCGGTAACATATCCTTCTATCCTTCAAAATTAGGTAATACGATGCTTCATCATCTCATTCATATGCTAATAGTTCATTAAATTGTTGTTTTACTATATCGTCATGTGCAAACAGTTATTAACCATGCACATTAGTCCTTGTGCAGTATTCAACTAATTATTATTATATTCATATTCTTTGGATGACACTGAGTGAAAAATTCAAATTAAACTAAGCAAATGGTTCCCAAACATTTTACAAATAAAAGTTTTGTGTGTTGACGATGTAAATAATTATTAGCAAGGAACCGATTCATTCGCATTTATTTAGGTTACAGAATTGACAGTTCCACAATAGGCTACAACCAACGTTTAAGAGGTATCTAGAACGGGAATAAGACCTCTGTATTTCCACTTTTGGTCGATAGAGGCAGCAATTTCGGGGGTTTTGAGTTAAATTGAGTTAAATTTGAGTTAACTTGTTAAGTTTAGACCTAGTTATTGCTACACATTTCATGTGTTATATGAAATATGGATATGTGTACATAGTTAGGTAGTGCTGTGCGGCAGAGTTGGGCATAATCAATTAAAAATGTAATTACAAATGTAATTGATTATGCAATTATTTCCTTTTATTGCAATTAGAATTTAATTGTGATTAAAAAGTAATTGCAATTACATGTAATTGATTACAATGCAATTTCTATATTAATTATAGATTACTTTCTGTAATCGTCAATCGTTATACACTACAATTACATTGCAATTGTAATTGTAATTGTCTTATAATTACATTTGGTAAAGGGAAATATTGAAAAGGGGGGTTTTTGATGGGTTTTTCGCCATCGACATCTAAACAATCTAAACATCTGCAATATAGTATTCTAGTAATAATTAAAAACAACTGCAAACGCGGCGAGGCACGCGCTGGGCTCGTACCGTTCGTGTGTCACGTAAACACAATGTGGAAAGTTTTCGTCGAAACGTCTTTTTAAAAAAAGTGATTGGAGGCCGTAATAATCGTAACACCGGAATATGAATAGCTTTGACTTATTAACAAGAACTTATGTTCTTAATATATTGACAGTTAAACAATCACTGACTCAGGAGTGCGCCTCCGAGAGATATTTATACTCAGGGGATTGTGATTTCAGTAGAACCGTGTGCAAAAGTATCTAATAGTTCAGGTGGGAACGTATGCAAAGGTATCGTATTGTCCAGGTGAGATGTCATCCGACGCACGTTTCATGTGCGAAAGTGTCCAATAGTTCGATGGGAAGATATCATTCGAAGCACAAGGTATTCAATCATTAATGTGCTATCTGAAAGGGAAGAGGCACGTTACACGTGCATGGACGCGAGGACACGAGAACAGTCAACAGTTACTGTGGTGCCCGCACTGCCCGCTAATCCAAACACCGCACCGAAACGAATTAGTGTCAAAGCGTCGAAAGTGATAAATCATGCAAAGTAATAATACATCTACCGAAGACTTTTCTTTATCTGAAAATATTAATTTAACTGATACTTCAGTTGCATCTACAACATTTCAAGATGAGTTGAACGACGTGGACGATGTGAAAGTGGGTTTCCTGGATGGGACTTTTTTCAAGAAGTTCTTGAAAAATCAACTAGCACGAACATTGTTGCTATATGTAAAAAATGTTCACCAAATTACATCGAATTGAAAGGAGTTAGAAACTGCTCGTTCAATTTTGTTGCTCATTTAGAAAGAAAACACGGAAAAGATGTATTAGAGGAATATCAGACTCATTTAAAAAAAAGAAAGACTTGTGCAGCAACATCAAGACCATCTACATCAATACAAACATATCGTAAATCAGGAAGAAATTCGTACAATTAAGAAAGATTTAACGAAGATTTGATAAAATATTTTGCACATTCCATGATACCTTTACGATGTATCGATAACCCATACTTTATTAAAATATTTTAAAACCTTAAAATCAAAGACTATAATTTAAAAATGATAAGTCGTAGAACGCTAGGGCGTTGTTTA
Source organism: Calliopsis andreniformis (assembly GCF_051401765.1). Taxonomy (NCBI): domain Eukaryota; kingdom Metazoa; phylum Arthropoda; class Insecta; order Hymenoptera; family Andrenidae; genus Calliopsis; species Calliopsis andreniformis. Next base: position 4,694,907 of record NC_135071.1, read on the forward strand.
TCCGATTATTATAAGACTGAAATGCAGGAAATAAAAGAAGAGTTAGATAAGGCAAAATACGTATGCATCACAGTAAACATATGGTCTAGCTGCAGAGGGTGTTTCTTAGGAACAACGGTACATTGGATTAACTCGGAAAATTTGAAGAGGAAATCAAGGGCGCTAGCATGTCGTAAAGTTACTGGGGTGCACGACAATGAGCGCATAACTGAATTATGCAGATAGATATAATAATTACCTTAAGATAAATTTTTAAAATTATGGTTAACATTTACCATTAAAAAATTTTAGTCACGAATGACTATTATAAACATTCTGAAAAACTGGAAAAAATGGTTTGTAGATTCGTATTCATTACGTCGAAATCTATAAGAAATGTTCATTGAAGTTTACATTCAGGAAAAGTTGCATTCAGGAAAAAGACTGCATTGACTGTAGTAATAGTAGTGCGGACAACTCCGACAATGAACTGGACCAAGAATATTTAAATACTTATAGTGACGAAGAGATGACAGCTCTTAATTCTCAGGAGACAAGGTTACCCTTGCATTTGCGATGCTGTTCGCATATATTAAGTTTAATTGCAATTGTAGACGCAAACAAAGTGTTACAAGATAAAAATGCACCATTGTACAATATTCATCGACAGGTTTTGAAAAAATGCAATATTTTATGGAAAAAAGGAAGTCGACCGAAATCTGCAGAAATAATTCAAGATATACTGGGACATGCACTTTAGCCTAGTGAGACTCGTTGGAATAGTCTGTACGATGCTTTAAAAGCAATTCTGCTTATCAAAGACAAATCTGCTGCACTGCACAAAGCCTTAGGCCTAAAAAATTAAATAAAGGAACAAGAATTTGACTACATTGAAGAATATTTGTCATGTTCCAAACCTCTAGCTTACGCGTTAGACATTTTTCAAGGAGAAAACAATACATATTATGGTATTTTGATACCAACTTTATTAGTTCTTAGAAAAAATTTGCAGATATTGAACAAAAAGAATTTCGTGTATTGCAAAACCCTTCATGAACTTTTTATAGAAAGTGTAGAAAAACGATTCAACCATTATTTTAATGTATCAAGCCTGAGGTGATTATTCAGGAGATACATACACGTGTTTAACTAAAACTTGGTTTATTAACAAGTTGAAGTATAAACTACAGAAGTTCGACTCCGACTGTCCGTGCGCCCTAACATCATCCTTTCTTATACCTTAAAAACTAAAGATAGTAACAGGAAAAGGGAAGGATGGAAAGAGGGCTGGAAAACGAAGAGAAAAGCGGACAGAACAGAGAGAAAAGTAAAGAAAGTAAAAAGGGGAAATTTGTCCTGAGCCTCGCACGGATCTGGCCGCCAGATGTGACTGACGATGACCAGACCCGTGCCAATCCTTGGGACACGATGTAGAAAGAATAGGCTGGAAATGGTAAAGTATTAGAAGAAAAGATTAAGAACAGCGAAAATTGAAGAGAAAGTCAGAACAGAAAACGGAAATGGAAATAGAGAAAAAACGACAAGGCCGTGGTGGCAATGCCGAACTGCCACAAGCCATAAAGCAAAAAATGCAGTAATAGCGGCGTTGTCGTATCCACGATTCAAATCTAAATGGCTTTCGTGCATAGATCCCAGAGATCATAAAAAATTAGAAAACTTATTTAACATAGTTGTATCCAAAGAATTTAATACAGAAACAATCAATGTGGATAAAACTCAAAGTAAATCACTTAACGATGAATTGTATAATTTTGATTCGGACTCGGATGGTTGCGACTACAACCAGCTAAGATCGAAAACCGATCTTTCAATTGCTCGGTATTTTGCTGAGGAAGGTTGTGAATTACAGTTATTAGACAGATACCCACAAACAAAAAATGTTTTTTTAAAATATAACACGCCACTATCTTCCTCGGCGCCCGTTGAACGACTTTTTTTGTATGCCATTATGACTAATACTCCGAAAGCTAACAGAATATCAGATGCGATGTTTGAAAAAAGAGTAGTATTATAAGCCACTTTAAATTCTGCAAATAAAGAAATAAGTACAAGTTTGTTTCCGTTTTTTTCTTCTTTTTAAACATCCTAATATCCTTTCTGTGAAAAGTAACTGTAATTATTATAACAATTACAATATATTTGTTAATTCAATTACAATTACAATGTAATTGTGCAAAGCAATTACTATTACAATTAGGATGTAATTGTGCAAAGCAATTAATTGCGCAAAGTAATTACAATTACAATTACAATGTAATTTGTACAATACAATTACAATTACAATTACAATTACAATGTAATTCGTAATTGAATTAACAATTACATTTTAATTTGTAATTGAATTAACAATTACATTTTAATTGTAATTTATAATCTGTAATTAGATTACATTTCGTCCAACTCTGCTGTGCGGTGATTAGTTTAATATAGTGCTCTTCTTTTGTGTACTGTAGAACAATGTCATGAAAGTGTATAAGTGAACCAACCTCGTTTTGTTATATTTATGGAGAAGTGGTCCTGAAATCGGATCGTCGAAATATAACGAAATATAATCGATCCAAAGAACATCTATACCGCCGCTTCATATAAAATTAGGAATTAATATTATTGAGTACTAAACTACTTATTATTAGTTTAGTACTATTAAGCGTTCCTTAGAAAAAACCGTTCATTATTACAGGAAACGTTTAGGTTAAGAATCGATTGTAAGAGATATGATGACATATACTCGATGTTCACTTCACACGTATAATCAATTTTAAGGGGGTACGGTAGTCACGTGACATTTCGAAATTGCCAGGTCGGTATCTGCTATTACAGTTTTCGTTACAGAAATAGTATTATCCACAGACACGTGGCTGCTTGATGAACGCAAGATGGAGCCTTTCTATGATTTCGAATTCGGGAGGTAGCTTAGAATATTTCCCCCTCTACTGCACACACTACTATACGAGCTATGTGTACGTGAACTCGACGCTTCGCGACCGACTTCGGACATTTGCGGAAAGTAGAGAAAGTGCGAATATGAGTCTTACTCTCTCACTCTTGAAACGCCACATTCAACTGTTCAAATCCCTGCAAGCGGCACGAGCCACGCGCGATGTTTCCGATTGCTAAGATATTTTCTGTGATTCAATATAGCACTGAATCGTGTGAATGTAGTGGTATTTATCAAACGACACATGTTATTTGTATGTGTATAACTTTTACAAGTGTCACATTCTAAATACCACTACATTCATATTATTCATTGTTTGCCCACGTCGATGCCTTTCGCGAGATAGACACTTTTTCCAAATATCGTTTTTATATTAATATGAAGATCACGCATATGTGTGCGTGTACATAAGTATACGTATACATATACAGTAATGTTACGGACGAGAACCGCGCCTGGGTCTGGTCGCGGCCCTCGTCCGTCACTGGTAGTCGATTTGGCTTCCTTTACTCTCGGTCGCCAAGATAATTGATGCACGACCGAAGAAGCAAAAAAAAAGGGTTTCGCTCGACCGTCTATGCTCAAGCTCGATGCCCGAAATCAATGACGTTACAAAAGACAAGTATAGCATTAGGGATTAAGAATAGGAAAAATTGAAGTTTCTTATTTGCAAACGGATTTTCACGTAAGTAACACCAATCGATTCCTTGTGCTCTTCCGAAGAAAATGATATCACATACGACATGATTCAGATTATTTATAATAAAGATACTTAATAACTTAATTTGTAGAAAGAGCTTACTTGTCCGTTTTCCGATTTATTATTTCGCTAGATATTATTCATCCTTTTTATATATACATAGAATATAGAATATAGAAGTATATATTATTTTACATATATAAGTAGATACTAATGAAACTCAAACCAATTTTAAATAGAAATATTAATATATATATGTATGTGTGTATGTATATTTTGAGTTAGGTCTGGATTAGGATCGTTGGATTCTAAATACAGTAATAATACGATCGAGGGCCGTTTCGTTCACACGACAAGAGCCGTTACGAGACCCGAGCACGGCTCTCGTCTGTAACATTACTGTATACGTAAATGAACGTGACCTTTCTTTCTATAAATCAAGTTTTATGTATGTTATAAATAATCGGAATCCTGTCGTGTTTAATATCATTTTCATCGGGAGAGCACAAGGAATTTACTGATGTTACGTGCGTGAAAATCTGTTTGCGAGTAAGAAACTTCAATTTTTCCTATTTAAATCCTTAATGCTATCTTTATTTTTTATGGCCGCCTTGTTCTGGTGTATCGAGCTCGTCCGCGATGGTTCCAAGAATTGGTTACACGGAGGCACACATCATACGAGGTAGTGGGGATAGACCGCGGCTCTCGTCCGTGTAGACGAAACAGCTCTCGTCGGCAACATTACTGTATCTACACATCTAAAATCTATTGGCTAGATGAAATTATCTTTCAAATTATTATTTTCAAAGATATGATAGTCAGGTTCACAGGAAAACCATTTCCAGAATTTGGGCCTACTGTTCCTGCAGCAGACCCTCCCGTATTGGTTTGAAGGAACAATGTATGGCATGTGGCACTTGACGCGTAGGCGAGATTTCCTGCGGTGCTCTCTACTCGAGCAGATTTTCCTGTGCTGAAAAACACTAAATTTTCGTATCCAATATCTCGAAAACCATTTGAAAACAGATACATAATTTCTATGTCGTTAAATTTACCTTGAAACGCACTACAAAATGATTTGAAAAAAAGTATATAGTTCAATTTAAAAAACTAAACTTGATTATCGTATCTTTGAAAATAATAATCTAAAAGATAATTTGTTATAGCCAATAAATTTTCCCCCTTATACCATGCAAATGACATGTAAACACTTTTTTAATTTTGTGTGTTTCTTTTTTGTGTGTTACGCGGGACACCCTGTATGTATACATAAGTGGTAACGCGCTAGGTTAGGAGCGAGCGATGCGATATACGACACGAGCCGAACATGACCGAGTGTTACTCGAAATCGCAACAGCTAATCGACGGTATTGAGATATTTCAATTCCCTATGCATGTCTCGTGGTGTATCCAAACGCACACGACTGTTTTGAATATACATACATGTGATCTACTGCATTTATTTCTTCATTATACACAATGTAACTGTGACATCAGACGTGTATAGGATCTCACAATCTCACCTCGTAACCGTAATGAAATGATGAACGTCAAGATGCACGGATCCTATACCTGTCATCTATGACTTTACCATTGATCGAGTTCGGATCCCGTTCAAACCTGCAACTTTTTTTTTATTCTACAAGTAATTTTAATATACAATTCCAATCTTTATATAAATTTGATTTTATATTATTATGACTCAAATTATTATTTCATTCCATAAAAGACTGGTTGTAAAAAAATGAGAACGATGCAACTGTGTTTTATGGCTATGTGTGTGGCTAAAATATGAATTATATTTTCTACAGTATTTTATAAATGAAGTAATATATGAAGCGAGGAATTCTAAAGTTAAAAAGCTACTAAAAATTATGTATGAAATAAAAAAGTCACAGATTTGAACCTGCATGATAGCAAAAGACGGGCTCCGTATTCTTGTCTTCTCGGGCTTTCGTAAACATGTCTGGACAAATGAAAATATCGCGCGCGGTTTGTGTCGTTTGTCGGCAACTTGGACAGTATTTAAAGAGCGAGAGAGTAAGGTTCACTTTACACTTGCGTTCTCTTTTGACTTTTCGAATATGGCCGGAGTGGCCCGAAGCGCCGAGCTCACGTACACGCGACTCCTAAGGTGGTGTGTGTAGTGGAGGGGGAAATTTTCAGTAACTCGCATCGTTAATTTGGGTATCACAGATTCCGATTCCACATCGGCAGTCTTTCAAATTAGGCGTCGCCTGGTTTGCAAATGCTCAACTAAATTTGTCACATTTTTTGCTCTGTTTTATCGATAACCCAGCCAAAAGCAATACTGTTGTATGGTTTTACGGCCTGACACTTTTCGTCCTTATATGAGAACATTTTGAACTGGGAAAGGGTTCATTCGATAGAAAAAAGTACAACGCAGCGCAGTCAACTCGCGATTTCGATCAAAACACTCTCTAAATTACATAAAAATGCTTAAATTTCCATACCTGTCAATGGTAGATTTTTGCTCTACTTTACAACACTCGTATTACTAAATATCAGTAGAATTTCGTTAAATCGCGAGTTGACTGCGCTGCATTGAACTGTTTTCTTTCGAATGAACCCATTCCCAGTTTAAAATCATCTCATATAAGGACGAAAAGTGTCAGGCCGTAAACCCCTGTTTTTGCCTAATTTTGTCGGTAATATCGCCGCTCTGACATATCTGATCGTACCCCCTTAAGCACTGCTCTGCTCAAATTGATCCTTAAACCTTCAGCTAAGAAATGCGTTTTTCAAAAAGATAATCAGATATCGAGAATATTAAAAAGAATAATGTTAATCATAATGTACACCGCTTCGAAAAATATTGAGCAATGCGACAGGCTCCCAGTGGTATCCATGCTCTTTCGAGCAGCTACGAGCGACGTCTGTTCTGGTTAATTTCATTTTTATAAATGATACCGTTCACATTAACGCAACAAATTTTATACTAACATAACGCGTTCAAATGTATAGTACAGTCATGTCATTTACACTATCAGAAGCTTGTATCCTCAAAACTATGAAAATGGTGTAGTAATCAAAGCAAAAAATAAGACCTACATCGATCCAAAGTCAAAAATACACAAACAATTTTAAGAGTACTCATAATTACCTCAGCAAAACCAGTCTACTCTTAATACAATTCCACAGCCATATCAAAATTAGATTGAGGTATGGAAAACTAATACTGTCTGTGTTCAATTTAACTGTAGGTGTTGGTGTAACACGCTATAACTGATTTTTTTCCCCCTACATTTTGGTGGGGGGGGATGTCGTACGGAACCGAATACACGGATGATATCGGATATCATTTTTTGTTTTTCTCCCGCAGGAAAAACGTTGCAGTATACCTGAAGGGGCTATGATCAGATATGTCAGGGCGGTGACATTACCGACAAAATTAGGCAAAAGCAGAGGTTTACGCGCTGACGCTTTACGTCCTCATATTGAAAGATTTTGAGATGAAAAATGGCTCATTCAATAAAGCAAGGTTCAATCTAGTCCGCGATGGTCATGATTTAATCAGATTCTGCTGATGTTCAGTAATATGAGTGTTGAAAGTAATGTAAAAATCGACAAATTCACAGCCATGAAATCTAAGCATTTTTAGCTAATGTAGAGATTGTTCTAAGCGAATCATGACCAGCGCGGGCTAGATTGAACCTTCCTCTATCGAATGAGCCCTTTTCTAGCTCAAAACCTTTCAATATAAGGACGTAAAGCGTCAGCGCGATTTGGCAGTGCTTTTTGCCAGGTTAGAGATAAAACAGACTAAAAAACTGACAAATTTAATTCCGCTTGAACGCACCAGGTCGCGCTTAATTAGGAGGCCCGTGCTGCCCTGAGTTGTCACACGAGTTTCGAAAATTTGAGGCACCACTACACATGCAACTATACGAGCTCTGTGTTTCGTTCATGTCCCACAAGAAGTCCCATGAAAAGTCATTCCAAATGACATTGTGAGGTTCGAACAGAAAGTGAGCTCGGCGGTTCGGACCGCTTCGGACGGCTTCGGAAAGAAGCTTGAAACGCTTAGGTCTAAGTCACCGGCAAGCACAACGAGGCACATGCAGTCTTTTTGATATTATAGATATTTTCACTTTTCGACGTCGGCGTCGACGTCGCCGTCGCCCTCTAACCGCACCGAAATATCAAATTCCAGTATTTCGACGAAGCTACACCCTGAGAAGTCACGTTGGAGGGATGCGAGAGCACAAAGAAAGAGACTTCGGAAAAAATCGTCATTATCGATCGTATTTTCGCCACCGAACTGTGTAACATCTTGTTCTTATTTACGGAATGCCGCAGAACGTTTCAAAATAATCGGTTGTTTGCCATTAAAAGGGAAAGTGCTCGTTTGGTGAAGTGATCAGTGTTTGTGACCGCGAAGTGTTGTATATGCAAGGTGGCTCCTTGTGGTGTCGTATACCTGTGATTAGCGCAACCTGGGCATCATCACCCAATGACCGGGATCGGCACAGTGACCCAATGGAGCAAGTGTTCAAGCAGCAGGTGAATTCTTCTCCGAATGGGTGAGTTTTACCGATAATAATTACTCATATTACTACAGTCATATTATTAATTTCAATTTATTTAAACATTTTTTGCGTTGGTCCGTCATAATTAAAAAAATAAAAATCAATGTTTCCGTACTTTTTACCGATTACAGCAACTAATACGTCCAATTTTTGTTCATTCATTGTGAAATAAGTATTTTTGTAGTGTTTTCAATGTTTTAATACACAGTAAAATAACGTACAATCCGTAGGAACTACGAAAACATTGCTTTTTATTTTTTTTACTATAGCATTACTTTTCTAAATCGGCATTTTGAAACTCTGTTTCCTCGTTTTTTATGTTTTACAACTTTGTTAATTATTTTAAAAATCTGAAAAAATATCCATAGTATGTGTTGCGATAGCTAACGTGTCTCTGATTTTTTTCATAATTTTCCATCTAATAGTTTAAGAGGAATTGAGCAATAACATAGAGATATTGAGTTTCTTGTCCAAGACACGGGCACAGCACGTAGTGAACGCTACGCGTAGCTTGTGCTGTCACTGGACGGCCGTCCGTCCGCTATAGGCGCTCTCTGATTGGTCGATGTTTTTCGTTAATAACTCGTTAACAAAGCTTCAGAGAACATTTTTGCAAAGGAAAAGGGTGTTTAGAATCACCCCAGGAATCTGACCTTTTCGGCTCCGCCACCTTATACGGGACACTCTGGATGTATATAACATAAATGTCTTTTTATATTCATTTACTTTTGTTATTATTACTCGAAAATGTTATATTTCTCTGTTTTTGGTTCTAATAACACTATAAGGTACTGAATAAGTCATAATACAAGCGAACAGTTTTTTACTGATGCTTATGCATATATTGATAAAATATATCTTATAAAATCCAATTTACGTTTAAAAAATCAGTGAATGATCTATTATTCGAAATCACAGGAAAAGTATATTCACATTGTGATGTGTCACATACCACGGGTGAACACATGAGATTCGCACGAATATTGATGACAAGTAACTAAACATACATTTCCGACTTTTTCTGAATAAAATGAAATTAAAAATAAAGTTAAATTGTAATAGATGAATTAAAAAAAGTTTAAAACAATTTTTAAATAGTTAGAACAAATTAATGTAAGTCAGATTACAATATGCTGAGGTTTGACACACGACGCGGCAGTTATATATCGCGCCACAACATGGCGCATGGCGCTGTGTTCGCTGAGCGATGAGCGCTCTAACGGGTTTTCTGTTTCTGTTCTAGAAAGCACGCCGTTGCGTTGAATAACATTTTTCATTATATTAAACTATATCATAATCAACACAATAAAATGAATTTATATATTCATATATGATTTATATATTTATATATGAATTCATATCTAAAAACTTATTTGAAGTAACATTTTATACTCGTTTTCAAACAGTTAAAGTAAAGAATTTAAACTTACACTACATTTTACACGTTATTTATATATCCCCGGTATTACCCACGGCTGTAGGGTAGAACCGAGTAATTGAATACTTTCAAAAAGTTTGTTTTTTTTTGCGAATTAAATCATTTTTTCGCAAAAGGACTTCCATTACTTGTGTCTGTAAGATATAATTAAGGAATACATTAGGTACTTTCCCCTGTTATTGAGTTAAAAAAGTTACAGAGAATGTTCCATTATAATCTTTTTGTTATAATAATATCATATATTATAATATTACATAAGAAATTACAATTTCTAGAGAAATTACAATATCGTAAATGACTTCAAAAATTGTCTCACAAAATATGTTGTGCCTTGATGTAGTTAAGAAGAAAATAACACATTAAGTTTCATTTGAATGGGAAGATAACATAATACTTACAGTTAATGCAAACTTTCCAAAGACATTATGAAAATATACTTAAAATATTACCTCAAAATACTCGATCGTTGAGAAATTGTCTGGACACTGATGCATGCTAATAGGAAGAAAAGAAGATGACGCTGATTTGCAGAACGAACTACCTCGACAAAATTGTATTTCCAATTTTGATGTTCTTAATGTATTATTTGACTGCATACTGCTTTTTAGCTTTTCTAACATTTCGAGTTTTAACTGTAAATCATAAATAGAATTAAATAAGTATAAATATTTCCTTGTTATACATTCAGTTTAATACAAAAGCTAAAAAAATTTCGAATCCAATATCTGAAGTTACACTCAAGTGATACCATTATCCAGGGTGTTTCAAAACAATTCGACATAACTTTAACGGGTAGTTCTAGGTACCAAAATAAGACGAAAATCAAGAATAACAATTTCGCGTTTGAAGCTTCGTATGTTGGTTATCAGCGTTTAAAAATCTGATGGAAAGTACCAGATACAGAGACGCGCCGAGGCCTCGAGCAGTGGTTACCCGAACAGCAGTATGACATGGACACAGGGGAGTGGAGAGGTCACTCATCGTCGAACAGCTGACGGGAAATGTTACGATGCTCGACAAGGCTATAGGATCCAAAGTTCAGTTAAAATTGATGAATATCACTGAATAACAATAATCTTCTCTACTCATTGCAAAAAAAAAAAAACAATCACTATAAGATAGAAAGGGTTAATATGTTTACCTTCATGTAAATTGTTTGTTCACTTCATACATCCACATATTACGGTTCTCCCATTTGCCAGTATTGAAACACCTTTAGGATATGCCGTGAATCATATAATGAATCTTACACGCTAATTGATAATAAATTTTATTTAAGTAGTATATTGCATAATTTGTTGCGAAACAAGTACTGAGTTACCACGTAAAAGCCGAACTGAACTCATCGACGGTCAGGATTGTTTTGCTGTTCCAAGGCGCCTCAACACTCAAAGGTCCTTGCAGAACAACATGTTTGGGTTTTCCCGAACGTTCCAAGGGATAAAAAGCACGTTTCCCTTGAAACGTTCAGAACAACAACACGTTGTCACACTAACTCCTGCTGCACATACACTATGGGTTTGGTTTCTATCTTTTCGTAGGAAACAGTGTACGTCCGACTACATCAATCCCTTACTAGTAATAACGCAACATATAAAAAACAAGAATGAAAACTTCTTATAAACGTGTACATAAAAAACACCTAGTAAAATTTAAGCATTGTTTTACATTTAAAAAACTAACACTATATAAAGCTAAGATATAAAGTATACATGAATATGTATTCAAGGTGTCCCAAACTAAGTGCGGGAGCCGGAAATGGGAGATTCCTGGGGTAATTTTAAACAACATTTTCCTTTGCAAAAATATCCTCCGAAGCTTTGTTAACAAGTTATTAACGAAAAACCCCTACCAATCAGAGAGCGCGAATAGCGAGCGCTCGGCCGACCACTGACAGGGTACAAGCTACGTCGAGCGTCTGCTATTCACCGTGCTCGAAGGTTGTACAAAAAACTCAAAATGTTTACGTCAATGCTCAATTTCTCCTAAACTATTGGACGAAAAATTATGAAAAAAATTAGGACCATGTTAACTATTGAGACACACATTATAGAATTTTTTCAGATTTTTAAATTAATTATCCAAGTTTTAAAAAATAAAAAACGAGGAGAAAGAATTTTAAAATGCCGATTTAGTAAAGTAATGCCATAGTAAAAAAAAATAAAAAACAATGTTTTCGTAGTTCCTACGGATTGTACGTTATTTTACTCTGTATTAAAACATTAAAAACTGTATAAGAATACTTACTTCATAATGAATGAACAAAAATTGAACGTATTAGTTACTGTAATCGGTAAAAAGTACGGAAACATTGATTTTTATTTTTTTAATTATGACGGACCAACGCAAAAAATGTTTAAATAAATTGAAATTAATAATATGACTGTAGTAATATGAGTAATTATTATCGGTAAAACTCACCCATTCGGAGAAGAATTCACCTGCTGCCTCAACACTTGCTCCATTGGGTCACTGTGCCGATCTCGATCACTGAGGCATTATGCCCAGGTAGCGTTGATCGCAGGTACAACAGCACAAGTAGCCACTTTGAAATTACAACACTTCGTGGTCACTAACACTGATAACTTCACTAAACGAGCACTTGACTTTTTATTGACCGCCAACCGATTATTTTCAAACGTTCTGCGGAATTCCGTAAATAAAAACAAGATGTTACACAGTTCCGCGGCGAAATTACGATCGATACTGACGATTTTTTCCAAAGTCTCTTTCCTCGTGTCCTCGCATCCCTCCTGCGCGATTTCTCGGGGTGTAGCTTCGTCAAAATACTCGAATTTGATTTGCTAGTTGACACCAAGAAGGTTGGATCTTCCTCGGTTACTTTTTTTAGTGGAGGTGGTAGTCTCTCCTTCGAGTCGAAAAAGTCACAAGCAAATTCATGGGGAAAAGCAAAGGCATATCGGATTAGCGTAGGAGACAGCAACGAGTGTCTCGCAGATATGGCCGTTTATGATCACAGGTATTGCCTAGCCTAGTTCAAAGGAGCAATTCGTACCCGAGACCAAAGGCCGCGAGGGTCGCGTCGTGCTTACCATGGAAGTCCTTTCGATGCATTCGGACGGATGAAATATGGAATTGGCCGTTGTTAAAAACCGAGTTGGGGAAACCCTTTTGCCCTTAAACATTTGGTCAACAAATGTCTGGCAGAGACTAATTCGTCGCTGCATTGGGGGTTAAATACATCAATTGTATTCAAATCCCCTTAACTATTACGATGTCTGCGTCTTGTGACCGAGCCCTGTTTTTTTATCACGCTGCACGTGTAGTGACCGTACATTTATTCTTATTGTTTGCCCTGTTGTCTTTCAAAATATTTTTATGAAACAAAATCGAAAAAATAAACAGATATTCGTTAAAATATTCCGAAGGAAAAAAAGTATTGCCATTGTATTGAATTTAATTTCCAAGTGGTTTATAAAGGAGGTCCTGATTTTACATGTACCTAAATGCATTTACGTGCATGTAAAAGATCCATCAAATCTTTAATACATGGGTAAGCCTCCCCTATAGGTCGAAAGGTTTACGAAAATTAGGGAAGCGAGAAACAAACATCGGATGATCACTGTGTGTGTGTGCCGTAATAAAATGCATGCCAGTCGCAGGACTCTGATATTGAAGTAACTAAAGAATAAAAATACAATTGCCGTATTTTCTCCTCATCGACGAGTTTGTATGTCTATGCGAGACATCCGTTGACCAAATGTTTAACGTTCAGAAGCTTTCCCCAACTGGCGTTTTAACAACGGGCAATTCCATATTTCATCCGTCCAAACGCATCCAAAGGACTTCCATGGTTAACGCGACGCGACTGTTGCGGTCTTGAGTCTCGGGTACCGACGGCTCCTTCGAACTTGCAGGGCAATACCTGTGATCATAAACGGCCAAATCTGAGAGACACTTGTTACGGCCTTCGCTTTTCCCCATGAATTTGCTTGCGACTTTTTCGACCCGAAGAAGAGACTACCACCTGCACTAAAAAAAGTAACCGAGGAAGATTCAACCTCGTTGGTGGCAATTCACAAATCAAATTCGAGTATTTCGACGAAGCTACACCCCGAGAAGTCGCGCTAGAGGGATGCGAGGGCATAAGGAAAGAGACTTCGGAAAAAATCGCCAGTATCGATCGTAATTTTACCGCTGAAGTGTGTAACATCTTGTTTTTATTTACGGAATGCCGCAGAACGTTTCAAAATAGTCGATTGTCGGTCATTAAAAAGTCAAGTGCTCGTTTAGTGAAGTGATCAGTGTTAGTGATCGCGTAGTGTTGTAAATGTAAGGTGTCTTCTTGTGGGCTTGGATACCTGCGATCAGCGCTAGCTGGGCATCATCCCCCAATGATCGGGATCGGCACAACTAATGGAGCAAGTGTTCAAGCAGCAGGTGAATTACTCTCCGAATGGGTGAGTTTTACTGTTAGTAATTACTCGTATTACTAGAGTCATATTATTAATCTCAATTTATTTAACCATGTTTTGTCTTGGTCCGTCATAATTAAAAAAATAAAAATCAATGTTTCCGTACTTTTTACCGATTACAGCAACTGATACGTCCAATTTTCGTTCATTCATTATGGAATAAGTATTATTGTACAGTTTTCAATGTTTTGATACACAGTAACATAACGTACAATCCGTAAGAACTACGAAAACATTGCTTTTTATTTTTTTTTACAACAGTATTACTTTACTAAATCGGCATTTTGAAACTCTTTTTCCTCGTTTTTTATGTTTTACAATTTTGTTAATTAATTTAAAAGTCTGAGAAAATTCCACAACATTTGTCGCGGTAGCTAAGGTGTTCCTAATTTTTTTCATAATTTTTTGTCTAATAGTTTATGAGAAAGCAACACTAGCATTGTCTTTTTTTATAGAACTTGGCTAATAACTTAAAAATCTGAAAAAATTCCACAATATATGTCGCAATAGTTAGCGTGTCCCTAATTTTTTTCATAATTTTTCATCCAATATTTTAGGAGAAATTTGGCAATAACGTGTAAAGGTCTTGAGTTTCTTGTACAAGCCTCGAGCACGGTGAGTAGCAAACGCTCCGTGTAGCTTGTGAGCTGTCGTTGGTCGGCCGAGCGCTCGCTATTCGTGCTCTCTGATTGGTCGGGGTTTTTCATTAATAACTTGTTAACAAAGCTTCGGAGGACATTTTTGCAAAGGAAAATGTTGTTTAGAATCACCCCAGGAATTTCTCATTTCCGGCACCCGCACTTAGTTTGGGACACTCTGTATATAACACACGACCTAACACACTATAAAATGTATTTGAAACGTATAGCATAATACGCCTTACACTTATATAATATGATATAAAATAATTTTTAGTTAAAATTAGCTTGAAACCAATTGGAAAATCTAACACTCCTACCAGATTGTATTTGAAAACGACTTCCTATTACTTACAGATCATCTTTGCTGCTCGTACTATCTGTTCATCATTATGTAAACCATCTGTAACTAAGTAAACATCGTTTCTTAATAATTGGTGGTTCTAACGTCAATCGAAGTAAAAGCGAGTTTTAATCTATCAATAGAAACATTGACATATTTTCCAATAATATCAATAACGAAATTCTTGTCGCCACGTAGTAAAACCTTAAATGGACCGTCATAAGGTGGTTGCAACGGTTCTTTTACAGCGTCATGCCACAGAAATGCATACGGTGTTGTGGCGAGTTCCTTAACCTTTCTATACTCGCGCGTCGGTCTCTCAGACCGATGAAATGCATATTCTAATTTTTTTTGAAAATAGGGAAGCGAGCAATCTAAATCATTCAGTACCTTCCTATGCTCGAGGAACTAATAAGTGGCCTATGGTCATTTTTTATAGTTTAATAAATGTTACTGGGATTAATTCATATATTACATATACGGAAAACCATTCGGATCTGTCGGAAATCTTTCTACTATACCATTTGCTTGCAAATGATATGCTGTCATTCTCAGATGAGTTGCACCTATTAAACACGACAATTGTTTAAATAAATATGATTCGAATTGACGTCCTTGATCAGTTGTAATTTTTAACGGTTTCCGCGTCGGTCTCCGCAATCAGTACCACCTCTGGCTAGTAAGAAGAACGATCAATCGCGTCAAACAATATCTACATCCCTTAGATATTGGCAAAGCTCTTACAAGGTCAATATGGACGTGCTCAAATCTAACTGAATTTTTAAAACCTGTAATGAGAGTTACAACGTGTTTTGTGATCTTTGCTCCCTGACAAGCAATGCAATGTCGTGCCCATTCACGACAATACTTATTTACCGCTGGTCAAACAAAACGATGGGTCATTAACTTCTGTGTTACTTGAATATCCGGATGGGAAAGCCCGTGCACGAAGATAAAGACCGCTCGCCGTAGAAACACAGGTATAAAAAGTCTAACTGTATCACTATTCATATCACAATGCAGAGAAACACTGAAACCAGGAAAATGAGCTCTTACGACACAGTACGCTCGTATTAGAATTTAAAATATTTCGAAGCTCTACATCCTGCTTTTGTACTTCTTCAAGTGTTTTATAATCAGGAGGTGAAGTAATAATTTTAATTCGCGAAAATACATCCGCTAAACTATTGTCAATACCCTTAACATCTCTAATATCAGTTGTAAATTGGCTTATGTAATCTAGGTAGGTGAAAAATTAACAATAATGTTAATTGGTGCAGCTGGTTTGGGATGTGTTAAAATTGTAGCCTTTGCAAATCGGTTTTTCACGTCTACAAAAACCTTCTCTAATGTCTCCGTGTGTGATACAAATGGGTTGCTCTTCTCCACATCTTTCAACAGATCATTCAAAGGTTTCACAAGTTTCGTCACGTAAGGTATACAGTGGCCCACGAAAGTATTCAAACGTTCGCTATTGAAACTTTATACAACCAAAATATACATGTTACACTTAAGTTTTGAGAGTAATGTTATAATTACTGTAAAGTACAAGTGTCGAGATTGCTTATACAAAATCTGGAGTAAATCGGGCAATGTTTGCAGAAGTTATAAATAATTCATTGTAAGAATGTACTGGAACAAGGTCACAAAAGTATTTGAATGCATAGAGATCAAGTGAGTAAACAATGTTGTGTTGCGCAAAATATAAACATTGCTGGATTCAGTTGCTTTAAAGGCATCGTATAGTAACTTTTGTGCGTCGCTGCAAGTAATACTAGTTTGTGTAATGATAATGAGTTAAAAAAAATTGGAAACGCAGATATACCAAAGGAAATCAGTATTAAAAATACACAAGGAGAGAAAGTTGTATAGACAGATTGCTGAAATTGTAGGAAGATGTGTGTCTACAGTGCATTATAATATAAAAAAAAAAAAAAAACGAAGAAGCGTTAGTAACTAAGCACTGTACAAGTCTGCCCAGACAATTAAACAGTAAAGAAGTTATTATTATACGCAAAATAAAAGAGACACAAACATTTCGCGGCTACAAAGCTCATTTAGCTAATTGCTGATAACTTTAAAAAGGAAGCTCATCCTACATTATGACGTAGAATTTTGCGGAACAATAATTTTCATGATAGAATTCCACGGAAAAATCGATTGATTGACAAGAAGAATCAGTCTAAGCGTTTAAAATTAGGAAAAGTACGTTAATAAAGATGATGCATTTTGGGATAATATTATGTTCTCTGATGAAAGCAAATTTAATATATTTGAATCGAATGGACGTCGTTATATTTGGAGAAACCCCAATTTAGAAATGAATATTAAAAATTTACGTTCTATCCGTTGCGACGTAATCGTCCCGCCGAGCTGTATTCGGGGTAGGACGAGCGTGCAGGATCAGATCGCCACGCATCCCACGCTTTGATTTTTACCGCGGGCGCTAGGTATCTTGCGAGTACAGGCGTGGAACGCGCCTCCCGTTTTTAAAATTATGGCCCAAGCTAGCTCTCAGCACTGGGAGGGGCGAGATTCTTTCAGGCGCGGGATGAAGAATGTATCTAGGATTTTGGGTTCTTACGACGAAAACGCCGGATGAAACACGGTTTTCTGGTAAAATATGATATGTATTCTAACGAGAAACGTACAGACTTTATGCGAGGTTATTACACGTGATGGTCCGCTACATGGTGTCGCGGGAAGGTACCCGTTTCTCGCTTAGGGGATTGCGTGACAATGGTTCACGGGCGACGGCGAAGCCGAAACGCACGTTTTGGCACGTGTAAGACAACCGACCGCACGGTTGCGGTTACGGTGGCTCGAAACCAGCAGGCCGAAGATATTTCCGCGACAACCGTTTGCGTTCCCGCCGCGAAGCCGAGGACTCAACGTTCATCCGAGTCCACAGGTTCACAGGTAAACCCGCTCGCGACACCTTTCTTTCTGCCACACGGCCTACGTGACCACCAGGAGTCGGTCCTTTCGTACTCTCGCGTTCGAACTAAGATGTTCTGAATCGGGAAAACAATGGGGGAAGACACATAACCTGTAACCCACTCAGCGTTCCGTACAAGAAGAAGGCCGAGATCGCTGCGTGCGGCAGAATCTCGACACGCGACGCTTTCCCCCTCCGTGCCCTCGATTGGCTCGCTCGTGACACGCGACCTTGCGACCAATTATTAGCGACACGGTTCGAATTGCCATCGATGATTGGCAGGGACTCATTAAGTCCCCCTGGGACTTTTTTTGCAGCAACGAACCGAGGCGTAGTAGTAAACGCTGTGCTTTCGGTCCTCTGTGGCATCGTCTGCCCACGAGAATGCTCCCGTAGCAGCATCCCTACACCTCTCCGCGGACTTCTCTCCCGGCACACGAAGCGAGGTGACTAATCGCGCGGTGTCAGCTGTTTCCCATTATTCGGTGTGTCCTCGTGCATCCTTGGTGCAGTCCTTCCATCGAGCATCCTCTCTGAGTCGGCTTGATGGGCCACGACAGCCTCCCACTTTAAGCGTCTCTTCACTCACCGGGCGGAGTGACCCTGGAGCGGCTGGTACCCTGGACGCTTCCCGATTCCGAAGATCCGCCGCAAGAGTCCGCTCTGATGACTGCGATGTTGTTTAGTCCCTGTCTCCTGCCAATGCCCTCATCTAGGCTGCCGAGATAACCGAGGTCGCTTACGCGTAAAATAGATGTTAGTAACACGTTAGACTCCCGATGGTGTGCACTAAAGGCCTCTCTTGCTCCAGGAAAGATTCGCTTTGTAACTGGCACTGGTGCCACGTCATACCGTAAAGCACAGTGTTGTTTTTATTGATGGCATTTTGGATAAATACAAATATTTAAACATGTTATTGTATTTAAACATATAATAAGGTATTGTTGTGACCCGTGAGGCGATTCGCAAGACAAGGTACAGGATTTGGTCCTTGGGTTCGTGAGCGGTTAAAGGATTATAATCCACCGGGTGATTCCAGCAAATTTTCGTTTATTGAACAAGGTGTCTGAACGGTTAGCGAGAGTACACGTGGTCGCTCCGACCTTTCGTCGTTCGTGGTCGTCTTCGAAATCTTCGATTACGCCGATATCGAATTCTGTTTCGCGTCGCTGACGGATCACACATTACCATACATGGTCTTGTTAGCAACATCGTTGACGATGGAGATGTCGATACTGATTTTGCACAACAAGCTTGCACATGCTTATCCAGAACGCTTTTGGATTGACGCAACTATGTTACGGATAGGCGTTGTCCGGCATAACAGTATGTATAATAAATGTTGCTCGATTACCTTTGTGACCCTATTTCAGTACATCCTTACAACGAATGTTTTCTAACTTCGGCAAACATTAACGAATTTATTTAAAATTTTGGATAAACAGTCTCGACTTGTATCTTGTATCTTACAGTAGCTATAACATTACTTTTAGTAGTTAAGTTTAATCTGTATATTTTTATTGCTTAAGGTTTCAATAGCGAGCGTGCGAATACTTACGTGAGCCACTTCAAATCGTCGATAGAAATTAATTATTCCCAAAAATTTTTTCGAGAACTTGATTGTCGCAAGTTTTGAAAAATTTACTATCACCTTTACACCCTCTGCCAAAGATTTTATTGCATTTTAGCTGACAGTATATCTTGAGAACGTTATATCATTTATTCCAAAAACACATTTTGTTGGATTTATAACAGTCCCACACTGATTTAAGCACTCGAAAAGCATTTTAAGATGTTTGTTATGCTCTACTTCACCTTTAGACGCGATAAGAAAATCATCAATGTAAGTGTATACGAAATTTAGTCTGCGAATTACTTGGTCAATGAAACGTTGACACGTTTATGCAACATTTGCTTAACCAAACGACATGAAAATAAACTCAAATAACCTAAATGGGGTTGTTATTGCTGTTGTAACGCCCCACGACTCTGTCTCTGTCTCTTCCTATTTCACTCTATCTCTCTCTACTATCGCTGTCTCTCTCCATCTTATTGTAAACATATCTATCTCTTTCTATTTCTATCTTATAACTGTATAATAGCGCGTATTCTGTTATCCAATTACTAATAAACATTTTTGTATTACGACACACATTATATATTATAGATTTTAATTACATTCTCATATAAGTACAGCATATTTCGTACGTTTTCATATTAAAACAGTCACTATTAGAATAAGAGCGCCATTAGAATTAGAACAACTGCGCATGTGCGAACTCCGACTGGCGGGTATATAAGGAGCTGCGAAAGCAGCAGGAACACACTTCTCTCTGGCATCAGGTTCCGAATAGACGAAGATCTGGGAGGCAGCTGAGATACTCGTCCAGTGAGATCGAGACCGCTCCTTTAGGGGTAGCGACCGTTTTCCAGAGATCAAGAGTATTCGATGCTCCTTTACAGGTTCAATCTTGAGTAGCTTTATGACAGGTGCACTACGACGATTCTAAGCAAGTGCAGTACGGGCAACATCTTGGAGGTAGCTGAGATACTAAAGATCGAGACCGCTCCTTTAGGGGTAGCGACCGTTCTACCAAATAGTAATTGATGCTCCTTTAATATAGAGTTCGTGCTTGCCGTAAGCAGACGAATCGCTTGCCAACAAGCGCTAGAAGCCATTCTAAGTCGGACGCATTTCTAAGACCGCTCCTGAAAAGTCTTTTCTCTAAGGTAGCGACTGATGTAGAAAAGATAACGAAGGGCTTACGGATGCTTAGGCAATCAAGCAAAGATTATATGTTTCATGAAACCTTGAGACCGCTCTTAGGTTATAGCCATCTATAACTTCGGCAGCGACCAGGGCATACGAGACAAGATCTATTGCACACACACACACACTTGCACTGCGTATCGTCTAATACAGAGGATCCTCTACCGCAATTAATACGGATTAATAATTAATAACAGCATAATTACTCTTATTCACGAATTTTAAGCATAGACACATAACCTAACTCTCGCGTTATCGAGATAAATAATAGAAGTATATCGCATAACGATTACAATCAACATAACCTCGTCTGTACATAATAATTAACCTTATTTGTTCTTACAAATATTTAACGAATTAGAATAGGCATTAGTATTGTATTTACGTTAGAATTAGAATAGGGTTTTACTGAATAAATTATTGTCAAGAAAGATCTAAGCTTTGGATTTTAACTCCTTAACCGCACGCCACACGAACCCCACTTTTCGTCCATCAGAAAGCCGCTCTTCCATGGACAACGTAGCATCGCTTTAGGGACGTTACACTGTTTTTTTGGAATCAGGTAATGCTACAAAAATTTGATTGTAAGCACAGACTATCTAAGACTAATCAGTCTTAGAAAAAACACGAGGGTGTGGGCTTACCTGTCAGGGATGGTGCGGGTATTAAGAGTCCGATAATCGCTGCATGGTCGCATCGATTTTCCGCCCTTTTTTACCACCGGATATAACAGTGGGGCCCATGGGCTTTTCGAAGGACAAATGATTCGTTGTCTCAACATCAGGTCAAATTCGATCTTCACTGCTTGGAGTCGATCCGATGCAAGTGGCTTTGGTTTATTATGCACAGGTGATCTAGGGGTGGTTTCAATGTAGTGCTCGATATTATGCTTAATATTTTCTCGTTCAAAAATACTGGCCTACTTAGATCGGGATATTTAGTGAGAAGCTAATAATACATCGAATTATCAATAATAGTTTTAGCCGACGAGTTGTTTCTATTAACTGATTGACCGATCACAAATAAATTAGTCATGATATCAAACAAACGCTTATTGTCTGGATCTACCAACAGATTATAATGTGATAGGAAAACCATGCCAATAATAGGTCCATCAACATTAGCCACTACAAAACGCCAAACGAAATTATGTCATAGTAAAAAATTTTAATTCGTTGTTACGAAAGTACGTTACAATGCGAGTGCCACTAGGCGCATACATATCGTAATCGCACTCCCGTACAAGTCCACTCACTCGTGCTCGAGGAAAAATACATAAATCCCCAGCCGTGTTCATCAAGAATTTTATTTTGGAATATCGGTCTGTAATAAAAATGGGGCCTATATTGGGACCGTCGAATCCTGCCGCCTTAACATGCGACGGTCCTATTTATTTTCCGGCTTGCTTCCTAGCTTGTTGTCCGCCCAGTTACAAAGGGAAACACATTTGGTAGCTTTATCATCAAAATTATGATAATACCAGCAAAGATTCCGAATACTGCTACCATCTCGACGATTTTTACTCGAAGACCGTCCCATTACCATGCGTCTGGTGTCTATCTCTTCATAAGAAACAGTGCACATCCGCTACACACCGTACGAGGGTATCGTTGAATGACGAGTATCAGTAAATCTGCCTACTATTCACAATCCAAAGAGAAAGTTAAAACATTTGGGTTGGTTGTTTGTCAAAACAACAGAATTTGGAAGTAGGAAGGGTTAATATGTCCACCCTCCGATTAATATTCAGGTCCAAATTCACACACGTAGAAACTTCACGCACTAATAGAAATCTTAGCGTAAAATTTAGAGAAAGACTGCACACACAATGGGAATATCGCGAGAAAAGAACAAGATTTGTGGGAAAACTTGGCTCGTCATGGATATTGGCACAAACGTACGATATAAAGGTTTGTCAAAAAAGTAATTGTGGTTTCTTTAAAAACTCATCGAAGACCCTTCCTCAACACCTGGTGTTGTTAGATATCTGGATCTTTCCCCAAAGACCCTTAGCTTTACTGTAGACTCCCCGAAACTCGAATCGATGCGCGAAGAAGGTTCTTCAATATTTAACATTCAAGTAACAGGCTTTAATGATTTCGGTAAACAAAATTAAACTAATTACATGAATAAAACTGCGCTCTTTTCCTGGCCCTAGCTCTAACCAACTCGAAACATCTCTTTTACTGGCCCTAGCTCTAACCCAACTCAAATCCCCTTTTTGCTACCTACCCTCAGCCTGCCACCATAATTTTCAAGCATATAAAAATTTTTATCTCGAAAACGAAAAGAGAGCGACAATTATTTCATTTAGAAAAATTAATCCACGTATCAAGATACATGATATAAAAAAGTTTCAAAGAAATCGGTGAGGAGGCACTTATTCTAAATAATTACCAAAGCAACATTGACAATCGTTTTATGACATCCAATTGAATTTGACATGCATCTTTAAATGGGTTAACTCCGAAATTTTTTTTGGACTACTGGCGGTTAGTGCAAGTGGTGCAAATGTCGACCGCAATTTAACTCATATAGTCAGTTTAATTTTGTTTATGGAAATCATTAAAGCAACGAATTCGAGTGTCAAATATTGAATAATCTTCTTCGCGCATCAGCTCGGCTTCCGGGAAGTCTACAGTAAAAATAAGGGTCTTTGGGGAAAGATCCAGGTATCTAACAATATTAAGTGTTGAGGAGTCTTCGACGAGTTTTTCAAGAAGCCACAGTTACTTCTTTACGAACCTTTACATCGAACGTTTGTGCCAATGTCTGTGATACGTACCAAGTTTTTCCACAAATCTAGTTCTTTTCTCGCAATATTTCTGTTGTGTATGCGGTCTTCCTTCAAATTTTACGTCAGGACCGTATGCAGTATGCTGTTCCTTCGTATGTGAATTTAGACCAGAAGATAAATCACAGGATAAACACATTAACCCTTCCAATTCCATAGGCCGTGTTTTGACTTTCTCTCTGGATTGTAAGAAGTAGGCAGGTTTAGTGTTATTCAACGATACCCCCGTATGGTGTTTTAATATTCGCGGATGGAAGAATCGTGACGTATGGATGTGTGAAGTGAACAAACAATTTACGCAAACGTGAACACATTAACACTTTCTATCGCATAGTGAGTATTTTGAATTGACCTATAAATTGCAACGAGTGAAGAAGATTATTGTTATTCAATAATATTTATGAATTTTAATTGAACTTTGGATCCTATAGCCGTGTCGAGCGTCGTAAAATTTCCGATCAACTATTTGGCGATTAGTGACCTCTGTTCCCCCTTCTCTTAGTTGCATACTACTATTTGAGCGAGTACTGCTCGACGCCTTTGCGCGACCCATTTATGGCGCTGTCCATCAGATTTTTCAACATTTATAACTCACAAACGAAGCCTCAAACGTGAAACTGTTATTTTTGATTTTTGTCTTACTTTGATGTCTGAAATCACTCGTTAAAGTTATGCCGAGCTGTTCTGAAACACACTGTATAGTTAAGATATTGAATTTTTACTGAAAGCACTATTACGACTACTTTCAAAATTTTTGTTTATATATTTTATGAATTTCTATTATCCAATCCTTTAAGATTTTGTGGGAATCATTGTTTTAAATAAGTACCACCATTTTTGCGGTACAGTAAGAAGAAGCCAATTAGAAATATTAACATCTCTAGGTAAGGACCATCCTACGTACACACAATATCAACTTACTGAATTCTGATCCAATATACATATAGAGTATGCAACACAATAACTACGCCCAAATCGTAATAGATATCTGCATCTGGACCATCTTTTTTACCTTAGGGACTAATTGACCCCTAGGAAATTACCCCAGTAAGTGTTCGAAACGGAAGGAGCAATGCAGTCATAAAAGTTAAAAAATCGAACTAAAACTTAGCTGCCAAAAGTATGTATTGCTACATTTCTTATCATATTTTGATGCAAGTTCCACTAATCGGTTCCTTGCGTGTTTCCAATGAAAATAATAGCAATTATAACACAGTTTAAATTATTTATAAAGAAATTATAAAGAAAAGACAATTTGTACAATTATAAGCTAACTTCGTTAAAAATGGTCCGATTCGCGTAGACTTTGGTATCACCTTAATCGGGAAAACATATGAAATTTACCTGTATCACTCTTTTGATAACACCATGCATAATAACAAGATTGATATTTTGAGCCAAAGTCATAAACATTCGCTTGCGGTGCCACAAACCTACGCGCTCGTGTTAACACCACGATTACCAGAAAATGAATCTGTTCTTTGCCCCTTGTGCGGCTCCTTTTATACTCAAAGTTCTAGAAGTATGCGTGCATTTTCTGTATTCGCATTGCAAATTATTATGATTTCGATATCATTTTATAATTGCTTGCATTAGAAATATAACGTGGTACAACATAATTAGTAATAATAATAGTATTGCTTTTTTAATAACAGTATAAGCAGTACATAATTAATTTTTAGGAAAACAGAAAAAAAATAACGCATATAAGAAGATAGAGAGTAAGGTTAGGAGAGAGTAGAAGCAACAGATGAAGACACAAAGGAACATGATGACAAGTGAGTTAGTAACAGAAGAAAAAATGATAGATAAGAACAGATGACGCTAGAGAAGAACAGCTGAGGATAGAAAGAGTTTTTAGGAGCAGATGGGGTTGCCTGGGCGTTACATTAGCAAAAATATTCATTACGGTGAATGATCCAATATCTGTTTATTTAAACGTTGACTGTTCATAAAACAAGATATAAACAACTTTTTCGAATCAAAATCCACACAGTAAGTACCTTAGTAATACATCATCGAATGTAACAAAAATTAAAAAACAGAATTTAGTAAAGTTCAATTAATAATTACAGCTAACTAAATATAGTGCTCTAAATGTCGATATTTATATTCACTATTTGTACCAACTTCTAATTACGCAAACTATGTATTTCTACTACTACCTTGTACGTACTATTTCTATTACTAATCTCTACATATTACCTATCGCTTGTATTACTTTCTAATCACGCGAAAAATGGCGACCTAAGCACATATTTCTGCTTATCATCTGTATCAATCTGTGCGCACATAAAGGATTGCTGTTCCATTTAACTTATTTAAATATGAATAAGTTAAATTTCCGTGCGGCCGTGAACTTCAACGCAACATTAACTTCAATGAATTTTCATACAGCCAATTTTAAAGTGTCCGTATTTTTGAAAAGCTATCCGTAAAGAGGACAAATGGGGTTACATCAGGAGACTTAATACAGATTTGCGCCAAGTACGTAAGTAAAAGTGCGTGTGAAACGAAGTCCTAACCTTATATACATGAAAAACTATGTAAAACATTTTTCTAAATTTTTTACATTTTTGTCAACAATTTTAAGATCGCTATAATAGTAGAACCCTCCTTAACCTTCACTCATGTCTTGCGTAGGATTGCAAGGCCCAATCGAATAGCGAATTGAACACGTTACCCTGAACCACAGTACCCTGGAACCCCTCGCCTTTGCGATATTACTCCTTCACGCAAGGAAGATCAGAAGGTCTAGCAATATCCACAATAGATTATTTGTTCGTCTTAATTTGTTCTTCTTCTTATTACTGACTATGTTTAACCAGTTTCTTGCCGTCACCCCATTACTGCTATATTCTTACTGAATTTGAATAGATATATAAATACCTTTACAGAAATTTCGGAAATTTCTACCAAAAGCATTAAAAGTATAATGTTTGCGCCAAGTACTTAAGGTAACTTAAACGTTTCTAAAATTGTCATAGAAAGAAATGAACTTTTCAAAAACTTTGCACCATTTAAACTTATGAAATCATAGATAGATGTTTTGTTATATTTATTCACAAGTTGGTTAAATCTGACTATGCTAGAGGTTAAATGTGTTAGAAAAACTTATAACTAAAATGCTGCTTTTAACAAAATCCAGTATAGTTCCACTTATATTCATTATGAAAATGTTAAATGCCCCATCACTGTAAGTTAAAATAGTAGAAACTTGCGCGTCTTACCTACGATTTCATAAATTCAAATGATGCAGTTTTGGAAAGCTCATTTCTTCCTATAACACTCTTTAAAAGTAAACCTTTCACGTGAAAGTAACTCTTTCGTGTCTTTAAACAAGGCACCTTAAGTAGTTGACGTAAATTTTGCATTTTTTATGTTTTTTAAGCTGATTCTCATTTCTTCTTGAGATTTATAAATATTTCCCCGCCATAAAAAGAGGTATTTATTTAAAACAATTGAAAAAAAAATAGTTAAGAATTTTTTTTAACAAAACACCTTCTATTTAATATTTTAATGTCTTCGCTATAAGCACAAAGAAGCTGATTATCATGCGTTTATTAGTTCGAGAATTATGAATTTTTGAAGAAATGCTATAATTCTACTTCAAGCAACTATAAAATCTACAATTTAAAAATTTTTAAATCCCTCTGAGATACATTTAAGCATCACTAAACAATTAGAACATTACAAAATTTGACCGAGATCGCAGATGTTACTCCCAAAGTTTCCAATTTCGCATGAAATGGTCTAATCGATAATATAAAAAGTAATCTTATATTTGTGGTTATGTTAACATACAAGAAATAGGGACATGTTCGTAATTTACTCGTACCAATTTATTCTCGCCTACTTTCTAGTACCAAAAATAAAAAAATT
Source organism: Calliopsis andreniformis (assembly GCF_051401765.1). Classification (NCBI taxonomy): domain Eukaryota; kingdom Metazoa; phylum Arthropoda; class Insecta; order Hymenoptera; family Andrenidae; genus Calliopsis; species Calliopsis andreniformis. The sequence continues at coordinate 4,722,334 of NC_135071.1, forward strand.
TTTAATTTCATGTACAGAGTACAAATGATTCATTTCTACAGTAAAATAAAACCACTAATAAGGACTCGTTGAGTTTCATCCGATACTCACAATGGACTGACATGTTTACATGCGTGGCTACCGGTGGCGCGTTCAATGTTCCATATTAAGGAGCTGCTTGCTTTTGAATTTTTGTATCGCTGATCTTGTCCATTTATTTCTTTTTTGTGCAAAACTCTTATATAAATATTTCAATAATTTAAAAATATTTTTTCACCAGTATTATATGAACCTAATTATTATGGTAATTCATTAAATGCAACTTGAGCAGAAATTGGGACATTCACTTTACTACTTATTGATAATGAAAATCGCTAATTTTTGTGAATTTTTTTTTTAAAATAGTATTAATGAATTCCTCATATACTTCCGATAGAAACAGTCCCAACCACGACACAATTCGGATCGCTCGTAGTCATTTGTATCGTACCGTCCGAATCGTTCGGGTGCAGTAATCTGTTACGTAGAGTACGGCATATTAAAAATCTGCAATGTTTACTACACATTTTTGAAAATTCTATCAATTCATTGATCGTATTCTGCCGATGACTGTGACGCCAGACATACCTGCAGTTGTTTCAATTAAATGATCGGAGCTGTGTGGTAATCTGTGTTGCATAGGGTACTGCATATTAGAAATCCGAAATTTTTACTATACGTTTTTGAGAATCTTGTAAATGAATTGATTATATTTGAGAATACCAAAATTTTGTAAAAATAACAGTTGTAACGTGATCAGAGATTTGAGGCATTCACGGCCCGGTATCATACAGTTCTGACTGTTAAGGCTTCCGGGTGAAAGCCGTGTCCTTCTGGAATTATATTCCCAACGTTTCGCCAGCATTGCAACTAGCCTCATCAGAGGGTCAAGAGACACAGTGATAGTGGTGTGTGCCTTATGGTGCTGTGTTCTTATACCGGAGTGTGTTCATGTTCCGGATGACTGCTCACCAATCGGAAGGTACTTTTAATTGGTTAGCTGAACAATTAAAAAACTGGGAGGAGAGAGCTCCAGATTGGGTTCAGGTGATAGCCTGTATCCCCATTGATGTTGTTAGAATGTTTCAGTATTTCCAATGTTTGACGGTACTTTCTGGAAAATTCCTTTCCTTTCCTATCCTTTAGTTTTGGGTATAACCTCGGCTTCATTGAAGCGGATTTTATGTCCTGTTGCTTTCTGATGTTCGGTAACAGCTGATTGAATGTAGCCCAATCTGGTGCATCGCTCATGTTCTTTGAGTCGTGTGCTCACACACCTCCCAGTTTTGCCAATATAAACATTTCCGCATGAGCAGGGTATTTTGTAAACCCCCGCTGATGATAATTATGGTAGTGGATCCTTGGAAGAGGTGAGCACCTGTCTCATGTTGGTGTGGGTGGTGAAAATGGTTCTGATATTGTGTTTCTTGAGGATTCTGCCAATACGGTCAGTGGTGCCTTGTATGTACGGTAGTGTAACAACCAGCTACGATTTCGACTATGAAGAATCGAGTTTTAGAAGACAATTTTTCTTCTACATTTAATAAATAATGAGAGATAATTAAATCTGGGCAGTGGCAGTGATCTAAATCCCTAATCCATATCTTAACCTCAATCCTCTAAATCAAATCATCGCACCAGAGACGAGCGACGTGCTTGTGCACACACAGCAGGACGATTCCCATTACGCATGCGCACAAAATCAGTACGTCACCGAAGCGATACCCTATGGCGTGTAATGGAACACGCACTGACGACACGATGACGATCGAGCAGCGACATCGCAAACCAATTGGCGAGCGATACTTTCAATACGCCTGCGCAAGCACCACCAGACGCATGCGGCAAGACCTCGGAACCAATCAAAAGCACATATCCTGTGATGACTCCTGAACACGCAGGCGCAACACGACGCTACCCCTACATCGAGGGCAATCATCGGGCCCAAAAGAGAAAGGCAATTTTCTGGTATAAGTAAGGCGGAGCCAGCATCAGCAAAGGAGAGATAAAGGGAACGAAGACAGTAGAAGTACGCAGCGCAGTTCTCACTCTGCATTCAAACGACCCCAAACCATACCAAGGCAGCTTTAACCAGTTCCTTGGTTCTTTCGATCTAGGCAGCCTTAGACAGCTCCTGGATCATTCCTAACCAAGGCAGCTTTAATCAGCTCCTTGGTTCCTTCGAATCGAGGCAGCTTCAACCAGCTCCTTGGCCTTTCCTTGATCCATATCGACATTGATCGTCACTGCCATCTGCTCAGATTATAAGTCATTAATATTCCGTCGATATAGAACCTCGCGACAATTATCAAGTTCATAGATTAATAAGAATCTATCTCATCGAAAAACTGAAGTTTGTATGATTATAGAAATAGAATTAAGTACTCTAGTAGTGTAAAACATTTAGATTAATAAATCATTTCATATTTTATTTTAAAAAAGAAATCATAGTCTATGAAACTTATTTCTTAACCGCACGCCACCCGAATCCTACTCCCTATTCACAGGTAACCCGCTCTATCTGTTAACGTTTTATGTACTACGACGCACGGTTTGTTACAGTAGGAAGGTGGTGTTTTGTTTTTCTTTACTGCCGGAGGTAGATGATTTATCTACTGGATGCAGGATTCTTTCTATTGTGCGGTTTATCTTGTTCTTGGAGAAGCCGTTCTGTTGAAGACTGTTCCTGATGTGGTTGAGTTCTTCGGGAACTCCTCCTCCTCCAGGAGTTCCTCCCAGAGAACCAAAAGCACCTAGAGTATACGGACTTCCAAAAGTACACAAATCTGACATTCCACTAAGACCCATAGTCAGCACCATTGGATACCCTATTTACAACCTGGCAAAATACCTCACAACAATCCTCAAGCCATTTACAAATAATAACAATAGCCATATCCTTAATACAACCCATTTTGTCCAACTAATAGGCAACATCAGAACCCACTGACCAATTAAAAGTACCTTCCGATTGGTGAGCAGTCATCCGGAACATGAACACACTCCGGTATAAGAACCATAAGGCACACACCACTATCACTGTGTCTCTTGACCCTCTGATGAGGCTAGTTGCAATGCTGGCGAAACGTTGGGAATATAATTCCACAAGGATACAGCTTACACCCGGAAGCCTCAATAGTCAGCTATAATGTGCTATACCATTTCTAACAGGTTTTTGCATCCAGGCATCCGTCGGTAGGATAGAAATGATTAAGAGCGATCCGAGTTGTGTCATGTGTGGTATAATTGTTATTGTTGCGATAGAAAAATTGCATCCTCTGTGTGTGCGGGTGCGTGCACACGCGTGTGTGTTATATGTATATTGTAAACACGGTCTAACTCTGAGAACACCGCGTGCCAGAGTGGGCGTTTTCAGTCTATTCAGTGCAAATGTTCACACTGTATACAGGGTGTCCCAAACAAAGTGCGGGTGCCAGAAATGGGAGATTCCTGCGGTGATTCTAAACAACATTTTCCTTTGCAAAAATGTCCTCCGAAGCTTTGTTAACAAGTTATTAATGAAAAACCCTGACCAATCAGAGAGCACGAATAGCGAGCGCTCGGCCGACCAACGACAGCTCACAAGCTACACGGAGCGTTTGCTACTCACCGTGCTCGAGGCTTGTACAAGAAACTCAAGACCTTTACACGTTATTGCCAAATTTCTCCTAAAATATTGGATGAAAAATTATGAAAAAAATTAGGGACACGCTAACTATTGCGACATATATTGTGGAATTTTTTCAGATTTTTAAGTTATTAGCCAAGTTCTATAAAAAAAGACAATGTTAGTGTTGATTTCTCATAAACTATTAGACAAAAAATTATGAAAAAAATTAGGAACACCTTAGCTACCGCGACAAATGTTGTGGAATTTTCTCAGACTTTTAAATTAATTAACAAAATTGTAAAACATAAAAAACGAGGAAAAAGAGTTTCAAAATGCCGATTTAGTAAAGTAATACTGTTGTAAAAAAAATAAAAAGCAATGTTTTCGTAGTTCTTACGGATTGTACGTTATGTTACTGTGTATCAAAACATTGAAAACTGTACAATAATACTTATTCCATAATGAATGAACGAAAATTGGACGTATCAGTTGCTGTAATCGGTAAAAAGTACGGAAACATTGATTTTTATTTTTTTAATTATGACGGACCAAGACAAAACATGGTTAAATAAATTGAGATTAATAATATGACTCTAGTAATACGAGTAATTACTAACAGTAAAACTCACCCATTCGGAGAGTAATTCACCTGCTGCTTGAACACTTGCTCCATTAGTTGTGCCGATCCCGATCATTGGGGGATGATGCCCAGCTAGCGCTGATCGCAGGTATCCAAGCCCGCAAGAAGACACCTTACATTTACAACACTACGCGATCACTAACACTGATCACTTCACTAAACGAGCACTTGACTTTTTAATGACCGACAATCGACTATTTTGAAACGTTCTGCGGCATTCCGTAAATAAAAACAAGATGTTACACACTTCAGCGGTAAAATTACGATCGATACTGGCGATTTTTTCCGAAGTCTCTTTCCTTATGCCCTCGCATCCCTCTAGCGCGACTTCTCGGGGTGTAGCTTCGTCGAAATACTCGAATTTGATTTGTGAATTGCCACCAACGAGGTTGAATCTTCCTCGGTTACTTTTTTTAGTGCAGGTGGTAGTCTCTTCTTCGGGTCGAAAAAGTCGCAAGCAAATTCATGGGGAAAAGCGAAGGCCGTAACAAGTGTCTCTCAGATTTGGCCGTTTATGATCACAGGTATTGCCCTGCAAGTTCGAAGGAGCCGTCGGTACCCGAGACTCAAGACCGCAACAGTCGCGTCGCGTTAACCATGGAAGTCCTTTGGATGCGTTTGGACGGATGAAATATGGAATTGCCCGTTGTTAAAACGTCAGTTGGGGAAAGCTTCTGAACGTTAAACATTTGGTCAACGGATGTCTCGCATAGACATACAAACTCGTCGATGAGGAGAAAATACGGCAATTGTATTCTTATTCTTTAGTTACCTCAATATCAGAGTCCTGCGACCGGCATGCATTTTATTACAGCACACACACACAGTGATCATCCGATGTTTGTTTCTTTCTTCCCCAATTTTCGTAAACCTTTCGACCTATAGGGGAGGCTTACCCATGTATTAAAGATTTGATGGATCTTTTACATGCACGTAAATGCATTTAGGTACATGTAAAATCAGGACCTCCTTTATAAACCACTTGGAAATTAAATTCAATACAATGGCAATACTTTTTTTCCTTCGGAATATTTTAACGAATATCTGTTTATTTTTTCGATTTTGTTTCATAAAAATATTTTGAAAGACAACAGGGCAAACAATAAGAATAAATGTACGGTCACTACACGTGCAGCGTGATAAAAAAACAGGGCTCGGTCACAAGACGCAGACATCGTAATAGTTAAGGGGATTTGAATACAATTGATGTATTTAACCCCCAATGCAGCGACGAATTAGTCTCTGCCAGACATTTGTTGACCAAATGTTTAAGGGCAAAAGGGTTTCCCCAACTCGGTTTTTAACAACGGCCAATTCCATATTTCATCCGTCCGAATGCATCGAAAGGACTTCCATGGTAAGCACGACGCGACCCTCGCGGCCTTTGGTCTCGGGTACGAATTGCTCCTTTGAACTAGGCTAGGCAATACCTGTGATCATAAACGGCCATATCTGCGAGACACTCGTTGCTGTCTCCTACGCTAATCCGATATGCCTTTGCTTTTCCCCATGAATTTGCTTGTGACTTTTTCGACTCGAAGGAGAGACTACCACCTCCACTAAAAAAAGTAACCGAGGAAGATCCAACCTTCTTGGTGTCAACTAGCAAATCAAATTCGAGTATTTTGACGAAGCTACACCCCGAGAAATCGCGCAGGAGGGATGCGAGGACACGAGGAAAGAGACTTTGGAAAAAATCGTCAGTATCGATCGTAATTTCGCCGCCGAACTGTGTAACATCTTGTTTTTATTTACTGAATGCCGCAGAACGTTTCAAACTAATCGGTTGACGGTCAATAAAAAGTCAAGTGCTCGTTTAGTGAAGTGATCAGTGTTAGTGGCCGCGAAGTGTTGTAAATGCAAAGTGGCTTCTTGTGCTGTTGTACCTGCGATCAACGCTACCTGGGCATCATCCCTCAGTGATCGAGATCGGCACAGTGGCCCAATGGAGCAAGTGTTCAGACAGTAGGTGAATTCTTCTCCGAATGGGTGAGCTTTACCGATAGTAATTACTATAGTCATATTATTAATCTCAATTCACTTAAACATTTTTTGCTCTGGTTCGTCATAAATAAAAATACAAAAATCAATGTTTCCGTACTTCGGAAATCGGCATTTTAAAATTCTTTCTTCTCATTTTTTATTTTTTAAAACTTGGACAATTAATTTAAAAATCTGAAAAAATTCTATAATATGTATCTCCTCAATGGTTAGCATGGTCCTAATTTTTTTCATAATTTTTCATCCAATAGTTTAAGAGAAATTGAGCATTGACGTAAACATTTTGAAGTTTCTTGTACAAGCCTTGAGCACGGTGAATAGCAGACGCTCCGCGTAGCTTGTGCCGTGTCGGTGGTCGGCCGAGCGCTCGCTATTCGCGCTCTCTGATTGGTCGGGGTTTTTCGTTAATAACTCGTTAACAAGGCTTCGGAGGATATTTTTGCAAAGGAAAATGTTGTTTAGAATCACCCCAGGAATCTCCCATTTCTGGCTCCCGCGCTTAGTTTGGGACACCCTGTATACCGCATGCAATGTAATTGTTCCAACTAATGTGTTTTATTTGATTAAATCAATAGTTCGAATTCGGTTTACTCAGAAGGGAACACCTCGAACCCGGCATAAGTGATTTCAATAAAATTTTGTAGGCTTATAGAGTGATCTAATACAAGAATAACGGTACCCTCCATTCGTGCCCAATCGACTTTTAAGGGCGTGTAAAATACCCCTAAGGTGAGAGGGGCGCTTTCATTATCTCGAGAATAATTCTTAAAATACAAGAGATAGAGAAAAATGTTTTAAATAACATTTGAATGGTTTTACAAGCTCTACAGACCTGTAAATATTACATGTTTTATTCCAAATTCAACAGTATGTATTAATCCTGCAATTCAATATGGATTTATGCAATTATACAATTATGCAGTCAAGCAAAATTATCCAAAACTGATTATAGAGTTAAGAATACTGAAATTTACGGCAAAGCACCTATAGAACACGGGTAGCGCTCTAGGTTATCAATAACTGAAATATAATAGAATGCTAAAAAATTGACAATTCATCACGTATTTATTAGACATTTAAGAAATTCAATATTGTCTTCTATCCTAATATTATAATCTCTAAGATTGTCTTTATCCTGTATAATTGCTTTAAAACCAATGTCTGTATAATTGCTTTTATCCAATTTCGTATTGTCATGGATTATAATTTATAACGAAAAGAACAGATCAGATCATGTAACTTTTTTATGTGTATTTTAGTGTGCGACGCGCAACCATACGCACCGTCTACTTTCAATTGTATAATTTCATAAGTCGATATTGGATTGCAAGATCAGTACATACTGTTGAATTTAGAATAAAACATGCAATATTTTTAGTTATTATTAAAATATAACAATTGTTAAAAATAACATTAAAAAAAATTTTTTTGTATAAATAAAACTTTTTTTTTTAATTTTATCGACACAGATCTGTAGAGCTTGTAAAACCATTCAAATGTTATTTAAAACATTTTTCTCTATCTCTTGTATTTTAAGAATTATACTCGAGATAATGAAAACGCCCCTCTGACTTTAGGGATAGTTTTCACATCCTTAAAGGTCAATTGGGCACGAATAAAGGGTACCATTATTCTTGTATTAAATCACTCTATAAGCCCACAAAGTTTCATTGAAATCGGTTATTCCGGGTTCGAGGTGTTCCCTTGTCATTCGTACAAATAAATTTCTGTAACAATTATAATGTGTGGTATCATTATAATAGTGATATAGATAAATTTTGTACGTTCTCCCGATTATAATTATAATTAATAATAAATTTGGCCATTATAATGAAGTTAGGTTAACAATATACAAATCGTTTTTTCTATACAACTTCTTTATAAGTCCACGTCAAAAACATAAGGAATCGACTGGTGGTATTTGAGTCGAAATATGACAAGGACTGTAGAATTTTATACTTTCAATTGCTAAGGTCTAGTGATATGTTTCTTTTACAGATCCTACTTTCCTCGTACATAGGAACCTTTGTCAGGCCGCGAGACTAAATACGATAGTCCATATAATACGTAACTGCATCCAGCGGATTCCATACTAGGTGCAGTTATGCGTTACACTACTGTGCATATGCAAGGAAGCGAAATACTTCCACGCCGCTACTCTGCTATACTAATTTCACACGAGCGTGTGGTGCCTAGGACACTATCGTGTATTGAATGGTAATCATACAATATATTGTATTACGTACAGTACTGTACAGGCTATTTCACGCCAAGTCAATTACGTTTATACGTGAATGTCAGGGATTTTGATGATATCGAAATATACTGTAACCCATATGCAATTAAAAGGTGGTTAAGTCATCATTTTGATAATTTTGAAATTATTTAAGAAATACAAGCCATTGCAGTTTACAGTTTTTGAGCGTCCACGAATTAAAAAATTGGATTCGAAAGAGGAAACACCAGAGAATGGGGAACTACTTTTTTCTTCGTTTTTGTGACACTTGGGCAGGACTAAAATTTGCAAAACAGAAATATTTTTACTTCTTTTGTATTGAAAAAGTCTGTTTCGAAATACGAAAAAAATTATTCAGATAAGTAAATCCTTCAAGATTAATAAAAAAAGCGGAATTTTGAGTCTTTAATAGTTTCGGAGACATAAATTCAAACGTAAAGGCAGCTGTCGTAAAAATCAGCGAAACTGTAAACTTTGCAGGCTTGTATTTCTTAAACAATTTAGAAATTATCAGAATGACTTAACCCCCGCTTAACTGCACATGGACTACAGTATATTTTCAATATCATGAAAACCTCTTGACATCGGAGTACAAAAGTAATCTAGTTGGCGTAAAATGACCCCTCCATACAATACATAATCGGATATTGATATATCATGTTGTGCCGCTTACTTCGTTCCAACCGTTAATTGATTTCTACATTATTTTTGCAAAAATTGTAAAGTTTAAGAAATAGATAGGTGCAATTCCGGATACAATTTCGAGTTTATTTGTATTTGGCAAGCAGAAGAAATACTACAAATCAACATTAGCAGAATATAAACTATATATATATATATATAAAAAAAAAAAAAAAAAAAAGATCATTGAGTAGTCCCTACTACGGAACACAGCAAAGATGACCTTCGTATATAAGATATGAAATGTTCAAAATAATTTGCAATTATCACATATATACTCATCTGAATGCTCCGAAATATCGGCATAAGCTTCATAAGTTCATTTTATCAAATGAAATACTTTTGGGCATGGCATATTTCATGGGCACTTCTCGTAGACTAATTTTGTTTGCCATGATTTCATTAGTTGCATTTTTTAAATTGTTTTCATTCCACGATTTTCTTTTTTAATTATTTACTGCGTTATCTAGAGTCTACTAAGCATTGACAGTAAAAGAAGAAGCATTTTTACTGTGCGGTAATAGGGAAAGATATAACGTCTAAAGTTACGATATTAGTATATTAGTATATTCTGTTAACACCCAAGCATAGCTATTAATATTACAGTTAATGTATAATCATTCGTACCTCATGATGTCCCAAGAAGAAAGCCGGTGTATAGGATGCGGTCATTTGGCGGATGTTACACAGTTCTATTCCAAGATGATTATTAAGTAAATCATTAAATATCTCTAATCTAGCCACATTGCTTTCTTTCAACGCAGCAAATTTACTTTCTTCGAATTCATATTGCATTGGATCCACTTCCAAGTGTATTTGAGAAAAAACAACTTTACCGCCACTTTTGGGATATGTCGCAAGTAAAATACTTGGAGTATGCCATGTTTCTTCTGCTCCAAGTACTTTTACGTTAAATGAATGCAAATTTCCCGTTTTATCTTTCACATCTACAGAAGTTGGAGGTGATATACCATGTACCCTGAAAGAAATTTTATGAAATATTTTGAACAAATCCACAACAGTATTTGCTTAATTGAGAAAATTAGAGTTCAAAAAATTACAAGCCGTTTCGCCTTTTGGACTTGTATACTTCTAAAGAGTAAGTCTATTAAAGAAACTAATACTGCTATTAAAGAAACAAATACTGAGTACGAAGCATCCAAGCAACTAAATGAGATTAAAATTATTGGTAATAAAAATTTGTGAATGATGCGGATACTCAATTCTTATAGCTAATTACAAAAAGTAGTAGGAACAATTCCAGGACAACAAATTCGGTGAACCTCGCGACAAGTAAACAAACACTGCAAATTCATCCTATTGTTTGTCTTATTGTTAGTTACAATTGTGAATGTACACTATATTAATCATGGAATAATTTTAATATTCATCACTTTCGGACAAACGTCGCATCTGTATCCAGCTTATTGCCGATCTTTCGCAAACATTTCAGTTTGCATCATCAGGACGAAAGAGCACCGATAAAGTATCGCAGTATCTATCAATATTAACGATAACCCTGGTCGCAACAGGCTAAAATCACACGCAATTATTTGTTTTAAAGTGAACTATGAAATTTTCAGTAATGATGTAGACAAAATGTATACACAGAGTGTTCAATACGAAATGAAAGCAAATTAAAGTCGTGATTGACGTAAGCCTCCGAAGGCCAGCTCCTCTCGCACTTTTTCTTCTATCATGTTGCGCAACCTATAAGTGCCCGCGTTATGATACAGTACACACACTACGTGCGTGAGACGACATATACGCTAGTATGTGCATGAGACCTTGCTTCACCGAAGGCAGATGTCTGCTCTCTCTATTGCTTATATCGTTCTCTCCCTGTCTACTCCTCCCTGATTCGTTGCGTTCTCGTGAACATGCTGTCTCTTTTTTTCAAGCTGATGTGCGTACCGCCTCTTTTTCGATATTTCGATCAATAATATTGACAATATTATAATAATCTGCAACGATTTCAAAAATCTAATTAATTAGACAATCTCCACTAACAACATTAAAAATAAAATAAGTATTAGAACAAATATGTATAGGTGATAATAACCCTAATCTAGAACCATATCCTAACCTCAATTTCATAATTCAAACGATCGCGCGAGCTACGCGCAACACGCATGCGCACAAGCAATAGGGCTCTTCTATCAACGCATGCGCACAACCTCGGCCATCTCTAGTACAGGCCGGAACACAGTAAACCTGGCAACGCTGTCATCAGTCCTACGAGAAGCAGTTTGCGTTATGTGGCTTTATTGTGTTGTGTGGACATAATATGGATTTATTTTAATTTATTGTTAATATGTAATGACATACATAAAACTGTATATATGTATGGGTGTGGCTACCCTGGGTAGTGGAGTGTGATAGAGTGGGGAAAAAGAAGATCAGAGACTCCATGTTGTATCCAAGCGAAGCGTAAGGATCTGACGCAGTATCATTCTGTTTATTAAAATTAAGTATTTTGTGTTTGCACGTATATGCATTACGACGTGACCGCCCCGCCGAGCCGTATTCGGCTTAGGACGGGCGTGCAGATCTGGCCACGACGCGTCCCACGCCTTGAATTTTCCGTGGGCGCCAGGTATCTTTCGATACCGGCGTGGAACGCGTCTCCTGTTTTCCGAAATCCGCGGCCCGGGCCAGCTCTACGCGCGGAGAGGGGCGAGGTCCTTTCGAGCGCAGGGTGAGGAACGCTTCGGGATTTCGGGTTCTTACGGCGAGAACGCCAGTCAAAACTCGGTTTTCTCTGGTAATAAACGATGTATTTAAGCGAGAAACTTACAGGGCTTGGTCGAGTTCTTACACGCGCGGTCCCGCGACACGTGGCCGCGGGAAGTTACCCATTCCCCGCTAATATGATCGCGTTACAAGGTTTCGAGCGACGACGAGGTTGAAACGCACGTTCGGCACGCGAGAGAACCGCCCGCGTGGCTGCTGTTGCACCGAAGTTACACCAGCAAGCCGAAGATGTATCCGCACGCTACAACCGTTAGCTAACGCGCCGTTAAGCCGCAGACTCGCCGTTTGGCCGAGTCCGCAGGCTTCGAGAAACCCGCGTGCGAAGGCTTTCTTCCTGTTACAAGGCCTGTGCGCCCACCAGGAGTCGGCCCTCTCGAGATTTCGATTGCGAACGATCTAGTCCGAGTCAACCGGGGAGAACAATGGAGGAAGACTTACCACCTGTGGACTGGTCGGCGTCCCGTACAAGAAGAAGGCCGAGATCGCTGCGTGCGGCAGGATCTCGGCACGCGATGCTTCCCCCACTGTGCCCCGATTGGCTCGCTCAGTTCGCGCGGTCTCGCGACCAATTATTCGTCGCGCCGTTCGAAGATTGATCGATGATTGGCAGGTCCTCCTTGAGTCCCCCTGGGGCTCTTCCTGCGGCGTGGATCCGAGGCGCAGTAGTAGACTTCGCTCTTCCGGAGTCCGCTGCCATCGTCTGCACGCGAGATGGCCCCCGTGGCTTCGTCCCTGCACCTCTCCGTTGAGGATCTCTCCCCGGAACGCGGGGTGAGGTGGCCAACCTCGCCCGCGTCGGCTGGTCCCCATGTACCGGTGCGTCCTCTCACATCCGTGGGGCAGCCCTCCCATCGTGTGTCCTCCCTGAGTGGCACGATGGGTTCCGACAGCCTCCCAATTTCGGCGTCGTGTCACTCGCCGGGTGAAGTGACTCTGGAGCGGCGGGTACCCTGGCCGCTCCCCGATCCCGAAGATCCGCCGCAGGAGACCGTATCGGTGGTGTCGAGATGGTCTCGCACCTGTCGCCTGCCGATGCCACCATCTAGGCCGCTGAGATATCCCGAGAGCTAGGACGCAAAATAGATGTTAGAAATACGTTGGACTCTCTCTGGTGCGCACTAAAGGCTCCTCTTGCTCCGGGGAGGGTTCGGCTTTGTGACTGGCACTTGTGCCACGTCACAGCATATTGAAATATACACGTATTATAAAACCAAAACGCTAGAGGAGTACGTTTATTTACCATAAACAATATTTATAAGTGTCTAAATGTGATTTATATGTGTAGTGTATAAGTGTAATTGTTTAAGTATCATAAATAATATATTAGTGTGTTGGAAAGATAGATAATATGGTAAAAATGACTCTAACCTGCATTTCATATTGGACAACTTTTTAGTATTTCCATTAATAAATATGAAACCGCAGTGAATTAGTACGACTTATGAAGAGCATGTTTTTGATATGTTTCACAGATGCCAGACAAGTGCTGTATTCCTAATTGTAATAGCAAAAAATGCAACCTCTGATGTAGGATATAGTTCTGTTTTTTGTTTTCCACGAGATGAAAATCTAAGGAAAAAGTGGATAGACAATATACCACGCAAAGATTGACAACACAGTAAATGGTCTGTTGTTTGTGCAAAACATTTTCCCGAAGAAATGATTTTAACCAAAGAAATAGTGAAAGATAGTGGTGGAAATTGCAGGAAATTATTAAAAAGTAAAATGAGATTAAAAATAGGTGCTGTTTCTCAGATATTTCCTGGGTTACCATCTTATTTAACCCCCCAAAAAAATAAAGGAAAGAAGTAAACCAGATCTTTGTCGAAGAAAGTTTTTGGAATCTCAAGAAAGAAAAAGCAATGATTGGTTACAGGGAGATTTAATAAAAAATTTTAGAGAATTATCTGAACAGATGCCAAAGAAGCAACCTGTACATATATCTTAGAATTTACATATAGGTTTTAATTTTGTTTTATTTTATAGTTGTGATTCTAATGATATAGTGTCAAAGATAGTGAGTAGTATAAAAATATCAAGGTACATGACGTGCAATATAGTCATAAAGAATAACATATTGTCAAAGTTGCAGTTAAAATGGATTGTACCACAGAATTTAAAGATTACTCGTTGGTCTGAATTAGAAAATATTTTGTCTTGTTATAAGAAAGATAATATTGAAACATTTTCTGAAACCGTGAAAGATATAGTTTCATTAATTAATAATAAATTTTGTCGTTTAATTGATATCATAAAATTTGATGATAAATATTCGGATACAAATATTCAAAATCAGTTAAATTTTCTATTCAAGCAGTTCAATTTATTTTTTTTAAATTCATATACATATTCTGTAGAAACAAAAATATGGGCATTTATGAATATATGCATTCCACAAGTGCCTATCAGGTAATTAGAGAAACTAAGTTACTTAGTTTACCATATTTAAAAGACTTACAGAGACTAAGTTCTGAATTTTGTATTTCACCTTCAGCAATGTCATAAAATAATAATTTTTTTTAATTCGTTCTAACCAATTATCTGATAGGGAGAAATATGTTATTCTTCAACTAGATGAAATTTACGTACATCCTCACATAGAATTTAAAGGTGGAAAATTAGTTGGTTGTGCTGAAAATAATACTAAATCTCCAGCAAGAACAGTACAAACATTTCTAATTTCTTCTGCATTTGGGAAATTTAAAAAAGTTGTTACTTTACATCCAGTACAAAATATGAAGAGCAAAAAGACCCAACTACATTAATGTTGCGGACGAGAGCCGCTCTCGGGTCTAGTCGCGACTCTAGTCCGCGACTGGTAGTTGATTCGGCTTCCTTTGCTCTCGGTCGCCGAGATAATTGGTACACGATCGGAGAAGCAAAAAAAAGGGTCTCGCTCGACCGTCGATGCTCGAGCTCGATGTCCGAAATCAATGACATCAGAAAAGACACGGATAGCATTAGGGATTTAATAGGAAAAATTGAAGTTTCTTATTTGCAAACAGATTTTCACGCAAGTAACACCAATCGATTCCTTGTGCTCTCCCGATAAAAATGATATCAAATACGACGTGATTCCTATTATTTATAATAAAGATATTTAAATAATAAAGGTTGGAACCCTGCGACGGTTACGGAGAATCGTCAAAGTTACTTTTCTATCAGTTCTTTACGAGCTAAAAATGACAGTAAATGAAGATTTGGCTAACAGAATTTATGTATATTATATTTAATCGATGTCGGAAAGAAGATATTGAAAATAAAAAAATAAAAATTTCTAAACATTTAAACCGGAACTTATATACTTTTTGTGTTACGCTTTCATTTTCTTAATAATTTCAGTCATTAAATAATTAAACACAAAAATATGAGGGAATAATAGGGAGTTAGCCCTACGACGAGAGCCGCGCTCGTCGAATCGAATACTACTCACGGACGAGAGTCGCGCTCGGGTCTAGTCGTGCCTTAGAATCGACTACCATTCACGGACGAGAGCAGCGCTCGGGGCTGGTCGTGCATAAAATCGACTACCACTCACGGACGAGAGTCGCGCCCGGGTCTGTTTATGTAACGCGATGAGCATGACCTTTCGTTTTACAAACCAAGTTTTATGTATGTTTGTTAAAAATAATCGGAATCATGTCGTGTTTGACATCATTTTAATCGGGAGAGCACAAGGAATCGATTGGTGTTACTTGCGTGAAAATCCGTTTGCGAATAAGAAACTTCAATTTTTCCTATTTAAATCCCTAATGCTATCGTTGTTTTTTATGACATCCTTGTTCTCGGGCGTCGAGCTCGAACGCGATGGTTCTAAGAATTGGTTTCTCGGCGGCACGTATCAAACGAGGTAGTGGGGATAAACCACAGCTCTCGTCCGTGTCGGCGAAACGGCTCTGGTCCGCAAAATTACTGTATGTGATCTTGTGCAAAATGTATATAATCTAGTGACAAAGTGTAATTTTTATGTAATTGCAATTATTTCATATAACAATAGAATTAATAAAAATATGTTTAATTGTTTGCTAAATAATAATGTGATAAACACTAATGATAGCTTTACATTAAAATTAACTTTTTTAACTTATGGTTTTGTTCATGTTTTACAAATATAAAGAATAATTGGATTAACTTAAAAAATGAGAATAAATGTTTCATTTTTTCAAATTTTGAAGATATAGAATCTGCACCTTATAATTATTACATATTAGAAATGTTTATCATGCAAAATGTGAAAATTTTATACTAACGACAGCTTATAAACTTAATTATAAAACATTATACTCTAATAATATTGAACGACAAAAAGTTAGTTTAGTATGTATAACCTTTTTCATGAATCAACTTATAGTGCAATAAAATGCGAATACGAAAGTAATTCAGAAATTGTTAAACACAGTGGTACTCATAAATCTTTAAAAATTATTTGGTGTTGGTGGTCCATTGTAAATACAAAATCTAAATATGAAAGTGCCATAAAAGGAAATGATTTCTCAAAGCCATTTTACTGTATAGATGATTCAAGACTTATCGTTCTAAAACAACTTTTAAAATGGTTAGAAAAGTGGAAAAGCTTTACTGAAGGGTGCTTAACTGCAGACACATTTTCTGCTTTGTTTCAATGTACATCAGTTTTATTAAAGTTTAATGACTATAGTTTATGCGAATTAAAGATAGAATATGTATTGCTAGGTAAACTACAAACAGATAACTTAGAAAGTCGGTTTAGCATGTATAGACAGTTATCCGATGGAAATTATCAGGTGTCTGTTACATAAATCTTAGAGTCTGAAAAGAAGCTAAGAATCGAAAGCATGTTAGGATTAAGGGCCTAGGATCAGATATGTCAGAGCGGTGACATTACCGACAAAATTAGGCAAAAACAGAGGTTTACGCGCTGACGCTTTACGTCCTTACATTGAAAGATTTTGAGATGGAAAAGGACTCATTCGATAGAGGAAGGTTCAATCTAACCCGCGCTGGTCATTATTTAATCAGACTCTGCTGATGTTCAGTAATATGAGTGTTCAAAGTAAAGCAAAAATCGACAAATTCACAGCCATGAAATCTAAGCATTTTTAGCTAATTTAGAGATTGTTCTGAGCGAAATCATGACCAGCGCGGGCCAGATTAATCCTTCCTCTATCGAATGAGCCCTTTTCCAGCTCAAAACCTTCCAATATAAGGACGTAAAGCGTCAGCGCGATTTGGCAGTGCTTTTTGCCAGGTTAGAGATAAAACAGAGTAAAAAACTGACAAGTTTAGTTCCGCTTGAACACACCAGGCAGCTCCTAATCAGGAGGCCCGTGCTGCCCTGAGTTGGCACGCGAATTTCGAGAATTTGACGCACAACTACACATGCAACTATACGAGCTGCGTGTTTTGTTCATGTCCCACAAGAAGTCCCATGAAAAGTCATTCCGAGTGACACTATAAGGTTCGAACAGAAAGTGAGCTCGGCGGCTCGAACTGCTTCGGACAGCTTCGGAAAGATTCGGAAAGAAGCTTGAAACGCTTAGGTCCAAGTCACCGGCAAGCGCAACAAGGCACACGCATCCTTTTTGATATTATAGATATTTTCACGTTTCGACTCGGAAAGAGATTCTTCGATGAGATCTTCAAAAATTTTTATGAAATTTTGAGGGATGAGTTTAAAGATCAAACGATGACATCCTCTGTGTATTTTGTATGAAAAATTAAATTAAAACAAGTTTATGTACAAGCTGATATAATCGAGAAAGAGCCATTCTACATGCAATAATAAACTAAAAATAAAGAATATAAATTGTTTATAATATTTATATGTTCTTAGGTCTGGGTTAGGTCTGAGTTAGGTCTGGATATATACAAAATAAAAGGAGACATTGCTAAGAATACATTAATTTAATATGTTTACTTTTTAATTATAATAATTTATAATTAAATTTTCCCCCCCGTTCCTGCCTCTTTCCCCCAGGCCAGGATCGCAGTTGCTGCCGCGACCCCGACTGCGGCTTCTCCCATACTTCCACTTGCGGATTTTCTTTTTAAAGTCCCGAAATTACAATATGAAAAATAGACACATGTTATTCACAAAGTTTACTTCGTTCTTGAACAAAAAATGAATAGATAAATTACTTAGTGCTTTAGCATAAGATCGCCTATGATCTACGTATCTTTTGTCGTCATGCCTCCTCTAAAGCTTGCACCGACTCTGGCGTCGGCGTCGGAGTCGGCGTTGGTGTGGGCGTCGGAGTCGGCGTTGGTGTGGGCGTCGGCGTCGGCATCGGCGTCGGCGCTAGCTTTAGAGGAGGCATGACGACAAAACGTACGTAGATCATAGGCGATCTTATGCTAAAGCGCTAAGTAATTTATCTATTCATTTTTTGTTCAAGAACGAAGTAAATTTCGTGAATAACATGTGTCTATTTTTCATATTACAGTTCTGGGATTTTAAAAAGAAAGTCCGTAAATGGAAGTATGGGAGAAGCCGCGGTCGGGATCGCAGCGGCAACCGTGATTCTGATGATTATAAATATATTAAATTAATGTATTTTTAGCAACGTCTCCTCTTATTTTGTATATACCCAGAGCTAACCCTGACCTAACCCAGACCAAACCGGAAGGAGAAACGAATTGGAAATAATTCGCCACATATACAAAGAGATAACTAAAATTCGTTTACTGTTATTGTTTGTAAGTAAATTAATATGAAATCATCATGAACTTGTTTTAATTGTTTTTTAAAGGCTGGTATCAAGAACGTAGAAAGTGTAAAACTTGTAAGTATATCATCTTTTACATTCAAGTTACATAAACTCGAAAAGTAATTTTTATTAAACTGATTTAGTTTTGCGGATAAACCAGAGTTTCCACTCGAAATATTTTACGAGTGACTCGTGCCGCGCAATGCCGCTTGCGGGCGACATGGACAAAACCACAATAGCGTTTTAGAAACACGAGAGCTGTGCTGCCAAACTGAGGACGCAAATCTTAAGAATTACCCCTTCCACTACATATACTAACGCACGGGCCGCGTATCCGTAAGCTCGGCGCTTCGGACAGTTTCGGGCAGCTTCGGGAGGTCGAGAGAGAAGGTGGATCGTGATGCGCACTCTCTCATTCTTTGAAATGTTTAAATCCCAATCGCTAGCAAGCGGCAAGCGGCACGCACCTTGCGCGAGCTTTCCGATTGCCTGGATATTTTCAGTTTCCGACTTAGAATAGTATTCTAATGAAAAAAACTTTCGAAAATTTTTTCTGCAGAAAAACTCATTTTAAGACCCCCTGATTACGTTTTAACTAATAAAAAAAAGAGCTTCTTTTTAAAAACCGCATATGTTTATTAACCCAATTGCATTCAAACGACTGAATGAATTTCAATGAAACTTTATATCTAAATTTTATATTCACATCTCAAGATCTTATTAGATTTAGAGCAAAATCGATGCATGGATTATGATACTTACCTCTTATATTTCTATTTATATTACACATATATTTTTTACTATTAGGTGGGAAGATAAAGATTTTCATTTGTAAAGTTAACGTAATGCGATTTAGTCTGGAAAACACTGCTCTTATCGAATTAACCCTTTCTAGTTCAGAATTAATTGCACTTCAAAATTCAAGATTATCACAAAATAAATACTCTGATACTGAAAATTCGTCAAATGTATTAGAGTAAGAGTCCACTCTTGACCAGTAACGTACACGTTGTCACAACCTTCAATGTAAAATATTTATATTGGTAATTACTTAAAATAAGAGCCTCCTCACCGATTTCTTTGAATCTTTTTTATATCATGTATCTTCAGACGTGGAGTAATTTTTCTAAATGAAATTATTGTCGCTCTCTTCTCGTTTTCGAGATAAAAATTTTTATATGCTTGAAAATTATGGTGGCAGGCCGAGGGTAGGTAGCAAAAAGGGAGTTTGAATTAGGTTAGAGCTAGGGCCAGTGAAAGATATGTTTCGAGTTGGTTAGAGCTAGGGCCAGGAAAAAAGATGTTTCGAGCTGGTTAGGGCTAGGACCGGGAAAAGAGATATTTGGAGTTGGTTAGAGCTAGGACCGGGAAAAGAGATGTTTCGGGTTGGTTAGAGCTAGGGCCAGGAAAAGAGATCTTTCGAGCTGCTTAGAGCTAGGACCGGGAAAAAAGATATTTGGAGTTGGTCAGAGCTAGGACCGATAAAAGAGATATTTGGAGTTGGTTAGAGCTAGGACCGGGAAAAGAGATACTTTGAGTTGTGTTACGTCCCCGTAACTTTTGACAGTAGTTACTAGAGTCTACATTACCACCCCCAAGCCAACCCCGTGGAACGCGTGAATAGGGTCTTGAAGACCATGGTCGTCGCCTACATCGGGCAGGATCACCGGGAGTGGGACTTGCATTTATCTCGCTTTCGGTTCGCGTATAATTCCGCTCACCATACGTCCCTAAATGCCTCTCCCGCCTTCTTAAACTTCGGTCGGGAGCCGTTTCCTCCACGAACAAATCAGGCCATGGCCGATGGTCTCGTTGTATCGGCCGTAACGAAACTCAGTGACTGGCAAGCACGAATGACCCGCCTAGGGTCGCTCAGGGAGTTGGTGCGGGAGAATTTGGAACGAGCCACCGAAAACCAAGCGCGACACTACAATCTGCGACGTCGCGAGCGTAGATTCGCGGTAGGAGAATTAGTTTTAAAAAGAAATAGAGTATTGTCATCCGCCGCGAACCACATTGCCGCGAAATTAGCGACCAAATTCTCCGGGCCGTACAGAATCTCTGAGCGGCTCTCGGACGTGGTCGTGAAATTGAGCACACTGGAGGGGCGGAAGGTCGGAAAAATCCACATTTCCGACCTGAAACCATTCTGGGAGGACGACCACCAGGGAGAAGAATAAAACGATTGATACCTCCACAGTAATGGATAGATACGCCAGTGGATTCCACGTGACGGGGCGGCGCTGCAGCCAACCCAGGAGGGAAGGTCCATGGGAGATGCCGGTGCCGAGAGGCCATGGTCGGCCGCTGCCGGCCTGCGCCTCGCCGAGGGGAGATGGCTCGAGACAAAAACCGAGCCTCCGGGGGCCCGACTTGGGAGCCCTCATTGAGTGGCTCCAACGAGTCAAGAGGGAGCAGGAGGAGAAGGAGGGCGAGCGGGCGAAGATAACGCCGAGCCGCGCGCCGATGCCCGAGGGACCTCCGACACCACCGGAAGAGGAAGGGTCGACCCAGCTACCACTGCCGTCACGTCCCCGCCAAATACAGACCCAACCGTCGTGGCCAGGAACGCCACGAAGAAGAGACAGAAGGCTCTGCTGGCGTTGCGGCGATCGGGGCCACGGATTTCGCCAGTGCCCCGAGTCAGGGGGCACCTTTTGCTACAGGTGCGGGGCCTACGGAGAGACCGTCTGGTCGTGCGCCGAGTGCCGCGCGGCCGGCCGACGAGGCCCGTGCAATCCTTTCGAGCCGGAAGCGGGCCCCGTACTTTCCCCGGAGGCGCGGAGGGTGGCCCGCCGACTCGGGTGGCAATAGGACAGCGCCGACCAGCTGCGCCACTTACGGAGTCCCGTAAAGCAAGGAGGGGCCCAGAAAATTTTTTTTTTGTTCTTTTTCGGTTTTCTTTTTATTTTAAGTATATTTTTTTTGTTGAATCATAATAAACAGAATTGTAATCGTTTTGTTATGGGGACCAACCCCAGAATGCCGCAGATCCGGCAATAAAAATTAATGCCGAAAAGGACGAGCGTACTTATCACACCCATCACCATACCCCTCCAGGTAGGAGCCAGAAGGGAAGAAGCGCTAGTTAGCGTGTCTTGCCAGCACCATCACTGTAAGGAGGTTGCGGAACCCCGGCCGAAAGTTGACCCCGTTGATTGTTCTCGTCCGTGCTTTGTGTCGTCCACTGTGTCGTCTGTGTCGTAAAGGAAAACCCAGGAGAGCCGAGCCTCGAGGCAAATGAGACCGGAGTGGTCCATAGTGGCTGGGTGCCGTCCGGTCCTTGTAAAGGGGGGGAAGAGTTGTGACGTTGCGCGTAGCGCCGTCCCCGGGTTTCACAGTCGATAATATCATTTAGAAGAAGGACCGTACGGCCCCCTTGCGAACACCGGCCGAGAGACGTCTCCTGGGGGAAAAGTCGCGTTTTAAGGATAGTTAATAATTTCGGGTGCCTTCGTGCCGAGCGCGCACGTCGTTTCAGGGCCGTAGAAGATACCTGAGGAACCCTGAGGCCGTCCCCGTCCCCTGGCCGCGCAGTTCCAGATCCAGGCGCAGTAAGGACACCGGATGTACCAATGGCCCTCCACCCTCGGAGTTGAGGGACTTGCCGCTTCCGCGGTGGACCAAAAGGCCAAGGAAGAAAATCACCATCAGACAAGTGGTCCCGCGGCGCTGCCCTTCTAAGGAGGCCAATACGGAAGGCGAGGGTGGAGGCGAGCCAGGAGATCGTCGCCCAGGCGGCCATGGCCACAGAAAGTCCTGAGGGAGTCTCCACACTAGCGGACAAACGCAGAACGTCACCGGAGAGGAGCGGGGCCTCGCTCCTCATGTACGCGCCTGGGCCAAAGCGAGTACGCGGCGGGGCTGTAGCGCTTGCGCGGGGGAGGGACGTGTCGCGAATCGAGGGGGGGGTCGCATGCGCGCGTGCCGGGTATCGTCACTCGTTGTCGAACCGGTGCGTAGGCCAGCGATATTGGGGTAAGCCACTTGACTACTTTGGTCTTATCATATTTTGGGCACGGAGTGCCGATAGTGCGAGGGCGACTCGGGTTTTCCCCAGGGCGTCTTTAGTGCCGCGACAACACATTAGCGTTTGATTATCGTGCTAGTTCGAATAGATTTGTAATAGACGAGTCCACGCGTGCCGAAGCGTCGGCCACGTGCCTGTAACACCGACCACCTGTGGTCTTCCTTCACCGTGCCGTCTGCACGGTGCCGTCGTTATAATAAACATCTGTGGGAGACAATTCGAGTCAGATTTATTATCGCCGTAGCCCGCTTTTCCTGCGTTCCCGAACCGCGACCCGTCCTCTTCGACGGGCTAGCCGAGGAAGGCCGCTGTGCCCGTCCTGCAAGTGCCGTGTAGTGTCACGAAATTTCACGAAATCGGTACGAAAGTACCTGGCGCCCATCCAGTCGATTGGTTCATTAGTAAAGCGGCTTGCAGGGCGGACACGGTGAAGTTGTCAGGGCATCCTGCCTCGAGCTTCTTGTCGCTCGATGCAGGGGGATTCCGCAGAAAATATTCTGTAGGAAAAAGTAGCCTGATAATATATAGATATAAGCACAATTTTATTTCCGGTTCGGTTCCAAAAGGTCTTAACGGAAACATTCTCGCGCGACCGAATTCGAATTCTTTCGTGGCCCTAGCTCTAACCCAACTCAAAGTATTTCTTTTCCTGGTCCTAGTTCTAACCAACTCGAAACATCTCTTTTCCTGGCCCTAGCTCTAATCAACTCAAAGTATTTCTTTTCCCGGTCCTAGCTCTAAATAAGCAGTGTTTTCCAGACTAAATCGCGTTACGTTAACTTTACAAATGAAAATCTTTATCTTCCCACCTAATAGTAAAAAATATATGTGTAATATAAATATAATTATAAGAGGTAAGTATCATAATCCATGCATCGATTTTGCTCTAAATCTAATAAGATCTTGAGATGTGAATATAAAATTTAGATATAAAGTTTCATTGAAATTCATTCAGTCGTTTGAATGCAATTGGGTTAATAAACATATGCGGTTTTTAAAAAAAAGCTCTTTTTTTTATTAGTTAAAACGTAATCAGGGGGTCTTAAAATGAGTTTTTCTGCAGAAAAAAATTTTCGAAATTTTTTTTCATTAGAATACTTTTCTAAGTTGGAAACTGAAAATATCCAGGCAATCGGAAAGCTCGCGCAGGGTGCGTGCCGCTTGCCGCTTGCTAGCGATTGGGATTTAAACATTTCAAAGAATGAGAGAGTGCGCATCACGATCCACCTTCTCTCTCGACCTCTCGAAGCTGCTCGAAGTTGTCCGAAGCTGTTCGAAGCTGCCCGAAGTGCCGAGCTCACGGATACGCGGCCCGTGCGTTAGTATGCGTAGTGGAGGGGGTAATTCTCAAGATTTGCGTCCTTAGCCTGGCAGCACAGGTGTAAATGAATGAGAGATGTGCGTACCAAGGAATTATCCAATTTAATCTATATATTAAATGTTTAGTTTCGGTAAACAGTACAAAGAAATACTAAGCAAGGTGTTACCAAATAAAAGTTCCTTTTATTTAGACTTGTTTCTGTTCAAACTTTATAAAAACCTTTAACAGGTTATGGGCCCAGACCACGTGTTCAATAATTGAAACAACAGAAACATGAAGAATATTTGAAAAATGACAACTAATCAACAAGTAAACCTGCCTCAGCTTGCCTCAGGAAATTTCAATAATTGGAAATTTAGAGTGAGTTGTCTTCTGGAAGAAAAACAACTAACTGATACGTTGGAAAAGGAAGAAAATGATTTTCAACTGGATGCTGATACACGAGCGTTCCTACAAAGAGATGCAAGGGCAAAATTAATAATCGTTCAATGTATAACTGATAAACATCTGGATTTGGTAAAGGATGCAAGAACCGCGAAAAAAATATTGCAAACTCTCACTGACATATTTGAACGAAAAACTATAGTATCAAAGTTGATACTAAAGAAAAGGCTTCTTACACTGAAGCTACAAAGGCGAATGAAGTTAGAAGATCACTTTCTAACTGTGGACTCGACAATAAGGGAACTGGAAAATGCTGGTTCAAAACTGGATGAGTCAGATAAGGTATGCCATTTGTTACTAACACTAAGTGAGGAATATAAGTCTGTAATAACTGCGATTGAAACAATAAATACAGACATCACAATGGAATTTGTGAAGTCTAGACTATTGGACGAAGAGTCAAAACTAAGAGCTAAAGGTAATCACAGAGAACACGGGGAGGAAGTATCATTCAAAGCTCTCCCAATAGTATGTTATAAATGTGGTAAAGAAGGTCACAAGTCATTTGACTGCTACAAATTTAAAAGAGACGGCAAGTCGTCTAAAAGAGCAAGAGGGACCAAATTCAGAGGAAATAGTAGATCCATATCGGAAACTGCAAATAGAGCTGACAATGGGAACGAAAATGAGATAGCATTCGCAATTATTAATGATTATACGGTTTCAGACAATATAAATATATTTATAATAGACTCTGGGGCAATGAAACACCTGGTATCCAGCGACATGGAGAAGTATATGCAAAATATACAAATATTGGACCAGGAAGCAAACATCAAAGTAGTCGATGGTGGAGTAATGAAAGCAAAGAAGAAAGGGCTAATAAAAGGTACGTGCCAGAATCAAGAAATAGTATTTGAAGCACTAATAGTGGATGGCATGGATCAAAATTTGTTATCAGTTGCACAACTAACAAAAAAGGGTAACAGTACAAGGGTACAGTATTATTTGGAATAAATGAAGTTTTAATTAAAAATGAAAAATACACATTTAAATGCAAAGAAGTTAATAGGTTATTTGTACTAGAAATAAACCTAAAAACAGCTGAGGAACAATGCAATAGTGCTATATTAACAAAAAATATATCGCACAGAAGACTGGGCCATCTGAATAGAAAGGGGTTAACACTCTTGGGCTTGCCATGCAGCAAAGAAAAGTGTGATAGTTGCATTCAAGGCAAATCAACAAGAAAACCCTTCTATATACAGCCAAAAAGATCACAACAAATAGGTGATCTAATCCACACCGATATAGCTGGACCTATAACACCTGAAAACTATACAGGTGAAAAATACTTCCAAGTATTAATAGATGATTATTCGCATTTTACAATAGTAAAGTTATTAAATACTAAGAATGAAACAGCACAAAATGTAATAGACTTTATTGAGTTAATAAAAACACAAAAGAATAAGAAAACAAAAAGAATAAGGTGTGATAACGCAAAAGAATTCAAGTCAAGCACCCTCCAAGGTTACTGCAAATCGACAGGAATAGAAATCGAGTATACAAACGTCTATACACCACAGCAGAACGGAACTGGCTGAACGAATGAATCGTACTTTATTGGACAAAGTAAGGACAAAATTAATAGAATCTAAAGTTCCAAAGGAATTATGGGGAGAAGCATTAAGATGCTCTGCATATGAATTAAATAGGATATCAAGGAGCGAGATATAGACTGGGGAATGCAAATGAAAACAAATGCGTATGTTCACGAGATGTAATGTTTAATGAAGAACGAATGGCTCATGAAGCTAAGGATACTCGTGTACTACTGGAAGAACCATCAAATAAAGAAGACGTTGAAGATAAACAGAGAGATGTTACTATTAATAAGGAAGATGATGAAGACACTGACAATAAACAGATGGATTTGGTGACAGAGCAAAGTACAACAACAAGAACCAGACGAAAAGTGAAGACTCCAAAGCATCTAAATGAATACGAAATATATTACACGTACTGCTTGTTCGCAGGAGACAAAGATCCTGAATCATATGAGAAAGCAGTAAATGATGAAGATTGGAAAGCAGCAATAGAAAAAGAGTTAAATACACACCGAGAATTAAATACTTGGAGTGCATCAAATTTATCAAGTGGGAAGAAAGCTATAGATACTAAATGGGTATTTCGAACTAAGGAAGATGGAACTAAGAAAGCTCGAATCGTAGCAAGGGGATTTCAGATGGAGGAGGAGAATTATCTTAATTCATGGTATGCTCCAGTAGCGAGAATGTCAAGTATAAAAATAATGTTGATCTGCGCATTAGAAAACAACTGGCCGGTTAGACAACTTGACATTCCTGCAGCATTCTTAAATGGAACTTTGAACACAGAAGTATATATAAAACCACCAAAGGGTTTAAAGGTAAAATCTGAAGTATTAAAATTAAATAAGGCTCTATACGGTTTAAGAGAGTCACCACAGGTATGGAATACTAGTTTTAATACCTTTGCAATTAAGAATAATTTTGTTAAATCAAAGTATGATTGTTGTTTATACTATAGTAATAATAATGTATGGATGATAGTGTATGTGGATGATATATTAATAACTGGCAATGAACGAGAAGTACAAAGTTTAATAAGTCTGTTACAGGTAGTATTTAAAGTCAAAGATTTAGGTGACGTACAAAGATTCTTAGGAATGGAAATAAAGGAAAAAGAAATGTATAAAATAACACAAACTCAATTAATAGATAAGGTGTTACGAGTTTTTGAAATGGAAGAATGCAGAGGTATAAATACACCAATGGAGGTAGGATTTAATATAGAAGAAGAAGAACAGAATGATTATGTTCCTTATCGTAGGCTAATAGGAAGCCTAATGTACGTAGCTATAACTACACGACCTGATATTATGTACGCGGTGTCATATCTGAGTAGGGCTTTTTAGATAGACCGACCAATCAAACTTGGAAAGCAGCAAAACGCGTGTTACGATATTTAAAACAAACAAAGCTGATAGGATTAATATATAAGAAAAGAAATAAGAAAATTGAAGCTTACACAGACGCAGATTGGGCGTCAGATAAAAAGGATAGAAAGAGCGTAAGCGGTGGTATAATATCATATAGTAATAATACAATAACGTGGCATTCAAAGAAACAAAATTGCATTGCGTTATCTTCAGCTGAAGCGGAGCTTATAGCAGCTACCGTCGTAGCACAGGATATGATCAGCGTTAAAGGCGTAATCTCAAACTTTAAAATGAATACAGATTCAAAGTTATATTGTGATAATAAGAGTGCAATATTCATGTCAAAGAACGATGAAAATTCGAAAAGAAGTAAGCACGTTGACATAAGAATACATTTTCTAAAGGACTTGATAGAAAAGAAAATTATTGATATAGATTATGTTAGTTCAGATGAAAATATAGCGGATATGCTAACAAAGGCGCTTTGTAAAGTTAAACTTGTAAAACTTAGAAATAAGTCGAGACTAATAGAGTAAGAATAAGTCTGCGTAAACGT
Organism: Calliopsis andreniformis; assembly: GCF_051401765.1. NCBI lineage: Eukaryota > Metazoa > Arthropoda > Insecta > Hymenoptera > Andrenidae > Calliopsis > Calliopsis andreniformis. The sequence continues at coordinate 4,750,234 of NC_135071.1, forward strand.
TAATATGTAACGATTTCATGTGCTACTTGTAGTAACACGTATGAAATCGAGGAGAAGTGTTGAATAAAAGCGTGATTCTGGGTCTGTGATGTCACTTCCGGCTAATGGCGTAGGAACCAACTTCCATAACCGGTGTGTGCCTCAGTGTAAATGTATGAAAGATGTGCGTGCCAAAGAGTTATCCAATTTAATCTATATATTAAATGTTTAGTTTCGGTAAACAGTACAAAGAAATACTAAGCAAGGTGTTACCAAATAAAAGTTCCTTTTATTTAGACTTGTTTCTGTTCAAACTTTATAAAAACCTTTAACACCTGCAAAGTACAGTAATGTTTAAATTACTTATGACGAAGTAACAATGACTTAACCTAACGTTTACACGTGCACGAAACGCGAGGAAGAAAGAAAAAATTAAACATACCTTTCTTTTTGTTTGTTTCAAATAACGCAGCAAGGAAACAATATCTGATTCTACACACTTTATACATTACCCTTGCTACCGACACGTTCCCGCGTACATACGGCTTACATTATCCGAACGGCGTAGAACCGGGGCGGAAGTCAGGTTTGTGGATTCGTCCGATTTCGGTCGAACTTCCGGCGCGTAATTTAAACTTAATATATAAAGATTAACTCTTAACGTGAATTTAACTTAAGAATAATTAACTCTTAACAAACGATTAATATATTTTTAAATGGGTCCTTTTTAATAATTTTTTTTAATACTTCACATGCTTTCATCCTTCTAATTTCCTCCATAAATCTGATTTTGAACAAGTTTGTAACGAGTAAGAGGGAGGCCGCGAACTCCCCACTCGAGGCCGCCTCAGGCGGACATGGTTCGCACCGCGGGAATATAAGGCGGACGAGCCGGACCAGGAGACAGAGCGTTCCAACCACCGAGCATGTAAGCAGCGAGCGATACCGTGATAAGCGCACAAGCTGGTTCTCTCTTCTTGTAACAGACTGTCCTCAGTCCTCCAACGGACCCTTGGAGGTGGTGTTCTAACCGCTCCTTGTGGTAATAACCGTAATCCTCGACGGGAGAGTTACCTCTCCGCGTCACCAACCTTGAGTCTCTGTGCCTCACCCGTGGCGTAGCCCGGTGAACACAGGCGACGGACCCTTCGGCCAAGGTCAACGGGTGGCGTAGCCGCCGTGGCTTGTAGCGCCAATCCCCGACTCCGATCCCGGTGATCCTACTCCCCTGCCTATTGTAGATACCGAGTAGAGCAGCGGCTCCCAACACCCGCCGACAACGCCGTTGGGGAGATACGATTACCCTACCGCGTACCGAAGGGAACAGCGGCTCCCAACCTACAGCGACCGGCTAATCGGGGAGCTACGACTCCCAACCCGAGCGACTAATTGGAGAGTGCGACCCCTACGGAGCAGCGACTCCTACTCCGAGTTACGCACGAGAGGCACCCACGCAATAGCGTGGTCGCAAGTTTATTTACTCTTCTATCAAATTCATCTCATAATTTCTCAATCGAATTAAGACTGGTGATTGGTCTCATCACACCATAAATCATAAATATAATTCATATGATATCTTGTGTGATGTCATTTTAATCATAAAAATCACACAAATATGATGCTAAACATTTCATTAAAAAAGTATCACAATACGGAAAGGTCGTCCAATTCATTATTATCTCCCCGCACGTTTGACCTATTTTATTCTTTTTGGTGGGAATAACATTCTCACATTTACTGTAAAATGAAATTTCACTCTGATGAAGTGATACAGAAATACATTACCGTATTGAAAGAGTTTATAAAATCGTAATAAATTATTTATGATTTATGATATGACTCCTTCAATGAATAACCCAAACTGAGTGAAAAATTATAACACTGAATAGAAGAGTGAGTAAATTTGCTTAAATTCAGATTTGTGGAAGAAATTAGAAGGATGGAAGCATATGAAATATTTAAAAAATGATAAAAAAAGCTATAATAATAATTATAAAAAATTATAAAAAAAAATTATAAGAAACCTAACCCAGACCAATAATATTAACAATACTTTATGATATTGACAATATTATTGACCGAAATAACGAAAACGAGACGGTACGCACACCAGCTTAAAAAAGAAAGAGACAGCGTGTTCACGAGCACGCAACGGAGTAGACTGGAAGAGAACGATACGGGCAATAAAGGGAACAGCAATTTGCTTTCGATGGCACGAGAAAGAAGAAAGTGTCGTTTCATGTACATGCTATGCGTGTGTGTTTCGTCTCACGCACGGTTCATATATGTAATCAATATGAACTGTAAAAATGAATAATTTTCATTGGGTCAAAGATACTTTCGAAATTAGTAAACCCCACTCTAAAACTTACCATTAAATCGCTAAATATTACAATGTTTGAGATCGATATCATAATGATATATCGATAAATGGTTAGTTTATAAATAAAATTAGCGATAAAATATCGATAATAATCAATTCGCTCATGATTACTGCAGCCATGGTAGCAAAGAACAATACGTTCACAATGTAGGTACAACCTATAGAAATAAATCTATAAAATGTAAGTATCTTACCTGAAATCTTCTTGATCGTGAGAGAATTTCGTTCTTACAGGTGATGCTTGGTAACAAAAAATGTGATGCATCATGCGCACATGTTTCCACTTTCCATAAGAAAAGTACACTAGTTCATTTTCACGAACTTCTTCGGTTTTAAACAACGGCAGTAAAATATGGAGTACATCTGAACATAAAGCAAGAAGTTTACCACCATGAAGAACGTATTCAATGATTTGTCTTCCAATTTCGCTATCAACATTTCCACAAACAACAACTAAGGCTGCGTTCTGTATCCATGCATTATGGTGTGCTTCGTCTAAAGATAAGCCGTAAATAGCGTACCTGGACAAGAAAAGAGAATGTAAACAATACAAAACAATAGAAAATTGTTCAACAAATTTTTTTCCAAAAATTGGAAAACAAGGAAAAGCATGTTAGAGGTTTTAAATAACAAAGTACAAAAGTACAAACTTTTCCATTTTGCAATACGACAAAAACGACGAATATTGTCTTCATGTACTCATAAAGTGCACGAACTAGCGGCTAGATATCAAGAGCCATACAATAAAAAACACTCTCAGAATGTGGATGCCAAAAGCGGGATGAAAAGAAAAAAAAGAGGTGACAATGTCACTCATTTTTGTAAGTAACATAACTTTAATTGGCAAATTTTAAGAAAGCTCAGTAGCTTGTACTTTGAAAAGGTGTCTCGACAACTAACCTAGGTGATTCAGGTTTAGTTTTGACAGATCCTAGTAGAATGTCTCCTAAACTTCCGAAAAGACAACTGACCTTTTAGTTAGGCCTATTTTTGAAGTTCTTTACATATGCTCACGATACCTGACTACTTTCGCCTATAACGTCAGTTACTCAAATTTCCAACTTCCATCAAACGTTACCATTATTAGGAGATTCGATAGAGTCGCGCATCAATTACTTACGGAAAAGAAAAATCAGCGCAAGACGAAGTTTCTTTTCTGCTAGACTCAAGCAACTGATTTTGAAACACGCAGCTCGTATAGTTGCATGTGCAGTGGTGCGTCAAATTCTCGAAACTCAGGGCAGCACGGGCCTCCTGATTAGGCGCCGCCTGGTGTGTTCAAGCGAAACTAAACTTGTCAGTTTTTTACTCTATTTTATCTCTAACCTGGCAAAAAGCACTGCCAAATCGCACTAACGCTTTACGTCCTTATATAGAAAGGTTTTGAGCTGGAAAAGGGCTCATTCGATAGAGAAAGGTTCAATCTAGTCCGCGCTGGTCATGATTTCGATCAGAACAATCTCTAAATTATCTAAAAATGCTTAGATTTCATGGCTGTGAATTTGTCGATTTTTGCTTTACTTTGAACATTCATATTACTGAACATCAGCAGAATCTGATTAAATCATGACCAACACGGACTAGATTGAACCTTGCTCTATTGAATGAGCCCTTTTCCATGCCAAAATGTTTCAATATAAGGACGTAAAGCGTCAGCGCGTAAACCACTGTTTTTTCCTAATTTTGACGGTAATCTCACCGCCCTGACATATCTGATCCTAGGCCCTTAAATCAGTATGTGAAATATTGTCTACTTATTCTGGGACACCCTCTAAATACAGGGTGTTTCTGAACAGTAAAGCATAATTGTAAGGCGTGTTTCTAGACACCAAAATAAAACGAAAATCAAGAATAACGGCTTCAGGATTGAGGCTTTGTTTGTTAGTTATAAGTGTCTAAACATGGGGTGGAAATCACTAGAAACGAGTCCGCGCGAAGGCTTCGGACAGTAACTTTCCGTATGGCAGGGCAGACCTGACATAAGGAAGGGGAGAGATCAGCTATCGACGGCAGAGCTGGCGAATATTTGAAATAGATTAGTAGAAATACTGACTATTGAAATATTTCCCATAACAAGTACAATTTCGTTACACTATTTTCAATTGTATGTATATATATAAAATTCCATTTTAAAAATACACTGATGATCTCGAAATTTTGTAAAAAAGTCATGACAATAAATTTTTCTACGTTTACATATGCAGCTTGAAAGTATACACCTTGGTCTTGAGAAGCTTTCCATGTTAGAAAAAATAAAGCACATATTTAGATAATCCCATTTAGCTGGTCCACCCTATATATACATTACTTGTACAGGGTGTAAAAAAAGTAATGGTTACGGCTTCTAGGGGTGAAAGTAAACGTCTGGATCGGTGGACATTTGAAAAAAAAGTTGCCGCAAAATTGTTTGTAACAATGAAAAAAATTGTTAAAGTTTTTTATTGCGTAAATGTGTTCTATGTGTCTAGTAGAAAAAAAGTCTAAAAGGAATCATGGTCCGGAAATGCACCGTTTAGGCGCTATAACATTGTTAACATATACGGAGGAATGAGCGCGGAGGCGCCACTCACACAGAGCCTAGCGCGCGGCTGACGCACACGGGCACGTATGGACCGACTGCGCAGTTCACTGGTGTGCGCTCCACATCGTTCTACACCAGCACGTTATACGTAAGAGAAAAACAGACATTTTCGCTAATTTCTTGCTACGCATTCCCGTGACCCCGATACACGCACATTCACGCATACTCGTTTCTTTAATCCTTTAAAACAACAAGGACGAAATGGTCATAAATATATCGATACACGAAACAGCTGAAATACGTTAACCTTTGGCCACTGAATATGTGGTTCCAAATGCTCCTTCTTATCCTTTCATGTCAGGAACAAACGCTAATGATTCTTCAACATGTAATACCACTAATATTAAATTATTACTAATAGTTAGAAATGCATTAATTAGTATATATTATATGAATCTATAACAGTATGTAACGATATATAACAATATTGCGTGCATTCATAGAGTCTGTATTTGCATTAATAATTGAACCGTGTTTTGCATTGATGCCTTAACCTACAAATAACTCGTTTTGGTAAATCGAGCATTTTTTACTAAAATAATCTACTCTAGCAATTTTTTAGTATAATTACGAATATAATTAATTTAAATAATTGTTCACATGTAAGGATATAGTAGTTTACAAACAAAATATAACCTACTTCATTTAAAACACAAGAGTAAATTAATTATCTAATTATTATTAGGTAGGATTTCAGAAGGGTAATACGTATTACATATATCATATAATATACTATAAGCAGCGCTCCCTACCAAATGTACCTGCTCTAGGTCATGTTTTTTTCTTGCAAAGGATAGTACGAGCCGCTGAGGCGGGCACTGTTGTATGAGCGTTTTCCGTGTGCAGACCTAGTTTTGTGAAGTGAGTGCTTGATGTTAAAAGTGCTATTTGTTCGATGTCAAGTGAGTGCCTTGTTTTTGCAAATTGTTGACTGGTTGGTTTGTGCGGTGGACTTCGTTCCTCACATTGTGATTCGAATTAAGATTGTATTAGGTCATACCCGACTTACTTCTTTTTTTTATAAATTTCTGATTCTGATTCTAAAATCAGAAGTGAGATAAAGAACTAAAATCTCGCGCATTTATGCGAGGAACAGAGTATTTTGTTTACGTTAAGGATTGACTTATTTGTGTGTTGAAATGTCTGACGCTCGCACACCTTTGCTTCGTCATGCCTGCTGTCAGGCAGAACCGCGATCGTGTGCTGATGCAAGTAATCAGTCGCAAGGTTGTTTTCATAAATGTTGTACTTGATGATTCGAGACGTCGTTCGCCTAATATTACGCGTAATAGCTCGCGGTACAGTCATTCGCGTGGTCATAGTCCGCGCTCACTGTCTAAGCGGGCTCGCGGATCAGACTATCTACTACATGAAGCATTATACTCAATTCTAGTGAAATTAAATACGATTGAAGGCAACAACTCCAACGTAAACACCGCCGTCTCGAGTGAAGTGAACGGACGAAACTGTCTTGCCAACCCTGCGGGCACCCACCGTTCGGTAACAAACAACTCCATAGAAACGCAAGTCCGTGGCGCGATAGGTGTTTCAGACGTTCTGACTCACGAAAAACTAAACCCGGGGTGTATAGCTAACCTCAATGTAGCTTGTCATACACAAGAAACCAACTTTTCCACAAATAACCGCTACTTACCAGCCAGAAATTCCGACGTTACCGACTCAGCCAAAGTACTTGTGGAAGCCATTAGATCATTGCAGCCAATCCGATGGCAACACTATTTCGTTTCCAACTTTGATCCTTCTATTCATGATATTACGCAATGATGTGAGGAAGTAAACCGTGCACAAACCGCGAATAGCTAGAATGACTGTCGGTGTTTGTCGCGAGTGGCTTCGTGTCTTAAGGGTGATGCAGGGGTTTGGTTGAACGAATGGGTTACAAACGATCGCACGTGGTGCAACTTTAAACTTGAATTCATGCCCTTGTGTCTCCGTAAGCTAGACTATGCTAATATCTTATATGAGGCAATGAACACCACATCAGATAAGTACTCGACTTACTCGGAATACGCACGTCGAACTTTACTGCGCCTCAGAATAGTTAAAGGTCTCAGTAATGAACTTATGACCGTGATAGTAATACGTGGCATTGATAATCCCCAAGTGCGAGCAGCGGCTGCTAATGCTGATCTTACATCCGAAACTTTAGTTACATTTCTGTCTATATACGCCAAATCTGGTCGTGGGAAACAAGATCAATCTCGCGATTCTCATCCTTTATTTAAAAAGCGTCCATTACAAGACGCACATGGTAAAAATGATTTAAAATATTTTTCTTGCAACCGGAGAGGGCATAAAGGACGTAATTGTAGAGAAAGTTATCCCAACCCGAATTCCACACCGGTACTAATTTAACCCTTTGCACTCGAAGTTTATTTTGAGTCATATTACCAGCAACTCGAAGCCATTTGAGTGAAAAGATCATATTCACATGTAAGTTCATGATATACGCATTGAAAGAAAAGTCATCGTTGTATGTTATTATTTTTATTGTATGTTGTTATTGCTGTTATCGAGAGCATAACAATCTGCGAGCCGCGACCGTCATTTGTCACCAACAGCGAAATATCCTATAACTAATTTTTACGATTTGTTTTTGTTCTCATGTTAAAAACTGAAAATTAATTCCATTGTCTCCGTAGCGGAGCCCTCGAGTTTGAAGACAAATTTAAAATGGCTCCGCTCCGGAGCCCTCGAGTGCAAAGGGTTAAACCCTAATTTGACATCAAGGATTCCAACTTTGACTTGTACATTCTGTAAAAAGCCCGGACACACAGAAGATATATGTTTTGCCAAAAACCGTTCCGAACTCTGTAACCAGCATAAAATTAATTTATGCGGTGATAGGTCATCTGAAGTTATCAGAAACAATGACGTGTCTGCTGCTGTTGTTGAGGGTGTGCCAATGGATGTGCTAATTGACAGTGGCGCACTTAATATATCGCTTGTTTCTTCAGATGTGTTAAAATACCTACCGTGTCATCCAAAACCAACTCACTGTGTTTTGAAAGGTATTAGTGATTGGGAAATAATTGCTTCATCGTATGTGACGGTGACTATTGACTTTAGCGAGATCGCTGTCGAGGCAGATCTTGTTGTCGTACCCTCGTCTTGCATGAATACGTCAATTGTTATCGGAACTGATGTACTTAACCGTGATGGTGTGACCTACATCCGGACAAAAGACAGACAATACTTAACTCATACCCCTTATGCCTTCCCTAAAGTTAATACGGTGCAAATAGACCGCTCATTCGAAATTAACACGCCTCTTCAGAGTGAGGAACGTGAGTCTCTAATGGCAGTTATTAATGAGTTTTCGGACTTTTTGATTACGGGTACAGCTTCAACTACCGTCAAGACTGGCAAAATGGAAATTAAACTGACTAACCCTACTCCTGTCGTATATCGTCCATACAAACTTTCTTACGAGGAAAAACTTGGAGTTCGTGAAATCATTAAGGATCTTCTAGACAAGGGCATTATCAGAGAATCTCAGTCTGAATATGCGAGCCTGATCATACTCGTTAAAAAAAAGGATGGAAGCGACAGGATGTGCGTGGATTTCAGAGCACTCAATCAGTTGACGATAAAAGGTCGATATCCCCTCCCGCTGATAAATGATCACATTGATAGATTGGGTAACTACAAATATTTCACCAGTCTTGACATGGCTACAGGTTTTCACCAAATTCCTATCAGCAAGGAGTCGATTCCTCTTACTGGCTTTGTCACGCCGGAGGGCCATTATGAATATTTAAAAATGCCGTATGGACTGACCAACTCCCCAATAGTCTATCAAAGAATTATAAATAATACGTTGCGAAGTCTTATTTACGCAGGATGTGTTCTGGTATATGTTGATGACGTATTAATTATGAGTTCGACTATATCGAAGGGCATTATTATTATTGCGTGATGTTCTTAAAACACTTACTGAGGCTGGGTTTTCAATAAATCTTCGAAAATGCGCATTTCTTGCAACGGAAGTCGAGTACCTAGGAAGAATCGTGAGTCAGGGTCAGGTTAGACCGAGCCCTAGTAAAGTAGAAGCTCTAGTAAAAGCATCTGTTTCCACAAATGTGAGATAAGTAAGGCAATTTCTCGGCCTTGCTGGCTACTTCCGGCGATACATCAAAGACTACTCCTCTAAAACTTCTTGTATAGCTCACTCAACCAAGCAGGGAGTAAACTTTAACTGGGGTTCAGAACAAGAAAACTTTTCAGAACAAGAAGAACTTATCCAGCACTTGACCAGCAAGCCTGTCCTCGCCATCTTTAACCCGAAGCTATCAACAGAAGTCCACACGGTCGCAAGCAGTGCTGGATACGGTGCTATCCTTCTACATACGCACGAAGATAGTAAAAATCATGTAATTTCTTACTTCAGCAAAGTGACCCAAGGTACTGAGTCGAAGTACCATTCCTATGAACTGGAGACGCTAGCTGTCGTGAAAGCGTTAGAGCATTTTCGTCATTATCTTCTTGGGCTGCGCTTCAAAATCGTCACGAACTGCAACGCTCTTAAGGCCACTGAACGCAAAAACGATCTCTTAGCGCGTGTCACTCACTGGTGGATCTACATGCAAGACTTTGACTTTTCTATCAAGTATAGGAAAGGAGTTATGATGCCTCGTGCTGACTATCTCATGCCTCCTAGTCCGATACGCTTTGGAAGTTACAGCTGGACTTAAACATTACGAAACAAAAGACTACACAAGTCTATGCACTAAATCTGATGATTGGAACTGATGCTACTACACCGGTTATACGTGCTCTCATTCATGATATTGTTGTTGAGAACTCCCAACCTAACAAGCAAGCTTGGCGTTAAATTTTTAGAAGTCGAGCAAGTGAGCTCCTCAAGAAGAACCAGGAACAACAGGACACCACGGTTAACAAACAAAGGCATCCTCCGCGAATATTTAAAGTAGATGATTTTGTATTTGTTATAAAATACTTACAGTCCACAGGAAAACTGGATTCTGGTATGCGAGGCCCCTACAGGGTGATAAAAGTATTGCCCAACGGACGCTACGAACTAAAGCTGCTTAGTGGTGGCTATGGCAAAACAACCCAAGTAGCGGCACAGTACATGGTACCGTGGAAAGGCGAGCGGTGTCCAGAAACTTGTGCTGTTTTTTTCGAAAGTAAGTTGCTTATCTTATTTTGTGATAATGTAGCGTGTGTCGCTACTCCTAGGCGTTTAGTCGCCTGTAGCATGTGTCGCTACTCCTAGGCGTTAGTCGCCTGTAGCGTGTGTCGCTACTCCTAGGCGCTATTCGCCTTAGCGTGTGTCACTACTCTCGGGCATTAGTCGCCCGCAACATGCGTCGCTCCACCTGACGCAAGCTATATCCTTTGGCACAAAAAGATGTGACGCATAGTGGCTAACTTTCGATATACTTCGGGCCACATCATACTTTGGCCTTGTTTGCGATGTTTTACTTATTTACAGATGACGAAACAGACGAGTCCAATGTAGACCGCGTTGCATCAGTAGCTGACCCTGTTACAGGCTCGGCTACGTCTGCAGGTAGATCGAGGTAGCAGTAGCCTATTACTAATTTTGACAACTCCACGCTGTAAGATCCCGTCGGGGACGACAAGACATCAGGAGAGGCCGTATAAGCAGCGCTCCCTACCAAATGTACCTGCCCTAGGCCATGTTTTTTTTTTTGCGAAGGATAGGACGAGCCGCTGAGGCGGGCACTGTTGCATGAGCGTTCTCCGTGTACAGACCTACTTTTGTGAAGTGAGTGTTTGATCTTAAAAGTGCTATTTGTTCGATGTCAAGTAAGTGCCTTATTTTGCAAACTGTTGACTGGTTGGTCGGTGCGGTGTACAGTAATGTTGCGGACGAGAGCCGCTCTCGGGTCTGGTCGCGACTCTCGTCCGCGACTGGTAGTCGATTCGGCTTCCTTTGCTCTCGGTCGCCGAGATAATTGGTACACGACCGGAGAAGCAAAAAAAAGGGTCTTGCTCGAGCTCGATGCCCGAAATCAATGACGTCAGAAAAGACAAGGATAGCATTAGGGATTTAATAGGAAAAATTAAAGTTCCTTATTTGCAAATAGATTTTCACGCAAGTAACACCAATCGATTCCTTGTGCTCTCCCGATAAAAATGATATCAAATACGACATGATTCCTATTATTTATAATAAAGATATTTAAATAATAAAGGTTGGAACCCTGCGACGGTTACGGAGAATCGTCAAAGTTACTTTTCTATCAGTTCTTTACGAGCTAAAAATGACATAAACAGAATTTATGTATATTATATTTAATCAATGTCGCAAAGAAGATATTAAAAATAAAAATTTCTAAACATTTAAAACGGAACTTATATACATACTTTTTGTATTACGCTTTCATTTTCTTAATAATTTCAGTCATTAAATAATTAAACACGAAAATATGAGGGAATAATAGGGAGTTAGCCCTACGACGAGAGCCGCGCTCGTCGAATCGATTACCACTCACGGACGAGAGTCGCGCTCGGGTCTGTTTACGAGCATGACCTTTCGTTCTACAAACCAAGTTTTATGTATCTTTGTTAAAAATAATCGGAATCATGTCGTGTTTGACATCATTTTAATCGGGAGAGCACAAGGAATCGATTGGTGTTACTTGCGTGAAAATCCGTTTGCGAATAAGAAACTTCAATTTTTCCTATTTAAATCCCTAATGCTATCGTTGTTTTTTATGACATCCTTGTTCTCGGGCGTCGAGCTCGAACGCGATGGTTCTAAGAATTGGTTTCTCGGCGGCACGTATCAAACGAGGTAGTGGGGATAAACCGCGGCTCTCGTCCGTGTAGACGAAACGGCTCTCGTCCGCAACATTACTCTACTTCGTTCCTCACATTGTGATTCGAATTAAGATTGTATTAGGTCATACTCGACCTATTTCTTTTTTTTTATAAATTTTTGATTCTGATCCTAAAAATACGCATATTATTGATATTTGTCTATTTGAAATTGCTAATGATTTAAAGCACAATATAATACAAATAACAGATTGTAATTACACTGAAAATTACATATAGAACATAAGTGCAAAACGGTTGTTTAATAACCATTGTTCAATAAGACAACTCGTAAAAGTAATTTTAAGCTTCAGAAATTCAAAAAATTCTTAAGTATGTATTCATTAGTAAATATATCATTAATTACTTTCTTTTCAATAATACTGTTATATATCATGAATTACGTTCTCCACAATTTCTTAAATATTCTCTATATATTTCACGAGCTTCTACATAATTACGATTCGCTTCGTCAATAGCACGAAATATTAACCGAATGTTCGTAAAGTTGCAACGAAAATTTCTAAGACATCGCGGCAGGATGGTGGTAAAATTATAGGAATTAAGAAATCATTTAAAATAACTATTGTATCAAAGAATAATATTAAAAACAGTGATACCTGATCAAAGATAATCTTTGTATGAAACTGTTCACAGCAGTTAAAACACTCTGGCACTTAAAAGTCGCAATAAAAATACACAACACTAGTCATGTAATTGAGAAATATGTTTCTCAGTATCATACGTTCAACACTCCCGTTCGAATACCTTTGGCTTACATGGAATCGAAGCAAGTGGTAGAATGGTACTTTGGGAGGAATAGCCAGCTTTGCCGCATCATCGCTTGTTTCATGATCTGATTTTTAGCTACTGGAAATTCGTTAGTTTGTCGTGGAACGGAATAGGTGGCGGGGAGGTGGCATTCTGCCTGCTCTGCTTTTTAGATAACCCAGACCAAACCCAGACACTATGAATGCACGCAATATTGTTATATATCGTTACACACTGTTATATATTCATATAATATATACTAATTAATGCATTTCTAACTATTAGTAAAAAATATAAATGTTCTCAATTAGTGGTATTACATGTTGAAGAATCATTAGCGTTTGTTCCTTACACGAAAGGATAAGAAGGAGCATTTGGAACCACACATTCACTGGCCAAAGATTGACGTATTTGCTGTTCCGTGTAGCGATATACAGGGTGTCCCAAACTAAGTGCGGGAGCCGGAAATGGGAGATTCCTGGGGTGATTTTAAACAACATTTTCCTTTGCAAAAATATCCTCCGAAGCTTTGTTAACGAGTTACTAACGAAAAACCCCGACCAATCAGAGAACACGAATAGCGAGCGCTCGGCCGACCAGCGACAGGTCACAAGCTACGCGGAGCGTCTGCTACTCACCGTGCTCGAGGTTTGTACAAGAAACTCAAGACCTTTACACGTTATTGCCAAATTTCTCCTAAAGTATTCGATGAAAAATTATGAAAAAAATTAGGGACACGCTAACTATCGCGACACATATTGTGGAATTATTTCAGATTTTTAAATTGTTAGCCAAGTTGTAGAAAAAAAAAAGACAATGTTAGTGTTGATTTCTCATAAACTATTGGACAAAAAATTATGAAAAACATTAGAAACACCTTAGCTATCGCGATAAATATTTTTGAATTTTTTCAGATTTTTAAATTAATTATCCAAGTTGTAAAAAGTAAAAAACGAGAAGAAAGAATTTTAAAATGCCGATTTAGTAAAGTAATGCCATACTAAAAAAAAATAAAAAGCAATGTTTTCGTAGTTCCTACGGATTGTACGTTATTTTACCGTGTATCAAAACATTGAAAACTGTACAATAATATTTATTTCATAATGAAAAAACGAAAATTGGACGTATTAGTTGCTGTAATCGGTAAAAAGTACGGAAACATTGATTTTTAGTTTTTTAATTGTGACGGACCAAGGCAAAACATGTCTAAATAAATTGAGATTAATAATATGACTCTAGTAATACGAGTAATTACTATCGATAAAACTCACCCATTCGGAGAGGAATTCACCTGCTGCTTGTACACTTGCTCCATTAGGTCGTTGTGCCGATCCCGATCATGGGGGGATGATGCCCAGGTAGCGCTGATCGCAGGTATCCAAGACCACAAGAAGACACCTTGCATTTACAACACTACGCGGTCACTAACACTGATCACTTCACTAAACGAGCACTTGACCTTTTAATGACCGACAACTGATTATTCTGAAACGTTCTGCGGCATTCCGTAAATAAAAACAAGATATTACACACTTCAGCGACGAAAGTACGATCGATACTGGCGATTTTTTCCGAAGTCTCTTTCCTCGTAGCCTGGCATTCCTCCAGCACGACTTCTCGGGGTGTAGCTTCGTCAAAATACTCGAATTTGATTTGTGAATTGACACCAACGAGGTTGGATCTTCCTCGGTTACTTTTTTTAGTGCAGGTGGTAGTCTCTTCTTCGGGTCGAAAAAGTCGCAAGCAAATTCATGGGGAAAAGCGAAGGCCGTAACAAGTGTCTCGCAGATTTGGCCGTTTATGATCACAGGTATTGCCCTGCAAGTTCGAAGGAGCCATCGGTACCCGAGACTGAAGACCGCAAGAGTCGCGTCGCGTTAACCATGGAAGTCCTTTGGATGCATTCGGACGGATGAAATATGGAATTGCCAGTTGTTAAAACGCCAGTTGGGGAAAGCTTCTGAACGTAAAACATTTGGTCAACAGATGTCTCGCATAGACAGACAAACTCGTCGATGAGGAGAAAATACGGCAATTGTATTCTTATTCTTTAGTTACCTCAATATCAGAGTCCTGCGACCGGCATGCATTTTATTACAGCACACACACACAGTGATCATCCGATGTTTGTTTCTTTCTTCCCCAATTTTCGTAAACCTTTTCGACCTATAGGGGAGGCTTACCCATGTATTAAAGATTTGACAGATCTTTTACATGCACGTAAATGCATTTAGGTATATGTAAAATCAGGACCTCCTTTGTAAACCACTTAGAAATTACATTTAATACACTGGCAATACTTTTTTTCCTTTGGAATATTTCAACGGATATCTGTTTATTTTTTCGATTTTGTTTCATAAAAATATTTTGAAAGGTAGCAGGGCAAACAATAAGAATAAATGTACGGTCACTACATGTGCAGCGTGATAAAAAGCAAGGCTTGGTCGCAAGACGCAGACATCGAAATAGTTAAAGGGATTCGAATACAATTGATGTATCTAACCCCCGATGCAGCGACGAATTAGTCTCTGCCAGATATTCGTTGACCAAATGTTTAAGGGCAAAAGAGTTTCCCCAACTCGCTTTTTAACAACGGGCAATTCCATATTTCATCCGTCCGAATGCCTCGAAAGGACTTCCATGATAAGCGCGACGCGACCCTCGCGGTCTTCGATCTCGGGTACGGATGGCTCCTTCGAACTAGGCAAGGCAATACCTGTGATCATAAACGGCCACATCTGCGAGACACTCGTTACGGCCTCCTACGGTAATCCGATATGCCTTTGCTTTTCCCCATGAATTTGCTTGCGACTTTTTCGACTCGAAGGGGAAACTACCACCTCCACTAAAAAGAGTAACCGAGCAAGATCCAACCTTGTTGGTGTCAGCTAGCAAATCAAATTCGAGTATTTTGACGAAGCTACACCCCGAGAAATTGTGTTGGAGGGATACGAGGCCACGAGGAAAGAGACTTCGGAAAAAATCGCCAGTATCGATCGTAATTTCGCCGCGGAACTGTGTAACATCTTGTTTTTATTTACGGAATTCCGCAGAACGTTTGAAAATAATCGGTTGGCGGTCAATAAAAAGTCAAGTGCTCGTTTAGTGAAGTTATCAGTGTTAGTGACCACGAAGTGTTGTAATTTCAAAGTGGCTACTTGTGCTGTTGTACCTGCGATCAACGCTACCTGGGCATAATGCCTCAGTGATCGAGATCGGCACAGTGACCCAATGGAGCAAGTGTTGAGGCAGCAGGTGAATTCCTCTCCGAATGGGTGAGTTTTACCGATAGTAATTACTCGTATTACTAGAGTCATATTATTAATCTCAATTTATTTAAACATGTTTTGTCTTGGTCCGTCATAATTAAAAAACTAAAAATCAATGTTTCCGTACTTTTTACCGATTACAGCAACTAATACGTGCAATTTTCGTTTTTTCATTATGAAAGAAGTATTATTGTACAGTTTTCAATGTTTTGATACACAGTAAAATAACGTACAATGCGTAGGAACTACGAAAACATTGCTTTTTATTTTTTTACTATGGCATTACTTTACTAAATCGGCATTTTAAAAATCTTTCTTCTCGTTTTTTATTTTTCACAACTTGGATAATTAATTTAAAAATCTGAAAGAATTCTATAATATATGTCTTAATTTTTTTCGTGGTCCTAACGTGGTCCTAATCTTTTTCATAATTTTTCATCCAATAGTTTAGGAGAAATTGAGCATTGACGTAAACATTTTGAGTTTCTTGTACAAGCCTCGAGCACGGTGAATAGCAGACGCTCCGCGTAGCTTGTGCCCTGTCGCTGGTCGGCCGAGCGCTCGCTATTCGCGCTCTCTGATTGGTCGGGATTTTTCGTTAATAACTCCTTAACAAGGCTTCGGAAGATATTTTTGCAAAGGAAAATGTTGTTTAGAAGCACCCCAGGAATCTCCCATTTCCGGCTCCCGCACTTAGTTTGGGACACCCTGTATGCATGACCATTTCGTCCTTGTTGTTTTAAAGGATTAAAGAGACGACTATGCGTGAATGTGCGTGTATCGGGGTCACGGGAATGCGTAGCAAGAAAGTGGCGAAAATGTCTGTTTTTCTCTTACGTATAACGTGCTGGTGTAGAACGATGCGGAGCGCACACCAGTGGACTGCGCAGCCGGTCCATACGTGTCCATACGTGTGCATCAGCCGCACGCTAGGCTCTGTGTGAGTGGCGCCTCCACGCTCATTCCTGCGTATATGTTAACAATGTTATAGCGCCTAAACGGTGCATTTCCGGACCATGGTTCCTTTTAGACTTTTTTTCTACTAGATACATAGAACACATTTACGCAATAAAAAACTTTAACAATTTTTTTCATTGTTATAAACAATTTTGCGGCAACTTTTTTTTCAAATGGCCACCGATCCAGACGTCTACTTTCACCCCTAGAAGCCGTAACCATTACTTTTTTTACTCCCTGTACATAAATAAAAATTTTTCAAAGTACACTTGATAAAATCAATTAGACATGTAATATTGTAAAATAAACTACTTTTGCCTGTGCACATCGTATAATATAGTGTACTGAAGAAAATCAACTTACTTGTCTGTGCCAAGAGATTCCTCTAACACACTCTTCACATTATTGAGGGTGATGATACTATCCGCATATATTAACACATTTGGAGGTTTCTGGCTTTTACATAATAATTTTGTGATTACATCTTCCATGGCGGTTCTATAAATAAAAGTAATAAAAGCTATAAAATTATAGGTCAATGTTACATATCTTACAGTGAACAAACAAAAGTTTAAACCATATTGTTGAATCACATACATTTATCCCTTGCATAGTATAAAATACATTATTTAACTTCAAAGAGAAAATAATTCTGTAGTATTTGACATATTCTGTATTATATACATTTCATAATTACTGTAGTATATGAGTACATTAAATTTATTAAGTTTAAATACGTAACATAAACATGTACACACATTACAACTATATGTACGTAAGACGTTAATGTAAATGAAAGTTTTAAAAAGCTTCACATAGAAAATATTATTATATGTTATTACATGTGTAACGTTTCAAACCACCCAAGTAGGCAGAGCTACGTGGCTCATGTACATACGCAATTTATTACAATATTATTTGGATTTTCTGTCTAAGCTTCCTTATGACTTTTATTCTAACCTATTTCAGAGTTTTGGTGGCTGCCTTTAAGAAATAATATATCAGGAGTGGTCTAAAAATCCCTCAAGGTATCGCCTCTTGGAACTTGTTGACAGCTGGGATTCGTCCATTACAGTATACGAACAGCTAACCTCAAAAGGAGCACCAAATACCTTCTTCACCTGTTCGGAACAGTCGTTGCCTGTTACAGGAATGCTCTTATCCTTAAACGATGACAAATCAGCTACGCCCGATATACTCGTTTTCACAACCTATTGCTCAGAATCTAAGATTAGGAATTCGTGTATCTGACACGTTAGGGATGTGAGCCCTTAACCTCCAAGAGAGGTTACCTTTGTGTCGCTGAACAGTAGTCGTTGCCTACTAGAGGAACGGTCTTATTATCACCGGACGGGTAAGTTAGTTACCTCCAAGGTCTTCGTTCTAACGTTACGATTGGCAGGGAATGAATCTGTTCTGTGCCGCTTGTGCGGCTCCTTTTATACTCAAAATTCCAAGAATACGCCTAGGCAGTGTTTCAAAATTTAGGTTATTTTATTGTATTGTCCCCATTGTTGATATATAATATTATGATTTAAATTAAGTTTTATAATAACTTATATTACAAACATGCGAAAATACAATATTAACAGACATTACAGTAACGCGTGATTTAGAATAACAATTTGTAACATTTTATAATTAATTTTAGGAAAATAGAAGAAAAGATAGCGTCTATAAGAAGAAGGGATAAAAAGTGAAGTTACGATATAGTAGAAGTGGCAGATAAGGACAGAGAAGAACAGGAAGAAAAATGAGTCAGTAATAGAAGGAAGAAACAGATAGAATAGAACAAATGAAGATAGAAAAGAATAGATGAGAATAGAATAGAGATGGAGGCTGTTGGGGTGTTACTTATGGACCCTAAGTAAATAAATAATTAAAAATTTACCGGACTACATAGGTTGGGCCAATTCGGTTAGTTAACATATAAAAAAGGTAATTATGGGACGATGTCGTGTCCCTGTAAGTCGCGAGCTTGGGGAATTTTACCCCAACATCCCTCCCCTCATGTCGTCCTCCAGTTTGATTCCACAAGATTCATAATAAATCCATTTCTGACAGTGCACTTAAATAATAAAATGATAAAATAATTCTACTTGAAGATACGATCAAAAGCTAACGTCATTTTTTGCAATTTGTATTGGACAGCCTATGCACTTCTGCATTGTTACTTTATAATAAATCTTAAGGGGGCAGACTCCTTGTGTTTTGAGCTGTGTACGTGCGCTCACCCAAGCAAAGAAAGTCATACACGTATACGCGATGAGCGAGAGAGACAAACGGTTTCGCAAATTACACTTTACGTCTCGACACTTGCATAAATGAATTTTTCGCGGGTACAGAACCTACGGGTAGACTTCACTACAGGGTGTTCTGGTCCGTTCTGTTGGAAAAGACAGTTTTATTTTCTTATAGGCGTGAGGTCTTTCTAGGTTTTTTCATGCTTCAGGCTTCGTGGGTGTGCGTTATGGCGTAAGTGCAATGTGTAGCCACGTGCTGCGCTCGAGTTATAATTTTGTGCTAAGTTGTTTCTGTATATCTTTAACATGTATTAAATTGTATTGTTGTTAAACACTCTTAATGAGTACAAAAGGTTTTCTTTGCTACCTGTTCTTAATTGAACTCCACTGCCTTGCAAGACCGGCGGTTTCTTACAATAGGTTATGGGCCCAGGTGCGCGTGGAAATCAATAATTTTTTTTGGTTGAGAAAGGTAGTTTTTAAAAATAAAAATGGAAGAGACGGAAGTAAAATACCGTGTTCCGCTGTTTGATGGAACGAATTTTGGAAATTGGAAATTCAGGATGGAAATACTGTTGAACGAGCTGGAATTAACGGATTTTACAAAACGAGACTACACGGAAATGGTCATAATTAATTTGAATGACAATGCTGAGGTACAAGCTAGCAATGAAAAACAACTAAAGGATCTTCACAAAAGGGACAGAAAGTGCTGTTCGCACATTGTACAACGGATTGCCGACAGCCATCTGGAATATGTAAAGGACAAGGCAAGTGCATTTCAAATGTGGAAAACTTTATCTGACACTTTTGAAAGGAAAAGCATAACTAACCAATTGTTAATCAAGAAGAAACTTTTGTTAACGAAGTTCAACCCAACTAAAGATACGTTAGCAAATCACTATCTTAAGTTCGACAAATTAATACTGGATCTTCGATCCACCGGTCCAACGGTGGAGGAAACAGATTGAGACAGACAATTGAGACTCTCGCAATGGAAGATTTAACGATTAGCTTCGTGAAATGTAGACTTCTTGATCAGGAAATAAAACGGTCCGACGTCAATAAGAAGAAACAGTTTGACACGGAAAAGTTTAATGCTTTTAATGTGCATTCAAATAAAGCAAAGTATAAAAGGTATGAAACAAACAAGAAGTTTATTTCAAGCGGAGAGAAAAAGTTCGTCTATAAATGTCATAACTGTGGTGAACAAGGACATACGAGAGCTGACTGCAGGAAGAAGCAGGTTCAAAATGGGCAAAATAATCTTAAGAATACAGCAAACTCAGCTGTGCGTGTATCTAAAACGACCGAAGACGAAAATCATTCTGCATATTGTTTTACAGCACTGAACGGAAACATGACAGGTTGGCTGTTGGACTCTGGAGCGACTGAACATCTAGTGAGTGAAAACGAATACCTGGAAAACGTCAGAAGGCTGAAAACACCAATCAAAATCAGAGCTGCAAAATCTGATGCTATCCTGCTTGCAAAAGAAACTGGTGAACTCAATATTCTAAGCCTAGTAAAGGGCAAAGAAATCAAGATAAAAATTGGAAACGTACTGAGAGTTCCTGGATTAACATATAATCTCTTGTCGGTACGGAAACTGGAGAAAAACGGTTACCGAATAGTTTTTGAAAATGGAAAAGGAATAATTGAGAAGAACAATGAAATCATTGCCACAGCTAAAATAAACGAGATGGAATTGTACGATTTAAAATTCTATTCAGATTCAGCTTTGGCTCTTCTGAGTGCTGGACCTGATGTTTGGCACCAACGACTAGCACATCTAAACTACAACAGTTTGAAAACTCTACCCAAATATGTTGAAGGAATGGAAATTTGCAAGAACGGCCAAAATCCGGAAATATGCAGAGTATGTGTCGAAGGGAAGCAAACGAAATTGCCGCATGATCAACATCGTACTAGGGCTACACGACCTCTTCAGCTTGTTCACAGTGATATAATGGGACCGATAAGCCCAAATTCACACGATGGTAAGAAATATATAATTTCATTCATTGATGACTATACTCATTTCACAGCCATTTATCTCATGGAAAGTAAATCAGATGCTTTCAAATATATAAAGAGGTACACAGCAATGGCCACATCACATTTCAATTGCAAACTTAGTAGATTTCGTTGCGATAATGGTAGAGAATATTTATCCAACGATGTCAAAAATTTCTTTCAAGAAAAGGGAATACGCTTTGAATCGATTAGGTATACACCTCAACAAAACGGTGTAGCTGAGCGTATGAACAGGAATATTTGTGAAAAGGCCAGATGCTTATTATTAAACAGTAAGTTTCAAAAGGAATTTTGGTCAGAAGCAGTGTTAACTGCAGTATATTTACTTAACAGAATGCCAACTGCTACACTAGAGGAAGAAGTACCAGCTACCTTGTGGTACAATGAAAAACCAAAATTTCACAAATTAAAAATTTTTGGTTGTCTGGCGTATCTGCACTTACCTAAGGAATTAGTTGCAGGAAAATTTGATTCCAGAATTAAAACGTGTTTCATGGTCGGATACTGTGTCAATGGATACAGACTATGGAGTCCTGAAGACAAATGTATAATTTTTGGTAAGGACGTAAAATTTGACGAGACACGTTTTGAATTACCAAATAATGACTGGATATCAATAACTCAAACTAATGATGAGGAAGCAGATGAGGAAGTAGATGAAGTGTGTATGGACTCATTGGAAAATTATGAATCAGCTGAAGAATTTGGGGAACATGAAGACTCTGGAAAGGAATTATCCGAAGCAGGCGGAGATGAAACGCGTAGGAGCACACGCACAAGACAGCAGCCGGCTCGGATGGGTGACTATGTTGCATTGGCTCTCAGTGCAGAAACTTATGTGGACGATATACCAGAGGTGTACGATGATAGCCTTAAAAGAGATGACAAGGAAGAATGGCTTCGAGCAATTCAAGAAGAGGTAGATGTAATAAAAGAAAACAATACTTGGTCACAATGTGAATTGCCTCAAGGTAAAAGAGCAATTGATACCAAATGGGTTTTCAGAGTTAAACGCGATGATGCGGAAAATGTTAATAAATATAAGGCTAGACTAGTTGTAAAAGGTTGTGCTCAAAGAAAAGGCTTTGACTATGAAGAAACGTACGCTCCTGTTGCGCGTTTATCAACTCTGAGAATTCTGCTGGTGATTATTAATCGAGAAAATTTATTAACATACCAGTTAGATGTCAAAAATGCTTTTCTGCATGGTAGTTTAGATGAAGAAATCTATGTCAAAATACCAAAGGGCTTTAAAAATGAATCTGATAAGATAGGCAGGTTAAATAAGTCACTATATAGCTTGAAACAAGCTCCTCGTACCTGGAACTTAACCTTTGACAAGTTCATTAAAGAATTAGATTTTAAGAATGCGAATGCAGATAAATGCTTATATGTTTTTAAGGAACAAAGTACAAAAGTATGTATACTTTTATACGTAGACGATATAATTATTGCGGGAAATGATTCTTTCAAAATACAAGAAATCAAAAGACTTTTATTGAATAGATTCAGGATGAAAGATCTAGGCGAATTACACTCATTCTTAGGAATTAAAATAACTAAAAGTAATAACAGAATGAAGCTATGTCAAAGTTCGTATTTGAAAAGATTACTTATAAGATTTAACATGTCAGAATGTAAACCGATAGATACACCTATGGAAGTAAACTATAAGGATAGTTCTGAGGGTATTAGTTTAAGTGAAAAAGTACCTTATAAGGAGCTGATAGGTTGCTTACTTTATGTAACTCAAACAACTAGATCAGATCTATGCTATGCCGTCCATTATTACAGTCGTTATCGATCTGATCCGAAAGAATGTCATTGGAAAGGACTGAAGAGAGTACTGCGATACATAAAGGGTACTATTAACTATAATTTAGTTTTTATTAAGACTGAAAGGGATGATGCAAATATGTTAACTGCGTATGCTGATGCAGATTGGGCAAATGGTTCAGACAGAAAGTCTACGACGGGTTATCTTTATAAACTTTTTGGCAATACTATTTGTTGGACAACTAGAAAGCAGAGTACAGTAGCATTATCTTCTACAGAGGCGGAATTCATATCATTAGCTACCTGTGTTATGGAATATTTATGGCTCAAAAATCTTTTATGTGAGTTTGAAATAAAATTAAATAAACCTTTGAGAGTTTATGAGGATAATCAGTCGTGTATCGCTTCTCTAGTTAAATGGGAATATAAACGTTTAAAGCATGTTGATATTAAATATAACTTTGTCAAGATCTCAGTAATAATAAAGAAATAGAAGTTAAGTATATAGCGTCTGAAAATCAAACAACTGATATTTTAACGAAGGGCCTGCCCAGAAATAAGTTTGTTAATTTCAGAACAGATTTAGGTATAAGAGAATAATTATATATTTGCGAGTTATACATGTATCTCATAAAACTGAGGCGGAGTGTTGGAAAAGACAGTTTTATTTTCTTATAGGCGTGAGGTCTCTCTAGGTTTTTTCATGCTTCATGCTTCGTGGGTGTGCGTTATGGCGTAAGCGCAATGTGTAGCCACGTGCTGCACTCGAGTTATAATTTTGTGCTAAGTTGTTTCTGTATATCTTTAACATGTATTAAATTGTATTGTTGTTAAACACTCTTAATGAGTACAAAACGTTTTCTTTGCTACCTGTTAATTGAACTCCACTGCCTTGCCAGACCGGCGGTTTCTTACAATACGTTCAAACTCCAATAAACACTATACCTTGAGAAAAATGTAAAATTACAAACTGTAAGCATGAAACAGACGCTGTTGTAAACTAGCAAGATGGCTGCCGAAGTGATATTTTTGCAAATATCTCACGATTTAATAGGTTTTTCGCTCATAGCATACCAGACCACCCTTCCTTGAATTAGCACAGTATAGCATAATATTCGTTGTGCACCCGTTTTAACAGAAAAATAGTTCAACGATTTGCCGTTAAAAGCGTTGATGGTATATCTTAACCAATTTGGTCATATTACTATCAGCATCGATGAAAATACAGATCAGTCGATAAATGTAATCTAGAATTTGACAGTTGAATGACGTATTCATCAAATACACGAATACAGACGCAAGAAAGGCTTAGTTGCCAAAACGTATTGAAAGTTTAGTCACGCTGTTGCCACATATATGTATGTACATTTACAATTCTGCTCATCAGGAAAACTCGACAGAGCTGGGGAAAATAGGTATTTGAAATAGATACAGGAAATAAATATTTCCATTTCATCAATTAGTAAAGAACATTGGAAATAAAATATTTAACTTGAAAGTAGTTCATCAGTGAAATAGTATTTCGAACGCATGCTTTAGTTGAAATCGATCGAAATACTACTTTGAAATAGTATTTAGTATTTCTTCTAAAGTATAATGGAAATGAAATATTTCATACATGAGTTATTTTCACATGTACTGAAGTTATTTTCTATTTTATATTTTCTGTTTCTGTTTTTATTTCTGCGTGGGCGTACAAATTTTGACTGTACACACGGAAACTCCTGATTCCTGACAGAACATAGTCTATTTGCAAATCAGTTTTTGAAGTGTGTTGTTTAGAAGTGTGTTGTTTAGAAGTGTGTTGTTTGTGTGTTTTTGAAGTGAGCTTGTATAATTTGTACTAAAATGAGTGAACCAGACATAGTTGATATTGATGCTGAAAATGTGACTAGTAAAGTCCCTATCATATTAAATGGAAAATTTTTCACCGTGGTACAAAGCACAAGAAATAATACAACGTCGACTGTTACAGCAAAGTGTACCACATGCCAGAAACAAATTAAAGGAAGTTTCCGTAGTACTTCTAACTTCTTATTACATTTGAAGTGTGCACATTCAAAAGTATTAGAAGAATATAATGCTTACAAAGATTCGATATCCGGATCTAATATTTCAAAGAGACGTAAATGTTCAAGTAGTATCAGTAAATATTGTAGCCGCGAAATCACTTCATCGCCTCAAGAATATGCAAATGGTTTAATAACAGATTTTATTGTGGGAACCGGCAAACCGTTAAAAACAGTAGAGGAACCAGAATTTATTAAATTAGTTGCAGAATTAAGCAAGTTGAAATTACCGGTGCATCGTCCAAGCCGAAAAACATTGTGTAAACATATCACAACAAATTTTAAAAAATTATTTGCAAGCATTAAAGCAGAAGTATCAAACATCGATTATGTATGTACAACTACAGATATCTGGTCAACGTTTAGACGTAGTTTTCTTGGTGTAACCCTTCATTGGATCAATCTACATAATTTCAGCCGAGAAAGTAGAGCTCTTGCATGTTGCCGATTTGAAGGCAGTCATAATTATATTGCAATTGCGCAGAAATTAAATGCAGCCCATGAAATGTACGGTTTAAACATAAATAAAATAACCTGCACAATTACGGACAATGGCAGTAATTTCCTGAAAGCTTTTAAAGAGTTCAGTTACACGGGTAATGTAACATATGATGAACATGAAGATCTTGAAGATTTTAATAATGAAGAAATGAATGTTGAATTTCACAACATTCATCAAATTCATAATTCTAATGAAAATGAAACTCTACCCGTCGAGGATTATTATATGCTGCCTAAGCGCTACCGATGTTGCTCCCACACGCTTAGCCTCATTTGCACTTCAGATGTCAATAAATTTGTAAAAATTAATACAAATTATGCGAAATATCATATTCCCGCTATGACCAAATGCTCTAATCTTTGGAATAAAACTAATCGCTCAAACAAAGCTAGCGAGGAATACAAGAAAATTCTTGGTCGAGCCCCGTGTACACCATGCATCACAAGATGGAATTCTTATTACGATAGTGTTGCAGAATTATTAAGAGTCAAGGAATCACTCTATAAAATTTGTTCAGGATTTGGAATTTTTAGAAGAGTACAAGGTACAAATATTTTTATTCATTCAGTGGTAAATATTTAGATTAGGGTAGCCACCTCCGATTTCCATGACCTTGGAATATGTTGTGAAGATCATCATTCTGAACAACTTTTCCCTATACATATACCAGGGGAATCTAACTCAGACCTATTCTGATCACTCTTTTTAATATTGAAAACTTTCTTTGCGAATATCTCGAAAATTAAAAGAGATCCCCTGGTATATGTATAGGGAAAAGTTGTTTAGAATGATCACCTTAATAACATATTCCAAGGTCATTGAAATCGGAGTTGGCTCCCCTAATCTAAATAACTACCCTTTTGATTTATATATGTACAGTCAACTTTTATTACTTTCATTAAATCTATTTTAAATTTTCTGCAGCTGTATATGGAACCAATAGCGTATGCCTTGAATATGCTACAGGGAGAAAAACAAGTTTTCTTCGGCGATATTTTGCCATGGATTTTTGCAGTTCAGCATAATTTGACATGTATTAATTCACGTCAGAATAATAATGAAGGACTCAAATATTGTGAATCACTAAAGGAACACATATTGAAATGTCTACATGATCGCTTTGGTGACATATTGGAACTGAATACTAATGCAGAAGATTATATTATTGCTACAGTAAGCCACCCAAAATGGAAACTTCGTTGGCTACCATACAATTTAAGAGATGCTAAATCACAAAGTATCAAAGACAAAATGATACGAATTATGGAAGTCTCAAATAGCACAAATTCATTTGAATGTAGGAGCGATTTTAAACCGTTCATAAACGAAAAAGAACAACAGTTCTTTGATTTTATGGATAATCCATCAACATCTGTAAATAACAATAATAGTAGGTACTTAACTGAAATGGAATTCCTTCAATACCTTAATGAAAGTGACACGTCATCTTGAAAGTTTAAATAAATTTCCAAAGATTAAAAAATTATTTTTACAATATAACACGGGTTTACCGTCCTCTGCTCCTGTGGAACGTCTATTCAGTTTCGCTGGACTAATATTGTCGCCACGTCGAAATTCTTTGAAGGATTCTGTGTTTGAAAAATGTGTTTTACTTCGAGGGAATTTAATAAAGCAGTAATCGTAAAACAAATGTATTTAAATAATTATAATTTCCTTGCTTTTAATGTGCCTTACTTTAGAAAATAGTTATGAATATTTAGAAGTAGGTAATAAGTGTAAAAACAGAAGCGTCGAATTATTGTATTTTATTTTGTTACTATAATGATATTAAATTTTTAATTTTACATAGCATTTCTTTTACATTATTATTACAAATAACTATTTAATTAATATATGTATTATTTTATAAGTAATAGATAATTTTTATTGCATTTGAAACTTTCATTCAATTATAGTACTTGAAAAAATATTAGGTATATATTACTTTTGTAACGTAAAACAGTGTTATAATAATAGTAAAGTAATATAATATTTTCTGGACTTTGATCCGCATAATTGATTTTTCTTAAGATAATTAATAAAAAAAAACATATCTTAGTCTAATAATGGAACTTCATAAAGGAAAACATATTATAAAAAATTGAAATTTATGTGTGAAAAAAACAGAGAATCATTCTGCACATGATCCTTCGTTATTTTAAATTGTCTAAAATATCAGTTTTAAAATAGAATTTATTAATTGGTGCAAGTTTGATTTGAGACGATACTTGTCTCATACTATTTTTTTAATCCGTAGTGTCAACATGTTGTTTATTATTAGTGTATATAAAGCGTGTCAGAACTGCGCCATCCGGTTATTTTTTTATTTATTTTTTGGGTTCAGGAGCGCCATCATAAGCCAAAACATTTAGAAAAAACTCGAGATACAATAACAACCATGACTGACATCCTTTCAGAAATAGAAATTATGAAGAAAATAAGAAACTTTGGAAAAACAAAACAACTATTGAACCGCTTTTGATGAAACATAGCTATTAATCATCTCAGAAATATACACTTTAAAATACAAAAAACCGCATCAAACATAGGTGTCAATCTTATAACACCCTTTCAATTTGTGTTCGGGGTTAAAAATGGGATACACTGTGTGCTTTGTCCTCTTTTGTCCTCCGTTACAGGCATATTATTCGATGCTGATACTCTGTCGTCACATAAGTGCCTCGTGCGGAATGAAACGCGTGCCCAAAGATAGAAAATAGTAAATAGGGAATGTGAAATAGAAAACAGTTTCAGGTCCTGTGGAAATAACTCAAGTGTGAAATATTTCATTTACGTTAAACTTTAACAGAAATAGTAAATAGTATTTCCTCAATGAAATAGGCACTGAGTGAAATACTATTTCAAAATAGTATTTCACAAGTTCCACTTCAAGATATTATTTTCAAATAGTATTTCATTGTATAAGTATTTCATTTTCACTATTTCCACCTAAACTGTTTCAAATTTTCCTCAGCTCTGACGGATACACAGATCGTGCGCTGAAATGCAAAGCTAGCAGGAGGTTATTCTTCATATATGCATCCGTAATCTGGCAGCACAGGGTGTCGATGACTGATCTTAGAATACCTTGCCTAGCCAAGCCAAATATTTATTGGTTGTAATAACGACATCATGAAGATATCATTTTAACATATTGATTTTTTTATCTACAAAAAACTACACAAGCTTAACGACTTTTCCATGAATTTGGCGTAATTTTTTTACTTTTGTGAAGTTTTCTTCTTGGGACAGCCACTTTACAGTAAATGTATATGGCATATTGAGAACAACAACGAACTAACTACTCGGAAAAATATGCGATCTAAGGATATGGAGTTTATTTGTAATAAATTAGTGCTACTATTTCAATTTCGGAAAAATGTAGTTCCATCCACTTTTGTATTCAATACCTCATATATACAGAATCTCTGTAAACTCCAAACAGTGCAGAAAATATTTTAAATGTGATTCTAGACTCCAAAATAAGAAGAAAATTAAGAGTAATGATTTTGTGTTTCAGGCTTCGTTTGTTAGTTATAAGCGCCTAATGATCTGGTGAAAAAAGCACCAGAAATGAGCCCGCGCGGAGGCCTAATAAAGTGGTGGCCCAAACAACAGTATCGCACTGAAGTAAGGGAAGGGAGAGATCACTCGCCATAGAACAGCTGATCGGAAAATTTACGACAATCGTCAAGGCTACAGGATCCATATTTCAGTTAAAATTAATGAATATCATTGAATAACAATAATCTTGCTAATTGTCTGTAATTCATGAGCCAACTCGAGATACTCACTATGAGACAGAAAATGTTAATATGCCCACCTTTACGTAAATTGTCTGTTCCACTTCACAAATCCAAA
Source organism: Calliopsis andreniformis (assembly GCF_051401765.1). Classification (NCBI taxonomy): domain Eukaryota; kingdom Metazoa; phylum Arthropoda; class Insecta; order Hymenoptera; family Andrenidae; genus Calliopsis; species Calliopsis andreniformis. The sequence continues at coordinate 4,779,493 of NC_135071.1, forward strand.
CATCACGATTCTCCCATCTGTGAGTATTGAAACACCATATGAGGGTATCATTTAATAACACTAAACCTGCCTACTCCTTACAATCTAGGGAGAAAATTAAAACACGTTCTATAGAATTTGGGAGTAGGAAGGGTTAAAGTGGAAAGAAACACCACTACAAGTCTTAGCGTAGAATTTGAAGGTAAACCGCACATACAACGAGAAACTGAGTTGACGCACGAAGAAAGTTCTTCGATATTTGATATTCAAATTTCGGGCTTCGCTGATTTCTGTAAACAAAATTAAGCTAACCATATCAGTTAAACTGCGCTCGGCATTTCCGCCTATTGCACTAGTTGCCAGCAATCTTTCTCTCCTGGGCGAGTGTTACCAAAAATTGATGTTTAAATAAATGGAATTTGAAATCAATCAACACGTGGATACATTTTAGAAACTAAATATATCCTATTTCATGAAGACATCATACTTGTATTTTTAAATAACCAACTGCGAATATTTACTTTCTGTTTGTATAAAATAATGTTCACAATCGATTTATGGTGTTAAATTCAATTGACATTTATCTTCAATCAAGTGGATTTCACAATTCTTTTTGAACCTTAATAAGCAACTGTCACACTATTATCTCCTGAACGTGTGGCAGTTCTGGGGTGACCCTACAGGTAACTCTTGAAGGAATTTCGATTTCTTACATCTTTTTCGAACAGTTTCAAAATTAAAGATTTGGCGTTCGTTGTGAAGGCTATTCTTGGCCATAAAAAAACAAGAATAGCATTAAGGATTTAAACAGGAAAAATTGAAGTTTCTTTTTCGCAAACAGATTTTCACGCAAGTAACACCAATCGATTCCTTGTGCTCTCCCGATTAAAATTATGTCAAACACGATATGATTCCGATTATTTTTAACAAAGATACATAAAACTTGGTTTGTAGAAAGAAAGGTCATGCTCACCGCGTTATGTAAACAGACCAGGGCGTGGCTCTCGTCCGTGAGTGGTAGTTGATTCGACGAGCGCGGCTCTCGTCCGTAGCATGTTAGAATGCTACGAAAAGTTCTCCGATTCACTAACTCCCTATTATTCCCTCATATTTCTGTGTTTAATTATTTAATGACTGAAATTATTAAGAAAAAGAAAGCGCAACACAAAAAGTATATAAGTTCCGTTTTAAATGTTTAGAAATTTTTATTTTTTTATTTTCAATATATTCTTTCCGACATCGATTAAATATAATATACATAAATTCTGTTAGCCAAATCTTCATTTATTGTTATTTTTAGCTCGTAAAGAACTGATGGAAAAGTAACTTTGACGATTCTCCGTAACCGTCGCAGGGTTCCAACCTTTATTACTTAAATATCTTTATTATAAATAATTGGAATCATGTCGTATTTGATATCATTTTAATCGGGAGAGCACAAGGAATCGATTGGTGTTACTTGCGTGAAAATCCCTTTGCGAATAAGAAACTTCAATTTTTCCTATTTAAATCCCTAATGCTATCCTTGTCTTTTATGACGTCATTGATTTCGGTCATCGAGCTCGAGCATCGACGGTCGAACGAGACCCTTTTCTTTGCTTCTCCGGTCGTGTACCAATTATCTCGGCGACCGAGAGCAAAGAAAGCCGAATCGACTAACAGTCACTCGCTCTCGGGTCTGGTCGCGGCTCTCGTCCGTAACATTACTGTATTTGTTGTCGATCACGCGCCAACGCGTGAAGCGGTTTTTCTGAGAATAACCGGTCACGCTTCACCGCGTGATGAATCGACGTTTAGTTAACATGAACTTTCTGATTGGCTGTTTGGAATGCACCAGGCACCACGAACTGGTGGCCTGCGAACCACGCGCGTCTCATTCCCTTATCTAGACATTCCCCAGCCAAGTCGTTAAAGAATGTCTCCAATCATATGTTTTCAATCCATTGGCGTGCAGTGGGCATTCGCGTCTGGTATCCCTGACATGGACCCATGAATCATGCAACGTTTGTTTCTGCTGGATCAAAAGTCCAGAATCTCAAACGCCAAACGCTATTTTTTGACAATCTAAATTCACTGCCACGTTGACGTTAACGTAGTTTCACTTGCACTAAACCTTACAGTGTTTTTCAAAAAGCATTTCATGCTTATTACTTCACATTTCACGTGACGTGGTGTAAAATCCATACTTTAATGGACAGAGTTAACCGTCCTGCTTCCGTATCCCGCTCTGTCTATAACCTAGTAGAGGAGTAGGGTACAGTATGACTGGTGATTGGGACTCTGCGGATCTGGGATACACTTTCGTTTCAAATCGGTGACGAAGGTTATCGCATTACCAAAGACAACTCAAGGTGAAGATTAGTGTTATAAACCAATTGTGAACATTATTTTATGCAAAGAGAAAGTAAAAATTTGCAGTTGGCAACTTAAAAATATCAGTATCACGTCTTCATGGAATAGGATATGATATTTTACTTTTTAAAGTGTACCCACATGTTAATTGATTTCAAATTCTGTTTATTTACACATCAATTTTCGGTAACACTCGCTCAGGCAAGCAAAAACTGCTGGCAACTATTGCAATAGGCGAAAACGTCCAGCACAACTTAACTCATGTAGTTAGTCTAATTTTCTTTATTGAAATCAGTAAAGCCAGAAATTTGAATATCAAACATTGAAGAACTTTATTCGCGCGTCGATTCGGTTTTCGGAAAACCTAAGCCTTTAGTAAAGCTAAGGGCCTATGGGGGAAGAGCCAGGTATCTAACAACATCAGGTGTTGTCTGAGTCCCCGACGAGTTTTTCAAGAAACTGCAACTAGTTTTTCGAAAAACCTTCGCATGGAACGTTTGTGTGAATATTCATCATAGCCGCCGAGTTTTCCTACAAACCTAATCGTTTCCCGCAGTATTCCCGTTGTGTGTGCGGTTTTCCTTCAAATTCTATCCCAATACTTCTGGTAATGTATACAGTTTTTTTGTGTGTAGATTTGGATCAAAAGATTAATCGGATGGTGTACAAATTAATCCTTTCTAGTCCGAAATTTCATAGGGTGTGTTTAGACTTTCCCTCTATACTCTAAGGAATAAGCAGATTTAGTGTTATTCGACGATAGCCTTGTATGGTCTTTCAATATTCACGAATAACAGATGTTTGGGTATTTGGAATAGACAATTTACGTAAAGATGGGTATATTAACATTTTCTGTCTTATAGTGAGCATTTTGAGTTAGCTCATGAATTACAGCCAATAGACAAGATTATTGTTATTCAATGATATTCATTAATTTTAACTGAATTTTGGATCCTGTAGCCTTGACGATTGACGTAAATTTTTCGATCCCGTGGCATGATCTCGCGATAAGACGTGTAGGCTATCTAACTGATAAGCAGCCGCAACGACCAGCAAAGACAGAGCGTGCCAGCCGTCCATAACGAGCTATACCGTGCAATAAGCACAACGGCTCCAAAGCACTCTCCTGTATCCACACTGTTTGTGAACCTGTAACAGGATCCACTGGACAGGCGCATGCCAACCGGCAGTTTACAGATCCCCGTTTATCCTCTGGTCATTAGCGGAAGCTACTCGGGGTCACCGACCAGGCGCACGCCGGAAGAAAGCGGGTAGGCGCATGCCACCCCGAACCTGCTCAACCACCGTCTCAGTCTGTTTCCCGAACCACACGCTATAAGCGAGTGACAGTCCAGGAGTTTTCGACTCCTCCGACCGATCCAGCTCCAGAAGTCCGCGACTCCAACCAAGCGACCAGCATCAACCGCCGAAGTAGTAGCTCCGAGATCCACTAGCAGGCGCAGCGGCCCTAGCCGCGCGTTAGGTGACCCGCCAGACCGATCCGCCGGACAAGGCCTCTTAACTATAAGGTGTAGTTATAGTACTCAGTTATAATACGTAGTTATAAGATTTAGCTATAATAAATTGTGTTCGTCGTCACACCTTGCCTGGTTCATTCGTTAACGCGAATCTGCACGTAGTCATACATATAATAAAATCTATTAGCATTGAAAGCTATACAAGTAATATCTAAACTTATGCTGTGTGTAGCTACGTTTAAACTTATAATTAATTGAACCTTTTTAATTAATAGAAAGAGGACAATGGTCCAATTATCACTTCACTGAACTGAGTTGGTAACTATCGAAGTTTACTTATTGACAGAATACTTTTCGTTTTGATATTACTTATGAGCTCTGATTTACGCTAATAGATAAAGATAGGCCGAGAAGCTGGTTAGAGCCTCAGTCGGTAATCAAGGAACTGGTTAAAACTGCCACAATGTAGAGGAACCAAGGAGCTGGATAAAGCTGCCTCGGTGTAAAGTGACCCAGGAGCTGACTAAAGCTGCCTCGGTTTAGTTAGGATCAGTGGAGTGGTCGTATTCTGGGCTAGCTTCAAAATTTTAAACTCTGGCTCTGAGCACTTGCTGTCGTTGAAGACACCGAGTATAAATTCTACTCGGAGATTGCCTCCTTCCATCAAATGATTACGGGAATTGTTACAGGATATTCGTTGTTAATATGTCCCAATGTCTGGCGCATGCGTGTGGTAGTGCTTGTGTAGCCATCCGGAGAAACTCGTCGTCTGATAGGCCTGTTGTCAGCAAATGCGAAGAAGCACGCCGTAGGATGCTGCTTAGATAAAGTTCCGATGTTGTATATATGAGTAGGTGGAAGTGTCTTACTACATATGCGCATGCGTGTAGCGCGTTGCTAGCACGATTGTTTCAGTTAGAGGATTGAGGTTAGGATATGGTTTAGGTTAAAGTTTCTGTTTAGGATAAAGTTTTAATACTATTAAAAATTTAATGATTACTGAAAAACATTACCGATCTGGTTAATGGTTAGAATTTAATACCGTCGAAATGGTCGCGAGTCGTTACACAGTAACAACCAAACGCTCCCAGGCACGCATACGTTTTAAGTTTTCGCAGGCAAGTCAATGTTAATTCTGACAATGTCAAAAAATTGCCTGAAGCATTACAGATTAAATATGATGGTGCGGTGTACTGGATATATTCATCGACAGGAAAGCCTACGGGCTTTTTGCTTTATGTGAAAGGGCATTAAGCCAAGTTTTGTAAAAATGTTGAGTAAGCCACCAATAAGTTACCTATGGTCCCTGACAACAAAGTGCGAGAAGAGCACCACTGTCTACTGAAACTAACATCAGTGGCATCAGTGCACGTCACCCAGTCGAACCTTCTCTGGGACAGAGCAGCATTTAGTGCGCATCATCATGGCGTTTTACCATGTTTTACCATCTGCGACCCAGTCGGCGTCCCGTACAACAAAAAGACCGAGATCGCTGCGTGCGGCAGGATCTCGGCACGCGACGCTTTCCCCACCGTGCCCCGATTAGCTCGCTCGTGTCGCACGACCTTGGGTCCCATTGAGTCCCCCTGGAACTCTTCTTGCAGCGACGATCCGAGACGCAGTATTAGACGCTGTACTTATGGTCCTCGCTGCCATCGTCTGCCCACGAGATGGATCCCGTAGCAGCGTCCCTACACCTCTCCGTGTAGGACTTCTTCTCGGAACGCGGAGCGATGTAGCCAACCTCGCGCTCGTTGGCTGGTTCCCATTCTTCGGTGCATCTTCATGCATCCGCGGTACAGCCCTCTCATCATGCATCCACCCTGAACGGCTCGATGGGCCGAAACAGCCTCCCAGTTTAAGCGTCACTTCACTCGCCAGGCGGAGTGACACTGAAGCCGCTGGTACCCTGGCCACTTCCCGATTCCGAAGATCCGCCGCAAGAAACTGCTCTGATGGCTCCGATGTTATTTAACCCCTGTCTCCTGCCAATGCTCTCATCTAGGCTGCCGAAATAACCGAGGTCGCTTGAGCATAAAATAGATGTTAGAAACGCATTAGACTCTCGATGGTGCACATTAAAGGCCTCTCTTGCCTCAGAAAAAGTTTGGCTTTGTGATTGGCAATCGTGCCACCTCATAATACGTACACGCTTTTCGCGGTTGTACTACGCGTTCTAGTACAGCTTGTATATAGATTGGTTTTAATTGTTAATAAGAAATTCACATTGGCACGAGATATGCTGCAAAGTGTCATCGTTTAATTTCTAGATTTACCCTAAGAAATTTCATACAACCCTTTGAGGATCTAACCGAAGAGTTTCCTTTGAACTGTATGTTGGAAAGTGAAAATATTTGTATTTTCAAAAACATCGCGCGTGGCTCGATAACGTTTCAGTATCAAGAGTGAGAGAATAAAATTCAGTTTACATTTACCTTTTCTTTTGACTTTCCGAAATTGCCCATAGTGGCCCCAAGGACCAAGCTTATACATACGCGACTCGTGCGGTGGTGTGTGTAATGGAGAGAGAAATTTTCAATAATTTGGGTGTCATAGATTTCGATTTATCGATAACCTAGTAAAAAGCAACACCGTGGCATGGGTTTACGCCTTGCGCTTTTGTATGAAAAGATTTGGAGTTGGTAAAAAGTTCATCAAAAGAAAAAAGTTCAACGCAGCGCATTGAACTCGTGATTTATCGAAATTCTGCTGATATTTAGTAATACAAAATCACTAGGTCCGAAGGTAGGAGGCAATCTCTGACAAGGGAACTACCCGAAGTGATAACCTCCGATTTTGATGCAACTTTGTAGGTCGGTAGAGAAGCCAAAAATATTCGGCACCTATTTTTTTATTTCGGCTATATTCGATGTTAAAGGGGTGAAAACAGCCCCCAAAGTTGGGGGTGGAAAACATATTTGGTCTCCTATCTCGAAAACTATTAGCTATAAGAAAAAAGTGTAAATTGGGCGATTACGTATTTTTTAGCAACGAATCCATTTGCATAAATAGTTTTTAAAAATACCTATTTGTTTAAACAATATATTGAAAAATGTCATATTTCTGTTAATTTTTCAGGTAAAATGTTAATCGATTTTCTCGCAAATTTATGTGTAGATACTATATATCAAAATACAAGATACGGATATTTTGGAATTATGAATTTTTGCCTTATAAATAAAATAATTACATTCACAGTTTATCCGTGTTTTCTGTGGAAACGAGCTCTGAAACGAATTATTCCGGGAAAATTATATATTTGTATGATGTTTTCACCATTATGTTGTAATATATGTTGTAAATATTTCATTAAAACGTTAGAAACCAATGCACAGCTGATGATGATCAGCACGAGCGCGGCGAAAAACTGTTGGCTGAAGCAAAAATTATAAACTTATTTGCACTGCTGTTTACGTTAGCGTGAAAGGTTCCTATTATTTCTTGAAATGTTCAGATTTCTATCGTCGCTGAACTAATCATGGGGTCGGAGCAAGTAACTGTCATAAAAAGAATAGAAAGCTTAAAGCGTCAGTTATCTGTAACATGCTCAAGACCTTAAGCCTACAAGTATGAGGGCAATTGGACCATAATCAAAGGCTTTTGTTTGGGCCTAATATCGTTTACGTTTGTAAAAATCTCTGAGGAGGACTGATTTCATTTTGGGATTTTTCAGTGTGAGCGATGTTATTTCCTAGCTTGTTTATTTCTCATTTATGAAAGTGGAAGGCCCAAATTACCTACTTCAAACATTTTTGACGTATAAAAGTATACACTATGAATCCCTTCTTCACATTTCCTTGTTGGACTTCTTTTAATGAACTATTTACAACATATATTACTACATAATGGTGAAAACATCATACAAATATATAATTTTCCTAGAATAATTTGTTTCAGGGCTCGTTTCCAAAATGTGAATGTAATTATTTTGTTTATAAGGCAAAAATTCAAAATTCCAAAATATCCGTATCTTGCATTATGATATATAGTACCTAAACATAAATTTGCGAGAAAATCGATTTATATTTTACCTGAAAAATTAACAAAAATATGACATTTTTCAATATATTGTTTAAACAAATAGGTATTTTTAAAAACTATTTATGCAGATGGATTCATTGCTGAAAAATACGTAATCGCCCAATTTACACTTTTTTTCTATACCCAATAGTTTTCGAGATAGGAGACCAAATATGTTTTGGGGGCTGTTTTCACCCCTTTAAAATCGAATATAGCCGAAATAAAAAAATAGGTGCCGAATATTTTTGGCTTCTCTACCGACCTATAAAGTTGCATCAAAATCGGAAATTATCACTTCGGGTAGTTCCCTTGTGAGTATAAATACGGCGTTGCCAACGGTAGCAAGCGCTCAGAGATAGAGTTCAAGGTTCTGATGCAAATCTAGAACACAACGAGTCCCACTGATACTAATCAAACCGAGACAGCTTTAACCAGCTCCTGGGTTTCTTCGATCAAGACAGCTTTAATCAGCTCCTTCGTTACTCTACATTTAGGCAGCCATAGCCAGCTCCTTGATTACCGACCGAGGCATCTTTAACCAGCTCCTCGACCTATTGACCTTAATCTACTACTGCTATATGCGTAAATCAAAACTCATAAGTGATCTCAAAATGGAAAGTATTCTGTCAATAATTAAATTTTGATAGTTATTAACTCAGTGGAGTGAAATGATAATTTGACCATTGTTCTCTCTCTATTAATTAAAAAGACTCAAATAATTATAAGTTTATAGGTAGCTAAATACTGCATAAGCTTAGATATTAGTTATATAGCTTTGAGTATCGATTTTGGTTACATATTAATATAAGAGGAATCCTAGTCTATGAACTTCATTTCTTAACCGCACGTCACACAAATTTCAGTCCCTGTTCATGGGTAAGCCGCTCTATCTGCGAACATTCCATGTACGACAAGCTAGGTCGGTACATTACGGTTTAACTTTTATAAAGATTTAAAACTCGGAAATACTGGTGGAAGAGAACGTGGATAACACACACAGATGAAGTGTAGACCAAAAAATTGCTGGCAGTCAGCTATTCAAGAAGGACCTAGTTATCGATAAAGCTGGGACCATTTATAGTAGAAGTTCCATTAAAAGACTTGTGTCTATGAGTATCTTAACACGTGTTAACATGACCTTTTCAAGCAACCGAATTCTTCAAGTGAACTCTCAATGTGTCGGTCTCTCTGATATGCCCAAGTTACTCTTTGTTTCGAAACATGGTGCTAACACCTCTTAAAATATTAAAATGTATACATGTTACTTCCTGTACAGTTCCATTTTATAATGCACAAAAATGTGTAAATCGTCAACAAATTGTTTGCAAACTTCTTATCATCCTAATAGCGGGTTCACAGTACAGTTGGCGACCAGCTTGCGTTCAGCTCGTGAATTGTGTTCGTAAGTAGTGTAGACATTTTTGCAAACAGCAAATAGTAAATAACAAGCTTCTCAGCAAAGATCGAATATTATTCACTGGGGAAGCGGTACATCAAAGGGTCTGTTCCCAAGCTCACAGCCTGCAACTATTCGAAAGCAATTCGTAAGCTGCTCACGAGCTTGAATCTAGACACGCTGCTGTTTTCGTTCGTAAACTGCTTGCTCGCTGCTCGCAAAGTGTTCGCGAACAGTACTCTCCAGTATGGATTACTTGATTTTTTCACGAGTATCGAGAACAGTATGCGAACTGATACGTGAACAGACGATTTCTAGGAAATTTAATTCTTATACCGTTCGTGAACGCTGGTGTAGACGCACCTTAAGAATACGACAGGAAGGTAGAACATACAGGGAGTCTCAAAACTGGTGGTATAGGTGGTAAGGTGGTCATTCTATACAAAAAAAGAAGACGAAATTATACATTAAATTTTTTTAACATTGTGTTTCGTTTTCAACAAAAGTTGAGTTCGAATTATGGTCAGGTGCAAGCATATGGAAGTACACTTTTGGGTGCTTAAAGGGCACGCAGGGTAAGGGGAACACTCTTGGCCTGACCACTAACTGTCCTTTCGGTAAGCTAGAAGCATTCCTCTTTCCTCGTTTACTCCTCAAGTATCTGAATCCGTACTTCGGTACACTTGTACTCGCTTAAAATTCAAAGTCAATTTTTCCGAAAACGAAGCACGATATCAAAAAAATTTATTTTACATGTTCGCTTATTTCTTTTATGTAGAATCGCCTTTCTATCCACTTGTACCACCAGTTCTGAGACACCCTGTACAACACCATGTAATTTGGTACTGTGATATTTCTTTATATCTGTAAGAATCTAATAAATCAAATAAATCTAAGCAGATTGTACATAAAGTCAGTGTAAAGAGTAAATCAAACTTTAACATCATTTTTCAAAAGATCAAATTCAAGAACATACAAGGAAGGATTACTGCAGTATGTTGCAATAAGACCAATTTGGTCTTGATTTTTAAGGTTAAGATCAAGATTGGTTTTGCCAGAACAATAACAAATCACCGATCCATAGATGTAAAGTACTGTCTATGACGGTACTGTCAGTACGGATACTGTCTATCGGATGCCTATGCCATATAATTTTGAAACATTCTGTAAAATTTATTGACTTATTTTATGAATATCAATACTTACTTGCTAGTATGGTTGAATGGCGTAACTTTACTCTCTCTCGTATGATACGAATCTTTTTGCCCAGATAATGTATTTATATTCTTAATATCACTGTCAGAAGTTTGCCTAAACTGTTTAACATTTGGTGTTTCTTCTGAATCCAACGTATCAAACAATCCACTACCAGAATATGATACACTTTGATGCTGAATAACATTATCATAAGCGACTTCTGCTTTGTTAGTTAAAGATTGATTTTCTTGCTCTGGTGTGCTTATGGAAGTTGCTGTAGAATCTTGACTTCTACGTTCAGTTTCTGAAACAAACAAAACGTAATTTCCATTGGACTATAAAATATAAAATTATCCAAATTTATATATCAGGGGTATGTGATTTATCTTGGAACAACACAAAATATAAATGATACGCACAAATTGCTTTAGACAAAAGTTACATGGTACCAAGAGGGACATATATGATGTGGATATTTGTTTCATCTTATAAGGGCTTTGAAAAGGTCTATAAAGATCACATTTAAATTTCTAAATAGAAATCTCTATTTCTTATTACATATGCTTGCAACTGGCGTTAAAACGATTTCAAAATACTACCAATTTAGTTTGTGCAAAATACACCTGTAAATAATGTTTTAAAAACACTTTAATATCAACTACAAGAATATCTGATGAAGAAACATTCCCAGCAAAGTGACAGGACACGAAATTCGACTTATTATATATCAATGGATTTGCTTTGACGAGTATATTAGTAACATATTTTTAACGGAAATGTAATATAATTGAGAAATTTCATCGTAAAGTCTTTAAATTGCTGTCAATATTTTCAGCACGGTAGCCATCTTTTTTGTACACGGGAAGCTGCGGCAGTCATCTTTCTTGCATACATATAAAATAAAACAATTTTTCAGATATCTGGAGACTTAAACATGTGGTTCTCAGACACTTAAAAGTTGTATTATTTTTTTTAAATCTTGGAACAAATCGAATCCAGATCTTTGTTATGGGGAGATACTGTCACGCTCCTCCTTCTCTAAACAAGCCTAGCCCAGACTAATTGTAATCACCCTTTTAGTTTTAGTCAAAACTAACCGAATTACTAAAATGAATGTTGAACACGGAACACGTTTTGTTTTTGTGTAGTATAAAAATGAAAATAAAATATTTTGTTTTTTACAAGCGTTCCGACAATGGTGAATTGTTGAAACAATAATCGTAACAAATTCAAATAGAACCGATAGCGCATCATTAAGTTGTTCGATATATTAATCGAACACTTTACTCCCATCGATAAATGTATCAGACGCTACACTTTAGTATGCAAGAAAGGTGGCTGCTGTAGGCTTCCGCGCATGCGCACAAGTCATATGTATACAAGAAAGATGACCATCCTGCTGAGAATATTGACAGCAATATGAAGACTTTACGATGAAATTTCTCAGTTGTAATACATTTCCGCTAAGAGCGTATTCTGTTTCCGTAACATACTTGTCAATGCGGATCGATTGATATATGTGACCTGGTCTATGAAAAGGGGGCTTACGTGCGAAATCAAGTTATCGAGAAAACAGCTGTTAAAGGTAAACAATTCGTTTCGTCAGTTTCTCGTTAGTTGTTCCCTTTTCTCCGCGTTGCCTGGTGTCTAACTATATTCAAGGACGTCGATGTTAGAAATTTATTGAAATTATGTTCTAACTCTTGAGCGATTATTACAATGATTATAAGCTGACAATGAATTCGTCAAATCAGGCGGAAGAATTCCATCGATGTTGCTAGTAGCGATGCTCGAGCCAGAAGGGAGGGCCCTACGCGTGGGGTCCCTTTCTGCACGCAGTTTCGGCTACGTTGCCGAGGTGCGTTGTCTCCCTGGGTTTTTCCCTGGGTTTTCCCCCGGGGTTGCCGCTTGCCCTCGCGGGGTGCATTTCCGCCTCGGTGGTTGCTTCCGGGGAGTGCCACTCAGGTCGTTTAGGCGGCAATTTTGAAAATTTCTTACATTCGGCCATCCTGACGATACGTCTGTCCTCAGACGCTCTCTCGAAGAGGGCACGTTCTGCATTGCGACGTCCATCGTCGCCCTGATGAGCTGAGCGCTACAACGCTCGCTGCAATGATGAAATCCACCGTAGTCCTGATGAGGTGAGCGCTACAACGCTCGTTGTAATGATGAAGTCCATCGTAGTCCTGATGAGGTGAGCGCTACAACGCTCGTTGTAGTGATGAAGTCCATCGTAGTCCTGATGAGGTGAGCGCTACAACGCTCGCTGCAATGGTGAAATCCACCGTAGTCCTGGTGAGGTGAGCGCTACAACGCTCGTGGTAGTGATGAAGTCCATCGTTGCCCTGATGAGGCGAGCGCTACAAAGCTCGCTGCAGTGGTGAAGCCCAACGATGACCTGAAGATTGAGCAAACCAATGCTCGCTGAAGACAAGGCACCCTGTGCCTCGACGAAGTCCAACGATGACCTGAAGATTGAGCAAACCAATGCTCGCTGAAGACAAGGCACCCTGTGCCTCGACGAAGTCCAACGATGACCTGAAGATTGAGCAAACCAATGCTCGCTGAAGACAAGGCACCCTGTGCCTCGACGAAGTCCAACGATGACCTGAAGATTGAGCAAACCAATGCTCGCTGAAGACAAGGCACCCTGTATTCGGTTATTTTGACCTGACGCCCAGCGTCATTCAAAATAACCTCCGACTGCCTCAACACAACACCCAGTGCTTGTTTCGGTCAATCGTTGTTCGCTGATTCTGCGATACCCAGTATCACATCGGAATCAACTTGACCTGGGACACCCAGTGTCCACCCTCGGTCCACGACCTAGCGCACCCAGTGCCCATCCTCGGCCAACTCATTCATGATCGCTGCGTTCCTCTCCTGCTGCGGCATGGTACCACGGCGCGCTGCCCGTTGTCGCTCTCCCGTACGTCGTTCACTGCGGTGAGGTACCCCAGGTACCTCGTCGCCTGGTCCTTGACGTATGGTATCGCTCGCCGCAGCTTCCGATCGCCTCGTTAGGGGTAGTCCCAGACTATCCCTCAGCGATTCTGTTTCTGCGCAAACATAAATAATAGATATAAATAAATATCAACAATAGTCATCGGAATCTCCAGGCCACTGGGCCTGCCAGTTCCCTATGAACGTGTCAACGTTCATCTCCCGCCATCGTCGCCTGGTATCGGTGGTGGTGGTTGCCTCCACCGCGAAGGTCCCGCTGCCGACTTCCGTTGTGAGTCTCCCATCGGCATTTCTCCAAGATTCCGCATTAGGGAATATAGTTCGTTCACGTCGGTGACTTTGGCTGACCGTATCGAACGGGCTATGGCAGCATCCGGTATGCCACCGATCACGGCATCAATTAGGTGCTCATCCGGGATCACCAACTCGAGTTTCCGCAGCTTCTCGAGCTTCTGGAAACAATAATCCCCGAGCCGCTGCCCCGGTTTCGCCCTGTACACCGCAACGTCCTCCAAACGTTGGCTAAAAGACATTACGTTCCGAAATTGCTTCTTCAGCAAACCCCGAATGTCCCGCCAGGCTGTGGTCACATCCTGGCGTGCGTCGAACCACCTCCTAGCATGTCCTTTTAGCCGCGTCGTAATCAGCCGCATCACGGCGTCATCGCTCCACCCGAATTTTTCGGCCAGAGCGTCCACTTGTTTGACCCAACGTTCAATGGTTGGGTCCTCCACTTCCGGGTCATAAACCGGTATCAATAGTTCATCTCCCGGTCGAGCGCGACAGGGCACTCGCGAAGACGATCGCGACCGTTGTCTGCCCAACTTCTCCACCAATTGTTCCAATCGGTCCAACCGCTGCATGATGGGGTTGGACGCCATGGGTGGCGTGCGAGCACCCGAATCCGACCGCGAACGTGAGCGTACGCGCGGCGGAGAACGGGAACGTGGACGCCGATGCGGACGCGTAGAAGAACGCGCACGTGAACGCGTACGTGAACGCGTACGTGAACGCGACATCGAACGCGCTGTACGGCTTAGCGAGGCCTCTATTAATCGCTCTAAGCGTTCTAAACGAGCGTTCTGCTCCCGCACACCCTCTTCGATTGTATCCGAAGAGCTGTCGTGTCGCTTTTTCGTCGTTTCGTTATCACGACGAGAGTTACGACCCATCTTGTCACTTATTATCACTACTTATACACTATTATATACACAATATGCACAATAGAGTCACTGTCTCTTCCACTATATACACTATATACGCAGCTCACAGCGAAATGGCGTCTCTATCGCGTCACCGTGAGCGGAATATTTTGTCGGCCGTTCCACACGAAATCCGCGAACGCGGCGCAGCACGTGGCTATGTCCCACTTCTGATATGTTAGAAATTTATTGAAATTATGTTCTAACTCTTGAGCGATTATTACAATGATTATAAGCTGACAATGAATTCGTCAAATCAGGCGCAAGAATTCCACCGATGTTGCTAGTAGCGATGCTCGAGCCAGAAGGGAGGGCCCTACGCGTGGGGTCCCTTTCTGCACGCAGTTTCGGCTACGTTGCCGAGGTGCGTTGTCTCCCTGGGTTTTTCCCTGGGTTTTCCCCCGGGGTTGCCGCTTGCCCTCGCGGGGTGCATTTCCGCCTCGGTGGTTGCTTCCGGGGAGTGCCACTCAGGTCGTTTAGGCGGCAATTTTGAAAATTTCTTACATCGAGTGTTGTTTCTGCTCGGAATATTATCCTAGTTAATCGCGTTAAGTTGCTAATTTCGGATTTCTAAACGAGTAACACTGAAAAAGTGAGTTTACAAATGTTATCATTGTTATCGTGCCGGCCGTCTTTTTCAGAAAAATTAGTGTTGATGAGGAGTTTAGTGCCATCCACAGTCAATATTTCCCTGAAAACGATGAAGACAATGACGGGTCCGATGATTATGTTAGTTCGAATGGCGATGATAATGAACTATATTTGTCTTAGGCAGAAGATGATATGGAACAAAGTTTCGTTAGGATGGATGTATCTGCTGTCGATGAAGAGGAAGAGGAGCTGGTAACCAAATTTCTCTCAAAAGATTGTTGTAATAACAAATGCCAAACAATTATACCACGAAAAATGATCGAGAATAGGAGAAACAATTGTTTAGAATTAGCAAAGAATGAACTCGATTTAGTGATACTAAGTCATATCGAAGCCGGAATGATATGTAATGAAGAATTAGAAAGTGTTTATTCGAAGCTTGTCGAACGGAAGAAATATGGACAGAGAAAGGATAGAGAAGTTACGAGGCATAAGATCGATTTTACCTTCTACAACGTATCTGTTTGTCGTTCGCTTTTCCTTTTTGTACATGCATGTGGGAAGAAGCGTTACGAACACTTAGTACATCATTTTCAAGCACACGGTACAACAGTACGAGTACATGGACTAGCGAGTAAACCACCTACAAATCCGAAAGCGTTTAAACCGGCTAATATCCAAAAAGCTGTCAAATTCATCGAGTATACAGCCGATCTATTGGCTCTTCCATTGCCGGGACGACTTCCCAAATTTAAAGACTATCGCGTCATGAAATTACCATCGAACGAGACAAAGTCCTCCATTTATCGAAAATACATTGCTTCCCTCAATGATGACGAACCGAAGATGAGTAATCGCAGTTTTCGACGCATATGGGCCAAGTACATACCCTACGTTACAGTAATGAAACCGGCGGATGATCTCTGCGATATCTGTCGTGGTAATTAGGTCATTTTTTGCTTATTCTAAGGTTGTGTCAAACGCAGATATTGAATTGAGTCTTCTTTTTCAATAGGAAACACGCTATCGATTACGCAAGTCAAAAACGTTCCTGACGTTGAACGTGAAGAGAAGCTGAATCAATTTCTCAATCATCTCCACAAAACCCGAAATCAATGAACGTACTATCAAAGTTGATGTAGAAATACTGAAGATACGGCAACGGTTCTGTCGTTCAATTTCGCCCAAATAGTTCATTACCCTGTTAGTCCACAACAACCTGGTACGACTTACTTCAAGGCAACGAAAAAGTGCGCAGTCTTTAGAATTACAAATGAAAAACAAAAAGTTCAGGTGAGGATTTCGAACTGTATCGTACGAACTCAAATATCTTGCTTTTATAAAGGACCGAATTGCGTCGTGAGCATCTTGCACTATCACCTGCAAACCTATAAAGAAATCGAAACTTTGGTTCTTTTCTGCGACAATTGCGTTGGGCAAAATAAAAATAACGTTCTGCTATCGTATCTGCAATGGCGAGTGGCTCGAAGACTGAACAAAACGATTTTATTCAATTTCCTCCTTACGGGTCATACGAAATTCGCGCCGGATCGTTACTTCGGTATTTTCAAGGCGAAGTACGCCGCATAGTGATCGATTTCGCGATTTTAGCGGGACAAAACCTATAATTCGAAAAGTGCTATATGCACGCTATTGTTATTCGAAGGTCTCAATATCAGATACCATATCTAAACTATCTAATGAAATTTGTTGCTCTCCAGTGTTTGAAAATTGTGATTTTTGTAAAAGGAACAATACTTCTTCGGGCAAATTTTTCTTTTTCTTTATGCGCATGCTTCTTAAATTGCTGACAACAGGGTCCGATGAAAACAGTAAATAATTGAAAATATCTGTATTTGTATTGACTCTTGAAAATTTTCTACTATGTCGTTCTCTTATATTCCTATAGTCTTTATGCCTTGCTTCTTGAACATCCTCGGATAGTTGCCCAATAGGCAATAATAAGGAATCAATTACATCAGCTCCATGGATTAAAATCTTATGAACGCTAACTGGCATAAAATGCCAACCATAAAGATTTACATACATTTCTATCGTTTCTTTCGCATACTGCCTAAAGCTTTCCGTTTCTATAGTATATCCGCAAGACAAAGTACTCTTCGCTCTACGCAGAATTCACAAGTCTATAAAATTGACAATTACTTATAAATGCGCACATGGATGTAGTTGAAACTTTGTACACAGTAAGCCAAGACTTTGTGGCATCGAATAAAAGAGGAATTAAAGTATACCTTTGTATATCTTTGTTCTGATAACCTCGTAAATATTAGTTTGCTTCTCGTGTGATTCTTAAATATTACACTATAAATAAAACCTAATATATTGTAATTAAAGGTGTCTAATCATGTAATAACGGCTCATAATGTATGTAGATACCTTCCTTACTCGAATTCATATACTCAAAGTTTATATTTTTATCCGTAACAGCTAAAAATCAGTCCAAGCATCTACTATATTTGAATATATCTTACTAAGGCAAATATTTTTTTTTTTTTTTAATTTATTTATTTAAGGTCGCATCGGCTTAAGGAAGTCATTAGCGACCACGTTAGTTATACATTTGCTAGTGTACAACGTGTGTGTCTTTACAGAGTATATGTGCATACACGATTTGTTTACAGTTAGTCTGAGGTATTGTATAGTAGTGGGTATTTCACTTTTGGGAGCAAGTAGTTCATAGTTTTTTTAATAGATGGGTTTGTTCCAATAGGTTAGTTATATTTTCTAGGTATTTGTTGTCGTTTAGGCTGATACTAAGGCAAATATGCTATCGCTACAGCGCAAGTTTATCACTATTTTTTTAAGGTTTTGTGGCAATTATATACATTAATATACTGTATTTTGAACTTGTTAGACCCTCAACTACAATTATATAATTATACTGTCGTAAAATATTCATATGAAGAAATTGGGTTTTGTCCCGCTAAAATCATAAAACGGGCCACTGTGCGCCGTCAGTAACATTGACACGTATGAAGATTTACTGCAGTGCGTTGTGGAATTGTCACCTGGTGGTTATAATAAAGCTGTATCGGCCGAGAAAGTTGTTTGGTATGAGTGGGACAGCTACCTTAAACCATTCTATAAGTCATTGGTTGGCATAACACAATTTCATCACTTTATAATTTGTACGGACTGTATAAAAACGAAGAAATTTGCAGACAGTGAGAACGTGGAGTCGTTTCATCTTCTTTTAAAACCCTCCGATCGTCAAATGCCAGAAATTATAGAGTCAGTTGGTTTATTTCTGGAGCGTCAGTGGTATATTTATCAAAATCTTCGCAGCTTAGTTTCGGATATAAGTAAAGCAGATATTGTGGCTCCATTACCAAAACAGGAGTTGATATCGAAGAAACGTGTGGCTGCATCATCAAAAAAGCAGTTAGCATCGAAGAAACGTGTGGCTACATCATCAAAAAAGGAGTTGGCATCGAAGAAACGTATGGTTCCATCACTGAAAAAAGAGTTAGCATCAAAGAAACGAAAGGCGAAGATTAGTGGAGATGTTCACGAACCAGAAGTAGAACAACGTTCATCTTCCTCATAACGAACACGTAAAAAGGTCTCAAGAAAGACGACGGCGAAGAAAAATACAAAACCTACTTACAAGGGAAGTTTGGGAAGTGTTAATCGCCGATTTTAATGAAACTTTGTACAATTGTTCTAAGGTCCTACCTAAGAATACACCGCGAAGACAGTTCCAGATCAATCGAGAAAGTTCGATCGGCACGAGATAAAGGGATGCGTCCGCGGCGCGCGAGGTCAGATTAACGCGAATTACGAAAACGACACGATCACGGCAAAGTTACGAGTACGATTACGATTACGACCACGCTGTTCTTTGTGACGCTTGTTCTTTTCCTATTCTTTTTCTGTATCTCTTCTGTCGCGTGTTATATTACTCGTGAATTGTTCAATAAAGGATAGATTTTAACAATTTTATTCCTACAAATATGATATTTGACTTTTTAAAATCTATCCTCGTAAGAGCAAAGATTAATAATCAGTGGTCGTCTGTTTCGACTTCGTACCGAGAAGGCTCTGATATTTCGTACAGACGTTGAGTGGACCATAAAATATAGTCAAACAACGTTTGGGTTAAAAGAGACCTGGGTAATAAACATTGAGTCCGTCCGAGTTGAGCAGTCGTAGAATACGGACGTGTTTACAAATAGTCCGCGAGTCCGCAAGTGCCTAACGTGACACGCGTAACGTGTATCTCTCTTCGGGGTTTCGTACCTACAGAGACCAGTAAGTAAAATTAAGTGCAAATGTAACAGTGACTGTAATAAATTGTTTAATTGTGTCACTTCATTGCAACACCACAACCAGTTATAAAAGTGTTGTCCAAAATGACTGCTTTCCAAAAAAGGATCAAGCGATTGTAATTGAAGCAAAAGATGGATTACAAATTCAAGATTACGCTTTTGCACTAGGAAAACTTACAAGTTCGATGAATATAAGATTCATGTCGAGAATTTCAAATGGTAGGATCTGCGTCTTCCTTGCCAGCAAGGAGATTGCAGATGAAATCACAAATAAGTATACCAGTTTTCAAATCAACGACACCAATCTAGAGATCTGTCCGCTTATAAGCAAATATAAAAGAATAATTCTCTCCAATGTTTATCCAACAATTCCGCACTCAACAATAGAAGAAATTATTGATAATCTAGACATACACAGAGGCTCATCGGTATCATTCTTAAGAGCAGGAATGTCTGAAGAAGGTTACCCACATATTCTCAGTTTTAGACGTCAAATTTACATTCACCCAGATGATCTACATAGACTACCAGAATCTATAAAAATTAAGCACGATAATACAACATATTGGATATATCCCTCATCAGACACACTAAAATGTTTTCTCTGTAAACAAGAAGACCATATACAGTGACTCACAAAAATATTCGGACACTAAGGTAGGCTTGGCTTTAATGCTATATATCTTAATCAATTATAGGAGGATTGAATTGCAACTTGTTTTTTTAGATAGAGTACTTATTTCTCTTGCAAATATGTAAAAATTACTAATATATTTTAATACACCTTTATGAGATTAAATATTGACTGAAGTCACATCTATTTTACGTGTTACAAAAATATTCGGACACATACTTTGTATTGTAATATGTTTACTAGCAGTTGCCCGGCAATACTGCTTGTAAGTAAGAGTGGAAATCAAAACAGAATGTTTGTTTACAAGTGCGTTGTGTTGTGTTCAATGTTCAACAGTCAGTGTTACGAAACAGTTCAGTGTATTATCGTAAAAATGAGTCGAAAAAGTAGAAACATTTCGTTTAATCTGCGTCAATTAGTAATTTTCCATTGGGAAAAAAGAAAGTTGTATCGCCAAATCGCTGCAATGCTTAATTTAAAGAAAAGCACCTTGGTGGATATCATCAACAGATATAAAAACGAGGACAGGATTGAATCACTTCCGCAAAGTGGACGACCAAAAATAATAAATGAAAGAGAAAGTGTAAAACTTGTAAGTATATCATCTTTTACATTCAAGTTACATAAACTCGAAAAGTAATTTTTATTAAACTGATTTAGTTTTGCAGATAAACCAGAGTTTCCACTCGAAATATTTTACGAGTGACTCGTGCCGCGCAATGCCGCTTGCGGGCGACTT
This sequence comes from Calliopsis andreniformis, assembly GCF_051401765.1. NCBI lineage: Eukaryota > Metazoa > Arthropoda > Insecta > Hymenoptera > Andrenidae > Calliopsis > Calliopsis andreniformis. Next base: position 4,800,334 of record NC_135071.1, read on the forward strand.
GGACCAAACCACAATAGCGTTTTAGAAACGCGAGAGTAAGATTTGACATTTGCCTTCTCTCTCGTCTTTCCGAAGCTATCCGAAGTGATCCGAAGGGCCGAATTCACGTACATACGGCTCGTATAGTAGTGTGTATAGTGGAGGGGGAATCATAGTGTGGCTCCATCTTGCATTCATTAGGCAGCCACATGTCTGTGGATAATTTTATTTCTGTAAAGAAAACTGTAACGGCAGATACCGACCAAGAAATCTCGTAAAGTCACGTGACTACCCTAGGCCCTTAAGCATGGTGGAGGAAACGTTATGGTCTGGAGTAGCATATCAAGCAGAGGAGTAGGAAAGATACTATGGATAAGAATAAATATTTACAACTTTTAAAAGAAAATTTAATACCAAGTGCAGTCAATATGGGTATTGAAAAAAGTTTTAAGTTTTACCAAGACAACGATCCAAAACATAAATCTCGGATCGTATAAGAGTTCTTATTATATAAATGTCCGACAGTCCTACACCCTCCTGCTCAATCACCAGACCTTAATCCGATTGAGAATCTATGGGATAGTTTGGATAGAAGAATAAGAACAATGCCGATAAGGAATACGGAAGAATTAAAAATGAGACTACGAGAGGAGTGGGAAAAAACAAGCCTACAATATCTTGAAAAAATCATATCTAATATGCCAAGACGTCTGGGACACGTGATAAAACAAAAAGACTATGCTACTAAGTACTAAAAGTTAAATTTGTGCACACAAAATATTAATTATATAACACTGTCCGAATATTTTTGTAATTAAAAAAACGTCTGTGATATCATTTAATTCATAATATTATACTATTAAGTTCTGTTAAATTAAACATATTATATATATTTCTAAATTACAATAAATACTCTATCGGAAGAAAAATGTTTCAGTTAATTTTCTTCACAATTACCATAGATATAGGTCATTAAAGTTAAACATACCTTCGTGTCCGAATATTTTTGTGAGACACTGTAGCTAAAAAGTGCAAGAACGCAGGCAAAACAAGTCTAATAACAATCACAAACGAGAATAAGGTAACCAGATAAACAAACACAGCAAGAACACAAAGCCAACGATACTGAACCGTAATTCCGTTAATCAAAAACTCAACAAATTTAACAGACTTAACCCAGAATTTGTATCCTATAAATAAACCTATAAAACGAGCGAGATCAGACAGGACTGATGAATCAGAAAACCAAGACTCCATTGACCCCAAAGCAGATAATAACCTTTTATTACAGGAAAGGCAGAGCAAGACGAATCAACCCAAAAAGAAATTAATCAGAGTCTCCACAGGAAAAAGTTTAGAAGAAATGCTCCAACCAATTAAGGCTATACTACATGAACCAAACAAACTTCTAAATTACGAACAATTTCAGAGTTTCCTAGAAAAAGCCCATGGATCTTCCAACACGCAAGAAATAGCCTCAAATTACACTGATGATACTATATCTCTAATTTTCTTTATGAAAAAATTATATCCGCATTTAAATGACCGAAGATTGAAAAATCGTTTCACTAGAATCATTAAAAAACTGAACAAATCACCTGAACCAAACCTCGATACAACACTCTTCTTCCCATACCCCTCGTCGTGTGAAGATGAACTAAACTTATAATTCCATCTATACTCGTATATATATACATAATCAAAACTCTAATCATGGACCACAAAATACTTCAATGGAATGTCAACGGACTTAAACCACGCCAAGAATTTCTCCAGAAACTTATTAACACACATCAGCCTCTTATTAGGTGTATCCATGAAACCAACTTTAAAGAGAATCAGTACTTCAATATTAAAAATTATGAAGTAATACATAAAAATAGAACAAACTATTCAATCGCAAGTGGTGGGGTAGCCACCTGTATAAACAACATACATTTCACCGATCTACAAATTCAAACCGAACTTGAAGCTGTTGCAGCACGCATTACATTACCCTCAACAAAATTAACTATATGTAACGTATACATCCCAAATAGTCACAACCTTCAAGAAACGGAAATAACGAACCTCATTCAACAATTATCGAACCTATCCTGTTATTAGGAGACTTTAATAATCACTGAACCTTGTGGGACTATGCATACACTGATGCAAGAGGCAAAATGATAGAGCGTATAATACAGGAAACCGATCTGATATTACTAAATTCTACCAATCCCACCCACTTCAACGTATCAACGGTTTCCTCTAGCTCAATTGATTTGGCCTTCTGCAACCCATCACTATTTAATCTTATTAATTGGACAACAACTTCTGACTTGTACAAGTGACCATTTTCCTATTTTCATTGACCTTCAAAATAATAGTATGCAAGAAACTATTTACAAACCCAGATGGAAATTTAAGAAAGCCAACTGGGATGCATATAAGTCTATTATTGAATCAAAAACTCAACACCTCACACAACCGCACAATATGAAACCGCAGAACATAGATGAATATCTGCAAAGCCTAGAGCAACTGATAATAGCAACAGCCAATGAAACTATTCCTAAAACTTCTGGAACAATGGAAAAAAGAAAGCTACCTTGGTGGAATGACAAGTGCGAAGAGGCAGTAAAAGAGAAAAAACACGCCTTTAATGTCTATAAGAAACATAAGACCTTTGAGAACAAATGCATCTGCCAAAGAACAAGAGCATTAGCAAGGAAAATACTTAAGACAGCCAAAAGGGAAAGTTGGTTAGAGTATATTTCTGCTCTCCAAAATCATGTATCTAACGAAGAAAACTGGAGGAAAATCAATGCAATAAATGGTACAAGATGATCTTGCAGTATCACTTTAATCTAAAAAACCGACAAAACTATTACATACAACCCACTACAGATAGCCAATAAATTTGCTGCAACTTATGTCAAAAACTCAAGCGACGAAAACTTCAATCCGAAATTCCGCGCGTATAAACACAATTACGAAAGGAACTGGGAATCTTCAGCGAACTATAAAACAACCCCGGAAATAGATAGACTAAATGAACCAATACAGTTAGCAGAACTAGAAAAAACACTACAGACTTGTAAAAACTCAAGCCCCGGCCCCGATGAAATCCCAAACATATTCATTAAAAAACTACCGACAGAAGCTCTAAAATATCTCCTAGAAATATACAACGTGATCTTCACCACTAATGTATTCCCCGCTAATTGGAAAGAGGTCATTCTAGTGACGATTCTCAAGCCAGGAAAAAATAAGTCCTACACCAAAAGCTATAGGCCAATTTCTCTTACTTGCTGCCTCCGAAAATTACTAGAAAAGATTTTGAATAAAAGATTAAAATGGTATCTAGAGAAAAACCACCTTATATCACCACACCAAAATGGTTTTAGACAGGATAGATCAACCATAGACAGTTTAGTAACAATAGAATCTAGCGTCTGCAATGCATTCTATAATGCATAACATCTAATCGCGATCTGCCTAGACATAGAAAAGGCCTATGATATCGTCTGGCGGGACAGAATTCTAAAAAATCTCTGCAACTTCAAGGTAATATTTTCAACTTTATTAAACTTTATTAAAAATTTCCCACAAGAAAGATTCATAAGTGTTCGAGTCAAAAATATATTGTCAAAGAAAGTTGAAATATCTAACGAAGTTCCTCAAGGAGCAATCTTGAGCGTCACTCTTTCGCGTCACTTTCTCATCGCAATAAATGATATAACAAACTCAGTACCAAGACCAATAAGGGTAACTATGTTCGCTGACGACGTCACGTTACTAATATCAGGAAGAAATCTCAAAACAACTCAACTTATTACTCAAAAAGCCCGTAACAAGTTACAAAAATTTTCAGAAGAAACAGGGTTCAAATTCTCCAAAACCAAGTCAACTTTCATAAATTTCTATTGATCGAAAGTCTACAACAATCAAAATATTAATCTGTTCCTGGATAGACAGGAATTGACATCTAGTAGGGAAGTCCGAATTTTAGGATTAACTTTTGATGAAAGATTAACATGGGTACCACATATTAAGAACCTCAAAGACACTTGCACAAGAAGATTGGATATCCTCAAAACATTAGCTCTAAGAAATTGGGGTGCAGATCACGAGGTACTTTCTATGACATACAGGGTGTAACAAACATGTTGCAGTTCCTTAAAAGGGGTCATTCAGGGGGTGATTTGAAACAACTTTTTCCTTAACGAAAATGTAAGATGAGGCTTCGTTAACGAGTTATTAACGAAAAACACCGGCCAATGAGAGCACGAGTTTGCCGCCCGAGCGACTGCGGTAGCGTTGGGTACGCGCTGGGCGCTACGGTTGTACTCCGAACAAGAAAGTTGGCATGCGTCGAAGAAAATAGCATTAGTATGAAAATATTTGCATAACGTATAAACGAAAAAGCAATTCAACAAAAGAAATGAACGGAGAATTGGAGAATTAACGTTGAATATAGAAACGTTGAAAGTAGTCTGCGTTAGATTTAAGAAATAATAATCATTAATGAATTAAATGCAATTCATCTGTAGTTTCTAAATCTATGTCACTGTGTCACTGTACCGATCCTGGTCATCGACCGTCGAAATGGTTTATGGTAGGGTAGAATTTTTCCAAAGAAGCTCCTTGTACCCCCACGTAGTTTAAGCACCTCAGACCTTCCTTGTTCGGACACTTCGAGATCATGTTTCCTTCGAAACCAAAGCAATAAAGCCATAAATTACCTAAACGCGTGCCCCTGATCTCTACTAAGATGGTTAGACTGGTTCTAGCAGCGACAACTCGACACATGGTGCTAACAATTTTTTTCTTATTCTTCGGGGACGGAAAAGACTTTCTCTTCTTCGCAGACCCTTTTGGATCGATGCACGATGTGTCTGTTTTCTGTCTCGAAGCACTGGATACGTAGGCAATAAAAGAGTGGAGTGAGCGCTTTTGTAAAACTGCTTGTTGGTGCTCGTTGTGCACTTCTGCAAAGCACATGTTTTCTTGACAGATACTGATTTTTTTCTTTCTCAATCTTGTGGTCGTACTGAAAGTTAACTCATAATAGAACGATGGGAAACTATGCGAGGGTAGAAGGAGCTTCTTTGAAAAAATTCTACCTTAGCATAAACCATTTCGACGGTCGATGAAGAGGGATCGGTACAGTGACCCAGTGACACAGGTTTACAAACTACAGGTAAAGTTTGTTCTCCTCTCCCTTTATTTTTTGTTGTATTGCTTTTTCGTTTATACGTTATGCGAATAAGAAATTTACGTATTCGTGTTTTTACGTTGCACGTAGTTTTCCTCGATTTTAAGCAATTATTCACTTCAAGTGATAAACAAAAAAAGGACTCGGTGTTATTTATTATGTCGCTTTCAGTTATCATACTAATGCTATTTTCTTCGATGTATGACGACTTTCTTGTTCGGAGTACAACCGAAGCATCTAGCGCGCACCCTACGCTACCGCGGTCGTTCGGGCGGCAAACTCGCGCTCTCATTGGCCGGTGTTTTTCGTTAATAACTCGTTAACGAAGCCTCATCCTACATTTTCGCTAAGGAAAAAGTTGTTTCAAATTACCCCATGAATCACTCTTTTCAAGGAACTGCAACATTTTTGTTACACTCTGTATAAAGCACTTACACGATCCAAAGTAGACTATGGGTCGATAATTTATAACTCCGCCAGGAAGAGTACCTTGAAAAAACTGGAGGTAATAAATAACGCATATGCTCGAATAATTACTGGAGCCTTCCGAACAAGCCCAATAACTGGACTCCTCAGTGAAGCAAATTTAACATCTCTTGAAAATCACAGTATATCACTGTAGTATCATAGTTTTAAAAGACCTTAGTTTTAAGAACAGGAAGAGGGTCGTAAAAGAGAAAGTGTCGATGGACAGAAAACAGATTCAACAGCTGGGCGATGGGCCGATGCGTCGCCGATTGTGCTAAGAGCGTGATGGGAGGAGAGAAAAGGGCATTGAGGGTTTTTCCTGGCGAAAAAGCAGACAGTGTTGTAAGGAAAGTCGAGAGTGCCGTCGAGAGAAAAAAGACCTGTATTTTAACGTGTACAGTATTGTCACCTAATATAATCCTTAATCTTAATAAATATTATTATTATACATAATACTACATCACTTACCCTTAAATATGCATCAGCTGTGGCCACAAAATCTCTAAGCAACACATATAAGTTGCTGTTCCACAAAAACACGATAATCGAGCCTCAACAGAGATCATACCTCCCAAAAGCGATAAATATTCGCTTACGGCACTATTCAAAAAAAATCGAATTAGAAATACCAAAACTGCTAGAAAGAAGACAATACCTCACACCCCCTTGGACACTACCGGACCTGAAAGTAATAGATTTGCCAAGACCAAGCGGAGCCTCAGACTTAGGAACAACAAACACTCAAGAAATACTTGCGAGGAAAGTACAAGATCTTAAAGACTACACCAGATTATATGCCAAAGCCTCCAAATTCAAAACGGAAACAAGTTGCACTGTCAAGACTCCCACGCAGTACTCGAAATTTGAACTTCCAAAAGAATATTCCTTATGTTCGAGGGAAATGTGTGGCATTACAAAAGCTCTAGACTATATCAGTCATTCAGACCAAAACAAATTCATAATAATAGTATTGACTAATTCAGATACTTCACTCTCTAGTATCACGAAGGAAAACTCTCAACATTCATTAGTACAAAAAATCATTGAAAACTTACACAATTTAAATTCTAAAGAAATTATCATTACCAAGATAGCAACACATTTACAATCTGAGATCCTCAGTTCCGATGACGAAGAAGAAACTCATAACAAAATCTGGGAACAACCACAAAGATTTCCAAACTTACCTTAGACATATCCTTAAAACCAAAAGAAGACGAAACTTGGAAGAACACAACTGCGGCAAATATACGCAAAATTCGTAACAGCTTGTTCGAGAAAAGCCCAGCACTCAAATTCAATAGGCGAGATCAAGTCACTTTAACAAGATTAAGAATCAGACATACAAATATTATTCATTCACATTTAATAACCAAAAGCGAACCAACAATGTGTTACAACTGCAACTGTATCATATCAGGCAACCACTTATTTACCTGCACAAACTACGAACCCACAAGATCCAAATTTCGTCTTCCAACGGATCCAAGCAAAATTCTGAATGACGAAAAATTATCCAAACAATTTCTATTGTTCTTGAAGGACGTAAATCTATATAACAGAATTTGATAACAACACCAGGAAGTAATCCCAAAAACCAGAAGCACTTTAAGCATAATTAAAATCCACCGTTATTATGTAGTTATATTTACATTGTACAAGATTCTTTTACACTTGTATTCTATACTGTATGGGTAATATCCAATTGTTGTATTTGTGTTTGTATTGTGGTGACTAATAACCTCATGGTGGATGTGACCTTTATAAATAAATAAATAAAAAAAAAATATTGGGTCTCGAAAATGGTTGGGGAAAGCTGCCGTCGAAGGAACGGTTGAGCAGGACAAAGTTTAACGAGAGACACCCAGTAGTACGGACGTTATAATATAGTAATATACGTTTTACTACACACGTATTGATTAATTTGAAATTCCGTTTATTTAAACATCAAGAAAATACCTCTACCTCTACTCAATCAAAAAAAGCAGTCTGCTGACGATTAATGCAATAGGCGTAAATGCCGAATGCGATTTAAGTCATATAATTAGTTGAAATTTGTTTACAGAAATCATTAAAACTATGAATTTGAATGTCAAACATTGAAGAACTTTCTTTGCACATCAACTCTGTTTTCGAAAAGCCTAAGCCTTCAATAAAGCTAAGGGACTTTGAGAGAAAATCTAGGTATCTAACAACACCAACTGTTATGAGAGGTCCTCCACGAGTTAGTCAAGAAGCCGCAGTTAGTTCTTCGATGAACTTTTGCATTAAACGTTTGTGCGAATATTCGTGATGTGCGAATATTCGTGACTGACTTTTCCTACAAATCTAATTCTTTTCTCGTGATATTTCTGTTGTGTGTGTGGTCTTCTTCCAAATTCTACGTCAAGACTTCTAGTAGTGTGTGTACTGCTTTTTCGTGTGTGGATTTAAACCAAAAGATTAATCACTAGATGGATACATTAACTCATTCTACATTAACTTTCTCAAGCAACCGAATTCTCTAGGTTAACGGACTTTTTCATTGTGTTTGTCTCACTGATAACATAGAACATAGTGCTAATTTTAAAGCATTATTACTGTAAAACGAAAGCAGATTAGACAGTATGTTATAGGACATTTTATGATTTAATTGGAATTTCCTACCACCCCTTAAAATATTGAAACGTATATATGTTATACCCTGCATAGTTTTTTCAAGTTGATGTTTACAAATACCGACTAATGGTCAAAACCCCAGATTTCATCGTTAACTTTAACGTTAATTTTGTCGGCAATATTACAAGAGAAAAATATCAAATCTAAGTTCGATGTTATCTTGTACGTACGTGATGGACGTTAAAATTACGCAGAAACAAATTGTATTTGTTGAAACTATTAAAGAGGCTCTCCCTATTAGAATGATTTTTCTTACAGTTCCAATTTTTGTGGTGACTGTTAAAATCACTCATTAATTTACTTCCTGTAAAATTCAGCCCTGGTTATTACAGATCAATGTAAAAAAGCTCAGTGCCAGAGGCTGCATTCAATGGTATAATCTCCGTTGAACACCGTAGATAGACTATCACACTGCTGAGTGGCCAAAGTAATAAATATATCATATGTACAAATCGACAATACACTGTTCGTGATTCATTTTTATAGTTGTTAAATTTATGTTAAATAAATTCTTAATTCTGTTCTTTAAAAAGACTCTGTTGATGGCGAATTCTTGTAACTTATAATGTAAAAAATTACCCAAAAGCATTCTTCATACAAATCGTATTTGTAAAACAAAGTGAGATCCCATTAAAAAAAAACTTTAAAACAGTAAAAAAGTTATCTCGATTCTTTACAAATTGAACAATACACGTGTATAAAAAGGGTGCGAAATCTGTCTTTCCCTTTAATTTGTAACTTTTTTTTGTATCTAGTTTCTATTAGAGTCTTATTGAAGGATTTGTGTCTATAAAGATCGTAATACGTGTTAAAGGTCTTCCGAAACCAAGACGACCTTCTCAAGCAATTAGATTCTCTAAGTCAACGGACTCTTTCTATGTGTTGGTCCCACTGACATGCACAAGCCACTCTTCATTTCAGAACAGTGTTATCGCTAAAGCATTATTACTGCAAAACGAAAACAGATTCGACACTATGTTATAGGACATTTTGTGATCCAATTGGAGTATACACCTGCCCCTTGAAATATTGAAATATATACCTGTTACGCCCTGTATATACTTTTAATGGAAGTAAATTTTATGTACAATTTTAAGTACATTATAGTAATTCAGTACAGTAATTATTAACACATTGTTGACCGATCACGAGTTAACTCGTGTTTTCATGGCCGAACGTTGCTGACCGGCCACAAGTAAACTCATGATGCGCTTTTTTTATTAATTTATTAAATTTGTTACAGTTTATTTATATTGATTTACTTCCACATCCAATTACGAAATAATAGCCAGTGACATGAGATAAATTTTCAGTAAAATTGCCGGTCAACAATGTGTTAAAAATCTGATGAAAACTACCAGAAATGGGCGCGAACGGAGGCCTCAAGCAGTGGTTATTCGCACAGCAGTGCAGCCTTGACACAAAGGAGGGAGAGATCACTCACTATTCAACACCTCCCTTGCATCAAGATTACACTGCAGTGCGGATAACTACTGAATGAAACCTCCGCGCAGGCTCATTTCTGATCATTTGCATTAGATTTTTAGACGCTTATAACTAACAAATGAAGCGACAAACGCGAAATCATTATTCATGATTTTTGTCTTATTTTAGTGCCTAGAATCACCCCTTAAAGTTATGCCGCGCTGTTTAGAAACACTCTGTATATACAGGAAACTGTTGTTCACAGTCTCGTCCTGTATACAGGGTGTCTCTTTTATCCTGTACATTCATTCCTGCAACCTTAGAAATATTATGATTCGTGTGTTTTTTCTTTTAAGGTCATTTTCTTCCAAGTTTTGAAGGTCGCCGCCATTTTTTAAATATTAACATCTATTTTTTTATGATGCAGCATTGTAGTGTACATCAAGACAAAAATGACTTATGACACTATGACCTTTTGAACCTTATGATTTTATGAACTATGACCCTTACGATCCTATGAACTTATAAACTATGAACACATAAAATTTTACATTTCACACAGATGGTTAAAACCATTAATTCATTATAAACATTGTTTCTCGATTAAATTAGAATAAAAATTTTGTTATTCTTACCTAATGTTTCATTCGGTTTTACGCACTGCATAAGTTCCTTCTCAGTGTCCGGTACAGTATTTTCAGGATATATCACTATGCCTGGAATGTCTTCGATTTCGAGTGACTTATTAGAATCGGATGCCAATTTGGCAGTGTGACTCAATATCCTAAGTTTTTCTACGTGTGCTTTCCAGCTTGTCGCACCTACAAATTGTTAACAAACCCAATAAAATATTATATTCAAAATCCATTTTAGACAAAACATAATGTCATATCGAATGATTCTCTCGTCAGTGGACCCAAATGCAGTGCCGCAAACTAAACACCGAGCAATAACACAATAACTATACAATGTGATCTATAAAAAAATTTCCATTTAATTTCACGTATACACGCATATAGCCATTTTCATAAAAATGAAATCTATCACTTATAAACCTCTCGTTAGATCACATATGCAGACATGGAACTATCATTTCAATGTTTAGGTGGCGATACTGTTTTCAAATTCACTGGCAAGAGAATCATCCTCTATTTAAATGTAGATAGGAATTATTTTTATTATACGCTAAGCCAGAAACAGCAAAAAAATTAATTAACAGAAATCAATCTAGTGAAGATATTATCGTTGAATAACGAAACTGCAGTTAAGATATTGTGTATTAATCATAAGTGTTTAATGAAAGTGGTGATTTTCATAGCACTGATATACCAGATGTATCAGAAAATGTGGGATACTTTTGCAGGACAGATTCTACATATGTAGACAATGAAAAAAGTTCATTTGTACATATGGTCAGAAACTCCTAGTTTTTCAGTTAAACGTTATTTTATTTTGCGTAAGACGCTGGCCTATTTCGTGGCTATGCGGTGTGATATCTCCTTTAAGATCCTACTACAGATAATTATTCCTGGCTCTTAAATACGTGGCGTGTCTTAAGAGGCTAGATAACTTTACAATACTTGAAAATTAGCGAAATTAGCAAACTCTTATTATAGGTAAAATTAAATTTTATAAAAAAATGAAACTCATTTCTTATACAATAACGTTTTAATATTTCCACAATATTCCATAAAAATATATAAAATCATAGTTTCTACAGTTGTTTTTCTGGACGCCATTTTCGGAAACAACATTTGTGGTATCATGAATATTTCTGCTCCTTCTAATCTGGAAATTAAAACGGAAGTTTTAAATAGAACTAGGTGAATGAAATTAGTATTTGTCGTAGCCGATTTTTAAAATATTGATTGTTAAAAAAATGACAGCGATTCGTAGCGAAAAGTTTGATTTCGACTTAAAAATCAATCATTTCTGTATATAAAACAACTAATTCATAAATTTAAAAAATTCTATGACATATACTAGATTAGTACACTTATGTGCTAAAGTAACGTTGTCAGATCGTGTTCCAGTCGAATGTCTCTTTCTATTCTTAGAAGCAAATACGTCTTCTTCACTGATCTGATGAAACAGATTCCTTCATCTGCAAGACACCCCATGCTAAATTAATTACTTTTTGCGTATCCTTGTACCAATCTAACGAAGCTTCATGACGATTCAATATTATACAGGCTTGCATGAATTTGCGAGGTAATTTACAACACTGTTTAACCTGTCACAAATTTGAGTTAAATGAAGCCGAGTTGTTCGCCATTTTTTTGTGCCACACGTGCCTGCCAAAATCTCTAAAAGGAATCGACATCCTTCTTAACCACCACTAAAATGGTGCTGGCCCCACTGAGAAGGAAAACCGATAGATGCCAAACAAAGGTAGGGAATAATCCTGAACCTGTGAGAACCCACGACTAAATATTCGAAAATAATTTGATTAAGGCCCCATGAGTAGGATGCACGTCGCATGGAAGAAGCACTATTCACGAATTAGAGAATTGTAACAACCGGCGACGATTTTGGCGGTATTAAACACTAAAAAGTAATCATATCGACAATTTTCATTGATATCATTAATAGTATTAAAAATAAAATAGGTGACAGAATAGATATGTACAACTGGCAGTAACCCTAATCTGAAACCATATCCTAACCTCAATTCCCTAATTCAAACAATTGCGGCAGCAACGCACTACACGCATGCGTCTAAACAGTAGGACTCTTCCATTCACGCACACGTACAACATCAGGACATCATGCAAGCAATATCCTATGCCATGCTTCTTCGCACCAGGGGGGCCAAGTGCAGATGTACAGAGTTGAAGTCGCGTTTTAGTTCTCCTCGTATCGGTAGGCGACGCTAGTCTACATCACACACACATTTTTGCAACCTATCAGTCAGCACTACTCGACATCCCATGTTCGTGAGAGTCAGTAGCTGCCATTTTTTAAATTTCGACGAACTTTACGATTCCACCGTATTTGCTTCCACAGGTAAGATTCTTAAAATATGTGATTTCTTTTTGTAAGTATGGAATATAATTACATAAATGTGGCATGTGTGGTTGTACAGATCTGTACGTATGAAATGTTTATACATGGATGTGCGATGTGTGTTTTACATTTTAAGAAACATATTACATTATTTCTTCTTTTCTTTCCTGCATGCTGTATTTTCTTGCAAAGATAGAATTCTTAAAATGTATAATCTTTCTGTATTATAAAATATTGTAAAATGCATGTAGCATATGTATTGAAACTGTATTTCGTAGCAAAACAATGCAATATCAATTTAGTAGGCGTTATGCAAAGTACACGGCCGTGACAATAAGAAAACAGAAAACAATATCTTCGACAATAAGTAAAACAACGTTCTAGACTCAGCGATAATATAAAACAAAAGTTCACTCTCTTTTATATAAAAAGGACCACGCCACAGTCATACGCAAGCGCCACACGCGAACCAGCCACGCTTGCCAACATGAGAACATAAAGAAACAAAATACATAAAATTAGAAAACCAGACTGGACAAAACCTTGATATCCAACAATATGTATCTCAAATTTGTATTTGATTTCGCTATTGTATTATTTTATATTTTTGCAGCTGGGATAACTCCTTTGGAGGTTAATGGAGAATTTTGAAGGGCACTCAGTTGTCCAATGAACTGAGTAAATTGGTCTACTTGTTTCCTTTTTCAGGTATATATTATATAAAGTAAGAAAAGATATAAATAAACATATAAGTTCAGAAGAATTATGTATAGTAAATTATATGTAAGTCTGTCTGGCACTACAAATAATTTTTATATTTTCCAGATATTGAAATCAACAAATAATCTATGGATTAAAAGGAGGAAGATACTGGAGGACCCTGGGCACTCAGTTGTTTAATGAACTGAGCACATGGTTCTACTTTTTATTTTTGTCAGGTATACAGTATGTCCCACGAAATCTTGGACAGTCGATTATTTGCTAACCTATTAAAGATACGAAAAAAGTTTTTATATGAAATTGAATGGCAAGAGGGGGCTGATTTATTGGCCGTAACAATTTTTTTGTATCATTATTGTTTACAGAGATATGAAAGTTAAGTTTGGTTTTTTAAATGGGATTATATATATTTTTTTTGATCAATAGATAGTACGTTTCAAGACGAATTCAGCAAACATTAATGTATACACCTTTTTTCAAATAGTTTTTAAGATATTACGCGTAAAAGTTTACTGATCTTCAGTACTCTCGACTACACTTAAAATGCTACGGGTTAAACCGTGCCTCTTGACACTGATACGAAGAGACTGCGGTAGAAACGGCAGGCCTAAATTCTACACAATAGTTTTTTTCACAACCGTTACCTTTACGGCATGCGAAAAAATATCGCCCATGTTTTAATAAAGAAATAAGGCTAACGGATAAAGCTAAAGGACTGTCTACCCCAGTCTCTTCGTATCGGTTTCAAGAGACACGGTTTAACCCGTAGCATTTCAAGTGTGGTCGAGAGTCGAGATATCCTACTGTGCTTCCTGGTATCGCAGATTTTCTTGTACCGAAAATCAGTAAACTTTTTTTCGTCATATCTTAAAAACTATTTGAAAAAAGGGCGTATACATTAATGTTTGCTGAATTCGTCTTGGAACGTACTATTTACTCATCAAACAAAAAATATATAATCCCATTTAAAAAAGCAAACTTAACTTTCATATCTCTGTAAATAATAATCATAAAAAAAAATTGTTACGGCCAATAAATCAGCCCCCTCTTGCCATTCAATTTCATATAAAAACTTTTTTCGTATCTTTAATAGGTTGCCAAATAATCGACTGTCCAGGATTTTGTGGGACATACTGTACATATTTGAGCTACAGACTGAGGGTTGTTTGGAATAAAGACACAATCTTAGTTTCGATTTCTTTCGAACTGTTCCATTTTTCCAATTCTCAGTTCGGTTCGAAAATCAAGTTCTCGGTTCGGTTCGAAATTCGAACATTACATTCGGACATCGATCATGATGCCCGAAACGAGCTTCGGTCGAGTAATTTTGAGAATGTTAACATAATAAAATTAGAAAGTACTTAAGAAATTATTTAAAGAAAAATTTATATCAAATAAGAAATGGAACATTAATCCATTTACCAACCGCAGAATTAATTTGAAAAAAACCATAATCATGTTCAACTACACGAATGCGTAATTAGTTCGAAATAACATTCAGCTAACATTTATGATCGCAATAATCACATCACTGCCACATAAATCATAAAATAAACCACCGAGAAAGGGGTACAAAATTCTCAGATCGGCAACGGATGCCTCAGTGTTCCCCAGTGCGTTACGAGAACGTAACAGATCAGGAAGATAGAATTAGAAAATTCGCATTATGCTTGGAAAGGAGGAAAGCCATACAAAGGAGAGCTGTTTGAGCCTCTCGGCCAGGGTTATGCAGTTGGCAGTCAAAATTTTCGATTCCAATCTTAACTCCGGCTCGAAACGACTGATTGACTCGGGTGAAAGCGGTAACCTACTATTTGTGTCTCACGAGAAATCCAGTGGAAACAATTAAGGGCAATGCTTTCCAGGTTTTCTCCTACGACATGAATAATATTCACACTCGTAGACAGAAACAGAGGGGTGCAAATTCAAGAGAATTAGCGGGGGCCAAAGTTCGAAGGGGTCTAGGCCTCGGGCCATGCGTAGGGGCACATAGGAAGTAGGAGCAACCTCGAATTAGCGTGTTCAGCACACGATGACAGGATGATTACGCATTCCTACTAAGTCGCAACTCCGTCTGAAATGTGGCCAGCCCGCTCGCTTGCTCTTCAACATCTACACACAAGCAGGTGTATCTCTATGAATAGCCATCACGAGAAGCGTGGACCTCTCATGGCAAAGAATGTGAAGAAACGATGAATAAATCCAAGTGTCGAACAAGATTGCCTATTGTTTGGTAGTATTGTTTGGTAGTATTAAAAGATAGATAGGAGGCAAATATGATAGTGGATTATAAGAAACTTAAATATATTGAATCTAAGATTATTTTCATGACTCCATTTTTCCAAGTTCAAGAGAATAATCTGTAACAGAATGGTATCACATCCATTTACAATAGCGCAAAAGATTTTTAAGTAATCCGTAAACAGGAGAACCTTGGTCTTAGTAACAACCCTAGAGGTATCGTGGAAAAAAATTGAATGGCAAAGGTCTAACATGTGGTGCTTGAGAAACATTCAAACTAGCTAAAATTCTTTTAAAATACTTATTAAATTTTACTATTTGTGATCTAGTCATTACAAAACTTGAAATCCAATTCCATTCTTTGAATGAGCGAAAATTTTAAATTAAACCAAATAAATGGTTTACAGATATTTTACAACCAAAAATTTGGCGCGCTGACGATGCAAACAGTTTATTAGAAAGGAATCGATTAATTCGCGCGTATTTAGGTTACAGAATTGACAGTTTATAATAATAAGAGTTCAGACGTTTTTGTTCTGAGCAATAACCTATTTTTCCTTAACCTGGACTTTATTTTCTTTAATCTGAATTTTTGCAAAATGAGTTGCCTTTACTCTTGGAAAATATACCATTAGCTGTGAGGAATACTATGCTTTTCCAAGAGGATGGTGCACCAGCTTATTTTGGACGAAATGTTCGCGCATTTTTAAATAACACCTACGAAGACCGTTGAATCGAACGAATAAGGCCAGTGGCTCGGCCACCACGGTCTCCCGACCTCACTCTTTTAGACTTTTTTTTGTGGGGATATGTAAAGCAAAAAGTTTACAGGGTCAAGATTGAAAATATCCACATATTGCGTGATAGAATACAGAATGCCTTCGATGAAATTAAACTGAAGGCAGCGTGTGCTTGTGTACATGATACGTTATTAAGAAGACTTCAAAAGTGTATTGATAGACAAGGAGATGTATTCGAACAGTTGTTATGAACAATAATTAGTGTAAAAGTTAATTAACTGTTCAGTTCATACCATGGAGATACAGTTCGGAGTAGTAACATCAGCAGTATACGCGTGTGTATGTACACCGATGCGTGTTTCTCGCGTTCAAACTCGCGTGTGTGCGGTCGCGTGTTCGGCTGACTGGGATTTGAACAGAGCGCCCCGGAAGTTCAACATCTGAATTTCAACAACCGATATCTCGAAGACGAAGCTCCAGATTGCAAAATGGTAAAGGACTTTTCAATTTCTATTTGCATGAAGAATATGCATGTTTCGGCTTGTTCCATAGTTTTGGGACACCTTGTACATTACTACGTTTCTAATACAAAACATTATAAAAATTAAATCAAATCGTAATAATTTATATCAACAATGCGAAAAACATAAAATAAGATAACCTAAATTGCGTAACACTGCGCAGGCATATTCTTAGAATTTCAAGTATAAAAGGAGCCGCATAAGTAGTAGAGAAGAAATTGGTTTCCTGGTAATCGTGGTGTTAGCACGAAGTCTTTAGAAACAGCTTATACATATATGCGTATATGCGTTCAGTGTTAATAAGACCACTCTTCTAGTAGGCAGCGACTGTTATCCAACAAAAACAAGTGTAGTTGATACTCCTTTGAAGGTTAAGGACAGGCATCACTAATCTGTCAGATTACGAAATCCTAACCCTGGACACTGAGCATAAACTGTAAAAACGAGTATCTTGGGGGTAACCGATATGCCATCCTCTAAGAATGAGACCGCTCGTCTAGCAGGCAGCGACTGTTCTGAGCAGGTGAAAAGAATAGTTGAGGCTCCTTTTGAGGTTAGCTGTTCGCACGTTGTAGCAGACGAATCAAGCTGTCAACAAGCATCAAGAAGCAATTCGATATCTCACAGAATTTTGAGACTGCTCCTGGTAAGTTATTTCCTAAAAGGCAGCGACCGAGATTCCGAAAGAGGTTAGAATAGAAGCCTCGAGAAAACTTAGATAGGAATACTAAATAATAAATTGCGTATCTGACACCAAAGCGTTTAAATCGAGGATCCTCGTACTGTGAATTAAATTATAAGTCTGATCATCAGTAGATTATCTAATTCTTTAATTATATAATCATTGTCAGATCAGTAAAGTCTTTAATTATTATAATTATAGCGCTTTCTTTAATTATCATATTGTTGTAGCGATGCATATAATTAAATGCTTTAATTCTTTAATTATTATATAGATTCATATCATTAATATCATAATCATTAATTATTGTTCATCAAACTTTCTTCACTATTATATTGTAATTAAGAGTAATTAATTGTATGCAAATTATAAATTATTATTAAAAGTTGACAATAAAATCATTTTTCTAATAAAATATTGAAAATCGTTAAATAAACTAATTATTGTATAAGATATAAGTCTGTAGATTTTTATCTTTAACCGCTCGCCATCCGAATCCCCTACTTTTCGCTTCATGAAAAGGTGCTCTTCTATGAACAACGTAGCTTCACTCACCTAGAACGTTCGGAACGTTACAGTAATGAAAATAATACTGGGCAATAATTTATTTGAAATGTTTTGCTGTCAGTCGTCTATATACTATAGTTAAACATCAGAAAAGCATAAAATTATTAAATCTTTAAAATGGTCTCTTGTCAATCCAACAGAATTTTAAAAATTTTTAGGTCTTATAATTTTAATGCGACGTAGACAAAAGAGGAACTGGAAAGAATATTAGCGAATGGGTTCACTTTTCACAGAACCAGTCTTCGTCCAGACTTTTAAAAATTCAACCAGTACTTGAATACTTTGTCCATAAATTCAATACAGTGTACAAACCCAAACAACAGTTGTCATTAGCCAAGGGTATGATTCCATGGAGAGGACATTTAACTTTTTGGACATATAATCGTGAAAAAAAATTTTAAATATGGTTTACTTGTAAGAATTCTATCTAAGGGTGATACTGAATACATTTGTAATTTGGAAATTTATACTGCTGAGGTAAAAAGAGCTAAACGAAACTATTTTATGTGTACTCGATCCATACCTTGTGCTGTGGAGCCACGTTTAGCAGGGTAATTATTATTGAAGTAAGATAAGACAGTTTTGCAAATAAACGGACTGCATTTTATTAAATGAGACATGCGTCGCGCTATATCACGTCACACCGCGTCGTATCGAGCGTCCGCTGTTGCTGAACACCACTGTCGACAACTCACCGCCTACGGATAAGTTTGCCTCCTATTTTGAAAAAAATATTTGTGTTCCCACTTTTCCAAAACATTTCCATGAGAAAAAAGTCCGCTCTATCGCGTAGTATGGTTGGATTTTATGCTGGACCTGTACAGGAAAGGAATTGCCTATATTCACTATATCTGTCCGCACGCAAAGCTTATTACTGATTGATTGAACTCTCATACCGATCCGCACAGTTTCCCCAAGAGCCAGAGCGGTCACGACCCAAACTTGTCATTAAACATGAACATTTTCAATTAACCCCATTAACGAATCTCGTAACTCTTCCTGTAGCCTGGCGGCCCCGGATTGACCATTTTTGATATCACCGTGCACGCTTTTTAACCTTCACACTCAGGGAGATGGCCTCCCTTTTGAGGTTTATGGCGGCCTAAGGTCGACATTTTCACGTCTACCTTTGCACGCTTGGCTTGAACCACAACTAAACGGTGCTGTGTAGTCGACTGTTCCTGTCAGCAAGAATTCGCGCGTTTTTTAGGGTAAACCCGCGCGTTTGAAGCTAATGCATCCGCAGTTGCATACATGTCCGAACATCAATTTTCACTCCGGACCCCCCGCTATGGCTTTCTCCTTGGGACTCTCCTAGCCGCGTACACTCTCATCCTCATACAATTTCGCCCTTAATCTTACAAATTCGCTGAATTCCATCACCTTACAATATTTTGATTACATCAACCCACTCACATCGGATGCGAACGCGTTCACTTATTCAGAGCTCCCTAGATAATTTGGAAACGGCGTTCCTTGGGGAGTCTTTTACTCAACCTTGATCTAAACACAATCCGTACAACAATGTGAGTGAGTCAATCACACTCCACACACTTATACCTATCCACAACAAAAATAACGCACTTATACCTATCCGCAACATTCTCCCCCTCAAATTAAACATATTTAATTTCTAAGTCAAACACATGATTCTTTTTTCCTGGAATTAATTGAACAAGAAGGCTCAGCGCCTAGTTTTTATGACAACAACAAAAAAATTATTTTTTTCCCTTTTTTTTTCTTTTCGAACAGTAAATTATCATCCGAGCTCCATTACTTTTCAGCTCTGCTAGCCGCGTTGTTCACTTGAACCCCTCAATCTGATTAATTTTCGCGCTGGTCGCGTGAATTCGCCCGCCGAGGTGCGCACGTTCGCAATCTTAAGTACACCATCCGATCCGGGGAATACTTCCGTCACTGTCCCTGTTTCCCACAAATTTCGCGGTGCCTTTAGCTCGACGATAAGGACCAGGTCTCCCTTCTCAAGAGGATTTTCCGATTCATGCTACTTCGCACGCGGTATCAATCCAGGTAGATACTCACGCAGTCAACGCCGCCAGTACGCGTTGACGAAGGATTGCGCGATTTGCCACTGTTTCCTCGGGCAGATCGCTTGTACATCGTACTTCTCTATCTTTATCTCGCCGGATGATGCTTCTATGAGGAAGTGGTTCGGGGTCAGCGCTTCCTCATCTCACGGATGAGGAACACGTGTGTTAGCGATCGCGAATTAACCAGTAACGTGCTCAGGACTTCCTCGCTGGGAACTTGATTTCGCAAGGTTGCATTCAAGGCCACCTTGACCAACCGAATCAACCTCCCCCATGCTCCACCCATATGGGGCGTGTCCGGTGGGTTAAATACCCATTTTATTTGTCTACTTAAAGCATGGTCCTCCAAAGCTTTGGTATCGATTGCCTTGATCGCAGCTTGCATCACAAAATACGTGTATCTGCATATCGCCGTAACGAATTCCCGCTGGTACGTAGTAACGCGTTACCCGACAATTCCTTATGTTCATTAGGCCTCTCAGCCACGACAACCAGCCTATCTGTTCGTCGTCCCCTAGTTGGTGGTCCCACCCTATACCGCTGCGCCATACTTCCTGCATTAATATTTTCGCGTTGAACGTAAATGGTGAGAGGAAGCCTAATGGATTGAACACAGACATTATTATCCGAAGAAATTCGCATTTAGTTGGTTTAATCGTCTCTGTTAGTATGTTCTTCGGAATTCTCGCTGTACCTACATTGAATTGTAACTTATCGTTTCCTGTGTCCCATATAAAGCCTAATACTCTCTCTCCCCCTCGGTCACACAAGCACATCTCCTTCTTACTTCCCAGTCGTGGGATTTCCGGTATCGAACTCACTAGATCCGCGACATTTCTGACCCAGTCGTGCATTTCAAAATCCGCCTCAGAATTAATTTTAATTACGTCGCGAATAAGTCTCCTGGCCTCTTCACTTGTCCTCCGACTCGATAAATAATCATCCATGTAGTTATCGTCGATGATACTTCTCGCCGCGTCGGGAAACAACCCGGCCTTCTCGCGGGCGTTCTTATTTTTTACGTATATCGCGGTACACGGCGACGATTTCGCACCGAATATCAAAACGCGTCATTTCGTAGGTTTTCGGCGTTTCTTGCCTATTCCTACCACGCCACAGAAATCTTTGCCCTCTACGATCCTCTTCTCTAATCTTTATCCGCAGGAACATGTATTTTATATCCGCTTTAAACGCACATGCATGTAGTCTGAAACGCAGCAATATACCTGGCAACGATTGTAATAAATCCGGCCTGGATTCGAGTTGGTCATTTAAACTGACCCCCGGCGTCTTCGCGGCAGCATCAAACACGAGCCGAACTTTTCCCGGCTTAGTACTGCATCGTACTCCAAAATGCGGCAAGTACCACGATCGTGACGTAGTTACTTGGTCATTTACCTTCACTGCGAAATCATTTTTAATAAAGCGCTCCATTCCCGCGTGATATAATGACGCGTACTCCGGTTCGCAATCGAGTTTCCTTTGTAACGATATATAAGCCTCTCTTGCGCCACGATTTTACCATCTACGATCGGCGCACCCTTTTCGTTCCACAGTAGACCTGTGTCCCATGATTTTCCTACGCGACGACTTGTCTCATCCAATAGTCTTAGCACTCGTTTGTGTTCATTAACGTTTTTCATTTTTTCGCAAACTCCGAGAGTGTCTATTTCAAAATACTGCCGAATCAATTGGTCCAGCTGTTCGTTGGGGTCAAGCGCGATGTCATCGTATAGGACCCCTCGGTCCATTTGCTGCATCCCGTACGTATTCAAAGTCGTTCCTGACGCTCCGCAGCCCGTCACGAGCCCATGCAACGCCCATCCCAAGGAACAGCGCGAAAGCGCGAGGTCCCTTCCTACTATGTTACGTAATTCTCGAGTAACTATCAAGTCCCAGTTGTCTTGTCCGATAAGTATCGTTGGCCGCACATCGTGGTAGGATTTTATGTCTACATTTTCGACCGCCCTAACGTATCGCGCGATATTTGCCGGAATCGACTGGACAGGAAGGCTCAGCGCACTTACCGCGACGGCCCTGTTTATTTTATACAAATTAAAGGCTCCTTCTATTTCAAATTCGACCCTTTCACAGTTGGGCATAATCTTCGCTCGAGGTTCGATACCTTTTAAAGCTATTTTCATAGGCTTCCCTATTACGCCTACGTCTCGGGATATCTTACGATCAATCAACGTTATTGTCGAGCCCTCATCCAACAAGGCGAATGTGTTTACGGTGTTCTTTGGCCCTACTATTCGAACGGGTAATATCTTCAGTAACACGCGCGGTAACTCTAGTCAAATCTCTTTTGTCGCATCGGCCATATTGACTTCTGTTCGCGGTGAGTCTCACTCTCGAGTGGTCGGTTTGCTCGCCCTTTTCGCTGCTCTTTAACAGAATCTCGGGTCGTGTAGAAGGCTGTGGTGGTTCCCTTTGCAGACCGAACAGTTAGTGCCTCTGCAGTCTCCGCGAGCATGTCCCTTACACAAACATTTAAAGCAAAACTTATGTTTTTTCGCTAAGAATCATCACCGAGCCACCCCCTCGCGCGCGAACCCTCTGCATTCCGCCGATTTATGATTTGACCTATCGCAAAAGACGCAGCTGGGAATCGATTTCCCGATGGAATCCTTACGGGCACTCGTCACGTTAACTCCGAACACTTTCGCGCTTGAAGCGGTCGGTTTTCTCGCTCCGCCACGGCCCTTGGAGACAGTCGTCATTTGCGACGTTGACGTCGAACTAGGTTCTAGGCTAAATACACCTGCTGCCACAGCGAGCTCAACTTCCTTGTACACAAACTCCGACAGCTTATCGAGTTCTGTCCTCTCCTAGGGGGTGTTTCAGCCGAATATTTGTGATACGCGTATCTAAGAGCGGACGGTAATTTACTTCCCGTACTTTGTATCAAATCGGGACTATGTAGATTCCCTATAAGTTTGAGGAATCGAAAGGCTGTGACGGCACCTCGGAGTTTCGTTGCGAACTGTACTATATTTATTTTACCAGTGTCTAGTTCCGGTAATTCCCTGATATCTGCGATGATTTTTCGCGCTATTATGTTCTTATTTCTGAAATTCAGTTCAAGGGTGCGCATAATAGTCGCGTCTTGTCCCGTCTACAGCAACGTACACACTGTATCCCTTGCTTCATCTTTTAATGCAGCAAAAAGCCTCACAATATTTTCGCGATCAGTATATGGCCCCATTTCCGAAGTTAAATCGTACGTTTCCTTGAAGTGGAGCCATTCTAACGGGTTCCCTGCGAATTTAAGCAATGAACCTGCTAAAGTCAGGCAGTTCGCGACTCGCGAGTCCTCTTCCACTACAGATGTATCGCGTATTACACGCAAAGTGGATTCTATCGCATCCACCAATCGCGCGGTTGGGTCCATCGCGGGTCGCGGTTGTTCGTTACTATATTGTCCAATCGGAAGCGCTGTATTATTTATCCACTCTTGGAATCCGTCACCGGTGACTGCTGCTTTAGGTGCCTCCTCCATGTAGGCACACATGTTGTCTCCGGCAAATAAGGATCTCGAGGACGTGTCTGTAACGGGGGCCGCCAACTGCACTACGCTGGATTGTCGTTGCTCCTCTTCGATTCCTCTTGACTGCGACCTCCTCCTTTCCGAAAATGGACATCTCCTCGGGCCCATTTGAATACCACATTTGAATACTCACCATTTCTTCTGCGCTCAAATTTTGTGCTCTCTTCGCCTGTGCTCGAGTTGCTGCCGCCTGTCTTGGCGCGGCTCTCTTCCTCCTTCACCGAGCTAAAAGCTCGAGGCCTCGTCGAAGCCCGGACACTGATTATAAAGGGGATGAGTCACTGTTACATCGGTATTTTACAAAATATAAAATCGCGTATAACTAACAAACTAAGCGTTTCCGAGAATATTGCATATGAAGTTTTCGATTTTCTTGTCTTCTACCTATATCTCCGAGTTTTCCCACGAATTTAGAAACACCCTGTATAGTGGCATTCACACCTGAAAAGTTGACAAAATAATTTAATAAATGGTTAACAAGAATATATTTACTATATGTGGGATCACGGAGCGTTTTGTTATTGGACTCCTGGACTGATTACTGTCCATTCACATTAGAAAACAATATACTACAGAATCAACATGTGGAGATATTCACAATACCGAATGAAACTACTGGAATTATTCAATCCCTTGATGTATATGGTTTCCGCACATGGAAGAACTTTTTACGAAAATTTTGCGATGTAGTAGATTTATTTAATTATGACGTTAACTTGCACATGTAAAATGATGTTATAAAACTGCAAGTATTAATTTACAATCAGCTTTCATCTCCAAAGTATCATCATCTTCTTGCTTGCGCATGGTATGAAAGTGGATATATTGATGAAAAACCAAATAAATTTGAAAAATCCAGTAAGTTTCGCTCTTTGATAACAAGATTTCATACAACCTCCGCGCTGTTCCATATGATGCAATCATACTATTATACAATACGATATGCGTAGTGTAACAAATTTCTATGTTGTAAGCACTACATTGAAGAGTTTTATCATCATGAAAAATAAGTTATAATATTCATACCACATAAATGTTTTCAAAAGTATCCAACTATACTTGAATCGCTTACTGAACGTTTCTGCTCTTATATGTAATATTAACTTGTTAGCAGTATCTCTCCTTCACTTTACGTCTACTTCGTGTAAGTTCCTACTGTGTAATTAAAACCACAAGTATATAAATTACTGTTGAGAGTTAATTATTTTTAAGTTAATCTTAAGTTCATATTGCGCGCCGAAAGGTTCGACCGAAGTCGGGCGTAACGAAACAAAAGAACCCTGACTTCCGTTCTTGGGTAAGTGTTCGAAGGATGCAAGCCGCATGTGCGCGCAAAACGTGTCGGTGGCAAGAAAGACGTGCAAAGAGCGTAAAAATTAAACATGTTATGTTCGCAAGATTTATGTGTAGTAAAAAGGCGCCTTTTTCGTTTAATCATTCTGCCGCCGTCAAATAAAGCCTAAAAGACAAAAGCTATTGACTACGTTCGTTGTCCTCGCCATCTCAAACTAAGTCGCAACAGGTTATGGGCCCAGGACTGCTGTTCTTGGATTAAGAGGAGAAACGAACTATCGGTCAGTGTATATGGATATTGGTCAGTCGACGCTCGTCAGTCAACGGTCAGTCAACGGTCAGTCAACAGTCAGTCAACGGTCAGTCAACGTCAGTCCAAAGTCAGCGATAACCAACCAGCATTAGTCGGCGTCAACCTGCGAAACCTCCTGCGTTGCTATATAAGAAAATTCTTTGTATTGGATGAGTAACTGCGATATCTATTTGGTTATCTTAAGGAAATATTAGTAAGTACTCAGAAATATTTCGTCATGGACACAATTAAGTCGCAATTAGAAACCTTGTCGGAAGATTCAAAGGGATCTGTAAATTATGTTTCTTGGCGATTCAAATTGGATCTGACATTGAAGTCTAAAGACTTATATTTGGTCGCAATGGGAACAACATTAAAACCTGAAGGTACGGAGACAGATGCAGCGGTCAAGGCCTGGATCAAAAGAGACCTTGAAGCTCAGATTCTTATAGGTTTAAATGTAAATAGTAGTATAGCAAAAAAAATTGCAAATTGTAAATCAGCTTTTCAAATGTCAGAGAAACTAGATGTTTTATATGGTAAGAAGTCAGATCTTAGTGTTGAAGGCTTGCAAAGACAATTCTTCAGTTTTAAATACGATTCCAGTAAGTCAGCCGTTGAGAACTGCATGACAATTCAACAACTTGCAGAAGATCTAACTGCGGAATGAGAAGAGGTTAAGGAGAGTTGGATAATAACGAGAATTCTAGGCATGTTACCACCTAAGCTCTATCACTTTCGAACTGCATGGGACAATGTAAGTGGAACTGAAAAGAGCTTCGACAAACTACTCGAACGCCTGCGCCTAGAAGAAGACAGACTGAATGAAAATGAAAAACCAGAGGGGTCTACGCCACAAAATGCATTCATCTCAAGAGACAACAGGAAACCAGGTAAACCAAATTCACTGAGAAAACCAGCGGTTGAGTGCTTCAAATGCGGTATGAAAGGTCACATAAAGAAATATTGTAAAAACAAACCATGTGCCAAACATCTGGAGTACTGTAGAAATAACTATACATGCAATATTTGCAATCAGAAGGGTCACTTTGCGAAGGAGTGTTCAAAGGGAAATGCTGATAAGAACAACAATGAAAAGGGTGACAAGACTGAAAAGAATGACTCGAACAAACTAAGTCGTCGAGCCTTTATCACTGTTGGCCTGTCGACTGCTAAAATTGATCACATAAACTCAAAGCGAAACTGCAACAGTCTATGGTACCAGGATTGCGCTGCCACTCAACACATGACTTTCAATAGGGAATGGTTGACAAATTTTGTGAAACTTCAGCAACCAACAACAGTTGTGATTGGTGATGCTACCGAGTTAGATGGAACTGGCATTGGTGACGTGGAACTGGAAGCCTTTGATGGCAGAAATTGGTGCAAAATAGTATTAAAAAATGTCTTGTATGTACCAAAGTTGACATTCAATCTATTCTCTGTTACTCAAATGCTGGACAGGGGATACATCCAAACTGCAAATGCTCACCAGTCGGAATTCAAGACGTTGGATCAAAAGGAGACTGTGGCAATTGCCAAGCGTGACGGCAAGTTGTATGAAATGATGTTTCGTCAGGAACAGTCGGACAAGTGTCTGTTGACTACTTCTATTAAGGACTGGCATGAAAAATTGGCGCATCAGAACGTCAAATATGTTAGAGATATCTTGAACAGAAATGGTATAAACTATGTTGATGACTGGAATGATTACGTCTGTGAAGGATGTGTATATGGAAAGCAACATCGCATTTCGCATCCGAGGAATCCAAAAGTTGCCGATAATCCCTTGGATTTAATTCACGTTGATTTGTGTGAAATGAACATTCGGTCGTTGGGAGGAGCAAAGTACTTCCTACTGTTCAAAGATGATTTCTCTCATTTTCGTACGGTTTACTTCCTGAAAACGAAAGATGAAGCAGCTTCCAGTCTCGAGGCATTTATGAGGATGGTGGAAAACCAGTTCGACAAGAAGGTTAAGTGCCTAAGGTCGGACAACGGAACAGAAATAAAGAACGCAAACACCAAAAGATTGCTGGAGGAGCTCGGAGTCCTTCACACCAAATCAAATGCTTACTCACCGCAGCAGAACGGTCGGATCGAAAGGGAAATGCGGACCGTCGTTGAGGCAGCTCGATTTGCTTTGCACGCACGAAAACTAGATGAGAGCCTGTGGGCCGAAGCTGTTAATTATGCAGTCTTCACGTTAAATCAAACCGGAACGAGCTCACTGAAAGGCAAGAGCCCTGCTGATCTGTGGTTCGGACGCAGGGTAGACGTTGGCAAATTCAAAAGTTTCGGATGTGAGTGTTATGTCCTGACCCCGGATCACAAGCGAGGCAAAATTGAAAGGAAATCCAAGAAGGGAATATTTGTAGGCTATGATTTTGATACTCCCTGTTACAGGATTTTCCTGGCTGATGAACGTGAAGTTATCAGTTCTGTAAATGTAGTTTTCAATGAGAAAGTACAAGTTGATAGAAGACCCACTACAACTGAAATCCCTGTGACGGACGGTGTCACTCAAGACTTGGAAGATGAGCCCGAAAACTCTGAATCAGGAGATTCCGAATTCGAAAGTCTGGATGATGAACCGATTGCCAACGTAGATCATGATGTCTCTGAAGCCTCGGACAATTCATCTGACATTTCGGAACAAAACCAACCTGAACGAAGAAGTTTGCGCGACCGCCGAAACATAAGGATGCCTGCCAGATTCACCGATTACAAAATGGACAGTTGCCAAAAGAGAAACAATGTAAACATGGCCATGATCGGAGAAGTCTTCGACATTCCTGTCTCTGAGGCTCTAAAAGATAAAAGCTGGCGTAGAGCCATGACCGATGAATTCAAGTCTTTAATCAAAATGAAAACATGGGACTTAACGAAACCGCCGGATCATGCCAGACCACTAACCTGTCGCTGGGTACTGCGGGAAAAACAGGATGGTCGACTAAAAGCTCGACTAGTAGTCAGAGGTTACGAGCAAGAAGAAGGGATCGATTATTCGGAAACCTTTAGTCCTGTTGCACGGCATGCGTCGATTCGTCTGATCCTTAGTGTCGCGGCTTCGAATAAAATGAAAATGGCGACATTTGACGTCAAGACAGCCTTTCTCTATGGCGAACTGAAAGAAGAAATCTACATGTACCAGCCTGAAGGCTTTGAAGACGGAACTGATCGTATCTGCAGATTGAATAAAAGCTTGTACGGTCTAAAACAAACCCCCAAAAATTGGAACGAAAAATTTTCAAAATTTCTGAACACACAAGGATTTGATAATACCGACGATGATCCTTGTATTTATTACAACAAAGACAAAACCATCATGATTGCTCTGTTCGTCGATGATGGATTGATAGTAGGAACGACAAGAAACTGCATTCTCGAGATTCTGGGTCAGCTAAGCCAAAAATTCGAGATCACCTTTGACAGAACACTTCCAGATAGCCTGGCATATCTTGGTATGAAAATTGAAAACCGTCCACATGAAATTTTTATAAATCAACGGAACTATACGGAGAAAATTCTCTCGCGATTCAAATTCGACACAACGAATCCAACAGCCACACCTATGGAATGCGGAATGATTACAAACGAAGAAAGTTACGTAAATGACAGACCACTTCAAAAGTCTGAACCCTATCGTGAAGCCATAGGAAGCTTGCTATATCTGTCCACAATCACACGTCCGGATATCAGCTTTGCTGTAAACTACCTAAGTAGATTCAATGACAAGCCGATGAAGAGCCACTGGAAGATGGTTAAGCGAGTCTTCGCATATCTGAAGGGAACTGCAAACTTCGGAATATGCTTTAATGGAGACAAGACAATTATTGCCTATACGGACTCCGACTATGGTGGCGACATATCTACCGGGCATTCCACCAGTGGGGTACTCATCATGAGAGGAGGGCCCATCGTCTGGTACGCTCAAAAGCAACGTCTAGTAGCAACCTCGACTGCCGAGGCCGAATATCGGGCCGCTGTTTCCTCAATTGATGACATTAGTTGGATCCGACGCATAGGGAAGGAATTACAAATATTGGAGTCAGATCGACCAACAACGCTGCGTGTCGACAACAAATCTGCCATTCACATGCTGAAAAATATGCACGAAGGAAAAATTACCAAGGGTAAAAAACACATTGAGATTCCAAGAAAATTTATCCTGGAACACATAGGAAAAACGATAGAGCTGAATCATGTCGCGAGTTCGAAACAATTGGCTGACATACTGACTAAACCGCTAACTCGTAAAACATTTGAAAATCTGCGTTCAAAAATAATTAAGGAGGAGTGTTGAGAGTTAATTATTTTTAAGTTAATCTTAAGTTCATATTGCGCGCCGAAAGGTTCGACCGAAGTCGGGCGTAACGAAACAAAAGAACCCTGACTTCCGTTCTTGGGTAAGCGTTCGAAGGATGCAAGCCGCATGTGCGCGCAAAACGTGTCGGTGGCAAGAAAGACGTGCAAAGAGCGTAAAAATTAAACATGTTATGTTCGCAAGATTTATGTGTAGTAAAAAGGCGCCTTTTTCGTTTAATCATTCTGCCGCCGTCAAATAAAGCCTAAAAGACAAAAGCTATTGACTACGTTCGTTGTCCTCGCCATCTCAAACTAAGTCGCAACACTTACCCTACTTTTCTATGATACATTGCGTACTATTTCCTGACCTATGTTACAGAGTTACTGATTCACATGCAGCTTACGTAATATATAAAGGTATCAAGAAGTTCCCCGATTGTATTGAGGAACACAGCGCACAATAAAAGTTGTATTTGTATTTGAAAAATGGATTATGTTGTTAGGTAATCACCTGTACCACTAACTAACATTTCCCATGAAAGAATGAATTGTAAAACAAATTATTACCATTTTTGTTTATAACTTTTTTTATAATTATTTAAATATCTGAAAAATATTTTACCAGTCAATAGATCTAATGAAATGTCATAACTTTCTTCTGAAACATTTTTTTCTAGCTCCCATGAATTACCAGTTGTAAAATAAAATCGAAAATTA
The DNA here is from genome assembly GCF_051401765.1 of Calliopsis andreniformis. NCBI lineage: Eukaryota > Metazoa > Arthropoda > Insecta > Hymenoptera > Andrenidae > Calliopsis > Calliopsis andreniformis. The sequence continues at coordinate 4,830,752 of NC_135071.1, forward strand.
GCCGAACTTTTAAGGATTGAATTTACCCCCTCAGAGTGAATTTTCGCAAGAAAAAAATTGCGTATTACATATCTGAGTATGCTCTACGTATCCCAAAAGTTTCATAATTTTTTGAATTTCCAGGTTAAGGATTCAGTAAGTATCATACTTTAAACAAGTTTTATTGTGTAAACATTTTTAATTACTATGTATATTGAGAAATCATGTTACTTTAAAGTACTTGTTAAAAATAAATATTTTACATGAAAATGATTTTTAACTATTAACAAATCATAAGTAATTTAAAAATATTTAACGGACAAAATAGTTGAGCACTAGGATTAGTAAGTAATAAAATGTCTGATCCGCAATGTCTTAATATATCTGCAAAACGAGAAAATCCTTCGACTCATAGTTTACCGTATACACATGTTAACTTTAAAACATTATTAGTGCAAAACGAAAGCAGGTCGGACACTATTTTACGAGATATTTTGTAACCCGTTTGCAGACCCCTACCGCCACTTAAAATATTGAAACGTATACATGTTACACACTATTCTTAACGATAAAAGAATAATTATATATGACTGCAAGAATTAATGTTTCAGAATAAATAATAGATGCATAACAGCAATTCAAATTGGAGTGTATTTCGCACGGAGTGTTTACAGTCAAGAGTCCGAGTGAAAACACTATCCTAATTCTTTCTTTTGCCGTTAGTGTACTTAGTGTACAGAAGTGTAGAAAATCCTCAAAGGGTGCGAAAGATGGTATAAGAACTTATTCCGCTGTCTTAAATTAAATCTTATTCCGAAACAGTACTGTATCATTGCTCTTTGTAGCAACAAATATCACGTTTTCATTTTTATTCATATATATTTTACTAACAATAATAAATAATACGTGCACGTACACACGTAATATACACGCATAATAAACAACTTTAGAGTGAAAACTGTAGGAAATTGACGATGCACACACAAGCCTCTTTGTGCCAGCAAGATTGTAAATTTGTTCCCCCTTTTGACCACTGTTTCAACTCTTTCAACTAGTCTTAAGAAATGCTCACGGCCGCGTGTTACACCAGTAGTTGCGAACAAAACTGACCGTGCACCCTGAAGATTAAGATATCTATTTGGAATAATTGCAGCAGTGCGACCTTAAGGAACTCTAATGACAGATTTTAAGCTTTCACGGCTCACATAGTTATTATATGTGGCTATCGATTTAAAACCTTGTCAAAAAGAAAATTGCTTCCGACGTTCTGTCAGTATTGCAACTTAGTTTCATCAAGGTTCTTGAATATAATGATACTATATCATTCCACAGAACACTGATGAATTTACATCAACAATTAGAATGATAATAGCACGAGAGTATGAGCATTACGGTAGATCTTAGCTGTACTTGGCGAAAATTTTTGTACAACTTTTTCATGCCACCCCCTAAAATTGTTTCCATTGGATAAAAAAATAATTTCTGTAAAAAACGAAGTTGATCGGATAATAAAAAAACGTGGCACATTCACGTTAAGGTTGCAAAAAGTGTGAAATTTTGTATCAACAAAAAAAAATGAAGCAAACATTTCAAATAATAGTTCAATTATCTTCTTATTCAAAAATATTCATCATGATAGTGCTACAGTATAGTTTTTTCAGCACAATAATTAACTAATTGTTAGAGTTTCGGGCAAGTAAGGTTTATGGCAGAGTATTTACAGCAGTCGCACAGTACGCGACAAATTTAATTTCTACCACATGTTCAATTCCAATCAGGAAAAGGTTTTGAGCAAGATCCTCTCATAAACACTGCAGAACCGAAGGACTACTCGACCTCGAACTTAAGGAGGCACACTCCTTCGGGGCCTACTCCGAATCGATCGAAGCGCTATTGCGAAGAAACGGGTATTAGTGAAAACATATAATTTATACATGAGATGTGGCGACGCGAAACGCGATTGACGCGCCACCTAACGTAGTTAATAGTAAGTAGGCTTAGGTAGTAATAAGTAGAGTTTGGACTCTATAGAAAACGTCGGGGCTGGGTGGACGTGTCTCAACCGTAGCAGATAGTAAAATTTTACCAAACATTGAAGATAATATTACTAAATAACTATAAGAGTAAGGTAGATAAAGGGTGAATAAGAAAATCATCGAAGTGCGGAGTCTAAAGGGGGTCAACCCCTAAAAAGAATATAATACGGGGGTATAATAAATAAAGGGAAAAGTCTGGAGGAGGAGGATCCCCCTTCGGGGGGATTGGAAAGAGAAAAATGGGAGAAATATAGGAATCACAATACAATGGAGATAGAAGAAGAAATACGAATGGATATCAATTTAAGGAAAATACGGAATAAAATGGAGAATACAGGTAAAACTTGTGAAGAAATGGAATCGACGGAAAAAATGATGAGTCAGCGAAGATAGATAGAGTCATAAGTAAAGATGTTCATAGAGGTAAGACCTACACTGAAACTATACAACTCAGGGATACTAAGGAATTTGATTCGGTCATATTGAAAGCATCGGAATCTGTAGAAGATCGTAGCTGCGTAAATAGCAGAGGCATGAAAAGGAAAAGTTTAGAAAATATACAGGATATTAACGTTGTTAAGAAAAATGTAAATATAGAGGAGAACTTAATTAACAAAGTACTGATAAACAAAGAACCAACCGAAATAAATAAAAAGACAGGATTGGTAAAGGAGGAATATATGAAGATAAATGCATAAGCGGAGAACATACTGTAACAATTAGTGTTAATAAAAATAAGGTTAACAATAGCAGAAAAGCCAATTCAATAAAAATTTATAATTTCCTTAACAAGGAAAAATTTCGTTTCGAGTCCATAAAAATGGTAGGCTTCGCTAGAGCGGAAGTAAATTTCAGAGAAAGAGATAAAGCCAATAACCTGATTAGGAAATGTATAAAAGCAGACGACGGGTTCGAAGCAAGTATACCCAGGAGGAAAAAATATCGTCTGGGTGTTATCCACGAATGGGAGGACTCGATCAAGGAACTCGAACAACAAATTTCACCGAATCAAGGTATTTTTACATTGGAAAGACTTAAGAAGAGGAAAATGAAAGATGGGGTTGCGTCATAGGAGGAGGGCAAGGCTATCCTCTTTAAAATCCAAGGCTATTCCTTACCGACAAAACTATTAATAGGATACGGACATGTGTGGCTTAGAATCGATCCCTTTGTAGAATCGGTCAAGCAATGCTTTAAATGTTTAAGATTTGGACATATTCAGAAATACTGCAAGAGCAAACGCAGAAGATATTTCATCTGTAGGGAGGATTATCATAGAAATTGTACAGAAAATCTTAGATGCATCAACTGCGGAGGAGGTCATACAAGTACTGCAAGAGAATGTATCAAATTTCAGATTGAGAAGGAAATAAAAAAAACTATGGCTTTTAAAAATTTTAGCTATAAGGAGGCTAGAGATCTGGTTAATCATACATACGGACTAAGAAATTATAGCTACAATAAGAACGAATATAATATTAAATATAAGGATTACCCTTTACTGAGTAATAACAGAAGGAAAATAGAATACTGGGAAAAGTTGGATTGTTCCTATAACGAAGAACTAGGGAGATGGAGTTCGACAAAGGAAAATAAGGTATCTCAAAACAATCGTTGGGTAAATAAACATTTCAGAAATCACAATGGGTCAACAAACTGGAAAGATCAAGTGTCGGATCAAGAAGAATCTGAAGAAGAAAGAGAGTGGCATAGAACTAAAAATAATAAAAGATTGGACAAAGCATATACACCTCAACAAAGAGGAAATCAAAGGAGAATCAATAATACAAAAACTCTGCAGTTTATACCTAGATATCATTATTTACCTAGCGAAGATCATACTGAACCTTTTGAAGTGAATCAAAATCATCAGTCAGTCAAATGGATAGGGAACAATAACAAAGAATTAACAAGGAAATTAACCCATAAAAAATAGAGTATAGGGAACATAGAGAAAGATTACAAGAACTCAAAGAAAAAGAAGATGATGAACTTTTAGAAGAACTGATAGCATTAATAAAAAGCAGAAATCTATTGGATAAGATGGAAAATAGAATAAGTCAGAAAAGAAGAGCTAAGATCGTGAATCCGGATCCTGAAGAAGACTGGGAGGGAAACAATAATCAAGTGGAACAATTTGATATGGAGATTAAAAAAAAGAATAAAAGCAAATTAACTAAGAGACTAGAGAAATTCAGGGAAGTACAGAGAAATAAAAGCGGTGAACATCTGGAATCAGCTAATATGTACAGGGATATAGGACGGATAAAACAAACAACGCCTGTGACGGCAGGCAGAAGTGAAGAAGAAGATGAAGAAATGGAACAAGAGACACAGGAAAGTGAAAATGAAAATAAAGAAGTATATGAGGTGGAGTACTTGGACGAATATTTGAATAACGTCGGTAAACATTAAGGAAAATAATAACAATAATTTAGAGAATAATATACGTATATTATCTTTATTAGAAAGACTAACAGAATATAGTCATTATCGAGATATACAAAGGAGCTGAGTCAACCGACGCAAACCTGAGGCTGGGCGATCAAATGGTTTTTACGCAATATATTATTCAACTTAAAACACGGTCATTGGAATATCTGCGATAGGGTCGAGAGATAATTTAATAGTTGTGATCTGGAATGCCAGGAGTCTCAGGAATAAAATAACAGAGCTGAAAGCAGAAATAAGTGAGTATGATATTATGGGCATAACGGAAACATGGTTATTAAAAAAAGATAGATAGTTAGGAAAGATAGAGTTGATAGTAAAAAAGGTGGAGGCTTATGCTGAATAATGAAAAAGGATATACCGTTTAGAATAAATAATAATGTTAGATGGATCGAGGGTAAGACAGAGATATTGTCGGTTTCGGTAACAATTAATGGTAGGAATGTTGAGATAATTTTGGGATACAAACCTCCTATTAATAAACTGAGGAAACGGGAATGGGATATACTCATGAATAATAGAGGAATGAACAACAAATGCATTATTATGGGTGACTTCAATGCAAAAAATAGGCTCTGGAACTGTGAGTCTACTGATAATGATGGGACTTACTTGGCGGAAGCTATAGAAGATGCTAATCTATTCATAAATAATGATAAAACTACGTCCAGAACAGGATCTGGCTTTTATAATCCATCTAATTTAGATTTAATTATCACGTCGGCCGGTATTTTTAACGAGGCAACGGTAATCTCATTCGGAGAAACACTTGGATCCAATCATCTGCAAATAAGTTTGCAGATTAATGGAGAAATAACTAGATCGTTCAGAAAATACTTTTCTACAAGAAAGTTCAAAGATAATAATATCGACTGGAGATCGTTTCTATGACAAATGATAGCCGGATATATGGATTTTAAAGAAGTATTAAATAAAACAAGCATGGTAGAAGAAAAATGTAAAATATTTACTAACAAAATATTGGAATGGATTAATATCGCTACGTCTGAAGATAAACCATCAAATAGAATTATCTCGGATAGCATTTCTAACACAATGAATAGAAATAAGAACAGGTGTAACAAGAAAAAATATGATTCATCGAAACAATTCCCTTGGTGGGATGAAGAATACAAAAAGGTAAAAGAAAAAAGAAGAAAAGCAAACATTAAGTTCTTTAAAAACCATAACGAAGAAAACTGGAAAAAGCTAAAAGCTGTTGAAAAAGAATTTAAGAATTTAATAGAAACGAAGAGGAAAAAAGCATGGGAGGACTTTGCAAAGAGCATCGACCATAGAACCAATGGAACGCTGCTGTGGAAAAAAATAAAAAACCTAAAAAACGGTTTTGACAACAACGACCCAATTTACATATCCAACGATGAGAAGAAAGATATGGAGATAATAGAAGCGGAAAAACTTCTAAAAGTGAATACAATGTTATACAATAACAGCGATGATCGTACTTATGACACAGATGTGCAAAACATTTATGACCCTGGAGACAGTGAAATTTGGAACAAGGATATATCCATTAATGAAGTAGACGAAGCTTTCTATAGATCGAACGATAAATCAGCCCCTGGACCGGATGGCATCCCTTATTATATTTTCAAAAAACTACCATCTGAATATAGAATACTCATGAGAGACATTTTTCAGGAAGTCTGGGATATAGGTACCAGCCCCTCACAATGGAAAGAAACAGTGGTAATTTTCCTAAATAAACCAGGAAAAAAAGCAGTAAGACCGATTTCATTGACCAACACTATGGGAAAACTTATGGAGAGAATCATAAATAATAGACTTAGGAAATGGGCAGAAAAGAATAAAATTATGAACGAATGGCAGAATGGTTTTAGAAAGGGCAGATCAACAATAGACAATTTAGCTTATCTGTCTAATTCAATTCAAGAGGGTTTTGTATATAACAGGGAAACCCTAGCAGTATTTATTGACGTAAAATCAGCATACGACAATGTGAACCACATGACACTCAATAAAATACTTACATATAAAAAATGTCCGGAAAAGATAACCATGTTCATAAAAAACTGCATTAATGCAAGAACAATAAAATGTATGATCAGCAACGGAGATACGCTGGAGGGTCATTTACAAAGAGGCCTTCCACAAGGTGACATTCTTAGCCCTTTACTTTATAATATATACACATCAGGAATTACAGATAACATTAATGTATCACGGGTCAAAATTATCCAATATGCAGATGTTGTAGCCATATTCACCAGTAGCTACGTCAGGGAAGAAAATATAGCCAACATAGAAGAAGTGATAAAAAATATGAATGATAGTTTACATTGTATAGGTTTAGAAATTGCAGAAAATAAAACTAATATGGTTAATTTTAGCAGAAGGAATAGATCACATCTAAGGGATAAAATAAAAATAAAAATAAACAATAATGATATCGAAGAAACGGAAGGATGCAAGTTTCTTGAAATATACATGGACAAACAATTGAATTATAAAAAACATATCGAGAACATAAAAATAAAAGCCAATAAGAGAAATGCTATGTTGAGGTTTATCGGTCAAGTGAAAAAAGGAGCAAATTCTAGAACAATGGTGATATATAAATCGTTGGTTAGATCAGTCGTTGAGTATGGATCTCAAATATACTATAATACACATGACAATAACAAAAACGTTATCAGCAAAATACATAATGCAGGTTTAAGAGCAGCTATGGAATATAGAATAACTACACCTACAAATGTTATGACAGTAGAAGCGGGCGTTATGGACATCGATACAAGAATAGAACTGATTCCAAGCAGATATTGTCTTAACATATTTGTAAGAAATAAGACAGATCTAATAAAAAGTATCGGAAATTTATATAACGTTTTGATGATATATGGAAGGTCTACAAATACCGAATTAATTAAAGCTTGGAAAGAAATAAACAAATTCATTAATGTAATCAACATAATACAGGAAGACCCGTTCGATTTGATGGTCGATAACCGACGATACGAATCCCATATAGAGCTGAATCGGATAATAGATATTGAGACAGGTAAATTAAAAAGTCAAACAGACATTAACGGAGAATCCTTGATTAAAGAAATTATAGGAAAAAATGAAATGGACGAAGAGGACATCATAGAAATATATACGGATGGCTCAAAAATCCCCAACAGTAAGGCTAATGGAATAGGCATTATAATAAAACATAATCAAGTATGGAATGAGGAAGGTATCAGTATCAGCAATAGGGCAACTATTTTTACTACTGTAACGCCCCACGACTCTGTCTCTGTCTCTTCCTATTTCACTCTATCTCTCTCTACTCTCGCTGTCTCTCTCCATCTTAGTGTAAATATGTCTATCTCTTTCTATTTTATTCCTATTATTGTATATAAGCGCATATTCTGTTCATTCATTTATTAATAGATATATTTGTATTACGACACACGTTATATACTATAGATTTTAATTACATTCTCATATAAGTATAACATATTTCGTACGTTTTCATATTAAAACAGTCACTATTAGAATAAGAGCGCCATTAGAATTAGAACAACTGCGCATGTGCGAACTCCGACTGGCGGGTATATAAGAAGCTGCGAAAGCAGCAGGAGACTCACTTCTCTCTGGCATCGGGTTCCGAATAGACGAAGATCTGGGAGGCAGCTGAGATACTCGTCCAGTGAGATCGAGACCGCTCCTTTAGAGGTAGCGACCGTTTTCCAGAGATCAAGAGTATTCGATGCTCCTTTACAGGTTCAGTCTTGAGTAACTTTATGACAGGTACACTACGACGATTCCTGTGAAGAGCAGTACGGGCGACATCTTGGAGGTAGCTAATATACTAAAGATCGAGACCGCTCCTTTAGGGGTAGCGACCGTTCTACCAAATAGTAATTGATGCTCCTTTAATATAGAGTTCGTGCTTGCCGTAAGCAGACGAATCGCCTGCCAACAAGCGCTAGAAGCCATTCCTAGTCGGACGCATTTCTAAGACCGCTCCTGAAGAGTCTTTTCTCCAAGGTAGCGACTGATGTAGAAAAGATAACGAAGGGCTTACGGATGCTTAGGCAATCAAGCAAAGATTATATGTTTCATGAAACCTTGAGACCGCTCTGAGGTTATAGCCACCTATAACTTTGGCAGCGACCAGGGCATACGAGACAAGATCTATTGCACACACACACACACACTTACACTGCGTATCGTCTAATATAGAGAATCCTCTACCGCAATTAATACGGATTAATAATTAATAACAGCATAATTACTCTTGTTCACGAATGTAAAAGCGTAGACACATAACCTAACTTCTGTTCACGAATTTTAAGCATAGACACATAACTTAACTCTCGCGTTATCGAGATAAATGATAGAAGTATATCGCGTAACGATTACGATTAACATAACCTCGTCTGTGCATGATAATTAACCTAATTTGTTCTTATAAATATTTAACGAACTAGAATAGGCATTAGTATTGTATTTACGATAGAATTAGAATAGGGTTTTACTGAATAAATTATTGTTAAGAAAGATCTAAGCTTTGGATTTTAACTCCTTAACCGCACGCCATACGAACCCCACTTTTCGTCCATCGGAAAGCCGCTCTTCCATGGACAACGTAGCATCGCTTTAGGAACGTTACACTACGGAAGCGATAGCCATTTTCCAAGCCATTCAAATTATCAAACAGACTTTTAGCGACAAAAAGGTAATTATTTTCACTGATTCGGAAAGCGTATTGAAGAATCTACAGAATTATGAGGTATTGAGTAAATTATATAAGAAGAAAGAAATCAACTGGTGGATTAAAAAAATAGCAGAGGACCTGCAAGCAAACGGAAATGAAAATATACGATTGTGTTGGATCCCGGCTCACAAAGGTATAATGGGCAATGAAAAGGCAGACGAGGTAGCAAAAAAATTCACAGCATACGAAGCCAATACACAATGGAAAATTCCAGCGAATGATCTCAAAGTCCATCTGAGAGAAGTAATGGAAAATCGTTCCTCTGAAAGAATGGTAAATGAAGCTAATTTTAAAGGGAAAAAATACTTTCTGGGATGTGAAACCAACTTAAATAGAAGGAAACCTTGGTTTGTCGAATTGGAAAACCTACAGAGAAGAGCAATAACGATTTTGAATAGAATAAGGTCAAATCATTATAATTTGGCTGAATCACTTTTTAGAAAAGGGATCGTAAACTCACCTTTATGCGAGTGTGGTCAAGAAGATGAAGACATTAATCATGTAATATGGAAATGTGCCAAATATGCGAATAATAGAGAAAACCTAATAAACAGCCTAACAAAAAAAGGTATTGCCCTCAATACAGACGTATGGGAATTAATTCGGGGATCGAAACCGACAATAGCAAGAATCTTAGCCTCTTTCATTATTAAATGTGATATTAATATATAATAATAGGGAGTAGATAGTCGAGAATGTAATATTAGTATACAATCGCTATAAACAACGTTAATTATAAGTATATTAGATTATGAAAGAAATTCACATCGTAAAGTAATGTTTATGATAATGTAACCGATTGCCCTTATATTGTACTCAACAATAGGGATAAAATCTTGGCTTATAAGGGGGAAAAAAACATATTAAAGAGCAAAATGTATTAATATAAACAAGAATCGGTTTTTAAGGATAATATAAAGAAGAGAAAACTCAAATTAGAATGTAAATTATAAAATATCATAAGATGAGTGCGAGGATAGCAATTATAAAATAGGTAATAAGGTTAAAGTTATAAAACAAAAGTTATTCATAAATATGTTATAAATAAATATGTTATAAGTATAATAGTATAGAAAATCTTCTACTTGGTTGTTACGAAAAGAAATGTAGTACAAAATGAATAGCAATTTTAAATAAGTACTAACTCAATGTATAGAAATCTAATGTACAAAATTTATTATGTTTATACTCTTACTTAATATAGTTAAGGATCTTAAAAGACTGTGAAAGAGGTGTGGAAAAGACAGAGGTCAGAAAAGAAAAGATATTAATTAGTTAAAATTAGGGCAATATTCGTTCGTTGGGCAATATGAGTGACCCCTGTCTATCGAAATGCCATCTTCAGATATAAATATGTACTAACATTTGTACGTACATTCTGAAGAAAATATATTTATCTATCTAAGTAGAGTTAGTTAAAATCTAAGTCACTAGGATAATTTAGTTTTAGGTAGTTGGTAAGCCTTTTTGGTAAGGACGCGCTAAGGGACTCGCGAAGCGGCGATTATTCCCGCTATTACGCTCGACACAAGTAGTCGCAATAAAAAGTGACCAGCCTAGGAAAAAGTTATTACGTTTTCTTCTTTTCTTCTACCCTCTTTGAGAGCGTGAGCGTGTTCCATGTGCAAACTGCTCTCCCAATTAAGGAACACCACAGAGACATTTGATAATGTGGCATCTAGCGTTATCCTGTTAAATTACAAATGAGAAGTGCGAAGGTATAATAGCCAAATCGCATCGTAGGAAAGTTCTGTCACGCTGTTGCCACATCAAATATAATTTTATGCATCAGTAAATCTCTACTGAATATGCCTTGAGCCGATATTTTGCTTCATACAGAATATAGAAAAGGACGGTGCGAGCGAGAAAGAAAGAGTATCACGAATGAAATAATACTGTCGAGAAGAAAAAGAAGTGTAATTCAAACATTCCGCGACTCTGCCATTCTGCCATGAAGATGGCGCAGGGTGAGCACGGCGGAAGAGGTGTGCAGTGTGCGCGACCGGAAATAAGTTTGTACGGTCTCAAGCCCGAGTACCACGTTTTTGTATGTCAGTTAATGTAAAAGAATAAATTGTATTTTTCGTTCAGTAAACTGTGTAAGAACAATATAACAACAAATACATATGTGCTCAAAATTATGAAAATGGTCTAAGAAACAACATTTTCGTATGAGATTCACACAAAATTTCACATTTATAATAAATTTTCATTAATCAAGACTAATTACACTATTACGTAATAATGTCAACCCCATTTACAACTTTTTGGATTTGATCTGATCCAAATTTGAATAATGCTTTTACTCAAAACATACTACATGGTAGTAAATGACCTTCGAACTAACAAGATTAGTCCCAATAATAAATTGGTGAATTGAGTTGAGTGGTATAATCGTAATCTGTGAAAACGTATACGAAAATTAGAATTATTTAAAATAAAAATTGAAAACAAAAAAGATTAAAAGCTACCACGAGATTCGAACCCGGCACCTGCAAATTATGAGTGAATGTCTAATTCTCATTCAGAGAAGGTACTTTTATGTAGAATTAGTGGATTAAACTACAATTTAGGTACAATTCTCTTATTATCAAGGATAATAATTTGTAAACCATTTGTATTTGCTACATTTTCATCGATGCAACGGTCACTCACACTGAACCTCCCGTACTGTTTGCAACGAGTGCAAGACGTTGCGAGTATTCATTAGCAATCTTATTATTTATACATTTAGTGAACAATAAACAATATGTACCATAATATAATGAAAAAACATTATAAGAACATATGTTTTTCGTAAAATCGCTCGTTTCAGGGCCCAATTTCGCACAAAATGTAGTCTAACTAGGAATGTTATTATTTTATTTATAACGTAAAAATTCAAAATTCTAGTTTAGCCGTATTTCGTGTTTTGGTTCATAGTATTTGCATACAAATTTACGAAACGATCGATCAGCATGTAGTCAGTGAAAACAACGACAATATACTATTTTTTAATATATTTTTTAAATAAATTGATATTTTTAAGAAGTATTCTACAATCCTATTCTACAATCCTATGAAATTTCATCAAAATCGGAGACTTTCACCTCGCGATGTTCCCTTATTAGTAAGAATCAAAATCTCGGCTGGAGCTGGATTTGTTCGAGTTTTCCTGATGGGCAGAATTGTAATATGTATGTACATACATATTTGTGGCAACAGCGTGACCAAACTTTCAATACGTTTTGGCAACTAAGTCTTTCTTGCGTCTGATTTGTGTATTTGATGAATACGCCATTCAGCTGTCAAATTCTAGATTACATTTATCGACTGATCTGTATTTTCATCGATGCTGATGGTAATATGACCAAATTGGTTGAGATATACCATGAACGCTTCTAACGGCAAATCGTTCAACTATTTTTCTGTCAAAACGGGTGCACAATGAATATTACACTTTATGCCTTCCAGAAGTGTTAAATTGAGGAAAATCGCATTTCCACGATATTGTGCTAATTCAAGGAAGCCATCTTGCTAGTTTACAACAGTGTCTGTTTCATGCTTACAGTTTGTAATTTTACAGTTTTCTCAACGTATAGTGTTTATTGGAGTTTAAGCGGACCAGAGCACCTTGTAATGAAGTCTGCTCGTAGGTTCTGTACCCGCGAAAAATTCATTTATGCAAGTATCGAGACGTAAAGTGTAATTTGCGAAACCGTTTGTCTCTCTCGCTCATCGCGTATACGTGTATGACTTTCTTTGCTTGGGTGAGCGCACGCACACAGCTCAAAACACAATGAGTTTGCCCCCTTAACGCTGTCCGCAGCAGCGAGTCGTCACTTGAAAAACCTGGGAAATACCCAGGCTTGCCAATGCGTCATGCATCCTCACTTCACCCTGTCAAAATACTTTGTTTCCCTTCGAAAGTACCACGTTAAGAGCGTAATGGAAGGGATGACAAAATGTCTTAAAACTTGGCAGCATTAGGTTAGAAGAGAACTAATAAGAGAAATAGAAAGTCCCAGACAGAGACCCGGTCAATAGAAACACAAGTTCAAACACATAATTATACACACAAAACCACACATACGTACGCTACATTCAATATTGATCACCAAATAAATAGTTGTTGATTATATCAACCACGTATCTATTATCACAGTCCCAAGTCGTTTCATCTTGGATGGTCCTTTTAAGAGATTTTAAAGACGGCACCGCGTGTATATACCAAGGGATTCAGTTCGCACCCTAACACTAATACCCACATCTTCTTAATTATAGATATTGTTGCAAGCACCCGGTACACAGCCACGGCCAACTGGTGCTCGCGAGAAGAAGAATTGAAAATCGAGAGAGAATCGAAAGAGATCGATTACGGTAACAGCTGTCAAGCTGTCAGTCGAGACCGCGATCGCGAACGAACTACATGTACGCGAAACTATCGGCCAAACGACTGTATCCAAGTGTAAGGTGGGGGTCCGTGTAGCGTGCGGTTAAGGAGTTAAAATCCAAGGCTTATATCTTTCTTAACAATAATTTATTCAATAATACTTATTCTAATCCTAACATTAATAGAACAATGATAACTATTCTAATCTGGTTAAATAAAATCATAAGATGATATTAAGTTATATTATAGGTGATTATCTATTGGTGAGGTTATATTGAACGTGATTATAATTATCTATGAATTATCTCAATAACGCAAGAATTATGAAAATACGATATATATATGTCGTTGAACGAGAGTTAGGTTATGTAACTAATTATACTATTCGCTGTAGAGGATCCTCTGTACAAAGTGAAGCGTATTGTGTGTGTGTGTGTCTGCAATAGATCTTGTCTTGCATGCCCTGGTCGCTGCCAAAGCTATAGGTGGCTATAACCTCAGAGCGGTCTCAAGGTTTCATGAAACATATAATCTTTGCCTTAATTGCCTAAGCATCTGTAAGCCCTTCGTTGTCTTTCCTACATCAGTCGCTACCTTCGAGAAAAGACTCTTCAGGAGCGGTCTTAGAGATGTGCCCGACTAGCAATGGCTTCTAGCGCTTGTTGGCAGGCGATTCGTCTGCTTCTGGCGAATACGAACTCTATATTAAAGGAGCATCAACTACTATTTGTTAGAACGGTCGCTACCCCTAAAGGAGCGGTCTCGATCTATTAGTATATCAGCTTCCTCCAAGATGTCGCAAACACTGCTCTTCACAGGAATCGTCGTAGTGTACCTGCCATAAGGTTACTTCAGACTGAACCTGTAAAGGAGCATCAAATACTCTTGATCGCTGGAAAACGGTCACTACCTCTAGAGGAGCGGTCTCGATCTCCCTGGACGAGTATATCAGCTGCCTTCAACATCTTCGTCTGTTCGGAACCTGATGCCAGAGAGAAGTGTGTCTCCTGCTGCTTTCGCAGCTCCTTATATACCCGCTAGTCAGAGTTAGCGCATGCGTAATGTCTTACTTTCTAATGGCGGTTTTATTCTAATCATAATGAAATCGGACGATATACGCTGTTTTTATGTTAATATATAATTGAATTTATAATATATGGTACAAAAATAAGGTACAGAAATATTAGTTGGTGTTAGGATAATATAATATGTGGTAATATAGTAATAAGTATTAGAAAGATACAAATATAAAGAGAGATGGTGATAGATAGAGAGAGATAGCAATAAATAGAGTGAGAGGGTAATAGATGGAGTGAGAGAGTAATAGATGGAGTGAGAGGGAAGACCGTGGGTCGTTACACAAGTGTAAATAAAGTGTGTACAAAGTTCAAATGCCCCGTGGTGTTCCTCGAGCGACGGTGACCCGCCGCCGGCCGACGCACCGTCGCAACAATATTAAATGTTACTCATCTTATTGAAAGTGTCATTTCGTTTAGTCATATATTTTATATTTAATGAGACTATAATATTTTTATTATGAAGCAGTCAATATTATACTACAAATAGGTGAAAAAAGTAAACACGATCATTGAGTATAAACACTTTTTAATACACACATTTAAAAACAATTTACGAACTTCTCATTAAAGTTGTTTTTCTTGTATATGGATAGTGCTCTCGATAATCTACTACAATTTGCATTATAAATTGTTTT
Source organism: Calliopsis andreniformis (assembly GCF_051401765.1). Classification (NCBI taxonomy): domain Eukaryota; kingdom Metazoa; phylum Arthropoda; class Insecta; order Hymenoptera; family Andrenidae; genus Calliopsis; species Calliopsis andreniformis. The sequence goes on from NC_135071.1 coordinate 4,846,054, forward strand.
TCTTCTTCATTTCTGGATAATGCATTATTAAACTCTTGTTTACTAATTTCTTATGTGCATATAGGTTACGTAAAAACTCAATATTTTGCCTAGGAGCTTCTATAGCAACTGAACTTTGGATCCATGCTTTCAAATACAATTTTACATTAAAAATACAAATATTACGGATTCCATTTTCTTCATCCTTTGTTAATGTAAATTTGTTTCGAAATAAAAATATTTTTAAGACATATATTCCTTTAGCCATCCATCGAGCATAATGAAATGCTCCTGGCGTTCGAAGAGAAATTTGTGGAAGAGTTCCGTCAAAAAAAATGACTACTAATTCGACAAATTCTCGATAGTCTTCGCGTGGTTGCTTCGTTTGTAAATTATATAATGCAAACTGTATTATTTCGGTTACCTTATCGACTGATTGTTTAACTATTTCATCTTTAATTTCTCACAGTCTAAACAGCATAAAACAGTGTAAACAAGATAAGCCAAACGAAGACCCAACGTTAAGCAAGCGGTAAGAGAAGATATAAAAAGGAGGCGGGCACGCGCGAGCGAGTAGTAATAAGTCAGCGACCAGTGAGTCAAACTTTGTTGTATTCGTGGCGAGAGCAAAGACCAAGATTGAATAAATAAAGGTTCGATTCTCCTCTTGAGTCATCGTGCGTAACGTATTTAGTGACAGCGGTGGGATCCGCTGAAAATCGTTGCTGAGCCAACGTAGTTGCGGAGACGGCCAGCGGTTTCCGAAACCACGGATAAAGAAGAGAAAATTTGGGGAAAAACCAACCCATTAGGAAGTACAAAAGACCAAGGTAAGATGGCTGAATCAGAAGCTATTACCAGAATGCTCTCTGAAATAATGAATCGATTGGAGAAATTAGAAACAAAGGACGAATTACCGCGGAGAGAGGACCTCCTTTCGAAATCAACACAGTCGGTACTGACGAGCGATAACGAATTCGAACTAGCCTCGTGTACATTAAACGAATTGTTAGGGACTGTGTCCGAATTCGACGGAGAAACATTACCGGTTGAAACCTTCATTTGCCAAATAGAAACAGCTAGACATAATGTCCAGAAAGAAAAAGCTCAATTATTGCTAGGAAACATATTAGGACAAAAGATAATTGGAAAGGCTAGAACGGTGATCCGCACTGAAATGATAGGAACATTTAACGACCTAAAAGAACAATTACGACAAAACTACGGAACTCCAATCGATTCAACAGTACTTCAATTACAAAGAATCCAATGTAAACAAGAATTCAGAGAACCCGTAAATTCATACGTATCACGGTTCATGAGAATACATGATGCTGCTTTAAACGCCGCACTAAGCAGACCACTACCGACCGAGCATCGCGAACTGCTACTCGAAGAGGAAAAACAAAAGGGGTAATAGATTTTATAAATGGGTTGGAAAGAGAAGCCCGGCTAGAGGTAAAAGCAACCAACCCGCGATCAATGCGAGAAGCAATCAACGCAGCCAGGACGTCGGAAATCATGTAGCAAAGACAGAGTCTCTTTAAACCAAATCCAATGAGATTTCAAAACCGTACGAATTTTAATACGAAAAGACCGCAACTTAACTCTCAAGTTCGTTCAAACTCCGTAAAATCCCAAGCGCGGAACGCGATAAAACAGTGCAATTACTGCAAAAGAATGGGACATATAGAGGCGGAGTACAGAACTAAACAATATCGAAATTTTCAAATGCGCCGAGGGTTCTCAGAAATCCCACCAGCGCACGCAATCCAAGAAGAACAGGGATCCGAACAAGAAACCGCCCCAGAAGGGAACCTTCAGGGGAACATCAACGAAACATTGTACGAATAAACACGACGATAGGGGATCGACTAACATACGTTAATTTGAAGCTAGAAAACGCAAAGACAGATAAATTCCTAGTAGACTCGGGAGCAGCTATATCACTATTAAGGGAATCTATGGTCATCAACAAAAAGAAAATATCGAGCAAAATATACGTGAAGTAAGAAGTTTGTCGCGAAGCACCTTGAAAACAGTAGGAGAATTCGAAACAAAATAAGCCAAACGAAGACCCAACGTTAAGCAAGCGGTAAGAGAAGATATAAAAAGGAAACGGACACGCGCAAGTAGTGAGCGACGAAATAATGCAAGACGAACTTATACCTCATGTTTCTGTATTTTGAGTGTGATTTGTCTGAATATGTTAACCCCTTAACGCACAGATTTTTTGACAAAAACTAGCCAAAAAAAAATCAATTTTTTTGTATAAAAAACACATTCTAGAACATTATCTTGGCAAAAAAAAAAAATACAATTAATCAAAATTTTTATTTTAATTTTGGATTTTGATCTACATTGCAGAAATTATTATTATTATTATTATGTTTTATTTTACATTATATTTTAGTAAAATATATATTGAAAAATGAGCGATTCAGAATCTGAATATGAATACGCTTTATCAGAAAGCGGCTTAAAAGAAAGTGATAATTATAGTAGTGATTCTGAAGATAGTTCAGAAAAAAATATAGCTGTTGATTGGAAGGAGATAAGCAATGTCCAACCAAATCCATCTCCTCAAAAGTTTTCATTTGTTACCGCTCCTGATTCAACTTTTCTTTTGGTGAACAATTTTGATATACTGCGCTTTTGTTCCATGGAAAAAGGCTATATTTTATTCTTGAATAAATGTTATAGCTTACAATCCTATGTAAACGATAAATATCAATAAAACGAGTTTTTTTCTTAGCTTTCACATTGTTATTTTCAATTCTCGATTATATTCGAGTGTGAAAAATTATAGTAGCATAAAATACAACGCCACTCGAATTATCTCGAGTGTGCACAGTTTGGCCTGTTTAGCGCGCTCGAATTAACTCGAGTTAAGAGGTTAAATTTTCCTCCTCGTGACCTTATGACCTTTCTACATCACTCGGACGTATTAATGCATTGTCGTATTTATTTTTGGGGGACGTTATTCCAAAGTTTCCAAAGTGTAACCCCCAATACAACGCTTTATGCACGAGAGATTTTGAACTCACACCACTCACTACTGCGTGATGGAACAGGGAAAGGAACCTTGCTCATGCAAGACAACGCACGGCCTCATACAGTACAACATACCCGCAGTTTTTTTGGATTGCACAATATCTCAAAACTAGACCACCTACCAATGAGTCTGGATGTTAATCCGATTGAACATGTGTAGGATATTCTAGATTCGTAATCAAGATGTCTGAAAAGACCTCTTGTGAAGGTAAAAGCATTGGGGGATACACTTCAGATATTTTGGAATGACAATTCACAAGAATTAATACGACAGTACACCAATATGCCAGAGCGATGTCGAGAAGTCATAAGGTAACATGTTGAAGATAAAGCGAACCGAGACTAGAACAGAATGAAGATCAGTATTTGTTCTCTTCGCGCCACAACGTCGCGCGTCATCGCAATCCCTAATCAGTGATGCCAAAATCGTGGGCGCTGGGCGCTCGACGGTTCCCTCACTATGACCTACCGGCGTCCCCCACTATGCTTCCATCGATGCGCACACAAGCTACGCGTCCCCTGTACGTGTGCGGTCCGCGTTACTCGTTGCTTTCAGGCAATGTTCCATGTTTCACGTTGCCAGAGGCGAAAGCTCGAGCAGAGGCACAGAGGAAGGCAAAATGAATCGCCGATCGCCGTCGCCGTCGTCGGTCGCTAACGTGAACGGCGACTCGCGACTAGGCGACACTCTTCAAATCCCAATACTGCAGATTTTAATGAATTCATAATTTTATGTTATGACTTCACAATAAAAATAAACTGAAATCAGAATTATAAGTTGAACAAATTTACCTAAAATACTACATTTCCATTAACTAACCTTTTTTTTTTCTTAATTTTATATCATTTGATGTTCAAGTTTCGAGAGAAAATCCTGGCTTACTAAAAACTTCAACTGATTCACACATGTTGCCAAAACCACTTCTGTTGCTCTACATACATATAAAGAAAAAATATACACAATTAAAATCTTGTTTGCAATAAAAATATAGAACAAAGTATTAATGTTACTATAAACTTATCTTTTTTTTTTAATGTTCCGGAATCCTAATTTGAGAATGAATATTGGTGTCTCCGAAAACTATACCTTGTTTAATCGCCTATAAGAAGAGAGAAATAAATAATTGAAATCATAATCAAAATTTTAATAACATAATAACAAATATTAACGTTACAATAAACTTTTTTTAAATATTCTGTAATTTACCTAAAACTCCTTTAACTGATTCGTGCACGTTGTTCAGTCCTTTCTCCGTTGTAGCACTAGAAATAAACCGCTCATTTGTCAAATCGAAAAATACAGTTTATCGATGTGACAAATGGGCGGTTCATGCATAAAAAAAACAAACACAATTAAAATTGTAATTCTGATACATTAAAACAAATTATAAATATAATTGTAATAAGTTACCTTTTTGAAATTTTTCTGATGAAAGGATAGGTGACAGATCTGTGGTACGGAGGACCATGTTTCTGGGAATTGCAACTGTTTAAAAACTTCGAATTCCGTCCATCAATGGTACACACAGAAAGATGAATTATCTATTTTCGACAGCGTTTAGAGTCAACTGTTTAAAGGTCTCTAAACGCGTCAAATTTTTGTACAAATGCTGCCCTGACATGAGCTCTAGATGTCGGTCATCGACAGACATGGTGCGACTAGTCTCATGCCTAGCTTTTAAGGATGTGCGCACCACACAGATTGAATCTAGGAGATCGGCTCCTATTTTATTTCTTTCTTTTGATTTAATATCGGGCAGCATAGAAAATATTCGTTCCGCAGTTGCATTAGAGTGGGGCAGACATCTGACTGTGTTTACTAAAGATTTGAGGTACGGAAAGAGAGATATGTTTTCGGGAGTTTCTAATTTGCAAATGTCTGCCCACATGTCGTCGAAGATCATTTTTGCCCAGTCATCTTTTTGGGCTTGCGTTGTACCGTTATACAAAAAGTTCCATTCTTTTTGTAGTTCATCGGTACTAGAAACTCCGAATTGTCGAGCAACAGCAGCAACATCAGCAAAAGTGGAAACTCTGTCGCTGCTGAACAAAGCATTGACTGGTTTAAAAACAGTCAACTGTTTAAGAAAAATATCGTCATGAGGAAGACGATTCCGAATTTCATTACTTACGGTAACGTAAAACCGTAAGCAATTTTCGCGGAAGGAGCGTACCTCAACTTCCGACATTCCATTCTGAGTTGCCTCTTCCAAAAAATCTGTGCACTCGGGACCAAGATTCACCTCATTGAGTGAAACTTGGTTGCACGGTAAAGAAAAATCGACCTGTCTAATTAAATCAGTGTGCCTTAGAAGAGCCGGCTTTAAAAATTTATTTAAAAAAAATAGGAGTAGCCTGACTGAAGAGGGCTGTAACTCCTGAACCATTGTTTCGCTTTTTTGGAACGAGGCATTAAAAGAATTTAAAATATTGAGGGTAAATTCCATAAAATAGAAATACCCTTTAATGTCATATCTGCTAAGAGAAGACAGAAATTCTGTAGCAGCTTTCGACTTTTCAGAAAATTTTTGCTCCGAGAAAAATCGGACTAAATCGTCCCAGATAAATAAAAATCTCTGAACACATTGGTGCCTTGCGAGCCAACGTGTATCAGAGAATTTGAGAACTTTTACAGGAGACTTCTCGAAGCTCTCCTGGAATTGACGGAAAATAGCAGCTCGTTTAGGGCTGCTGTTTATATAAGAAGCGACGCCTCGAAGCAATTTGTCACATTCGTCGGGAATTGTAGCATAAGCAGTACTTGCTGCCAATGCTACAGAATGGCATACACATGGCAATGTTACGGCATTTGGATGTTTTTCAAGTAACTTGGACTTGAATGAAGAATATCTACCCGTCATTACCGAAGCATTGTCACAACTAAGGGCTGCGATATTTTGCAAAGGAATTTACATTTTCAGCAACTGATTTTCGAAAGATTTGAAAATCTTTACTGCTGAACAATCGCTGGCATCCAGATGAATTAATTGTAACAATTCGGTTCTAATTGACAAACGACATGGTTCAACATACTTAACTGCTAGGGTGAGCCATTTATCGTTTGTCGAATCCGAGGTTTCATCCTCGTAAACTGAAAATTTAGTATGCCGTACATTGTCAATAATGCGTTCCCTTTCGCGAACGCCTAAAACATTAGCAATAACTTTGCTACATTTACTGCGACTGATTTTCATGCCTTGTAACACTTTAGGCTCCTTGCCTATGTTTTGCATGAGATGAAGAAAATCAGACGCGACCGAAAGGGGAACATTATGTTCAGCGAAAAAAGCGGCATATTTTATCTCCGCTATTTTTATTTTTTCATCGAGTGTCGATGAAGAAGAGGACGCGACGAACTCCTCGGTTTGGTTTTCTGTTGGTAACGGTTCTTCTCCGGTTGTGGTAGAACCGATACCTCCAGTATTATTATTACACATTTGCTGCATATTTTTAATATGCAGCTGTGTAAACGAGTGCCTGCGTATTTCTGAAAGCCCGCAATCGAAGACTTTGTTGCAGGCTTTGCAGAAGCATTTTGACTCGTCCGTGGAAATAGTTTGCAACCAAACCTTTAACGAGTCGTCAGCATCAAACCAATGTTGCTGGAATCTTTTTTTGTACCTTTTAGCTGGTCCAGAATCCATCGTTGAAGCAGTTGCAATTCCTCTTTAGTTGAATGTTAGTCCTCCGGAACCACTTACGCGCACTCGCACTATTCTAATATATATAAAAACTACACACGCTGTTTACGTCGGGATGCACGTGTCGCGGACGCGGGCTTTAAATGACCAATGTCAATACTGACGCGCGTAGCATCTATTCCCGCTCAAATCAACGTTCTTTTGTTTTAGGCGGTTGCGTGGAAACGTAACGCTGTTGACACCGCGCGCTTTAAATGCGTTTTTGCAATTTATCATTATCGATATTTTTCTTCCTATTTCAAAGTTGAAATTTCAAACAAAAAATTGATTCTTTCCTACAAAATAGCATAATTTTCATAATTTCTCCAAGATTCCAAATCTTGGCTCAATGGACTATTGTTAAAATACCATTTTATAACATCGTCGTCCATATTTTATTACTGTGTGCCTTTTTAGTAGGCAAATATTGTATTGATTAGGAGTCGTCGTTTTTGGTACAGAGATTACTGCAGCCACAGAAAATAGAGGTAAAATAGGGAAAATGTCTGCGAAAAAACTTTTTTTATTTAAATAAAGGTTCCAAAAATAAGACACAATAATAACATTTTCGATTTATTTCACTCCCTCCTTAAAAAATTCCCAAAAATCATCAATTTTTTGACGCCAAGAACGTAGTAACCCCTTAGCAATGAAAGTGTCAGACTATGTATAATGTGTAGTACTTTACTTTATCGTGAAGTCATAACGTAAAATTATGGGTTAATTAAAATCTGCAGTATTGGGATTTGAAGAGTATCGCCTAGTCGCGAGTCGCCGTTCACGTTAGCGACCGACGTCGGCGACGGCGATCGGCGATTCATTTTGCCTTCCTCTGTGCCTCTGCTCGAGCTTTCGCCTCTGGCAACGTGAAACATGGAACATTGCCTGAAAGCAACGAGTAACGCGGACCGCACACGTACAGGGGACGCGTAGCTTGTGTGCGCATCGATGGAAGCATAGTGGGGGACGCCGGTAGGTCATAGTGAGGGAACCGTCGAGCGCCCAGCGCCCACGATTCTGGCATCACTGTCCCTAATGTTCAAATCGAGTCACGCGATATCTTTGAACAGCGATACAAATGAAAAAATCGACCGCTGTCGTCGTTCATTTTTATCTTGCTTTCTTAAAAAAATCTTGAAATATATCTGCACGACTTTTTTCGATAAACATATCTTTTGTCTGAACAAGTGTTACAGTTTTCCTTAATATTGTATCATAAATTATAACCTTTGTAATCTCTTGACGTGCTCTCAGCTCAAGGACTCAATTACCGTTGATTTTCTTTGGTGTTTCTTTTTTCTTCCTATATTTAGCAACGTGCAACATTACGTTCTATTCAACCTATACTGACTGGAACGGATTCACCATTCTAAAGCTTAATGTGATCAACTTCCTGCACCAACCAAGATTTACCGCGTCAAATCCTCGTTTAATTTAAGTTAAGTGTCTTATTTATTTATTGTATAAATTTAACGTTTTCTTTACCTTTCGTTCATTGAATTGTACCGTGTTCTCCTTTGTTTATTTTTCTGAACTATAACCTGAGTTAACGCTCTCTTGCTCTCTCGAATTTCTCACCACCGCTAATACAACCAGTTTAACTTTTAAAATGCTATAATAGTGGGGATACATAAAACTTAAAATCAAAATATGATATCAAAAAGTAGAGAGCTCAAGCTTTAACTTGAAAAAAAAACTGTGATTCTATGATCATTTTTAACTCTCACTTAGCCAAAGTTGGGTCATTTTTGACCCCGTGTCAGGTTTACGAAGTAGCAGTTCTAAATAGTAGGCTTTTCGAGGGTTAACAGAATTACACCAGTTCAAAAACTACCAATTTTTTAACCAAAAATTACTGGCCCTTTAATTTTTCCGCCAAATCTAGTAACGTAATAAGTCACATAGAATTGTCTTGTAGAAAAAATGTTTGCTAGAAACTAATTTGGCCTCGAAGTTCTATGATAAATATCACCATGATCGCGAATTAACTGCTCCCTCTTTAACACGTTTTCTGTCTGGTGTCTTTCGATAATGCTGGTTGAATAAGGCACGTGATATCAGAAGTAGCTTCAACCAATTTCAAACATTACTAACTATTATGTATAATTTATTCTTACTTCCAGTTGGTCGTAAATTCAACAGGTCACTTTTGTAAGAACAAGGCTTCCCTGACATCAGAACAGCTGAAAACATATAAAACAGGTTTGCTACGCAAATTTCAATTAGTAAAAAGACAATTCCATACTTACTTTCTATACGTTTTAGTAATAAGCCATTATTGATATAGCATTGACCTTCCATTGCTGTAATAAAAAATTTTGCGACCATATCTAAGTCAGATTCTATAATTACAGCCAAGTTCTTATTTGTGGTCCATGTAATAATTAAACCATAATCTTCAATCTGGAAAATATAACATATTTAAGTTTCAAAATCATATCAAGTAGAATTTGTAAAACAGATATTATTATATTTCTCCGAATAATAGTCACTTCTAAATTACAATTTTCTTTGAATTTTCCCGCATTACCACGTTATTGTTTCCATTACATCTTGATATTGATTAAATGTATGCTAGAACACAAGACTGATTCGACTTACGTTACTTACAACCCCTCTACATTAACGAATATATTAACTTGTATGTAGCTAATTGAAATGCGCAAGCCTCTTGATACATTTCAAATATGTAACCGGTGTTATGATCAGCGCCTAGTACCTAAAAAATTTCCTATCTTTTGCTTTACGCTCATAACAATGTTATTAGCACTCTGGTAATAGAGCATTGATTGTGTTTGTTGACTATGGCCTGAAGCAGACATCCCGAACGAAGGGAACCGAAGGAGTCGCCGGCGCAGGGCGCGTAGCGCGAGGCGTCCGCGGCCCGGTGGGGAGATCAAACTCCCCACTCAGAAGGCACTCCGCCGCGGTGTTAGCGGCAGAGTTGGAGCGGGGGGCTACGGAAGTATTCGCAAGAGTTCCCGGAGTCCTCCCTCATGCGCCGATGACGGCCACCGTGGAGTTTTAGTGGGTGCAAGCCCCACACAACCCTGGGACTCCCCCACCGGGGTGTGCGTTAGGCATTTCTCCGAGTTAAAAAAAAAAAGAAAAAAAAAGACATCTCGAACGAGGTTTATGTCTATGTCGGCCGGTGTTCGGAGCGTTAAACCACTGTCAGGGGCCGCAAACCCGGAAAAACCCCTTCGTCACCTTCCTACAGGATCACCCGAAGGGAAGACCGTCCCAGAAGGGAAGTGATTCACTTGGTTACTACTCTTCTTGTACCCATACAAGTATGGGCCCAAGGAAGACAGCGTTTCAGCGGGGGCTACGGGGAGGCGGGATCACCAGCACGAGACTCGGTCTCTTGCAGGCTTCTGCTGAGGTTCGGTTCTCACCTCACCTCAGAGAAGTGATTGACTGCACTTAACCCAGCCATTCAAACTAGGTCTAAACGACTGTCCCAAGTACAGTCGCCCATCCTAATACACCTTGTGTATGCAGGGTGTACGCGGTATTAGGAACGGGCCCCTGGTAATAAAGCAATCCAAATTTAATCTTTTGTTCATCCATTATACATATAAATTGCTCACCGGCTGTCACCACCAGCGTTACCATTCGTTAGTCCCGCCAGTCCTCTTATCTTTCCGTCCCTCGTCTAGCTGTGCTGCGGAGCCTGCTCCACTCTTCCTACTGACGCTGACGCGTACCGTGTGGTGAATGTTAGCGAGTGTTCCGAAAGTACCGTATACTTATACTAGCACCCAAGCTAAAGCCGTCCATACGTCCGTAGGGTCCCGTAGCACAAAAGAATACCTGTTAGGTTCCCTACCTGCTCCCAGGCAGAAGAGTGGGGCAACCCAAGGCAGGCTCTGTAACACAACCAGGGCGAGAGACAGAAAGGTAAGGGGACTGGCGCGACTAAAGTAGGCCCTACACGATGAGACATGTCTCGAGACAAGGTCTCATGGTCTCACATGAGACGGCAGGACATACTCTGGGTCTCATGAAACCTAATCACATTCAGTACTCATACAACTTTCAACGTGAAATGGCGTTAGAAAATTTGTCTACGAATAAACGTCCTGCGCTGATTATGGCATTAGCTATGTATACCGAAGAAGAAAAAGTTCCCCGTAAAAAAGAAAGTGGTAACAAAATTGGCTAATGCAAAGAAATACGTTTTCGCATATATATTTATTAAAAGAATTCCAATCAAATTGTACCGGACTACATCACCGTAGGGTTACAATGCCAGGCATTCCCACTACGGCATGGTACGACAGAATTACGAATGGAGGGGCTATACTCTCAGACGCCATTTCTTGGAATTCTTATATTCCACTTTCACTTGTTATGGCCGATTTATTAAACGTTGAACAGAGACAGGAGTGATTCCACGGAACTCTAATTCTCATAGGTCATACCCGCGCTTTGTTATAAACGGTCGTCTTAAATCTTTCCTGAACCCGCAAGATCGGTGAACAGGGGCTGCACCCAATTTATCCACTGGAACCTTTCCCAGTTGCTTGCCTTTCCTAGGAACCCTTGCCATCGGGTAGCTGGTTGCTGAGACGCGTTTGTTGGCACAATCTGCTCCTAACCGAGCATAAACACGCCTCAGGAGAAGACCCTGAATGTCCTCCCATGATATGAGCTCTTGCAATTGAGCGATTACACCGAGTCGTATTACTTGGCACGAGATTGCTCTGATCAGAGCATTAACACGATTCTGCAATGTTCAACCACTGTCCCCGCCCGAATCCCGTCAAGAAAACACGAGCCCCGTTTCCCGACCGTTCCGTTAGTCACCCGTGCCTCTCTCCAAAGAAAAAGCCCTCGGTGGCCCCGCGGTGTGTTTTATTCTACTTCCCCTACCCCGGGTCAGACTTCAGTAATACAATACAATTATAGGGCTGAACATAATGCAACCATTGACGCAACTCAACGCAGTGTTAATAACAACGATAACAATGATTACATATATATCGGAACAATCGCAGAACTTAACACAAAATATAACCTAATCATAACAATACAGCTAACTCTAACACAAATGAAACTTGTAATAATTATACAAAATAAAACCAGTTCTTAGACCTCTCTGTTGTCAACACAAATAAACCAAAAGACTTCATAAATTACATTTGTATGGATGAAAAAAAATGTAATATTATTTTAAATTTAGTCTGACCTTTCATTGAAAAAAAATACAGTAATGCGAGAAGCTGTATCTACAGAAGAACGTTTGATAGCTACACTTAGATATTTTCCTGTAGGTCAAAATTATGAAGATCTGAAATTCTCTTGTGCGATATCATCGCAACTATTGCGAAAAATAATTCCACAAACCTGCTGGGGGATATGTAAAACTTTAAAAGATGAATATTTGAAGGTAAGTAATAATATTTCATTTAATAACATTTCATTTTTATTTTCCAAAAATCTCTATTCAAATAATTTATAAATTCATAAATGACTGTTCAATATTTTGAAAATTTGGCGTCATTGTCATCGTTTGATACGTTGGCTGTACATGTTCTATTATAGAATAATTTTCATTAAGTTTTCCTATTTTCCTGTTGTATATGACGTCATTAATTAGTTTTTCGGTTATTATTCGCTGTCGCTGATCTAATTGCTTGAGATCGCAAGCTATTTTTTTCCGGTAATAGTAAACGGATCGTCTTCCTTACTTCCCAATAGTGTTTGGCAAGCAAATTCTATTAATTTATCTCGCTTATTATTGTGCCCTGATTTTCTTTTTTCTGATATTCTTGAACAAATTGCAAATGTAGTAGTAAATGACTCAGAAAGATTTGAATAGTCTTCTACTTCAATATTATCCTGATTCTGAAATAAATAAAAATTATTTTTCTTTTTAGTTTCCAGATACAGAGGAAAAATGGCAATCAATTGCAAATTATTTTCAAACTCTTTGGCAATTTAATAATTGCCTTGGAGCAATCGACGGCAAACATGTACAAATTGTAAAATCAGCCAATAGCAATTCCTACTTTTATAATTATAAGGGTACATTTAGTGTTGTTATGTTAGCTATTGTTAATGCCAATTAAGAATTTGCAATGGTTCATACGGGTACGAATGGAAGAATTTCCGATAGCAGTGTTTTGCAAGAGATTGCGTTTTATAAAAAATTAATAGGGAAGAAGCTGAATATTCCTAACCCAACAATGCCCGAAGGAACAAATTTACAATTACCGTATGCATTTGTGGGAGATCAAGTTTTTCCATTAATGGAGAACTTAATGAAGCCGTATCCCGACAAAAATTTTTCACGACAAGAAAAAATCTTGAATTACAGATTAAGCAGAGTACAGAGAGTTATAGAGAATGCTTTTGGAATAATGCCATCCGTATTTAGAATTTTTCACTCTGTAATAGGCATTGATATAAATGTCGGTATGTAGATGCAATAACATTAGCACGTTGTAGCCTACATAATTTTTTAAGGCTACACGCACCAAATAGATATATGCCTCCCCTAATAAAATTTCCGATATAATATCATCATTAGATGCGACATTTTCTATACCTCTTTTCGGTATTTCACAGTCTGAAATAAAGCTCAGCAATTTGATGTACTAGAAGGTTGGTACGTAAACACAATCTATCGAAGCTTCTGTGGATTTGGACCCTTTAATTTTCTTCAGCTCTCTTCGGAAGCTGCACCGCATATTATGAATCTGTTCTGTTACGAAATCCTTATTTGCTAAAGGGTTTATTTCCTTGTACTTTTCAATTAATACTTCCATTGCAGCATTTTTAGCATTTTTGTCCATGTATGCTTTAGATTTTACATCCCACAAACACTTAAAATCCTTATATATTCCAATAAATTTTTCCCAAAATGTACAACTGCCTTCCAAACTCATGATTTTTTCATTCGTTGCACTCAAGATGTTTTTCGTGTAAAAATTAAAAGAAAGACTGCCATCTTTTCTCATTTTGTTTAGGTAAAATGTTTGTGCTTCTACTGATTTTGTTTCTACCAATTTTGTTTCTACCGATTTTGTTTATATCGATTTCGATGAATTCAAGTGAAACGAATTTATCTATATCGCAATAAAAATGCGAATAAATGAACGCGAATTTGGAAGGGAATCATTCATTCTAGGAAAAATTTAATAATTTGTATTTACTTTAGAATTAAGATATAATCGATCGAGAAGAGCTTCCAAGATTTTCGAGATCTTCTATAGAAATAAAAATTATATTATTTATATTTTAGTATTACCGGAAAAAATACTTGGCAACCTTATGTAAGTAGATGAGCGGCAACTAACCAAAAAAGTAATTAATAAGTCATATATTAATAAGTCATATAATAAGTCATATAAGTTATATATTACGGCCAATTAATAAAACTTAATAAAAATAGAGTATTAGGACATGTTTAATAAATAAAGATAAAATGTTATTACTTCCTAGCAAGGACTCGTTTATTTAAATTTTATATATCATCCAGCAGGTTTGTGAAATTATTTGTCTCAATAGTTGCAGTGATATATTTTTTTAACATTCTCTTTCTTTCACATGATATCAAGAGTATGTCTCATCGCCTCACATGAGACCTTGTCTTGAGGCATGCCTCGAGGTAGGTCTCATCGTGTAGGGCCTCCTTAACGAATGGTAATGGTGGTCACGACGTGTTCAAAGAAACAATTGATAAGCGGTAGCATCAGGCTCACGCCAACGCTATCGATAATGTACACTGTTACGTTTCGAACAGGAAATTTTTCGGATTTTTGACTTTCGGCCATTACGTCGGCCGGGGTGTGTCACGACAATGCTTTGTCATTATGGAATTTCCTAGTCTGGCACATTCTGGCCTTTGACGTTCAAAATTCTAAATTATAATTGTTGTGATTGTATTATACGCTCTCCTTGGAGTCGTCGTCGAAAGTCGGCGACGCGAGTGTGTGTGAATGTGTGAGAGTTGTGAGGATGTATGTGTGCGTGTGTGTGTTCTTCTGAAGCCTCGAGAAGGTGAGCATGAACACCTTAGCCGTAACAACTATCGTTACATTACGATGTTTGGAATTGCGGGTTCTCATGCGCTTGAATGAGTGTGCACCGAGAGTGTGGTCAACACCTTCTGTTGCAAGTCAAGCATCTTGTTGTCCGTGATGCCTGTTGGAGCTAATTGCAAATTGTTCATAGGGTTCCAATGCACCTGTATCTTGCATGAATTGGGACGGTTGCGAGTAATCGCAGAAAACTTTGTAATGTGACGGCGTGTCAAGAATTTGGAATGAGAACCTTTCGCGTTTGGTTTTGGAATTCGCACAAAAACTGTATACAGCGCGCGACACGACGCGACGCGCGAGCGACGATACCACGCGACGAAAACGCCGAGCGTTTCCCGCGAAAGTGTGAAAAACTTGTGTAAATTATTACAACAAGTTTAATAATTATTGACCGTCGTTAATTGTAAGGAGTAATAGAGGATGTTGTTCATGTGTAGCATTGCGCAAAATATTGAGCAACCTGTGAATTGTGAAGAAAACCGGAAATAGAGCACACGCGATATATCGAAATGCGAGTTGACAAATCGCGCGACGGCTCCCGCACGCTGCCTCACCTGATTCGTCAGGACCTCTCACGGATACGGCAGAAGATCACTGTATTGGTGATCCTCGAAGGATCCTGCCTATCCTGATTTCCGTGATCGATCACTCTTCGTCGACAAGTCGCGAGGTGCGTGACGGGAGACCGTGGGTTTAATTATATTCTATTTCTTTCTTTCCCTCTATCTTTTTGTTCTTTTCTCAATTATTAATTGTTTCGAGCGTAGATTCACGGGAGTGAATGGACTCAATCGCCCACGAAAAAAAATTCGGCAACTCGTTCAGAAAACCATAGTTCGATATAAAATTCAATTCTCTAACCATTCCGCGTGTGCTCTCTTTTTCTTTACAGTATTATCATCATTCATAGCTACATTGTATCGTACTGCATCTTACAACCGAACTGGCATACCTTAAGGATTTGATTTGGCTCATTATTGGATTTGTTATCTGGAAAAGGATTGATTACGTTGATTTCTTCAACTGCGTGAGTCTTTTGAATATTGTCTGATTTTGATTTATATATATAATTGTCTGGAATTGTTTCATATTCTTTGTGTATTGATTATATATTGATTTCTCATTGTTGTACATGAATTATCGCCTTTTCTTTCTTTTATACGATGCGTGCATTTATTAACGTCATATAATTGTGATTAATATCTTATTATATTATATAATAATTATTGTAATTATTTTACGGTTGTGTGCTCATTCACCGTGGTGCATTTCAATTCTTTCCTCTTCAATTTTCTTTGTTTATGCATACGATTATCTGTTGTTAATCTTGTTGTTAATTCAACAACAACTTGTTACAATCTCAGAGACTATAATATATTTATTTTTTTTCCTTTTGTCTTCATATATACTTTGTGCTGATTACTTCACCTTTCCAAATGCAGTATTAGCATAAGCCTCCACCTCTCGGGAAAATCGATCACGCATAGCGGGGCCCGTATGGGACTAGATGGTTTCCTAACCCATTTACCTTTATCCTCCTTGGATATTTCATTAATAGAAGTTTAGATATACTCGCGCAT
Source organism: Calliopsis andreniformis (assembly GCF_051401765.1). Lineage (NCBI taxonomy): Eukaryota > Metazoa > Arthropoda > Insecta > Hymenoptera > Andrenidae > Calliopsis > Calliopsis andreniformis. Next base: position 4,862,398 of record NC_135071.1, read on the forward strand.
CGTGGCCGAGCTTCCTTTTCACAGCCGCTCTGTTATCGCGACCACACTACCATTTCGCACTGTCTCAGCACATTTAATTCACAGACAGAGTAGTGGCTCGGACTAGACGTTAGAACGCATAGAAGTATATTTTTCTCTATAAAAATACCTCCCATGACTGACCTGTGGGGTGATTGTTTATGTGACGGACGGAGTTACGAATTCTGTTCGTAAGAGAAGCGATACGAACGAACGGAGTTACGGACTGCGCCCGTAACAACACGTACAAGGTACAATTCAACTGTGAAGTATATAAAATTTTCTGTAAATATCTCGGAAACTAAGGCCAACCGTCTATTCTGTGTTAAAGAAAAAGTTATTGAAAAACACCTTCTTTATAACAATTTTGGAAGTGGACAAAATTGATGAGGAACCAGTACATCGAGAACTTGACCCTTAGCTCCTTGTCAAATTTTTTTAATAAATCGAATAAAACTTTTTCGTTTCCGACATAAATTTCGAGATAATCAAGTTTAAATATTCGCTCCGCAATATACGCACTTACGGCTAATTGTAAGTTATGATTCACCCAACGACGTATGATGTCTACTGTGTTTGTAAACAATGTTTTACGACTTTTGATATGTTACTCAAATCGCCAATTCATCGTGAACACTTAGATTTTGTAAATTTGCCACAATGATGACTTACACGAGTTGGGAATATGTTGATATAATGATTATTTACAAACACTGTAGACATTACACGTCTCTGAGTGAATCGTATCTTAGCCGTAAGTGCGTATAATATGAAGGGAATCTCCAATCCTGACTATGTCGGAAAGTAAGCCGAAAATGAACAAATTTTATTGGTTATATTTTCCTTATTGTTTCATAAGAAACCACCATCTGCCCGCTTGTACATGTTATTCGGAAACAACCAGTATTTATACAGGTTTATACAATCCCGTTTATACATTTCTTTAGAAATGAACGACTGCAAACTTATTCAAGAATTAATTCCTTTAGCACTTTGTGCTATAAGTAAAAAATAATGTTGAAAAAACTAGGACGCCCCAAGATCCTAAAGCCTTGTTCAGATTAGTCAAGTTACTTGAATTCAAATGATTTGAATGCAAGTGATTTGGAGCAAATTGACCAAAATGAAAATTGTTATTTTACGTAACTTGAAACATCACTTCAAGTTTTTATTTTGTCTAGGCACGTTCAGATTAGTCACGTTTCTTAACTTTAAGTGGCTAAAATGCAAGAGATTCAAGGCAATATGACCAATGTGAAGGTGTTATATTACTTGACTTGAAATGTCCTTTCAAGCTTCAAGTAAAGTTGACGTCTTTTAAACTTTTCCTTGCCCTGAAATACACATTGATTGATGTATGCCATGGTGTATACTGTATCATACAGGGGAAATTTCGAGCAAAATTTCAATCATCGACAAGATGTCGGACGGGCAAGTTGTGATTTGTATCGCTCGCGAGTGTAAACATATACAGGGTTTCCCAAACTAACTGCGGGAGCCGGAAATGGGAGATTCCTACGGTGATTCTAAACAACATTTTCCTTTGCAAAAATGTCCTCCGAAGCTTTGTTAACGAGTTATTACCGAAAAACCCCGACCAATCACAGAGCGCGAATAGCGAGCGCTCGGCCGACCAGCGACAGGGCACAAGTTACGCGGAGCGTCTGCTACTCACCGTGCTCGAGGCTTGTACAAGAAACTCAAAATCTTTACGTTATTGCCCAATTTCTCCTAAACTATTGGATGAAAAATTATGAAAAAAAATCAGAGACACGCTGGCTATCACGACACATATTGTGAAATTTTTTCAGATTTTTAAATTAATTATCCAAATTGTCAAAAATAAAAACGAGGAAAAAGAATTTAAAAATGCCGATTTAGTAAAGTAATACCATAATAAAAAAAGTAAAAAGCAATGTTTTCGTAGTTCCTACGGATTGTACGTTATTTTACTGTGTATTAAAACATTGAAAACTTTAGAAGAATACTTATTTCATAATGACTGAACGAAAATTGGACGTATTAGTTGCTGTAATCGATAAAAAGTACGGACACATCGATTTTTATTTCTTTAATTATGACGGACCAAAACAAAAAATGTTTACATAAATTGAGATTAATAATATGACTCTAGTAATATGAGTAACTAGTCGCGGTAAAACTCATCCATTCGGAGAGGAATTCACCTGCTGCTTGAACACTTGCTCCATTGGGTCATTGTGCCGATCCTGATCATTGGGCAATGACGGTAGCGTTGATCGCAGGTATACAAGACCACAAGAAGCCACATTGCATTTACAACACTTCGCGGTCACGAACACTAATCACATCACCAAACGAGCACTTGACCTTTTATTGATCGACAACGATTATTATGGAACGTTCTGCGGCATTCCGTAAATAAATACAAGGTGTTACACGGTTCGGCGGCGAAATTGCGATCGATACTGACAATTTTTTCCGAAGTCTCTTTCCTCGTGCTCTCGCATCCCTCCAGCGCGACTTCTCGGGGTGTAGCTTCGTTGAAATACGCGTAGCTGGTGCACCGTCACTGATCAGCCGAGTGCTCCCTATCCTCGCTCTCTGATTGGTCGATATTTTTCTTTAATAACTCGTTAACAAAACTTCAGAGAACATTTTTGCAATGGCAAAAATTGTTTAGAATCACCCCAGGAATATCCCCTTAACGGCTTCGCCACATTGTGTAGAACCCCCTGTATACATAAAAAAGAAACTTCTTTGGTATATCAGAAAAGGAATATTTCGTCTTTTTTTTAATTTACTTTATCAAGAAACACCCAAACTGCTCATGTTTATAATGTATAAATGTCTTTTTATTTTTGTAAATAATAATATAAACACGGTTTATTATGTAATTGCAAAATAATTTAATATAACTTGCCTTATGGGTCATTCCACGCGAAATCGGGCACGTTTCGGAGCAAGTTCTTGTAATTTGCTCAAATTTGAATATGTTGTAGTCTTTAACGATATTTAAATGTACTCCAAAGGATTTTTCAAAATTTTGAAAATTGTCGATTTTACAGCTGTTTGAAGTTAAGTGCTACCTTTTTTTAAAAAAATTATAGCTATTGAACTAGTAAGCGGACGGAGATGAGCTTTACGGTGCTTATAGAGAAAATATTGAAGTTTGTAAAAAAAATTATTTCATTTAAAAAAAATTGTTTTTTAATCATCTTTTTTGCAATTATTTTAAACAAATGCAGGTTTTTAAGATGATGCGCGATTTTAAAAATCTGAAAAAAAAGGAGAATATAGTTTGATCCTTCCCCTTGATGGACAAACTTTCAAAAAGATGGACATTTTAAAATTGGCCCTGTGAAAATTGCCGAAAGTTGACGCTGCGTCGAGTCGCACTGCTGTGGCGGGCGCGTCGTCGCTGGCAGCCTGCTCGACTCCAGTGGACGAACGTGCGTTATTTGCAATCAAGGCGACTTCACCCAACATTATTCTACATTATCTCCGAGCATTTGCAAGGTTTAATGCAATCAATAAATATTGGTAACTCAATCTTCGTGTTATTCTTGAAAACATAAATATAATCTCTTAAATCCTAGCTTTCATTTCGAAGATTTTGGTATTAATGCAGAATGGCACTTTTTTGTAACTTCACATGGCAAAAATGAATGTGAACTTGTCAATAAGAATCATTGACAAAGAGTGAGTTACCAATATTTGCCGCCTTGATCGCAAATAATAACGCACGTTCGTCCGCTGGAGTCGAGCAGGCTGCCAGCGACGACGCGCCCGCCACAGCAGTGCGACTCGACGCAGCGTCAACTTTCGGCAATTTTCACAGGGCCAATTTTAAAATGTCCATCTTTTTGAAAGTTTGTCCATCAAGGGGAAGGATCAAACTATATTCTCCTTTTTTTTTCAGATTTTTAAAATCGCGCATCATCTTAAAAACCTGCATTTGTTTAAAATAATTGCAAAAAAGATGATTAAAAAACAAGTTTTTTGAAATGAAATAATTTTTTTTACAAACTTCAATATTTTCTCTATAAGCACCGTAAAGCTCATCTTCGTCCGCTTACTAGTTCAATAGCTATAATTTTTTAAAAAAAAGGTAGCACTTAACTTCAAACAGCTGTAAAATCGACAATTTTCAAAATTTTGAAAAATCCTTTGGGGTACGTTTAAATATCGTTAAAGACTACAACATATTCAAATTTGAGCAAATTACAAGAACTTGCTCCGAAACGTGCCCGATTTCGCGTGGAATGACCCTTATGTAATTGGAAAATTCCATAACGCTTCCTGCATACGTTACACGCTCAAATATTCGGTCTTTCACCTTATAACTTATTTTGATATTTGTGGTTTAAAAGCAGTTACGTATCTAAAAGATCTAATAAGTTTGAAAATCCGGTAGATAATACATTTCTTAAATCGTCTCAACCTGTATGCGATGTTCAGGGATCTTCAGAAGTTGTAGTAGTTAAGTACTTGCTCATGGCACAAAAAGACATTATGCCTTAAGTATTTCGTTGACAAATATGTGAAATCATGGACAAGCGTAACGACATGCGTTTTGAACTCTGTAACTTCTAAGTTTTATAGAATTTGTATGAAAGTTGTGTGCGACGCTAGACCTACTACATTATAAAACCACATAATCAACTGAAAAAGCTAGCCATATATAATATTGCACCAATTTCTCAAGTAAGCCTTCTCTGGGGTGAGTTTCACCCCTTTAAACCGATTATCCGCAAATATAAAGAAATACGTATCACTCAGTTTTTTGAGTATACAACATACGACAAGTGTATTGGTAAGGAAGTGACCTGCCTTCGGCATATGAGCAGATGGCCTTCGAATCTTCGTGCTCCCCTCCCGTCGTGTATTACGTCACACGTTGTTATATCTATACATACGCACTATTATAGTCCGTAGCGTTCCAAGCTCGGTCTTCTTCTTCGTCGAATCTTTGTGTTCGCGAACACAACAGTCAATTATTTACAATAAAATAAGTGCGTGAAGTCATTTAATCCGTTGAATTTCTTTATCTACAGACGCGGTAGCATTTCGACGCCAGGTACATGAAGAAGAACACCCTGTATATATATGTCGACTGTCGCTGCCGTATATCTTTACTCGAGAATCGGCAATTTCAACCTTACCTGAAACTTATTTCATTAATATCTCATCACACGGGCAATATTTTCTAAATTTAAAAGCATTTTTCTTATGTAAACCGCATCTGAGCTTTCCTATAAGAACAAATTCAATAAAATCGGTCAACCTATGACAGAGATATCGTAATATCATATCATGGATTAGTCGAAAATTGTATGATCTTTCTACTGATTCTTCTTATGATTTTTATTCTTCAGGCAAATTTTCGTCAACGTAATACGTATACGTGTTACACACTCATTCAGCCAAAAGGAACTAACACATGTTTCGTTCGTCGACTCTCGGGGTCATTCGGCAGGGCACTGCAGCCGTTATTGGAAAGATAATCTGCCAAGTGTTGCATGACATTTCGGACGCACCGGCAGGAAAGTTATCTGTAATAGAAGGTTATAGAACGGAGAAGCATCTTCATTCCCACAAGTTTTTGAAAATTTGTGCCACGAAAGAATTTTCATTTAAATTCTCATTTAAAACATTATCATTTCATTGTTTTAACTGCTTTCAGTTTATAATTAACTAGTTGATACATTTCTCTTCTGAAATGCAACAGAAAGTTCAAATATTGATATAATAAATATTCGAAGAAAAATTACGATAGAAATGTATGGTTATTACAACAAATATAATTATACAAGTACTACTATCACTATAAATTGTGTGGTACACCTTGCACTGCCCAAGATGTTAAAAAAATCATTTGAATTTCAAGACATAGTAAAACATAATTTCACAGAATGGATAAATCTGACAGATCCTTCCAATAATTGTGATAGTTCAAATACAAACATGATGAAAAAAGTCAGTATAACTGCTTCCAAACAAATTCTTATTGCAAAGTTACTTTTGTCCGATCACAATAGTGGTGCGACAACGAAACTCGAAAATTTCTACATCAAAGCAATACCTACTGCTAAGATACAAAAGGCAGATCACTGTTATAAACTTAAGGCAGCGATTTTCTATCGCGATAGAAGTATTGCCGATGGTCATTACACGAGTATGGTAAGGGGTAAGCGTACAACGTGGATATCCATTGATGATTTACGAGTAAAAAAACAAGCTTGACCACGAAATGCTAAAAATGCATACATATTTTTCTTCGAAAAGTGTTAATTTTTGGTTGTTATTACAGTTCAATGTTAAATACGTTCAGCGCCGAAGGCTGCTTTAGCGTCATAAGCTGCTTTGCGCACCATGTATTCTACACAAGCTGCTATACATGTAATATAATACATATAGGTCGGCATTGCGGTGTACATGGTTTCTTCTAGTAGTTGTTAAACTTACATAGAATGTATCCTTAATTCCGTCCCTTGATAAGACAGTTCATGGCTGTTGATGATCTTTGCAAATAGAAATGAGATCCCCACAAAAACTTCACAAAAGTAAAAAAATTACGCCAAGTACATGAAAACCACAAAAAAATAGGAAATTACGATATAAAAAAAATATGTGAAATCGACATGAGTTGCAAGTACATATGCCCACAACAAAATAGAAGATTGCAACATATCTCCACAAAAAAATAGAAGATTACAAAATAAAAAAAATATGTAAAACCAACATGTGCTGCAAGTTCATATCCCCACATAAAAACAGAAGATTACAGTATAAAAAAAATATGCGAAATTAGAATGAGCTGCAAGTACATATGACGATATAAGAAAAAATGATTGCAACTACATATCACCACAAATTGAGATTGTGTAACACTGACCCACACAATGTAGAATCGTGTTCGATGGCTGGAAAGCACTCAATTCTTAAAGAGTAAGTAGCATGTTTCCATCCCAGTATGCCAAAAATGCACTCGATACATTCTATTACTCATATCGCGGACATTTTAATAATACGAAGATAAAATGTAACATCTAGATATTTGCCTAGATGTCCGCGGCCTGGAAATCAAATACTTGGCGTGGCCAGGCAAGGTCAAACTAAAAACTATAAACTATGGTAGAATTAATTTCAAGAGGCGGCTCAGGGTCACTCAGCCCCTCACGCGCCTTTCTGGTGGTTCCTCCGTGAGCTCACTCTTCTGTCCCACCAGAAAAACGCGTAAGGGACTGAGTGACCCTGAGCCGCCTGTTGAAATTAATTCTACCATAATAAAAGTGTACGCAATCTGTTGTGACGTTGCGCTTAGCGTCGTCCCCGTTTTGCGAAAGTACGCGATATTAGTGAAAAGAAGGACCGTACGGCCCCCTTGCGAAACACATGCCGAGAGACACCTCCTGGGGGAAAATATCGTGAATTTGGAATCGTCGCTAATTCCGGGTGCCTCCTTGCTGAGCGCGCACGACGTTTCAGGGCCGTAGAAGAAACCTGAGGGACCCTGAGGCCGTTCCCATCTCCTGGTCGCGCAGTTTCCGGATTCAGGCGTCATATCTACACCGGATGGTACAGGGGCCCTCCACCCTCGGAGTTCAGAGATTTGCCGCTTCTGCGGAGGACCAGAGAGCCAAGGAAAATCTGCCCACAGCAAGCTAGGAAATGGTCTCGCGGTGCTGCCCTTCTACAACGGCTCAAGCGGAGGGCGAGGGTGGAGGAGAGCCCGGAGGTCGTTGTCCAGGTGGCAGGAGCCATAGGAAGTCCTGGGGAAGTCTCCACGATGCCGAAGAAAAGCGGATCCTCGCCGGAGAGCAGCGGGGCCCCGCATACGCGCCTGAACCACCGCGAGTACGCCGAGGGGCTGTCGCGCTTGCACGGGGGAGGGACGTGCCACGAATCGGGAGGGTCGCATGCGCGCGTGCCGAGCATCGTCATTCGTTGCCGATACAACAAAGGCGCTAGACGACGAAAATAAGGGTAAGCTGCATAAATTACTTTGGTCCCTAATTACCGGGCACCAAGTGCCGTTAGTGCTAGGCGCGATTCGGGTTTACCCCTGGGCGTCTCCGATATCGTGGTATTGTGTAATTTGCCGTCTTGTTTCGCTTATTCCGGTGTCAGTAAGATCGACGCAACTTTTGTAACGGGCGAGTCCGCGTGTGCCGAGATTGTGAGGACACGTGTTTGTTTCTGTACGGACCACCTGTAATCTTCCGCAACCGTGCCGTCTATACGGCTCTATATTGTCAAATAAACATCTGTGGACGATAGTCGACGTTTTGTCTTTGCCTTGCCGTGAAGACTTGATTCCTCTGCGCGTCCGAACCACGACTTTTCCTCTTCCGTCGAGCTAGTCGACATTTGCCGCCGTACCTGCACTGCAAGAGTCACATATCGTTGTTGGTTTTTCGTTTAGTTGGCACGAAGGTGCCTGGCGCCCATTTGGATTGTCCTTTCTGTCGAGCAATTTGCAGGGCGGATACGGCGAAGTTGTCGTGCTGTCCTGCCTCGAGCTCACGGCAGCTCGACGTAGGGAAACCTCTCGTCAAACATCTCTACCGAAAGAAAAAACCTGATAGCGTCAAAGCTCTATTTAGATGTTACATTTTATCTTCGTATTATTAAAATGTCCACGATATGAGTAATGGAATGTATCGAGTGCATTTTTGGCATATTGCGATGAAAATATGCTACTTATTCTTTAAGAATTGAGTGCTCTCCAGCCATCGAACACGATTCTACATTGTGTGGGTCAGTGTTACACAATCTCAATTTGCAGCTGAAACGCTATTTAGTTTCTTTATTTCACCCCACAGTGCAGAGTAGTCATTTTACATGAGTGTCATTAAAGTTCGAGCGTAGCTCTGTTGAACACAGCATTTTAGCTGAGTATATGCAATGATGGCATCTTAATAAGCGCAGTTGGAAAGCACCGAATCTTACATTGTGTTATACATTGTCCCCTTTCATGCTGCTGGAAAGCACATTGATGTACTTGCAACACATTTTATCTTGTTGTGGGCATATGTACTTGCAACTCATGTCGATTTCACATATTTTTTTGATATTGTAATTTCCTATTTTTTTGTGGGGTCTTCTTGTTTTGTGGTTTTCATCCTTCTCTACCGCGTGCCCCCGAAAAATATCGTACTCCTATTTTTCCATTTGTCTAAATAGAGCACTACAGCATATGTAAAATTCAAAAGATCGGAAGAGGGCAATTACTTAGTGTTTCTCGTTAATGGATATTTTAGGGTCGGCGAAGGTAATTAGACCGTTCTTATTTTGCTTTCATACAATTTATGCTTGGGATTTAGGATTGAGACTAATGAGTCCTAGCAGCAAGCAACAGCTGACAGTTATGTACAATGGGTCTTCCAATTAATGTTTAGTAATAGCAAGCTAAAGAATGATATTGTTCCTAAAAAGTCTTGTCACAAAGTCAGGAAAGCAATGTATTTTGGTAAGACGACTTTGATGGGCCCACAGCTTTTACTCCAGACCGTCGCAGTCGACTACGAACGTTTCTTTAAAGAAGCTTCTAATGCTTTGCACACGGAGGTCCTGATTTTTCATACATTTTGTCTTCCCAGAAAAGACAACCAAGTACAAAGGGTTAATTATACGCGTATTATAATACATGTATCACCGTATGAAAGAACTTTAATTGTAAGTACACATACATCTTAAAGTAAGGAGAAAGTGGCATAAACCAGTACTATCTTTAATTTTCGTTCCCTTAATCTTCGAGCCCAAAACCTCAGAAAAATGAATATTGTAAAATAAAAAAGTTATCACTCAGAATAGTATCATAAAATAAAAAAGTATCACTAAGTATAAGGGATGATCTTCAAGATCTGAACTTATCAGACGAATCGTAGAATATTGTATACAAAATAATTATATTTAAAGTTTATGATAAGTATACCATTTTACAAGTATATAAAATGCATTAATAATACCTTTGTAGCTTTTGTTGCAGCTGCAGGAGTGTAACTCTGAACATCAGCTTCAACCAGAATATAAAGCTTACAGTCCTGTTGAAACGAAATCCCAATACGGTTATTTGTATGTAAAGGGAAGAATGTTCTACCATACTGATATGCTAACCAACTGGAAACATCAACTTTTTGCTAGGAAAAGGGCAATTAATTAAATTAATTATACACTTAATAATACAACATTAAAAATTGATTTTTACATCGTTATTACAATACATACTTGAGGGTATATAGTGCATAATCTCATGTCACCATGGTACCATAATAATTCCTCGAGTCTAGCATCTTTCTTGTTTGTGCATAAACAAGACGTCACGAATTCGCCAGTTTCATAGTTGTCCGTAGAAGAACTTGCATCTTAAAATAATATACAAATTATCATTATATTCTTCATACGAAAATATTTACTATTTTTCTTATAAAATAATGATATCCTCAAGTAAAAATATATTCTTGCGTTTCTCACTATAAACTCTGCTACGGTTAGGCAAAGCCTGTATTGTGCAGAGCTCCAAAATCAGCAACCAGCAAAGGAACAAAAAGCATTCATTCGATAAACTTCATTGTATACTTCGTCTGTCCCCACGCAATGCTACACGTAACTACCGATTAATAATTGTGTCCGATTTGACCAATAATCAAAATGTGCGCGCGTGTTTTTATGATTGTGTTCAAGTAAGTTAGCTTATTATGCTACAACCAATAAAACTTGTATTCCTTCCGAATGTGAACTCCTCAGCTCTGCACAGTATCATGCAAAACTGAAAAGTGCAAAGATTCACAAAATTGACAAAATCCTGGACCTAAACAATATCCAATTTTGAATTACTGTCACTTCCTAAAAACAAAACTTTTACACTCTTAAGTTAAATTTCCACGAAGATGTTTCTACACTAAGAAACAAATGGAAAGTTGGAGATAGTTTTTGTGTAATAAATTGAAAAAATATAAACGATTTCAGCGTTTTTAAACAATTTTTTTCGCAATCGAAATCACCATGTACTTAAATATTGAAATCTCACATCTCCAAAAATCTATAATGAAAGTTGGTGTGCGATTTATATTACCCAGTGGTTTCACTTTAAATGAAGTGTATATTATCGACATAATAACACCTAAAGTAAATTACGAGGAATTTTATACGGTCGAATACATGAAAGATACAAACTCATTATGATGAAGAGAGACAAACAAAATGCTGAAAATTTCTTATTCGAATGTAACGAACCGTGCGCCGTAATACATAAAACGTTTACAAATAGAACAGCTTACCTGTGAAGAGGGAGTAGGATTCGAATGGCGTACGTGTAAGAAATAAATTTCATAGACTATGATTTCTCTTTAAAATAAAACATGAAATAATTTATTAACCTACATGTTTTACACTACTAAAATACTTAATTCTATTCTTGTAACCATACAAACTTACGTCTTTTGATGAAATAGATTCTTATTAATATATGAACTGGTATTTATCGCGAGGTTCTATATCGACGGAATATTAATGATTTATAATCTGAGCAGAGGGTAGTGATGATCAATGTCAATATGGATCAAGGAAAGGCCAAAGAGCTGGTTAAAGCTGCCTCGGTCGGTAATCAAGGAGCTGATCAAAGCTACCTCGATTCGGAGGATCCAAGGAGCTGGCTAAAGCTGCCTAGATCGAAGGAACCAAGGAGCTGGCTAAAGCTGCCTAGATCGAAGGAACCAAGGAGCTGGTTACAGCATTCTGCTGAACTATCTTCGTTGTATTTGTATCTCTCAGCTAGTGCTAGTGCTGCCTTATTTATACCAGAAAATTGCCTTCCTCTTTTGGGCCCAATAACTGCCCTCGATGTAGGGGTAGCGTAGTGTTGCACCTGCGTGTTCAGGAGTCATAGCAGAATACGCGCTCCCAATTGGTTCTGAGGTTGTGGCGCATACATCTGGTGGTGTTTGTGCAGGCATACAGAGAGCGTCGCTTGTTGATTGGCTCGTGCTGTTATCATCCAGTCGTCATCCTGTCGTCAATGCGTGTTCCATCACACGCTATGGCGTCGCTCCTATGAGATGTCGCTTTGGTGACGTACTGATTTTGTGTGCATGCGTGATGGGAAGCGTCTTGTTGTGTGTTAGGGGTTTAAATCACTGCCACTGTTCAGATTTAGTTATTACTCATTATTTATTAAAGCGTAAAAGAAAGATTGTCTATTCAGATTCGGTTTCTTCATAGGCGAAATCGTAGCTAGTTATTACATTATTATACAATATTATTTAATAACTGTTTAAATTCATTATACTTTCCCTCCTCAGGGAAAACTGCCAAATTAATAACAATAAAAAAAAAAGATACAGATGGAAGCGATCCATCCAGCTACCGACCAATTAGTCTTCTCCCAAATATTAGTAAAATATTTGAGACAATTATTAACGATTCAATAAATAGCCACTGCACAATACACAACATAATTCCAGACACACAATTCGGATTTAAACGCGGACACTCAACGATACACGCCATTACTAAATTCACGTCAGATATCTAGTGAGCTAGATGCTGAAAACTGTGTTGGAGCCTGTTTTATAGACCTAGAAAAGGCTTTCGACACAGTGTGGCTAGACGGTTTATTCTTCAAATTACTAAAGAAAGGATTTCCAAAACATTTAATTAAAATATTATGGAATATGCTGCATGACAAGCATTTTTTCGTTACCATAGATAACCACAAATCAACTATGTATGTCACCATAAACAATGGACTTCAACAAGGTACGGTAAATTCCCCCACCCTGTTCAGCATTTACATCAGCAATCTATTGTACTACAAATGTTTGGTGTAACGTCCCACGGTCTTCCCTCTCACTCTATCCTACCCTATTTCTCTCTATCAATCGCCGTCTCTCTTTATCCACTACCATCTCTCTGTACCTCATTGTATTTATTTCCTTTTCTTTCTACTAATACCTTATTATTATATATTACCGCGTATTCTGTTATTTTAATACTAATTAATATTTTTGTACTTTATTTTATGTCATATACTATAGGTTTCAATTATATTGTAATATAAATATAACGTATGTCGTATGTTTGCATTTACGATTAGAATAAGACCGCCATTAGAAATAAGATATTACGCATGCACGAACTCCGACTGACGGGTATATAAGTAGCTGCGAAAGCAGCAAGAGACACATTTCTCCCTGGCATCGGGTTTCGAATAGACGAAGATCTTGGAAGTAGCTGATATACTTGTCTAGTGAGATCGAGACCGCTCCTTCAGACGTAGTGACCGTTCTAACAAATAGTAATTGATGCTCCTTTAATATAGAGTTCGTGCTCGCCCCAAGCAGACGAATCGCCTGCCAACCAGCACTAGAGAGAACAAGCCATTCCTAATCGGACACACTTCCCGAAGAGTCTTTTCTCCAGGGTGGCGACTGATGTAGAAAAGGTAACGAAGGGCTTACAGATGCTCAGGCAAATAAGCAAAGATTACATGTTTCATGAAAATTTGAGACCGTTTCGAGGTTATAGCCACCTATAACTTTAGCAGCGACCAAGGCATACGAGACAAGATGTATTGCAGACACACACATTCAACACTCACACTGCGCCTCTATAGAGGATGCTCTACCGCGAATAATATAAATACATAATTACATAACCTAACTCTCGTTCAACGATATATAAGCGTAGTTATACAGGGTGTCCCAGAATAAGTGTAACTCCCCAGAAGGGGTGATTCCTGGGGTAATTCTAAGCATCTTTTTCTTTAGCGAAAATTTCCTCCGGGCGTACGTTAACGAATTATTAACGAAAAACATCGACCAATTAGAGAGCACCTATAGCAGACGGACGACCGTCCGCTGATAGCGCACAAGCTACGGGTAGCGTTCGCTACTTGCTGTGCTCGAGTCTTGTACCAGTGAGGTGGTAGGTAACAAAAATAAGAATTCTCTCCGTAAGCGTATCACACTCTTTTAAGGGGGCAGACTCCTTCGGGGCCTACTCCGAATCGATCGAAGCGCTGTTGCGGAAAAACGGGCATTAGTGAAAACATATAATTTATACATGCGACATTTGATAATGTGGCATCTAGCGTTATCCTGTTGAATTACAAATGAGAATTGCGAAGGTATAATTGCCAAATCGCATCGTAGGAAAGTTCTGTCACGCTGTTGCCACATCAATTACAATTTTATGCATCAGTAAATCTCTACTGAATACGCCTTGAGCCGATATTTTGCTTCATACGGAATAAAGAAAAGGACGGTGCGAGCGAGAAAGAAAGACTATTACGAATAAAACAATACATATGTGCCCAAAATTATGAAAGTAGTCTAAGAAACAACATTTTCGTATGAGATTCACACAAAATTTCACATTTATAATAAATGTTCATTAATCAAGACTAATTATAATGTTACGTAATATAGAAATATTTTCTAATTTATTCAATATATTAATCCTTTCAATATCCCAAAATAAGAAATATACAATTTAGACCACTTTCATAATTATGGGCATATATATATACTAATATGTGAAATCCTAAAACTTATATATATAGAATAAATAATTCATTAAATTCATGCTATTCATTCATTCATTCATTCATTCATTCATTCATTCATACTTTTTAAGAAATAAACAAACGAAATTATTTTAATTTTTTTTTATTTAATAATGAAAATGTTATGAGTGGTATAACTGTAATCTGTTGAAAGGTATACAAAAATTAGAATTATTTAAAATAAAAATTGAAAACAAAAAAAAATAAAAGCTTCCACGAGATTCGAACCAGGCACCTACAGCTTATGAGGGAATGCCTAATTCACACTCAACTAAGATTGTTGGAATCGCTTAGAATAAGGGATCCAACGGAGGTCCGGATGAGGTGAGATGGAGGGAATGCGAAAGAAACGAAAACACAAGTTTTATATTTTGTCGGCCCTTAAAAAGGCTTTTGAGCGACGTTTATTGAAACTATGTTTCTGGGGCTGGGTGTTGGTTCCGGTCCTCGTCGGCTCGGGTGGACGGCGGTGGATCGGAGGGCCCTGTGGTCGTGGCGACGCCTTTAGCCCCCTTTAGCGACGTTGGCGTCTGAAAAAGAGAGACAACGGCGGAACCGCGGCGGTAAGCGAGAGAGGAAGTCTGGCTATACCAAAGGTTCCCGACTCCAGGCTGCGCTCGCGAGCCTATTTGGAGGGGATAGCAATACCTTGCCTGTAACGCAAAGGTAATGCAGTGGACTGTATTATCGACTCTTCTTCAGGTGCGAAGAAGGAGTCGATGAGCGAGTGGCTAGAGAGGAGAAGGGACCTCTTCTCTTCGCCTTGCACCTTTTGGAAAGGTTCGTTCCGTACGAATCCAAGTAACTTAGGGATTCGTGAGCGGAGGGACACGCTATAACCAGCGAATTGCTGGTCCTGGAGGCTGAGGACGGCCAGAGGCTCCGCGACTCCGTTCACCTTACCGTGTGCTTCTATTCGTCACACGGGGGTTGCTTCTAAACGGGGTGGCAGAGCACGAGTAACGCAGAGGTGATAGGCACGTACGTTATCTCTCTCTGTTGTAACCCGTCTCTCAGGGATCCAACAGGCAGCGGCCTTTGTTGCTCCGAGACGAAACGAGACTCAGAGAATCAGGGCAGGCCCCGATTCCAAGAGTGCAAATCTCGATCAATTGTCTCCTAAAACAAACCAGGTGCTCTTTCGTACGTATTATACGTACGAATCGAGCAGAGCTTCCTAGTCTGTCGGCGACAGAGGTTCAGCTTTTGAGAGCTAGTGAGATTTCAAGTGTCTGGTAACCAAACTACTTGAAATCTGGAAACTGGCGAGCTGAGATGCGCTTGACGAACGGTCGCACTGACTGCGTCAAGCTTGATTGTCGTAAGACGACTGGGGCGAGAGCCGCGCGTGTCTCCGCGAAGCGGAAGATGTGCCAAATTTTACCACTACGCGGCGCTCACAAATTATCTTTTATCTCGTGCTAATGTAGTACGATGTACTCTCTCTCTCCTTCAGGCTCCGATGTCCCCACTCGACATCGAGCCTGGAGTTCAAAACCGTTGCTCGACAACGCTTACTTTGTTTGAACTTTAATTTTGACGACAAAAACAAGTCATACGACAGCTGATCGTGTTTTGCTCTTAGGACAACGTATGCTCCAACCGAAGGCCACCTTCGGTCGGTCACGTATACCAACAAATTACGAATCTCGCGGACGAGCCAAATGCCCGTTATATAACCGCTTTTTAAACAAAGATACTTTCGTGTAAAATTAGTGGATTAAACTATAACTTCGGGAACAATTCCAATTGTTTGTTTATAGTAAATAATAACTATTGAAGAATAATGATTTGTAAATCACCTTTACTTGCTACATTTTCATCGATGCAAGGGTAACTCACACTGAACCTCTCGTACTGTTTGCAACGAGTGCAAGACGTTGCGAGTATTCATTAGCAATGTTATAATTTATACATTTAGTGAACAATAAACAACATGTATCATAATATAATGACAAAAACATTATAGGGGTATATATATTTCGTAAAACCACTCGTTTCAGGGCCCAATTTCGCACAAAATGCAGTTTAACTAGGAATGTTATTATTTTGTTTATAACGTAAAAATTCAGAATTCTATTTTGGTCGTGTTTTGTGTTTTGGTTCATAGTATTTGCATACAAATTTGCAAAACGATCGATCAGCATGTTGTCAGTGAAAACAACGACAATATACTATTTTTTAATATATTTTTTAAATAATTTATATTTTTAAAAAATTTTTACATAGGTGGATTCGTCGTTCAAAAAAACACAATCGCCCCATTTATATCATTTTGCTATACGCACTAGTTTTGGAGATATTAAACGAAATATATTTTCCACCCCCAACTTTGGGGGTGGTTTTCACACCCTTTAGATGAATTAGAAGCAATAAAAAAAATACGTGTCGAATATTTTCGGCTATTCTACAATCCTACAAAGTTTCATCAAAATCGGAGACTTTCACTTCGCGATGTTCCCTTATTAGTAAGAATCAAAATCTCGGCTGGAGTTGGTTTCGTTCCAGTTTTCCTGATGGGCAGAATTTTAATATGTACATACATATATGTGGCAACAGCGTGATCAAACTTTCAATACGTTTTGGCAACTAAGCCTTTCTTGCGTCTGTATTCGTGTATTCGATGAATACGCCATTCAGCTGTCAAATTCTAGATTACATTTACCGACTGATCTGTATTTTTATCGATGCTGATGGTAATATGACCAAATTGATTGAGATATACCATTAACGCTTCTAACGGCAAATCGTTCAACTATTTTTGTGTCAAAACGGGTGCACAACGAAAATTACGCTTTACGCCTTCAAGAAGTGTTAAATTGAGGAAAATCGCATTTGCACGATATTGTGCTAATTCAAGGAAGGGTGCTCTGGTGTGCTATGAGTGAAAAAACCATTAAATCGTGAGATATTTGCGAAGATGTCACTTCGGCAGCCATCTTGCTTGTTTACAGCAGTGTCTGTTTCATGCTTACAGTTTGTAATTTGACAGTTTTCTCAACGTATAGTGTTTATTGGAGTTTAAACGGACCAGAGCACCCTGTAGTGAAGTCTACTCGTAGGTTCTGTACCCGCGAAAAATTCATTTATGCAAGTGTCGAGACGTAGAGTGTAATTTGCGAAACCGTTTGTCTCTCTCGCTCATCGCGTATACGTGTATGACTTTCTTTGCTTGTGTGAGCGCACGCACACAGCTCAAAACACAAGGAGTCTGCCCCCTTAATAGTTAAACATACGACGTGAACACAAGTTACAAAAAACCTGAGCGACAGATCGCCATCGACCTTGCTGGTTCGAGTCTCGGTCAAGGAATGTCCGCTCCTCTATCCTTTTGACTCTTGTCCTTCCAATGCGCGCGGAAAAATTACCTAGCACAAAAACGCAGGCCTATACACATCTGGTTCCCAGATGGGTAACCTCGGCGAAAACACCTCGCTACAAACCTTCGGGAAAAACCCCGGTCGACACGCCGCTTCCCAATCTTATGCTAGGGGGAATGGTAGGGAATGGTATATAAATCGTCAGTATCGATCGTAATTTCGCCGCCGAATTGTGTAACATCTTGTTTTTATTTATGGAATGCCGCAGAACGTTTCAAAATAATCGGTTGTCGGTCATTAAAAGATCAAGTGCTCGTTTAGTGAAGTGATCAGTGTTAGTGACCGCGTAGTGTTGTAAATGCAAGGTGGCTTCTTGTGGTGTTGTATACCTGTGACCAGCGCTACCTGGGCGCATCCCCCACTGATCGGGACCGGCACTGTGACCCGATGGAGCAAGTGTTCAAGCAGCAGGTGAATTCCTTTCCGAATGGGTGAGTTTTAACAATAGCAATTACTCATATTACTAGAGTCATATTATTAATCTCAATTTATTTAAACATTTTTTGCATTGATCCGTCATAGTAAAAAAAATAAAAATCAATGTTTCCGTACTTTTTACCGATTACAGTAACCAATACATCCAATTTTCGTTCATTCATTATGAAATAAGTATTCTTGTACAGTTTTCAATGTTTTAATATACAGTAAAATAATGTACAATCCGTAGGAACTACGGCAACATTGCTCTTTTTTTTTTTTACTATAGCATTATTACTTTACTAAATCGGCATTTTAAAATTCTTTTTCCTCGTTTTTTGTGTTTTACAACTTTGTTAATTACTTTAAAAGTCTGAAAAAAATTCTATATATGTCGCGATAGCTAACATGTTGCTACATTTTTTGTCATAATTTTTCCACCAATAATTTGAACAAAATTGGTGAGTAACCTTCTTGGCTCTCGTTTTTTATGTTGTACAATTTTGTTAATTAATTTAAAAATCTGAGAAAATTCCACAACATAAGTGTTCAACATTAGGTGTTCCTGATTTTTTTCATAATTTTTTGTCCAATAGTTTATGGGAAATCAACACTAACATTGTCTTCTTTTTCTACAACTTGGCTAATAATTTAAAAACCTGAAAAATTCCACAATATGTGTCGCGATAGTTAACGTGTCCCTGATTTGTTTCATAATTTTTCATCCAATAGTTTAGGAGAAATTGACCAATAACGTAAAGGTCTTGAGTTTCTTGTACAAGCTTCGAGCATGGTGAGTAGCAAACGCTCCGCGTAGCTTGTGCCGTGTCGCTAGTCAGTCGAGCACTCGCTATTCGCGCTCTGTAATTGGTCGGGGTAATAACTCGTTAACAAAGCTTCGGAGGACATTTTTGCAAAGGAAAATATTATTTAGAATCACCCCAGGAATCTCCCATTTTCGGCTCCCGCACTTAGTTTAGGACACCCTGTGTATTTATATTTTATATTTTTGTTCACCCCCTTCACGCTATTCCCCTTCTACCCATATCCCCCCACCCCCTCCTTATTTTTTTGACGACTAGACAGTATAGTTTTTGCCGTTTCTATACTTAGTTCCTAAACGACAGAGCAATATCAAATAAGTGTTTATTTGCATCACCTCTCTTCGCATTAAGTGCAATGTAATATTACTGTCCAGATTACGCGTACTCGGAAATGAGTCTTTAATCTTTTCTTTATATTTGTAACCATTTTTGTCCTATTTTTATACGTTTAAGGATTCTTCCGTTGTTATTGTTATGTTTTGTATTCTCTTGTATTTTATCGGTTAATAAATATACGTTACTTAAAAACAAAACAAAAAAAATGGCACACTGACAGAGCGTCCGCGTGCTAGACCGTTGCATAATTTTTAACAAGTTCGAGCCTTCCTCTTGAGTTTCTTCAGAAGGACAATACCACGGGACCATCCCTAGGCTCGTGTTCCGCAGATTTCTCGTGACTCCTGTGGTCTTTCACGGAAACGGTAAGTTCCTCAACTCTGAAGGTGGAGGGCCACTGTACCATCCAGCACTGTACCATCCACTAACTCGAAATTAGTGGCGATTCGGATTCACGGTATTCTCCTCCAGGAGGCGTCTCTCGGCACGTGTTTCGCAAGGTACGGTCCTTCTCATCATTAAATTCACTAACCCGAAGGCGGCTCTATGCACAACGTCACAACGCATAACACGCGTCCATAGCACCCAAAGGGTTAATTGTAACGCGTATTATTTCTTTATTTATAGTGAACTTTTAGAAAGAAAACTTTCTAAATGTTTTTAATTTTAAGACTGTTCAATTTAACCGTTTGAATGCCACAGGCCTTTCTTATTTCCCAATCGAAAATTGCCAAGCGGCGCGATAGCGCTCGTCATATTCCGTATTCAAAAATGCCAAGCGGCGTGATAGCGCTCGTCATATTCCATGTCCAAAAATGCCAAAGAGCGCGATTTCGCTGTTTTTAGCTTATATCCAATAAATATTTCCTACAGTTTAGTGCACAGCTCAGTGACAACCTGTGCTGCTAGACTGAGGACGCAAATCTTGAGAATTACCACCTCCACTACGCATATTAACGCACGGGCCGCGTATCCGTGAGCTCGGCACTTCGGACAGCTTCGAACAGCTTCGGCCAACTTCGGGCAGCTTCGAGAGGTCGAGAGAGAAGGTGGATCGTGATGCGCACTGTCTCATTCTATGAAATGTTTAAATCCCAATCGCTAGCAAGCGGCAAGCGGCACGCACCTTGCGCGAGCTCATCTGATTGCCCGGATATTTTGTTTCCAACTTAGAAAAGTATTGTAATGAGAAAAATTTCGAAAATTTTTTTCTGCGGAAAAACTCATTTTAAAACCCCCTGATTACGTTTTAACTAATAAAAAAAGAGCTTTTTTAAAAAACAGCATATGTTTATTAACCCAATTGCATTCAAACGACTGAATGAATTTCAATGAAACTTTATATCTACATTTTATATTCACATCTCAAGATCTTATTAGATTTAGAGCAAAATCGATGCATGGATTATCGAATTAACCCTCTTATCGAATTAACCCTTTCTGATTCAGAATTGATTGCACTTCAGAATTCAAGATTATCACTAAATAAATACTGAAAATTCGCCAAATGTATTAGAATAAGAGTCCATTCTTGACCAGTAACGTGCACTTTGTCACAATCTTCAATATAATATACTTATATTGGTAATTATTTAGAATAAGGACCTTCTCACCGATTTCTTTGAAACTTTTTTATATCATGTATCTTGATACGTGGATTAATTTTTCTAAATGAAATAATTGTCGCTCTCTTTTTATTTTCGAAATAAAAATTTTTATATGCTTGAAAATTATGATGGCAGGCCGAGGGTAGGTAGCACAAAGGGGATTTGAGTTAGATTATAGCTAGGGCCAGTAGAAGAGATGTTTCGAGTTGGTTAGAGCTAGGGCCAGAAAAAGAGATGTTTCGAGTTGGTTAGAGCTAGGGCCAGGAAAAGAGATGTTTCGAGTTGGTTAGAGCTCTAACCCAACTCAAACCTCCTTTTTGCTACCTACCCTCGGCCTGCTACCATAATTTTCAAAATTTTTCAAAATGTTTATCTCGAAAACGAAAAGAGAGCGATAATTATTTCATTTAGAAAAATTAATCCACGTATCAAGATACATGATATAAAAAAATTTTAAAAAACTCGGTAAGGAGGTCCTTATTCTAAATAATTACCTTTATATTAACCAAAGGAACATTAAGTCACACGAAAAAAAGCTTGATATATAAAAACGTTTACATGAGTACAATGATACTATAAAAAAATGACAAAAAAAAGCAGTAAATATATGCATTTCGAATGTCATGACCCACAGGTCGTTACACTAATCTATTCGAAAAGTACGATGCTGCGCGCATCGCGATCGCGTTTCTTTTGTTTCACGTGGTAAAGCACCCAGTGGGGTGATCGCGCTACGTGACAGTTAACGGTTAGATCAGATCGATGGCTAATCGTTGCGTGTTTTGTGATTCGTGACATTTGTTATGTGTTGTATCAGGTAAGTAAAACTTTTTACACAGCTAATTTTGTAGTTTCCCTTTAATTCCCCCTTTCCGCGAATTAGAGCTTATTTTTCTTGCTTGTGTATATAGCTTGTATATTTTTACTATTTCATTCTTTTTGCGGTGAGATGGATACGTTCGAGAAACCTAGTGGAAGCAATTCACGTGTTTTCCGTGGTTTGTCGACCGTTAAAAGACTTACGGAATCTGCGAGACGTAAATACTTTTTGTCGAAAAAAAGTTCGCGAGTACGTATCGATGTTAAGGACTCGAGAAAAAAGACTTTTATGCCTCAATGGCTTGATATCGAAGATTTCAAGCCTTGGATGCATAAAGTCCTCGAGGATCCTTTTTCGTGTTTTTGTTCGGTTTGCAATAAATCATTTGCTTGCGGTATATCGCAAATTAGACGTCATGCCGATTCTAAATGGCACATCAAAAACTGTAAAAGGAATGGAATATACACTTTTACAGTAAACTTTCACGCGTAATATCTTAAAAACTATTTGAAAAAAGGTGTATACATTAATGTTTGCTGAATTCGTCTTGAAACGTACTATCTATTGATCAAAAAATATATATATAATCCCATTTAAAAAACCAAACTTAACTTTCATATCTCTGTAAACAATAATGATAAAAAAAAATTGTTACGGCCAATAAATCAGCCCCCTCTTGCCATTCAATTTCATATAAAAACTTTTTTCGTATCTTTAATAGGTTAGCAAATAATCGACTGTCCAGTATTTCATGGGACATACTGTATGTGAGGTCAAATAACGATATCAGTACGCAATCTGAAGAATCACCTTTGTCATTTCTTGATTGAAATAAATTTGCGGAGATTCGTTTTGCGGCCCTGATCGCCGACAGAAATATTTCGCATCAATCGGCAGAAGCGATTCTTCAGTTTTTCCAAGACGTCGGGAAAGATCCCGATGTTTTGGAAAAAATGACGTTCGGTCGAACAAAGTGTAGTAGCATTATATTGAACGTTCTGTGTCCTCGAGAAACAGAACGTCTCAGTAGTATTTTACAGAACAATAAGTTCTCAGTATTTATAGATGAAATTTCAGACATTACGAATGAAAAGTGGATAACGTTTCTTGTTCGGTATGTCGATCCCCAGACTATGGATATTCGAACGAAATTAGTCGAATTGATGAATCTCGACGCGAAGGATTGTAGCGCGGAAAAATTATTTAGCACATTCAAGCATGCTATGTGGAAAAGACAAATTCCGTTCGAAAACATTGTCGCCCTATCTTGTGACAACGCACCTGTCATGATAGGACGACACTCGTCATTTAAGACTAAGCTTGCAGAAATTCGCGGTAATTCGTTTTTTACCATGCCGTGTGTGTGTCATTCCTCGGCATTGGTAGTGCGTGCAGCATGTGCTACCATTCCCGAGGTTTACGAAGAACTTCTTCGCAAAGTCGCGGCGTTTATTTATAGTAGTCCCAAACGTTCGGCCATTTTTCGCGATTTTCAACAATGTTTCCAAAATTCCGACCGCAAAATTTTAAAGTTGTGTACTACGCGATGGCTGTCACATCATTCATCTGTAGTTACACTTCTAGAAAATTGGGACAGTGTGTTACATTTTCTGCAAGAATTAGTCTTAAATGAAAAATCAAAGTCTGGAGAATATGTGTTGATCTCAATGCGAAATCCAGAAGCGAAAACATATCTGCATTTTTTAAAATATGTTCTCGAGTTTTTTAATAATTTTAATTTATTCTTTCAAGCTCGAGAAACAAGAATCCATAATCAGATCGCACTTCATCACGTTAATGTAGGTCCGGATTGTGATAACTTCCTCCGCGGGTTGATTGAGGAAGGCAAACCCGACATCGTCAAAACCGTTCGTACAGTTTGTTTAAAATTTTACGTCGTGGCTGCTAATGAAATTCGTGATCGATTACCAATCGATGACGAATTTCTTAGCAAACTTTATGTTTTCAGTCCTCATTCAGCTTTAGATTTTACTAGCAGAGACACTTCCTTCAGAAGTGTTCTCTTTATTGCACAAAAGTTCGGCGGTTTCGACGAAGACGGTTTGCAAAAAGAATGGTTAGAATTGCATCTGGACTTCGCAAATGAGGATCAACAAAAATATGTAAATATGGATTTCGACAATTTTTGGAAAACGAGTTTCTTAACCCCAAATGATCAGGGCTTTAGTAAATATCCATGTTTATGTAGATTAGTAAATTCAATTAGATCGCTCCCCAATTCGAATGCCGATGCCGAAAGATCGTTTTTCATGTTGCCGGACATAAAGACTAAGAAACGTAATAAACTTAGTTCGACTTCCGTCAATGCCCTTTGCGTAGTGAAATCGGCATTAAGGGCAAAGGGGGACAAACCTCAGTCCATGGAGATAGATAACAAACATCTATCTCTCATGTCCTCTGAGCCTTTGTATTCTTGTTCTGTTAAGAAACAGAACTGTCAATTACGATTATATGCCGCACATGACGACGGCCTCGCGGATACTCCCTCTTCGTCCTTTGACGCGACTTAGAGATGTCCAGAATAGTATCACTTTTAGTTTTATATTTAGTTTCATTTAGATTACTCTAATTTAATTTATTTTTTGGACATCGCTAACATGTAAATAGCTTTCTGACTTGCTTCACATAATTTCTATTCTTTCCCTGCTTTAGGTATGCTTGCCTGCTGTAAATATAATACGCTTGCTCGCTGTAAATATGCTTGCTTGTTGTAAATAGTATTTATAGACAGAACTTCCAGATAATTGTACATATAAATTTATATATATTAGTTATATAATAAATTTACATGTAACAATCATCTCGAAATTCCGTTATATGTAACTCTTCTGCTTGTGCTTTCTATTCTTTGGAAATGTAAAGAATTGTTTAACTTTTCCGTTTCATTTTATCTTTTATTTTGATGTACATTATATTACATGTTTTCGATCACATAAATAATTTTTTACATTTCCCTCCCGATGAAAGAAACCACCACCTTCACGCGGTTTTCATCGAGCGGTAGTGTGTACGTTATTTTATAATAGCTGTGAGATCAACTCAGACATAAAATTGAAAAAATGTATTAAAAAACCTCATTGAAAAATATGTTATATTAAAAGCTGTGATAGCGTGCACGTTACTGGCTAAGAGTGGACTCCTATTCTAATACATACATTTGACGAATTTTCAGTATCAGAGTATTTATTTTGTGATAATCTTGAATTCTGATCTTGATAAGATCTTGAGATGTGAATATAAAATTGAGATATAAAGTTTCATTGAAATTCATTCAGTCGTTTAAATGCAATTCGGTTAATAAACATATGCGGTTTTAAGAAAAAAGCTCTCTTTTTATTAGTTGAAACCTAATCAAGGGGTCCTAAAATGAGTTTTTCTGCAGAAAAAATTTTTGAAATTTTTTTTCATTAGAATACTTTTCTAAGTTGAACACTGAAAATATCCAGGCAATCGGAAAGCTCGCGCAAGGTGCGTGCCGCTTGTCACTTGCTAGCGATTGGGATTTAAACATTTCAAAGAATGAGAGAGTGCGCATCACGATCCACCTTCTCTCTCGACCTCCCGAAGCTGCCCGAAACTGTCCGAAGCGCCGAGCTCACGGATACGCGGCCCGTGCGTTAGTATATGTAGTGGAGGGGGTAATTCTCAAGATTTGCGTCCTCAGTCTGGCAGTACAGGTGACAACTGACCGGTGCATATCGGAAGACCACGGGCATAAGGTCTTTCGGTCAAGACTCATGGAGGTGCAACCTCCCGGGTCTGTAGCATCAACCAAGTCCCACACCGTATCGCTGAAACAATCCCCCCCCCCCCCCCCCCCCCCCCCCAAGCTGTAAAGCGACAACGCAATACGGCGGGAGTCTCCTGACTCTACCATCCGAGTGAGCGACCGCAGGAGTCCCCGACTCCCCCATCCGAGCGACCGCAGAAGTCCCCGACTCCCTCATCCGAGTGACCACTGCCGGGAGTCTTCAACTCCAATCAACCGACCGACCGACACCGGGAGTCCCCGACTCCACCGGACTACCCGAAACCCGCTCAAGGGAGGGGGCACCGGCCCTTCACCGCACGGCGGAACCGTCCGCAACAAGAGGACAATTAATAAAGAATTGTTTAACCTCCTACACGCCTCGTTCATTCGTAATCACGAACCCGGCGAACCGACTGAGTCGGCACCTTCTTCCCCGTCCACTGGTGACCACGCCGAACGTGGTCATACAGTTACTGTCTTGAACATGGAGGCATTTCTTACGGTTTTATTGGAAATGGGAATAACAGAAAGACCAACAATATATTCATATTGGGCTGTAGGTTCAAGAGGAATACCTTGGTTTAAAAAAATGATCTTAATGAATAGATTTCAAAATCTATTAAGATGTTTTCATGCAGTTGATAATAAAAAGTGTTTTCCACCGGGACATGAAAAATATAATGCATGTACCAAATTGAATCTAATTCTGAAATATTGCAATCAGGTGTTTCAAATACATTACACTCCACACAAAATAGTGTCGATTGACGAATCTTTAGTGGAAACGCTTTGTCGTTCAAGCATCACGCAATATTTATCGAACAAGAAACATCACAAGTGGGGCATAAAGTTTTGAATGCTTTGTGATGCAGTATCAAAATATTGTATATCATTTTACTGTAATCGAAATGCAAAATCAAAGATTTCGAAAAATGGGCTTGGTTACGATGTTGTCGAAAAATTGCTGCAAGATGCTGATTGTCTAAATAAACAACATCATGTATATGTTGATAATTTTTTTAAAAATATTACTTGAAAAGATATTTCAAGTGGAGCTAAGCAAATAAAAATTGCAGAAACGAAATATTTTCAAAACGGAGAAGTGCTTCTATTTTATTATTATCTTTACTCACTCTTTCCTTGCAATTTTCGTCGAAAGTCGACGCTGCGTGCGTGCGTGTGTGTGTATTCTTTAGAAACCTCGAAAAGATGAATGTAACGTCGCTATGTATAATGTATGAAAAGTTGGGGGTTCGTGTGGCGTACGGTTCTAGAGTTGAACGCCAAAGCCTAGATCTTTCTTAACAAAATTTATTGAATAAAAACCTATTCCAATCCTAACATTAATACAATATCAATACCTCCTCCAATTTAGTTGAATATTAATGGAATGATAAAATAGTTATATTATACGTAACTGTATAAAAGTGAAGTTAGATTATGAGCTATCTATCAATTATTTCAGTAACGCAAGGGTTATACGTCTACGCTTATTATGTCGTTGAACAAGAGGTTAGGTTAGATAATTACGCTATCACTAATTATAAATATATCAGTTTATATATATAATTTTTATACATACAAAGCGCAGTGTAAGTATATGTGTATGTGTGTATGTGTGTATGTGTGTATGTGTGTATGTGTGTATGTGCAAAGGGTCTGGTTTCGTATGTCCTGGTCGCTGCCAAAGCTATAGGTGGCTATAATCTCGGAGCACTCTCAATCCTTAGTGAAACAAATAACCCTTGCTTGAATTGTCTAAGCATCCGTAAACCTTTCCTTATCCCGATTATATCAGTCGCTATCCTTGAGAAAATACTCTTCAGGAGCGGTCTGAGTATGTGTCAAACTGGGAGCGGCTTCTAGCACTTGTTGACAGGCGATTCGTCTGCTTTATGGCAAATGTGAACTATAATCTTAAAAGAGCATCAATTACTATATTTGCTAGAACGGTCGCTATCTGTAGAGGAACGATCTTGATCCAACATAGCTTAGTACATCAGCTGCCTCCAAGATGTCGCTCGTACTGCACTTATGTGGGGGACATATCCCTTGTTAGCCGAGCTGAGGACCAGGGGGCGACACATTCGCCCAGAAGGAAGAAAAAAACCAAAGAGTGTTACGCAAATTACGTTTGAAATAAATATTATTACAAGTTAAAGAAATTTTCTCGTTGAAAACCTTTATTTCACCCACGCCCGGTAGGTAAAGTGGTACTTGACACCACACTTATTTAGAATCATCGCAGTGCACCTGCCATATAGGTTACTCAAACTTAAGTCTGTAAACGAGTATCGAATGTTCTTGATCTCTAGAAAACGGTCTTTCCTCTAAAAGAGCGACCTCGATCTCTGGATAAGTATCTCAGCTGCCTCTCAAATTCTCATGTTCTCGCAACTCTATGCCAGAGAGAAGTGCGCCCCCTGCTGCTTTCGCAGCATCTTATATATCCGCCAGTTGGAGTTTGCGCATGTGTAGTGACTTATTTCTAATGGCGCATTTATTCTAACCGTGACTATTTTAGATAAAAACATACGAAATACGTTATATTTATATTAAAATATAAGTAAAACCTATAATATATGACATGTAACAAAGTACAAAAATATTAATAAGTATTTATACTAAAAGAATATGTAATAATAAACAAAACAATATTAATAGAAAAGAAGCGAAATAAATTCAACGAGATAGACAGAGATGGCGATAGTTAGAGAGGGATAGAGTAAGATAGAGTGAGATGGAAATAGAGTAGGACGTGGGCATGACGAGAAGCCGTGGGTTATTTATTACTTATTTCTTTCTTCTTAAAATTTCATTACATCTTATTATAATAATTGTTTCGAGGGTAGATTCATTAGTGGAGTATAATGTACAGGAATAAATGGACTCAGTTACCCATGTAAAACCGTAATTCGTAGTTTACCTGTTAATAATATCCATGTGTGGGTGTTTTCTCTATGTCAGCAATGCATTTAATCGATATTAACCAGCATCTGCAGTATCATACTCATTTATTACGACTTGGAAGTATCTTAACTATCAATTCGGAAACGATTTTGGGACTTTGACTTGGCTTTATTATTTTTCTTTGTATTGATTTCTTCAATAGAGTAAGTTGCACAAATTACTTAATTTAATTTTGATTTTATTTATGTATTGATATTGATATTGATTTTGTATTTTTGGTGGATTTTAGTTGATTTTATTATAATTACATTTCCAATTTGTTGAATATATGTGCTCGCCTTGTATGCTCACATGGCTGGAAGAACATTAATATCGCGAGCTGTTTTAGATTTACCTGAATGTCCGTGTCGCCACCTTGGCATATAGGAGCACATGGAACAGTGCTATAATTTGATCTTTCATACTCTTCACATATTTTTATGTTCATTTGTTTATTAATATTTGAACTTGTGCGCATGGTATTATATTTCTTTTCTTTGTAACTTCTAAGCGCGCACGACTCACTTTTGTTCATATTACTCATTTTTTATTTATATTGTACTATTTCTTTACTTATTATTTTTGTAATAACACTTTTTTTTCTTAATGTTATATTATGAAAACAGACGTAATTATTGTTGATCATTTCTGTGCAATTCATAAATTTCGAGAATATGCTAGAGTTTCCGATTAGCAAGTCACCAAAGTTCACATTCATTATCAACCAAGTTGCACCATTGTAAACGATGTCAGTTCAAATGTAATTGATTCATAAAGGTTTTTATTATTTATATACAATTAACAGCAATGGAAACCATTCGACGGAATATTTTTATTTAATACACTATTCAATACAGAGGTTATTTGCACTTTGTGCCTTTCGCATGTTTTGGGCTGGAAACATGAAGTTGCTGATGACCCTTAGCTACGGTTCTTGTATTATTTATATAAATTCATATAATTCAAATATTTAGATAAAATTCAATAATTAAAATAACATAAAGTTATGTAATCTTCTTGAAACAATTCGCTCCAGAACAACTTCACACGAAACGCGGATAAACTATGAACGCAATTATTTCCTTTATAAGGCAAAAATTCAAATTTCGAAAATATTCGTATTTTGTGTGGTCTACAATATCAACGTTCAAATTTATGAAAAAACTGGTTAACATTTTACTCTAAAAATAATCAAAAATGTTATTTTTCAGCATATTTTTAATACAAATAGATATTTTCAAAAACTGTTTACACAGCCAAATTCGACATTGAAAAATATGTAATCGACTAACGCAAAGATTTTTTCTACATTTAATGGTTTCCGAAGTATTAGGTGAAATACGTTTTCCACTCCCAATTTTGGGAATAGTTTTCATCCTTTTAACATGGACAAGACTCGATGAAAAAATACGTATAGGTGTTAAATTTTAAAAAAATTTAAAAGGTGTCAAATTTTATCAAAATCAGAAATTATCACTTCCAGTAGTTCACTTAGATTTATCAGGCTAAATTGATTAAGAACATATTTAATTGCTATTTAAAGAGATACATTAAATATCTATGTAAGTTTTATTCTAATAAAGCTGTATAAAGCTGCAATTACAATAGATGCGTGTTCTGACGAATACGTCTGAACTATTTATTGTACGAGTCAGACAAGTTCAGACATATACGTCAGAACATCGTTCATCAAGAAACGCATCCAGTGTAACCGCAGTCTAATATGGATTAATTTGTACAAACAAATCACACCTCATCGGTAAAGAGTGCATTTCAAATTGATAACATAAATTATACAATTGTGTACATACAGGAAAACATTTATTTGTTTATCTACATAAAATAAAAGTTAGAAAATTGCTTTCGCGCGTTAAATGTTATGTCGGTCCCTGTGGACTGACACTAAACTTTTGATTTAAACGGCGTCAACTCCCTGAAAACCAACAGTACAGAAAATATGATAATAAATGACGTCTAACTGTAAAATAAAGCAAAATAAGCTATGTGCTTAACGCGTTAATCATTTTGTATAACTACATAAATGATTTTTCATAATTCTGAAATTGTATCAATTATGATAATTTTTAAATATTTTAATATAATATTACCTTTATGTGAATTTAATGCCTTATTATAAAACACGATTGACGGATAATTAGCTGCATTTCCTTGAAAAACGTTACGCAAATGTGTTTTTAAAAACAGTATTCTCCTGGCTTGAATTGATGTTGCTATCATATAGAGGAAAGTTAAAATCATCTTGATAAAATTCTGCTTCCTTGTAATAGTTTTGAGCTCGATTACTTGACTATTAATTTCTGAAACAGAAAAGATGTTTCTTATTCTCAATTGTATTACTTTACACTCTAAACAATTAAAGAATTATACACTAATATTTGAGGCACCTAGATCCAAAGAGCTGCAAGTAACATTTTCCTGATATCGAGAAAATTTAAGTTTGAAATATAAATGTGTTAAAAAAGTTCTACGAAAAGTCTCTATGAAAATGAAGTTATATTTAGTGCTTGACATATAGTAAGCGACATCTGAATAAATTTCTAACGAACTTCATTTTTTAATTTATGAGTTATTGAATATACAGAAAATAATACTGTTGCATCCCGTTAACATCTCCTAAATTTTTCGTAATCAGTTCTTTGTGAGAAAAAACGGAAAGAAATATAAAATATCATATGCTAAAGACGTTAGTGTTAATAAATGCCTTTATTATAAATACCAATAGTTAAAATATTATTAAAACTATGTTGAATTTATCTTTACTCGTCGGATACAATTAAATTCTTCGTTATCTTCTACTGGTGTATTTAGACCAAGCGAACAAACGCTTGTTCTTCCCCCATCTTTAATAGAATTCAATTATTATAAATGAATAAAATCGACAATGGAATGAAAAAATATTCACGTCACTTGAAATTTACTGAAATAGGAGAAGAACAAGCAAACATTCGTTTTCTAGTTTAAACTAAAGTTTAAAATCCAAAATTTTACTTCTCATAATATGTAAATATAAATATTCTACAAATAATAAGGAAAAACAAATGTTACATTAAAATTATAGATACATTTATTATAATTTTTATATACAAACTCTGAAATTTACTTATTAGGTACTGTAAATATTCTCGTTTTTTAAGTGTTGTAATCATTTGTCTCGTCGTTTTTTTTTTAATCTTGCGAAGTATCGCATCCTAACTTCCAAATAATATGAATACAGTAAGAAGTAATACAATATTTATGAGTATTATGATATACATGCGTTTGAATGTACCGCGTGACGCCGAGTCACGTGAACCGACCGAGGGCGACCATTCACGAGGTCGCTGCCGCGACGCTCTGCTGTTCGCTGTCAGAGCACGTGGAACGCAAGTGTGTGAAAAATACACAACAGTAGTATAGTTGACGATTGTACTACAGCGTTGAAGAAAATACCCTATCATTATTAATGTTTATAAGTACTAATACACAACAAGTATCACATAGAAATATTAACTTTATAAAAACACGAAAATATGTACTTTTTATTGCAACATGGCGTCACGGTACCATAAGTCGTTTACAGTTATACAATTAAAGTCGACTCTATCCGTGTATATAGATATATGGCGTTCACGCAGTGTTGAAATTGCCGTTCGCGGTAGCAGTTGCTTTTTCTGTGAAATCTCGTTTTCTGCACAAGCGTACCGCACAGTGCATCGATGCTACTATGCACTTTTCGCGTCTCACGTTCGAGTTACAATCACATGTTTGCTAAGTATGGACATATCTGTATACGAACTTGTCTATCTTTAATTCAGGTTGTTCTTCATTTTCTTATTTCTTTCTTTCATC
Organism: Calliopsis andreniformis; assembly: GCF_051401765.1. Classification (NCBI taxonomy): domain Eukaryota; kingdom Metazoa; phylum Arthropoda; class Insecta; order Hymenoptera; family Andrenidae; genus Calliopsis; species Calliopsis andreniformis. The sequence goes on from NC_135071.1 coordinate 4,894,918, forward strand.
TTTTTATCTTTCATTTTCTACTGTAATTTTCCTTTTGTTACTTTATATTCTTTCCTTTGGAGCTTACTGCAATTTATTAGAATAAGGGTCCTCCCTCGGTATAGGGACCACATGGACACCCTTTCGAACACTATGATGAATGAGGATGATAATTCTGGAAACACATTGTTTTCAACTAATGCGCATTCTAATTCTTCATAACCTAAATAATAATAACAACCTTATTCCGCTTCCGGACATTAATAATAAAACTACTTTTAAGGCAGGGGGTATGCCCGATGAGAATGCTAATAACAATATATTCGCCTTGAGTCTTTTGCCTCTATTAACACACGATCAAGTGCCTTTCAATGCATCATCTTCCGACAATAAATGGAGAAAAATAGACAATACTAATGCCTCTGATGAAGACCCTTCTTCCAAAAACACTCCTGTTAAATATATGCAACCTCTTCCTCATCTTGAAACATTACTAGGTTATGATGTCAACCACATTGTACCGTATATTGTCCATATCTTTTCTTCAGAGACTGGAGAAGGTTGTAAGGAAAGAATCAGTCAAACAAAAATAGTCGAAATACTAATGCAATTCAAAAGCGATGCTGATTTTATAGTCGTAGTATGTTTTTTTAAACATAACTGAAGAATAATCAAATCACACGATAAAATCTACAGGAGAGAGATAATTAGAGGTATCCCTACCATCACAAACTTTGAATTGTTCAAATTTATTATCTATTATGGTGAAATAACAATAAGCAACGTTATAAGACTGAAACGTAAAATTAACGCAAAATCCTTAACCTAACCCAGAGCTATTCAAGGCATCCACCCTCTAATATTAAATTCAGTTGTTATCATTTTGAAGTATCACCCTTTGTCCCTTCATTTAAGCTGTAATTTAACTGGTATTGGGGTATGGGCATATCAATAGATACTGTAAAAGTCGCTCTAGAGGCAAAATGTGAAGGTATCCTACATTCTACCAATGTACTCTGTTCTGAGACGATTCCTTCCAGAAGTGTATTAATTGCGTAGACGATCACTGAGCAGATAATAGAATCACTTCTAAACTTTACATCGAACAGTTCAAAATCAATGAAATCAAGGATAGTTTTCACACCAACTTTAGGGAGGCAAAGAGACTGTTCCATAAAAGCAGCCGTCCTGCTGAATTCAATAAATATTTTCTTCTAAATAGCAACCAATATTTTCCTCTTATTGAAGAATCAGCGGAGAATAATATTAAAGAAATTGTGTATGAAATAAATAGGTTACTCTTCGGCAAATCTAGATCTTACAATAATAAAAGCAGACTTAAGAGTTATTCAGGTATTGTAAAATTTAGTAGTCATCGTATCCCCAATCACAATTCCAGTTCTTTTAAAGAAATTGCCCTTAACTCGACAAAATGACATTCGTTACCCGGCTAACCGTGTTTATTCTCATACAAATAACAGTTCGCACTTAAGTGAAACATCTACCCGTTCTCCCAATTTTGGAAAGAATAGTTCAAATGTAGATAACCTTCTAGAGCACTCCAATCTGGATTATATTAATGTCTCTCCTGTTATACTCTGCAAGAACTTCAACAATAGCCTGTACAATTTACTACTCAACAAGTCCTTAACAAAGAATATTTTAAATGACAAAAAAAAACTAGTTTGTGAAGCCATCGTCTCCTTCGCTCAGTTTATCTTTAGCAAATAATAACTCTACTAATAATGCCTCTTTCATTACAAACTCTTCACTGGAACTGTCAAGATTTTTTTTTATAAAAAATGTAAAATTTAATCACTTCTTTACTGTCACGTGTAAAGTCATCATCCCCTTCTCTCTCGCAAGAAACCTAGATTGATCTATTCAGCAACATTATCCCACTATGTAATGACCACTTGATCATTACTTGTGGAGACTTTAATTTCCATGGCAAATATTGAGGCTATTCGCACTTTTCTCACTGTGATTATTTTTTCGATTGTACCGTGGATCACAGTCTACATATTCTAAATGATGGTTTTCCTACATTGCTTCTCCATAATGATGGCAATTCCTCTGCAATCGATCTGTCTCTCGTTTTTTCTGATCTTTTCCTCGTGTCATCATGACATATCTACTCTAAATCCTTAGGCAGCGATCACTTCTCAATCGACCTCTCCTTTTCGATGGGCTTTGAAATGGACCGCTTTATCTCACATAAATTCTACATATCTAACTTTGATTGGCGTTCGTTTGGGATCTCTCTTGACACTAAACTGAAAAGATTCGACTCTACTGATCCAAACCTAAGTAGCAGCTACGATTGTCACGACCGTGAAGGAGTCTATATTTGATACTAATATGTACAACTCTCACAAAAATATAATAATTTTTAGTCAGAGTATAGTTAGTCTGAGACCAGTCTCATCCTATTCTGCCGCAACAAAATCAAATTTCTCAACTCTAAGCTTCCTGCTATATGGCGAAACGATGAATGCCAGACTACTAAAATGAGCAGGAGCAATGCTGAAAAACTGTTCAGGTAACAACCAAACTTGGAAAACAAAATCTTTCGTAATGAAAGGAAAATTATAGCTAAGACATGTTTTAGGACAGCAAAAAGGAATTCGTTCACTTGTCAGAAATCATGTCAACTCTGTCGCGGTTCTGGGATAAACGCCGTAAGATTCATCACAGTCCTCTTATCAAAAGGCATAGCCTTCCTCACTCCGTGGCCAAATCCTTTAAGTAAAATATTCCTATTCTTTAGCAATACGGCGTCGCGTCGCTCGCCTTCTCTAAACACTCGCACTTTTTTCAAACAGTCCCACAACACCCAATAACTAGAAGGCTCAACGAAGCCATCAGCCATGAGTCGCCAACGGAACTGTTTAGTCTTGTACACCCTTATTCAACCATACGCAGTCTAAGTCCCTATCATAAATCCATCAAAGATCAGTCATCGTTTAACCATTCTTCCCAAATTCTCTTTTAAAAATACGTTTACGCTAACACGCCAAATTCAGTAATACAGAATAAAAAGGGGTGATTTTAGACACCAAAATAAGACGAAAATCAAGACTAACGATTTTACGTTTTGTCGCTTCATTTGTTACTTATAAGCGATTAAAAATCTGGTGAAAATCGCCAGGAAGCAGCACCATCGAACAGCTAATCGGAAATTCAACGACGGTAGAAAGGGCTACAGAATCCAAAATTGAGCGAAAATTTATGAATATCGTTGAATAACAATAAGCTTGTCTATTCCTTGCAATCCATAGGGTAACTCTAAATACTCACTATGAGATAGAAAGGGTTCGTATGTTCACCTTCACATAAATTTTTCAGTTCACACATTCACACACCATGATTCCCCTATCCGCGAATATTGAAACCATACGAGAGTATCATTCAGTAATACTAAATCTGCCTACTCATTACAATCTAGAGAAACTAACTGCAGCTTCTTACAAAAACTCGTTGAAGACCCTCTACAACACTTGGTGTTGTTAAATACCTGGTTCTTCCCCTCAGAAGCCCCTACCTACACTGTAGGTTCTTCGGAAACCGAGTCGATGCGCGAAGAAAGTTCCTCCAATGTTTGACATTCCAATTCCTTGCTTTAATAAGTTCTGTTGACAAGCTTAAACTAACTACATGCACTAAATAGCGCTCAGGGTTTATGCATCGTGCAGTAATCGCCAGCAGTCTCTGCTCTCCTGAACGAACCAAAAATTGATAGAGGTAGATGCATGATGAAATTTCTGAACTACTGGAGATATTTTCATAATATCTGAATAAACGGAATTGCAAATCAATCGATACGTGAATACATTTTAATAAGTAAAATATCATATCATACTTCACGACGATATAATACTCGTATTTTTAAATTATCATCTGTAAATTTTTATATTCTGTTTGCATGACAAGATGACAAAAAGCAAGACCGCTCCTTATTAGGCAGCGACTGTTGTCCAGCGACAGAAGGATAGTTGATGCTCCTTCGGAGGTTAAAGGCACGCTACAGTAACCTAGCAGATATACGACATCCTAATCCTGAATTCTAAGCAAAAAGCTATGAAAACAGCTAATGTAGTGATAGCTATCATTTTTATCAGGTGAATATAAGGGTTTCGTTCATTCGTGGTTTGTTGCATACATTTTGGCAAATAAAGCTGAACAGCGGTTACATGTCCAGGGAACAATTACTCGAAATTGTATCCTTGACAACGACAGAATATTTCAAAGTTATTGAAGTTGACGAGGTGGTCCCTTGCGTAATTACCGTACACTTAACAAAAATTGGCGATTTTCAACAAGTAGTAGTGAAAGTATACGCTAATGACGCTCCGTGTCGAGTACCAGACGGGTTCAGTGTTTTTAGAGCCTCGCAGGCGAAGATTTATGACTGTCACAAAATATCAATTTTGTTATTGTGCATTGTATCGTTATGGAAGTAACAAGGACGAATTTCTTTTATTTTCTCACTTAAAATGACACTAAACACTATGTAAATCTCATAATTTTTAACAAATTATATCGTATTTCGTATCGTGGCATGGTGGTATTTGCATCAGTATTGAATAAGAAATATAAAATTTCATACTTTCCTTCATTAAGGGCCTAGGATCAGATATGTCAGGGCGGTGACATTACCGACAAAATTAGGCAAAAACAGAGGTTTACGCGCTGACGCTTTACGTCCTTATATTGAAAGATTTTGAGATGGAAAAGGACTCATTCGATAGAGGAAGCTTCAATCTAGCCCGCACTGGTCATTATTTAATCAGATTCTGTTGATGTTCAATAATATGAGTGTTCAAAGTAAAGCAAAAATCGACAAATTCAGAGCCATGAAATCTAAGCATTTTTAGCTAATTTAGAGATTGTTCTGAGCGAAATCATGACCAGCGCAGGCTAGATTGAACCTTCGTCTATCGAATGAGCCCTTTTCCAGCTCAAAACCTTCCAATATAAGGACGTAAAGCGTTAGCGCGATTTGGCAGTGCTTTTTGCCAGGTTAGAGATAAAACAGAGTAAAAAACTGACAAGTTTAGTTCCGCTTGAACACACCAGGCAGCGCCTAATCAGGAGGCCCGTGCTGCCCTAAGTTGACACCCGAGTTTCGAGAATTTGACACACTACTATACATTCGACTATACGAGCTGCGTGTTTCGTTCATGTCCCACAAGAAGTCCCATGAAAAGTCATTCGGAGTGACATTGTAAGGTTCGAACAGAAAGTGAGCTCGGCGGTTCGGACAGCTTCGGCCGGCTTCGGAAAGATTCGGAAAGAAGTTTGGAAACGCTTAGGTCCAAGTCACCGGCAGGCGCAACAGGGCACACGCAGCCTTTTTGATATTATAGATATTTTCACGTTTCGACTCGGAAGGAGATGCTTCGGTGAGATCTTCAAAAATTTTTATGAAATTTTGAGGGATGAGTTTAAAGATCAAACGATGACATTCTCTGTGTATTTTGTATGAAAAATTAAATTAAAACAAGTTTATGTACAAGCTGATACAATCGAGAAAGAGCGATTCTACATGCAATAATAAACTAAAAATAAAGAATATAAATTGTTTATGATATTTATATGTTCTTAGGTCTGGGTTAGGTCTGGGTATATACAAAATAAAAGGAGACATTGCTAAAAATACATTAATTTAATATATTTACTTTTTAATTATAATAATTTATAATTAAATTTTCCCACCCGTTCCCGCCTCTTCCCCCCAGGCCAGGACCGCGGTTGCTGCTGCGACCCCAACTGCGACCCCGACGCCGACGCCGACGCCGATACCAACGCCGACTCCGATGCCGACGCCGGAGTCGATGCAAGCTTTAGAGGAGGCATGACGACAAAAGGTACGTAGATCATACGTGATCTTATGCTAAAGCGCTAAGTAATTTATCTATTCATTTTTTGTTCAAGAACGAAGTAAACTTTGTGAATAACATGTGTCTATTTTTCATATTGTAATTTCGGTACTTTAAAAAGAAAATCCGCAAGTGGACGTATGGGAGAAGCCGCAGTCGGGGTCGCAGCAGCAACCACGGTCCTGGCCTGGGGGGAAGAGGCGGGAACGGGTGGGAAAATTTAATTATAAATTATTATAATTAAAAAGTAAATATATTAAATTAATGTATTTTTAGCAATGTCTCCTTTTATTTTGTATATACCCAGACCTAACCCAAACCTAAGAACATATAAATATTATAAACAATTTATATTCTTTATTTTTAGTTTATTATTGCATGTAGAATCGCTCTTTCTCGATTGTATCAGCTTGTACATAAACTTGTTTTAATATAATTTTTCATACAAAATACACAGAGAATGTCATCGTTTGATCTTTAAACTCATCCCTCATAATTTCATAAAAATTTTTGAAGATCTCACCGAAGCATCTCCTTCCGAGTCGAAACGTGAAAATATCTATAATATCAAAAAGGCTGCGTGTGCCCTGTTGCGCCTGCCGGTGACTTGGACCTAAGCGTTTCCAAGCTTCTTTCCGAATCTTTCCGAAGCCGGCCGAAGCTGTCCGAACCGCCGAGCTCACTTTCTGTTCGAACCTTACAATGTCACTCCGAATGACTTTTCATGGGACTTCTTGTGGGACATGAACGAAACACGCAGCTCGTATAGTCGAATGTATAGTAGTGTGTCAAATTCTCGAAACTCGGGTGTCAACTCAGGGCAGCACGGGCCTCCTGATTAGGCGCTGCCTGGTGTGTTCAAGCGGAACTAAACTTGTCAGTTTTTTACTCTGTTTTATCTCTAACCTGGCAAAAAGCACTGCCAAATCGCGCTAATGCTTTACGTCCTTATATTGGAAGGTTTTGAGCTGGAAAAGGGCTCATTCGATAGACGAAGGTTCAATCTAGCCCGCGCTGGTCATGATTTCACTCAGAACAATCTCTAAATTAGCTAAAAATGCTTAGATTTCATGGCTCTGAATTTGTCGATTTTTGCTTTACTTTGAACACTCATATTATTGAACATCAACAGAATCTGATTAAATAATGACCAGTGCGGGCTAGATTGAAGCTTCCTCTATCGGATGAGCCCCCCCCCCCCCCCCCCCCCCCCCGACGGATCAGCAAATCTAGTCACCCCTCCACCCCACGGTATCGATAGCCCCCTTCTCCTTCGCGTGACTTTACTCCCTATGCTCTAGCCCCCCTCCGTCTACCTGCCACCTGAAGACTTCCAATCTCCAGAATTCGTAGCTTTTCAGCTTTTTAGTCATTACAGTGCTGAGAGGTGTGAACCTTCCCCCTCTCCGGCCTCTGTACTTCTCCCGTTTTTCAGGGAGGCCATTCATAAGAATCCCCATATCCTTTCGGACAGGTAAGTTGGATTTGGCTCGCCAACATCTGGTTTGCCGTCTCCATTTCTCGTAATCAAGGTGTATAGACGGAGGCATCTAACTCGGATCTTGGTCGGATATGATGTCCTGGTAGCGGTACGATGTCCGACTTCAATCCCATGAAGAGTGGCAAATCGCCGTGCCGCGGGATTGAATGATGCCGGGGTGTGGTGGAGGGTTTTAAAAAAAAAAGAAAAAGACACGCATAGGGAATTGAAATATCTCAATACCGTCGATTAGCTGTCGCGATTTCGAGTAACAATCGGTCATGTTCAGCTCGCGTCGCGCTTCGCATCGCTAGCTCGTAACCTAGCGCGTTACCACCTATGTATGCATACAGGGTGTCCCGCGTACACTGTACAGTCCATTATTTCCTAAATTGTTTAAGATATAAAAAAAACTGTTTACATGAAATTTGCATGGTATAGGGGGGAAAATTTATTGGCTATCACGAGAAAGTCTCTTTTTTCGTTTAACACTTTCGTACTTTAGTTGATTCATAGTATAACATTGGTAATTTGAGGACGTATATAATACGATTTTCGGATTCTAAAAGTGTGATAATCGGAACAAAGGCTTATCTCGAGAAAGGTCTTTCTTCCAAATAGCTACTCAATTGTACATGATTTTTACTATGCCTGTCTTTTTTCTACTGCATATTTCATATATTTTACGTACAGACGACAACTAAAGGATGCAGCTTGCCTCCTAATAAGGCAATATCAACAAGACGATACCAGCAACATACAACTCCGTCAGGATACTCGTAACATAATCCAAACAAGTACTGGTACAGGTGCGTCCGGTGAAATATTCCCAAGTACATCCACTATAGCTGATTTTCATGCAAGACATGAAGAAAACATTGGAAATCCCGAAGACGTCGAAATTATAGAAGAAATCATAGAAGAAGACGACTTGGAAGATATAGATATAGAAGATATGGAACAAGAAGATCAACTGAATAGTGAAAGAATTTCGCCAGTGCCGGAAGAGTCTTGGCAGCCTTCCGCAAGAGAAAGCAATGAAGAAATAAGTGAAGATGTTCGAAGTGACATTGATTCCAAGAGGAACTGGTTGGTAGATAGAGAAAAACCACAACAGTTAGATCGACCAATGTCACAAGGGATAGACTTTGTCGACTTTCCATATGTTTTCAGCCAAATAATACAGCTCGGAAAACATTCAAATATCAGTAGTGGCATCGAACATTTAAAAATAGTTGGACATCAACAAAACGGATTAGAGAAAGTCTATAATGTACAGTGTCAAATGTGAAATCATCAAGAGCGCATATCATGTTTGCAAAAGACTGATGCCACTATAGATATAAATCGCAGCGCTGTTTCCGTGACAATGCTGACAGGCGGTGGATATAATCAATTGAAAAAGAAAATGTCTGGCATAAACGTGTCGTGTATGTCCAGAAGACTATACGACAAATGTCAAGATGAGTTAATCAATGCCTTCGATGCAGGAAAAGAGGAGAGACAACTGGCCATAGCAAGAGGCGATGTATACCCGGGTTCTAATGTACCGTGAATCACAGTTGTCGCAGATGGCAGTTGGATGAAAAGATCATTCCACGGTGGTGATCACAATCTCTTTCTGGTGTCGGGGCCATCGTTGGGTACCATACAAAAAAAGTATTGTGTATCAACGTGAAGAATAAATTCTTTATGATCTGTCAACGAGCAGCTAAGAAGAAGGAAGAAGCGCGCGAGCATCGCTGTTTCAAAAAGTAGGGTTGTAATCAGAGTTCAACTGGAATGGAAAATGCTGCTATTGTGGAAGGCTTCAACTGTAGCGTAGAAATGCTCGACCTAATATATGCAATATTAGTTGCCGATGGTGACAGCAGTGTATACAAAAAGATATTGGATAATGATCCTTACAAAGGGTACATGGTGCATGTACGGAAAATTGAATACACCAATCATCTTTTACGCAATTTCGGTAGAAAGATAAACGAAATCGTTGCAAAAGGTCGATACAAGGAACTAAGAGGCATCGTCAAACAGAATGCCCTCCGCTTGCGCACGGGTATACGCAAAGCTGCAGAATACCGATTCAAGGAGAAGATAAGTCTCGTCGATCAAATAAAAAATTTGAAGGTAAATTTGAGAAATGTGTCGAGCCACGTTTTTGGTAAACACAATAAGTGTCAGAGGTTGGCATATTTTTGCGACAAATACTCTGACTCCAACGGAATCCACTATGTTCCACAGCTGAAAGAAGCAGACATTTATCAGAGCATTAAGGAGGCGATGCAGCCACTCTTCGTTCAGGCTGAAAGTTTGCTGCACACTCTGAACAATAATTCCGTCGAAACATTTAATAATATTATTGCTAAATTCATCGGAGGCAAACGACAGACAAACGAATAAACTTTGGACGAAAAGTCCAAACCGACAAAATGTCTGCAAATACAAAAAAACATTATACGTGTTTCTCGGACCCGATACCTTTTTTTAAATCTGGAAATGAATGCAAGCCCGAGATGTCACCCGCTAAATTAATTTTGGGTGATTGATTTACAGAATGAATTAATGGAATTATTGAAGAATGAAAGAAATTGACTTCGAATGTACAAATTGTTGGAATGTGTACGTGAGTAGCTAGATTTGAATGTACGAACTTATGTATGATTGATTAGTTCGATTTGAATGGAAGAACTGTTAGAATGTATGATCGATAGTTCGATTCGAATGTACGAACTGTTTGAATGTATGATTGATAGATCGATTGAATGTGCGAACTGTTTGAATGTATGATTGGTAGATCGATCGAATGTGAGAACTCTGTGAATGTCTGTTATCGAATGAGTTGAATGCACGAACCTCGATGACACGATCGCGTAAACTTAGATTGGTTGAACCGTTTTAAGCAACGAATGAACTTGTACTAACTGACTTGATCGATCCGAAAACTCGAAACGAAATGCCGAACACCGCGAGGATCCGCTCCTAATCCCCCCTCAGAACCCAAAACCTGAACATTTCAGAAATGTTTACTAGTAATGTCATTTCGTGGAAGGAGGAAATCCCTTCTCGTCCGTTCCGTGTTTATTGTGCTGCCAAACGGGGATTCTAGGATTGACAATTCATTTTGACATTGTTCACGCACCGCTCATCCATTTACATACAAATTTAACGAGAACTGGTGACAAATTAAAATTAATAGAAAACCGCCACCCATGTTACGAAACGAACAACAAAAAACAACATTAATGAAAGAAACTTGCTTCTCAGTCAAACGCGCCGCGTCTCAGACGCAACAATACGCCAGCAGAAAAAAAAGACAAGTCGAGAAAGTATCTATCCAGCAATATCACGACGATAATGATTCTATACGATATCTAGGAGACATGTTCAAAACATGTTTAGCGATATCCAAACGACGTCTTGTAGACGTTTCCTGACGTCTACGGAACAGATATTTGAAAAGATATTTGAAGATATCTAAGCGAAGGGATCAGAAACAACATCATCGATTCTTGCATTCATATCACGTAACGTGACGCGTTTGAAGTCATTTGGACGTACAGTTCGTTTGTGTTTTATAAATTAAATTGCAACTGTTAATTATGTATGCGTAAAGAAAATTAGTCGCTTATTTTCAGGACATTTCTGATTTTGTGTCAATATATTTTTTCGTCTCCAACTCTGATTCGAGTGATCAGAAATTACTTCCAAATTCTGATTCTAACTCGAACTCTGACTCCGACACCGACTGCATAGCCCTACGCTTACTTCAGACACATTTTCTCCCTTCATCCGGATTTTTCCCTCGCACTCAACTGAATGACTCGGGTAGAAGAGGTAATCTACTATTCGTGTCTCACGAGAAGTCCTTTGGAAATAATTAGAGTATACGGAACGAAAGCGGATGCAGATTGAAGAGAGTTAGCGGGGGACAAAGCTCGAAAGGGCCCGGGCCCCGGACCATGCGCAGCAGCAGGTAGGAAGTAGGAGCAACCTCAAGCTACTAGTGTGTTCAGCACGGGACAATACGCCACCATCATCCTCCCTTCCCCTCCGCACCCTAGCCAATTCTAGACTGTCCGAAACGTGGCCCGCCCACTCGTTTCTCAACATCCACACACAAGCAGGTGCATCTGTATGACAGCTACCAGGGGCGAAGCGCAAACCGCTTATGGCAAGGAGTACAGAGAAAAGATGAACAAATTCAACTGTGTAGAAAACCGAATTGCCTATTTTTTAATAGTGATCATTAAAAAATAAATAGGAGGTAATTATGGTATCCAAAGAAGGAATACTGGCAATAGTCGACCACAAGACACTTGAATATATTGAATCCAAGATAGTTTTCACGACTCTACTTTTTCCAAGTTCAAAAGCAGAATAGTGTCATGTCCATTTACAACAGTGCAAAAGATCCTTAAGTCATCCTTATAAAGGAAAAACTTGATATTAGTAACAGTCCTATAGGGCTACTATCGCTGAAATAAATTGAACAGTACAGGTCCAACAATGTAATCCTTGAGGGACATTTCAAGTCCAACTGAAATTCTTTAACTGTACTTATTACTAAATTCTGCTATTTGAGATCTACCTATTACAAAACTTGAGATTCAATGAATGGAGAGACAATTAAAGTTGACAGCGGACAATCCAGGAAATAATATAGAATGAAAGATAGGAGCCTCTCTGGAACTAAATATTGTATCAACTCGATGTCCCGATTCAGTGGCATGTATAATGGACTGACTATAATTTATCAAACAGCCCACAGGCGAGCAGCCAGCCACAGAACCGTATTGTTCCTCAGTTAGCACATCCCTTAATAAAAAATGATAATTAATGAGAAATTATGTTCTCCAATATTCCCGACGTAAGACCTTGTCCACCTGTCAATCCACAAGTAGAAACAAAAAGACTGTCTTCACTCTTAAATAGGGAAGTAACAAGAGTCAACTTCTATGCCTTAGGGAAGATATTTGTTATGAACAAGTTAAAACATAGAAGAGACAATAACTTCACAGGATTCCTAATGTAACAATGCAACCAACAAACCAAGAGACTGAATAACCCATTCTACCGCTCTTCACGACTAAACAATATGGTGCTTCATCATCTCATTTGTATGTTAGTGGGTTATTAAATTATTGCATCATTGTTACCACTCATTATTTCATCATATTGCTACATCCAAAGCATTATTAACACTATGACGTCCGGCGACACTACAGTGGTGACCTTCACAAAGTATCGCTCGACGGCCGGCGACACCACAGTGGTGACCTTCGCAAAGTATCGCTCGACGGCCGGTGACACCACAGTGGTGACCTTCGCAAAGTATTGCCTGACGGCCGGGAGCACTGCAATGATGTCGTGCGCACGATATCGTCCAGTGGCCGACGACAACACTTTAGTATCCTTATCATTCTCTTGAATGATAAGTGATTGATCTGTGCGGTTCTGTTGTTGCTTTTGTTCCGTACCGCCTAGGTACAGTATTTTTAGCATAAAGCTGTACAGCTTTACGTGGAATAAGTTACATACTTCAGCAAGTGCTTTTTCGTTTTAAGTACTTGTACCCATTTATCATGGCAGACGAAGGAGAAGACACTGTTATTTACAAGGAATGCGCAGACGACTTGTCCGACGTTCCAATCGACATTGCGGATTGGGAAGAAAACATTGCAGATCCTACAAATGAAAGTGAAGCAGAATCTTCAGACAGTGAAGTTCTTACAAGAAGAATTCGGCGAACGGTAGGGTTGCCAAGTGATTCTGATGAATCAGAAGAAGACGATAATGTACCGTGGTCAGGTACCGATTTACCGAGGACCAACGAGGAATTTGAAGGGTTTCCGGGCCCAAACATTTTTCCCGAAGAAGCACAGAGCGTCAAGAACATCGTCAAATTATTTACTGGGAAGGATTTATTCAAACATATCAGCAGCGAAACAAACAAGTATTATGGTCAGAATTGCCACAGAAGGAAAATAGGTAAAAAGAGTGCCAAATTTGTCAGCGTTACGGCAACTGAACTTAGAAAATGGTTTGGGCTTGCTATCCTTATGGTGTAACGAATAAGAGAGACCGCGAACTCCCCACTCGAGACCGCCTCAGGCGGACATAGTTCAGACCGCGAGGCGGCCACCGCGGAATCCCGCGATCTCGCGAGTGAAATCGCGACACCGCGGGAATATAAAGCAGGCAAACCGGACCGGGAGATAGAGCGTTCCAGCCACCGAGCGTGTAAACAGCGAGCAATCCCGTGATAGCGCACAAGCTGGTTCTCTCTTTTTGTAACCGACTGTCCTCAGTCCTCCAACGGACCCTTGGAGGTGGTGCCTTAACCGCTCCTTGTGGTAATAACCATGATCCTCGACGGGAAAGTTATCTCTCCGCGTCACCAACCTTGGGTCTCTGTGCCTCACCCGTGGCGTAGCCCGGTGAACACAGGCGACGGACCCTTCGGCCAAGGTCAACGGGTGGCGTAGCCGCCGTGGCTTGTAGCGCCAATCCCCGACTCCGATCCCGATGATCCTACTCCCCTGCGTATTATAGATACCGAGTAGAGCAGCGGCTCCCAACACCCGCCGACACCGCCGTTGGGAACACACGATTCCCCCACCGCGTACCGAAGGGAGCAGCGGCTCCCAACCGACAGCGACCGTCTAGCCGGGGAGCTACGACTCCCGACCCGAGCGACTAAGCGGGGAGCGCGACTCCCCACCCGACCGCGTAGAAGGAGCAGCGGCTCCTACACCGCGTTCCGCACGAGAGGCACCCGGCCTCACGCCGCGCGTTCCACGAACGACAATAAAGGATTGTTCGCAACCGAGATATAACTGACTCTCTTCATTCGCTACAACGAACCCGGCGCCCAACTGAGGCGGCACCTTCTTCCTCGCTCCCCCCCGGCGACCACGCAACAGCGTGGTCACAATGAGAATTGTAAAAAAAGCAAAAATAGATGATTATTGGTCAACGAATCCGTTAATAGAAACTCCCATATTTCGCAAAACGATGACCCACAAATAGATTTAGGCAAATATTATCATATCTGCATTTTTCCAATAATAATGATAAACCGGATAATGCCGGCAGACTTTTTAAAGTGCAACCGATAATTGATTATTTTTCGAAAAAGTTTGAAGAAAATTTTGGCCTTGGACAAAACATCTCGATTGACGAAGGAATGATACCATGGCGTGGACGACTGAATTTTAAAGTTTACAAGCCATCAAAAATTACAAAATATGGCATACATATTCGGATGTTATATGATTCCAATACGGGATATATTTCCTCATTTCAAATATATTCGTTTCAAAACTCGATGTGTTTGAAGCCTGCCATCGACGAGAAGGTGATGTACTGGCACAGTTATGAAGAGCTTCGAAAATCAAAATGATACAGTTGATCTCTACAATACATTATGCCACTTTAATTGATACTAAAAAAAAATGCAGGGAAACCAATTGTCCAATAAAAAAACCTGAAAGCATATTAGACTACAATAAATACATGAAGGGAGTGGAGCGAGCAGACCAATATCTCAGTTACTATCCCGTATACAGAAAAACGATAAAATGGTCAAAAAAGGTTTGCATGCACCTATTTAATTGCGCACTGTTTAATGCATTCAGGACATTTCAACATTTCCATACAGAACACGAAAGTCTCCGTTTTCATGATTTTCTATTGAAAGTGTCTGAATCCTGGATAAAAGATCAAGTAACTGTACCTGAGCAAAACTTGGAGGTCGCTTCTACATCGCGAGCGTCCCATCATAAAGCAATCGACAGACTTTCTTGTGACCTGAGGCAACACCAGCTAGTACTCATTTCCGCAACCAATAAGCGAAAACGAAGAATGTGTCATGTATGTACCAAAAAAAAAAAAGAAAAGAAAGGCAACAAATTTGATGTGCAAGACGTGCGGTGTTGCATTACATCTTGGAGATTGTTTTGCTTCGTATCATTTAAGAGAGAAATACTAAGTAAGTACCAAAGAAAATGTAATTAAAAAAATATATAATTCAAAAAAATTTTACATTTATTTACATATGTACATTTTCATAAAAATAGATGAGGCGGATTGAAAACTCGTGAAAACTACCGATGAGATTAGAACAACTTGAAATTTATCATCTCCCAATAACCTCAAAAACAGCCGGCGACAAGCGAAATAACAGAGTTAGTGGTGCCGGTGCCAAGCGAAGAAATGTTTAAAAACAGTGCGGCCGGCAAAGTGTTAACTACGCACATTAACCCTTATGCACTGTTCCAGCTATTATTACATTCATATTTTTTAAATGTCATGGAGAATGGAGCGAAAACTTCAAATGAAGCCAAATAAACAGTCCACAGACATTCAACAACTAATAATTTTGTGCGATGACGATGCAAATAATTATTAAGAAAAGTCGACTCATTCGCACTTGTTTAGGTTACAAAATTGATACTTCCATAATAGGCTATAACCAACGTTTTTCTAACTCAGACCTATTGCGCGCGCGATTATTGCGCGAGTTCTAACGGGGGAAGTGATCACCGGTGTGACTCCCAGGCCACTATCAGACTTGGTACGTCCGACTTCGAGGTGGCGATAACCCGTTCCTACCCTCGTTCCCCAGCCTCCAGATCACCCCTGTTTTACTGGCCCGAGCCTATGCAGGGTGTGCCTTTGGCCGGAGGTACGTCTTCATCGGAGCCGTACCATGGGGTTCCTCCCTAATTGTAGCTACGTAGTTTATGACGTTGGGCGAAACGGCTCCTCAGACGCAACCGATTCCTGCGAAGGAATCGAACTCGACTTTCGTCGAATCGCTACGAATCTATCCTCGATCGGAAGTCTTCCCTAAACTACTGCAAACTTCATTCCCTCGCGACCTAGGACCAGCTATCCTGGTACCTCCCCCCCCCCCCCCCCCCCCCCCTGATTAATCTTCCCACCACCCTCTCCGTTGTCGAGCCAACTGAATTTCACCGAAATTGTCTCATCGATCAGATGACTTTCAAAGTCTTTCGATCGAACTATCGACAATATCAGTTCCGTCAGTGTTTTTGACGCGTCTCTTTTCCCGAAATCTACCCTCCCTCCCCCCTTTATGCCCAGAGACGCGAAAGCTCCCCCCCTCCCTTTGACGAATAGCAAATCTAAATCCCCTTCACCCCACGATGTCGGTAAACCCCCTCACCCTCTACCTCTCTCCCTCTCGCGTGATTTTACTCTAAGCACCCCTCCTCTCCCTTTTCCTGCCTAGTGCCTTGAAGACTTCCAATCTCCAGAATTCGTAGCTCAGTTTGAGATCATTACAGTGCTGAGATAGGGTGTAACAACCACCCTTCTCCGGCCTCTGTACTTCTTCCATTTTCAGGAAGGTAAATTCGTTAAGAATTCCCCATGTCCTTGCGGACAGGTTTTTTTTTCCACTGGTCACCCATCCCTTAGATGGTACACAACCCTGGGGCGCGGCTGCTTAAACGCCAAATATCGGCAAGCCTTGCCTCGAACCTTCACAACCAGTTCGGCCCCCTAACCCAGACCTAACCCGGAGGAAAAACCATTTGGAAATAATTCGCCACATATACAAACAGGTAAGTAAAATCCTTTTGCTCTTATTGTTTGTAAGTAAATTAATAGGAAATCATCATGAACTTGTTTTAATTGTTTTTTTAAAGGCTGGTATCAAGAACGTAGAAAGTGTAAAACTTGTAAGTATATCATCTTTTACATTCAAGTTACATAAACTCGAAAAGTAATTTTTATTAAACTGATTTAGTTTTGCAAATCAAACCAGAGTTTCCACTCGAAATATTTCGCGAGTGACTCGTGCCGCTCAATGCCGCTTGCGGGCGACTTGGACCAAACCATAATAGCGTTTTAGAAACGCGAGAGTAAGATTTAACATTTGCTTCTCTCTCGTCTTTCCGAAGCTATCCGAAGTGATCCGAAGGGCCGAATTCACGTTCATACGGCTCGTGCAGTAGGTATATAATGGAGGGCGAATCACAATGTGGCTCCACCTCGCATTCATTAGGCAGCCACATGTCTGTAGATAATATTATTTCTGTAAAGAAAACTGTAACAACAGATATCGACCAAGAAATCTCGAAAAGTCACGTGACTACCCTAGGCCCTTCACAGCACCTCAATTTATTTTGAGTTCGTCTGTGAATCTGATCCTAGTGACTCCCTAATTACGCATCAGATGCGTCCACGAAATTCACATGCCTGCAGCTTACTGGTCACAGATCAGTTTCGTTCGCAAGCACATCTATCATCAGATGCTCCCTGATATTACATCAGGTTCGTCCTTGTCAACAATAATCCCAACGGCTCACTGATCTCGCATCAATTTCGTCCGTTGTATCAAGTAACAATTCAACCACTATATTCTTTGGAAATATATCTATCCCATCTCGTAACAGAGTAGATCGATTGGAACTTTGTCTTCCAATTGAGTACAATTTTCTATTAATTCATAAAACACAGTTTAATTAGAAATTAGAAATAATTTGATGGTATAAAAAGATGTGACGATTCAAATATTTCAAGTTTGACACATTGGCTCTTAACTGAGTTAAATTTATTATAAATTCAGAAAATACACAGTTTAGAATAAAGAACACAAATTAAAAAATAGTTTAATGATGTATAAACACGTGGCATTTCAAAATTCAACAACTTACCTTACTTAACAATTGGCAGGTTATCTTATACATTATATAATGATGGGCAACGAGTCTCGCCGAATAGTGTGAACAGTCGACGAACAAAAATTGTGTTAATTCTTTTTTAATTATGTCGAAAACTCGGATGAATTTTCAAAGCGGAAGAGAATAAAAATCTTGAAGTTGTTATGTGACCCTTGAAGCAATATTACGATATCTCTATTATACGTAAACCAATTTAATTGAAATTGGTCTCATTCGAAAGCTCATATTCGGCTTAAATCATAAAAATGCCTTTAAATTGAAAGAATATTGCAAACCTGTCAAGGTACTAACGAAATAAGTTTCATATAAGGTTGGAATGCCCGGCTTTCGAAATAAAAATACTTGGTGTTAAAAAAAAAAATACGTGGTAGTGACGGTTCATGTACTTGGCGTCGAGACGCTACCGCGTCTCTTGATATGCATTTGATGCTGTATCCACTCACAAAAATAACGCAGTTTTAAAAGTCTGTGTAATTCATGATGAATGCTTGCACGATATGAGTGAAATTTTTGTTCAATCTGTCGTGAAGTGATATAAAGCTTGATGCTCGTGATTCGATGCAATATTTATTAACATTCCCCATAACAAGAAATCAAGTGTGGTGGAACCTCCTTTCATTTTATTTATGTAGAGAAAAGTATCGACGTTTTAGTCTGCCGATAGATTTTCACTTGTTTACATGCATGAGCTACGACGAAAATGACCAGCGTCGTCACTTTGGGCATCTCTTATAACGTCAATTTCCTTGCTTTACTCTATCATTTATTAGCGAACGACCTCGCATGAGCGTTTGTTAGAATCATCTGAAAACCCGCTATTTTACTGGGAATAAAAAAGTATAACATTCCAGTTAAAAACATAGAAATGATCTTGAAATCTCCAAAAACACCCTACTAAAAAAAAGAATTAGTACTTGAATGTTACAGGTCCCTGCGTACCATATAACTTTTGTAAATACAATTTTTCCATATCTCTAAAGATAAAAGTATTTAAAGTGGTGAACATTAGTTGACCACACTGTATGTTAATTACTTTGAAAATATACACAATACAATATATTTTAAGGAAAGACCTGTTAATATTATATCCTGCACTGCTTATAAGTAGTTAAAAAAAAAGCCTAAAACTACAACTTTTATTATATGCATGGAATACGTAATAAAATCTCTCTTCATTTTTAAAATTGTTTAAAATTACATACATTTTTCATAGTTAAAAATAAACACACTGAGCATTAGATAACCATTAATAAATACACAACTTATGTAGAATAACAAAGACTGAATAAAGTATTCTTTTTAACCTTTCAACACTAATGCATGCATTGTAAATGCATATAATACACACTAAACTACAGACCTGTTTAGAAAAGTTTATCTAAATTATTTTCCAATAATTATAAAAAGCTCATAATCCATTTAACATATACAATGGAAGTTTCCTAATGATATACCTCTCATTTCTATTTGGACAATATTTCTGCAGGTAAAAATGTACTATTACTGATGGAATTAATACTGCTGATTGTGTTACTCAAGAAATTCAATACATTATTTCAATACAATATTTATACAATTAAAAATATAATTGTCTAACTAAAAATCTGAATTAAATCTAAAGAAAATAAAAGCTAAAATCTAATTTCTGACGTAAAAATATGTTATTTGTAAGTATTTTAGTTTTAACTGAATTGTTAGAATGTATTTAACAACTAACTTGTTAGAATGTATGTCAAACATGTACAATAATATGGTATAATGGTTTATGAGAATTTCTTTCCTAAGAATCCAAACAAGTAGATTTTACTACTTGCAATATTAAGAAATGTATCTATGCTATACACGCTGTCTATATACGCTGTCTACATACATTGCTTCAATATAACTGTCAACATTTACATCAATATTTTACTAAATATTTGTAATATATCAAACTGACAATGTTTCTTGAATAATAGCTCTTATAGATTATTTAAAATTTACAAGTTTATAATAAGATTGTCTATGTAACATTACATTTTATACAATTTTTTATCATTTTATTGTCATAAATTACTTTTTCCATGAAATCATTATAAAATATAGTAGAATTTGTTTTTTCAATAAAAAATTATTTATCACAATGAATGGGAGATTATAGAGTATTAATGCTTTAAACAATCAATATTAATAATTCAATAATTCAATCAATATTAATTTGAAGAAATGAAAGGCTATGAAAGACATAAACACATTGTTGGAGTTGAAATATAGAACATAATCCTATTTTCTAACACATTAATGCATATTACCTTTACATTTTTATTGTGCAAGGTGTTTAGTTACAGGTATGAAAAAAGTTAAAAAATGATTCTAAACATTAAAGTGAAACGAAAATCAAAAATAATGAAATTACAGTTTATTAATTATATATATTTCAAAATTAATAATATGCATGTGAAACTTGACAAATCTAATGGCATTATTATCAATGTAAAGCTCATAACAATGAGCAATAGACCAAGGTCATTGATTATCACAGCCAGATTATAAATCAAAATTCTACAACATATATGTGAAACAAATGTCCTTTTAAATTTTGAAGAAAATTAGTGAATTATGATAGTGTAATAATATGATTATCTGATAATCACTATTTTTCTTAAATGCTTATTATTAACAAACAACGGATTAAATATCATTTTGTTACTTCTGATTTTCATATTATTATGAAGTTCAGAATCACCATTTAAATTCTCTCTTACCTGTAGACAAATGGCATTTTACTCATGTAAATGTATCAGTACAAAATTTGACTAAGGAAACCAAATATTAAAATTAATGTAAAAAATAAATTATCTTCATTTTTCATTCAAATTTTATATGAATAATTCAACAAATAAAGGTTAAAAGAAAATCACAACAGAAACGTATATATGTAAATACCTTCAATAATTACATTTACATAAGCTTCAATGATTTTATTAATTTATATATTTACATAACAATACAAATATTTAATACATAAAATAAACTTGAAAGTAACAACTAAACTGTCATGCTATGCAACATTAAACTTAACCTAAAAAGCTAAACACATAACATGTAATTTCGAACCCTACGCAAAAAGTTCGAAAAAGAATGTCCCGTTGAACAAAATTCTGTTATAATAAACATTTATTACATTAATACTGTGATAAATGTTGTACACAGTAACATTTATTAAATGTGTAAATAGTTGTAACTATTGATTTCATACAAATCTAAGCAAATCGATACAAACGAATAATTTTAAGGGGAATAAATGTAAAGTATGACATACCTATTTATAAATATTATTTTCTAACCATAAAGTTAGAAATAAAAGTATAGATATCAACAATAGTAAACTATTGTTTTATGAAATTAAAGTACTTAATAACACTCTTTCCACAAATATTGTTTCTTTGATGTAACGTCCCTGTGTTACAAGAAATTGGCAGCAGCCTCTAATACAAGTGACGAACCGGCGGTTTCCATTTTGATTGGTGCAGCCATGTTTGATCTAAAGTACGATAGCAGAGCGTCTACTAGCCAATAGAATTAAATTTCGCACATGCAAAGCCTATCAGACAATATAGAACAATTAGATAATACAGAATTAAATAACATATGTACAATTAACTGTTATAGAATTAAACATATTGTATACCCAGCTCACTGCATTCTGGCCGCACCTCAAGGCTTTCCAATTTAACTGAAAACCATCGAAAGTATTGCCTCTATCAGCCAATAGAAAAAATAGAGAAATCTTGTCCCCGTTCTAGATATTTCTTAAACACTGGTTGTAGCCTATTGTGGAACTGTCAACTCTGTAATCTAAATCCCAACAAAAACACTGTCAGTGTAAAAACATGCACCAAGTACATTCGCAAAAATCGTATTTATTCCGACCCCAGCAAAAATATTGTCAATGTATCCCCACGAAAACACTATCAGTGTATCCCAGCAAAAACATTGTCGGTCTAAAAATATAGCACTCAGTACATTTGCAAAAATCATGGTTATTTCGAACTTACAAAGTATCGAAATGAAATAAAGCCAAGTACATAAGTCTTTTATAGTTTATGTGAATAGTCCAGTGTGTGCTGTGAAAAATTTGCACAAGTATCACAAGTATCACAAGTATCACTTTAGGAGTCATGCAGAAATTGAACAAAAATAAAACAAGAATAACCATGATTTTTGCAAATGTCTGAGTGTTACATTTTTACACCGACAATCTTTTTGCTGGAATATTTTTGTTAGGTTGTGTATGACTGCTAAAGTGATGCTTATCTAGCAAATTTTTCACAGCGCATACTGGACTATTCACATAAACTGCAGAAGGTTTGTGTACTTGGCTTTATTTCATTTCGATACTTTGTAAGAGCGAAATAACCACGATTTTTGCAAATGTACTTGGTGCATGCTTTTACACTGATAGTGTTTTTGTTAGGATACAAAACTACCCCGCATGCGACGAGCTCAAATTGTTGGATGCGGGAGGAGAAACACCGTGGCTAGGCAAGGTCAAACTAAAAACTACAAACTAATAAAAGTGAACGCAATGTGTCAAAGTCTATTTAAACTGATGAATTAACTGTACGCCTGTGAAAGGCAGGGTATTGATGTCGATGAATGATCTTACAATTATTTAAAAACGCAAAATAATGGAAATGTACTCATATTGTCACACGTTTAAATTAATACATTATTTGATATTCTGTGGGAGAGAAGGTATCGGTGTTGATGAATGGGCTTAGAATGATTTATAAACACAGAATAATGAAAATATGCTCATATTGTCTCAGTTTAAAATTGCAAAATTATCTGAAAGCCTGCGAAAGGGAAAGTGTGGGTATTGACGGTCTGAGAATACCTTGCCTGGCCACGCCAAGTATTTGATTTCCAGGCCGCGGACATCTAGGCAAATGTCTAGATGTTACATTTTATCTTCGTATTATTAAAATGTCCGCGATATGAGTAATGGAATGTATCGAGTGCATTTTTGGCATATTGCGATAGAAATATGCTATTTATTCTTTAAGAATTGAGTGCTTTCCAGCCATCGAACACGATTCTACATTGTGTGGGTCAGTGTTACACAATCTCAATTTGCAGCTGAAACGCTATTTAATTTCTTTATTTCACCCCACAGTACAGAGTAGTCATTTTACATGAGTGTTATTAGAGTCTTAGCATAGCTGTGTTGAACACAGCATTTTAGCTGTGTATATGTAGTGATGTTATCTTAGTAAGCGCAGTTGGAAAGCACCGAATCTTACATTGTGTTATACTGTTGTATGTCAACTCTGAATTTTCCTCTATCTCTATCGTATATCTCCTGCAAAGCTAAACTTATAATCAATATGTACTCAAATTCTTTCCTTCATGAGTCCTTTTCATGAGTCATCCGTGAACCCTGTCCTCAGTTACTCATTCCTTATCCATTTTCAAACCTTATCCTCAGTGTCTCATCCCTTGATAATCTATTACATCCAAAACAACCCCACTCTTAAAACTTCCGAACATATATATATATCGAATGCTGATTTCGAGAGCAGACTTTTACTACTATTCGTCAGCGACAGATCATTGAATTGTCTAGAACTTATATACGAATACCTATTGAACGTTGTCAAGTGTACGTTTTTCATTTTGTAAAAATATAGTTGTAAGTTTCGTTTGTAATAAAAAATATTGAGTTAACGGAATACAACATAATTTCTGGCGACGAGGATGGGATGTCCAGCATTCTACACACAGTGAGCATAAGTAGAATTAGCAACCCTGTGGATTGAATGACAACATAGTTATTGAGAACTTGGACATTGATCAAAACAAAGTACAAGGAAGCAACATACTTGAAGAAAATTCCGCAACCTGGTTGGAAAATACTGGACCTAGCAAATCCAGCACCGATTGCAGAGAAAATTTTACAGTGAGTACTACTCAAATAGATATTCATCAGTTTAGACAATTCTTTTCCTTCTATTTTCCTAAGTCTCACTAAATCCTATACAATCATGCCTAATAACGTCAATCAAAGTTTACAATCTACGTATGAACTCCCATTTTTAATTAAATTAATCCCTGAAGTTTTTGACGGTGACCGATATAAAATTCGTAGTTTCGTAAAACAAGTTGATGGTGTCTTTGAATTAGCTGCGGAAAATCAAAAAACTGCTTTATTACTTTACGTAAAAAGTCGTATTAGTGGTAAAGCGCGAGAACAAATCGATATTCATTGCAATCTCACAACTTAGGAAGGATTTTCGGAGCTTTTATTAAATCTTTATCAGGACAAAAAAAGTCTCGATCAGCTATTTGAGGAATTAAATGCAATGGTTCAAAAGCCAAATGAAAACGTATCTCAATTCTATCAAAGGATCGAAGACCTTTCGTCTCGAATCCTCGCAGCCATTCATGCGTCAGAACAGGACGAAAGTCTGTTACCTGGAAGTATCGCAATGGTGACTAAAATGACTCTTAACCGATTTATTTATCATACTCATCCTCAAATTTCGCAAATGCTTCGATATAGGGAATTTCAAACAATTAATCAAGCTTTTACTGCCGCTTCAGCACAAGAAAAGGCTCTTCGTATTCGTTACGATATTTTTTCTAATTGCACTTATTGCAGTATAACGAATCATGCAAGTAAAGATTGTTATTTCAAAGATACAAAATCCAATCCTTCAGTATCTCGAAATCCGAAACCAATTCATTTTATGCAACAAAATCAGCCTGTTCGACAAAATAATTTTCATAATTCTTATAAAAGCTCAAGTCAATCCCAAAATTCGAATCATTCCAATAATCCTAGATCACTGCACAACTCTCATCGTTCACTAAATCAAATTCAGTGTCGTTATTGTAAAAATATGGGTCATTCTATAGACGAATGCATAAAAAGATTTGCTGCAAATGTACGACGTAATAGAAATAATGGAAACAAATCAAATCTTCAGAGTGCTCAACATTCAAATGAGCATCTTAGTAATCAAAATTTTCAACCTCCTAAACGGAATTCTAATACTTCTGCACAAGTGCTCACGAATACTAATGAATCTAGCATTGCAACACAGCTCAGTTCATTTACATTTCACAACGTTTATCTGAATAATAATGAATTAACATTCATCCTATTTGAATCTCCATCGTCAAATTCTCCTGATGCAGTTCTGAAATTTTTAGTTGACACAGGAGCATCCGTGTCATTAGTAAAAAAATCAAGTCTATGTATGCTTAATGGTATCAATGTCAATGCACCAATAGCAACTCTTGGAGAAACGGAACTCAAATTATCAATTCGTAAACACTCGTTTAATTGTAAATTCCAAGTCCTTGATTCCAATACTGGCATACCTTTCGATGGTCTTTTAGGACAAAACTTTTTTGAGACACAAAATTGCAAAATAGACTTCAAAAATTCTTCTATTAAAATTGAAGCTATTCCATTCTCTATTCCCTTACAAAGGAATATAAATCAATCGACAAATGCATCCATGGTGTCAATCGCGCCTCGAACTGAAATGGTAATCAAAACATCCGTTTTAAATCCTCTGAATTTAGAAGAAGGATTAATTCTAAACCAATCTGTAGATCAAAAGGAATCGCTACTTGTTCCCGGAGCGTTAGTAAAGGTGATAAATGATAATGAAGCTTTAATTACGATTGTTAATCGATCTCTAGAGAGGAAAATATTTCCTAAACCCAATTTGCCACTTCTACGTCCTTCTAAACAGAGTCATATCTTTTGCTCTAATATCGATTCAAATAACAAACAAAAGAGATTTGCATTATTAAATGAAAATATACGAACAGAACATTTAAATTCTGAGGAGAAAAATGCTATAATAAAGTTGTGTCAAGAATTTGAAGATATTTTCCATCTCCCTGGCGACATGTTAACCATGACTTCTGCAACAGTTAATAAGATTCCAACTACTGAAAATATTCCTGTTTAAGTAAAGTCTTATAGATATCCTGAGGTACATAAGAATGAAGTATCGAAACAAATCGAAAAAATGTTAGAACAAGGAATCATTAAGGGCTTAGGGTAGTCACGTGACTTTACGAGATTTCCTGGTCGGTATCTGCCGTTACAGTTTTCTTTACAGAAATAAAATTATCCACAGACATGTGGCTGCCTAATGAATGCGAGATGGAGCCACACTATGATTCCCCCTCCACTATACACACTACTATACGAGCCGTATGTACGTGAATTCGGCCCTTCGGATCACTTCGGATAGCTTCGGAAAGACGAGAGAGAAGGCAAATGTCAAATCTTACTCTCGCGTTTCTAAAACGCTATTGTGGTTTGGCCCAAGTCGCCCGCAAGCGACATTGAGCGGCCGAGTCATTCGTAAAATATTTCGAGTGGAAACTCTGGTTTATCTGCAAAACTAAATCAGTTTAATAAAAATTACTTTTCGAGTTTATGTAACTTGAATGTAAAAGATGATATACTTACAAGTTTTACATTTTCTACGTTCTTGATACCAGCCTTTAAAAAACAATTAAAACAAGTTCATGATGATTTCATATTAATTTACTTACAAACAATAACAGTAAATGAATTTTAGTTATCTCTTTGTATATGTGGCGAATTATTTCCTATTCGTTTTTCCTTCTGGTTTGGTCTGGGTTAGGTCAGGGTTAGCTCTGGGTATATACAAAATAAGAGGAGACGTTGCTAAAAATACATTAATTTAATATATTTATAATCATCAGAATCACGGTTGCCGCTGCGACCCCGACCGCGGCTTCTCCCATACTTTCATTTACGGACTTTCTTTTTAAAATCCCAGAACTGTAATATGAAAAATAGACACATGTTATTCACGAAATTTACTTTGTTCTTGAACAAAAAATGAATAGATAAATTACTTAGCGCTTTAGCATAAGATCGCCTATGATCTACGTACGTTTTGTCGTCATGCCTCCTCTAAAGCTAGCGCCGACGCCGACGCCGACGCCGACGCCCACACCAACGCGGACTCCGACGCCGACGCCGGAGTCGGTGCAAGCTTTAGAGGAGGCATGACGACAAAAGATACGTAGATCATAGGCGATCTTATGCTAAAGCGCTCAGTAATTTATCTATTCATTTTTTGTTCAAGAACGAAATAAATTTCGTGAATAACATGTGTCTATTTTTCATATTATAATTTTGGGACTTTAAAACGAAAATCCGCAAGTGGAAGTATGGGAGAAGCCGCAGTCGGGGTCGCGGCAGCAACTGCGAACCTGGCCTGGGGGGAAGAGGCGGGAACGGGGGGGGGGGAAAATTTAATTAAAAATTATTATAATTAAAAAGTAAACATATTAAATTAATGTATTTTTAGCAATGTCTCCTTTTATTTTGTATATATCCAGACCTAAACCAGACCTAACCCAGACCTAAGAACATATAAATATTATAAACAATTTATATTTTTTATTTTTAGTTTATTATTGCATGTAGAATCGCTCTTTCTCGATTGTATCAGCTTGTACATAAACTTGTTTTAATATAATTTTTCATACAAAATACACAGAGAATGTCATCGTTTGATCTTTAAACTCATCCCTCCAAATTTCATAAAAATTTTTGAAGATCTCACCGAATAATCTCCTTCCGAGTCGAAACGTGAAAATATCTATAATATCAAAAAGGCTGCTTGTGCCGTGTTGCGCTTGCCGAAGCGTTTCAAGCTTCTTTCCGAATCTTTCCGAAGCCGTCCGAAGCAGTCCGAACCGCCGAGCTCACTTTCTGTTCGAACCTTACAATGTCACTCGGAATGACTTTTCATGGGACTTCTTGTGGGACATGAACGAAACACGCAGCTCGTATAGTTGCATGTGTAGTGGTACGTCAAATTCTCGAAACTCGCGTGCCAACTCAGGGCAGCACGGGCCTCCTGATTAGGCGCCGCCTGGTCTGTTCAAGCGGAACTAAACTTGTCAGTTTTTTACTCTGTTTTATCTCTAACCTGGCAAAAAGCACTGCAAAATCGCGCTGACGCTTTACGTCCTTATATTGGAAGGTTTTGAGCTGGAAAAGGGCTCATTCGATAGAGGAAGGTTCAATCTAGCCCGCGCTGGTCATGATTTCGCTCAGAACAATCCCTAAATTAGCTAAAAATGCTTAGATTTCATGACTGTGAATTTGTCGATTTTTGCTTTACTTTGAACACTCATATTACTGAACATCAACAGAAGCTGATTAAATAATGACCAGCGCGGGCTAGATTGAACCTTCCTCTATCGAATGAGTCCTTTTCCATCTCAAAATCTTTCAATATAAGGACGTAAAGCGTCAGCGCGTAAACCTCTGTTTTTGCCTAATTTTGTCGGTAATGTCACCGCCCTGACATATCTGATCCTAGGCCCTTAAGAAGTACCTAGAATGGGGACAAGACGTTTGTATTTCTTCTTCTGGCTGGCAGGGGCGCTGGATTAGAAGGTGTGCAGTTAAATTGACTTCACACAGTTCACTCTGTATGGTAATAGTTGCAATTACGGAAACTAGTGGAAACGTACTTTAATAACGAAAATGCAAATTTATATATAAGAAAATATATATTTTAAATATAATAAAACTAATACATAATAAGTTATCTTAAACATTTAATAAACATGGAAAAGGAAATAAGTTATATGTTACGATAATTAATTAATAACTGTACAAAGCATATTATATCTACATGTACAGGCTTATATATATATATATATATATATATGAATGAAGCAAAATGAAAACAATAGAACAAAGCTTAATATTATGATGAAAATCGTATCGTGACCAAAATAATGTTGTGTAAGTACAAGTACCATCAGAAGGTAATTAGTAAGTGCGATTTATGTCATGTGTTGATTGAAACGCATGGTTTTTAACGCTACTAACTAAACGATAGAATTTAAAAAGAAGTAATAGTTATGTTGATTTCATTGTATCGTGCAAGTCGAGAACAGTTACTCGAATACGTTTCCATAACAACTGCTCAATATATGAATCAAAATATTATTTTCATATTGAGCTCCAATTGACAACTGTAAATAAACTATTACTACCGATTTTCTTTAAAAATTCTTTTTGCACTTTTATTACGTCATCTGAGTATTAAAATATACATACATATAAGATATATACAAACATACACAAAAGGTGAGGTATTTTTCAAACAATGGTTAAATTTGTTTTCTTTAATAAACAAGACTTCACGTAAAAATAATAGTATCACATTATTTGCAGGAGATATTTAATTTGGTTACTATTAAAAAGCAAAAAAATGCTTCCTAACATACATGATAAAGATTATAGAGTTATAGATTTAGTAAGGCAACGTGAGATACAGGTATGTTAATTAAAAATGTTGTCAGGTTAATATTATATGCAAGTATGTTTTATTAATGCTAGAAAAATCAGTGTAGCTAGGGTCACTTATTTATGTATTTTATTTAAATTATTTTGTTTAGGATTCTATATCACATTCAGTTTCAAAAAAATTACAAGTCACAGATAATTTAATATCTCGATTAGGATTAGAGAAAGAATTGGTGGGTCATACAGGATGCGTCAACTGTTTAGAATGGGATGAAAGTGGACAGTATGTATCACTAACTAAATAATACACAGAAAATGAAATAATTTCAAAATGTAGTAGTGATAATTAGACCTCCATATGAAGCAAATAAAGTAATCTTAAACTGCTATACTCTTCTAGGATCCTTGCTTCAGCTTCTGATGATATGAACATTATGTTGTGGGATCCATTTCGATATGAAAGAAGGTTAATACTTCGTACAGGTCACCATGGAAATATATTTTCTGTGAAGGTATTACATTTCGATAATATATTTTTTGTTAATTTAGAATCAACATCAGATGTCTCATGTTAATTCTAATATTTTCAAAAATTAATTGCATTCCTTGAATATTATTGAAGAATTGTCAAACTTCAAAGTTTTAACACTTTATTAAAATTCATCCAAAGCTGGTACAAAAGCTAAATTAAAGCTTAAACCTTCTATTTATCGACCCTTTTAGCTGATTTCATTTAAGTTGTGCCCAAGAGATAAAATCTTCCCTTAAATAAAAGTTTATCAAGTTATAAAAATTTCTTAACATTTGACAATTACTTCAGCATGCAAGCAACAATGTTAGCAATTTTAGCTTGTATTATTGGAAAAATTTCATCACTTTTTTAAAAAAAGAAGGTAAAACTATACTAAAGAAAGACCTTTTTTAACAAAGTTATAATTATTTCAAGAAACACCTACATCATGCTTCTATATTTTTCATGCATAGAAGTTCTAGCATTTTTCAAGCAGTGTATTCTGAAATAATAAATCACTAAAATTTATTGAAGAGCAAGAAAAATACAATAAATGATATAATTATTAATAATAAATAATGATATCAATATTTCACAATTCCTTCATAAGTTTCTTTAGAGCTTTGCACCTTCTAGGCACAGGAAATATTAATATTTTAATTACTTGCACAGAAAATTCTTGAAACTACATTTTTTCATCAATTTAACACAATTGATTGTTTAAATTTAATCCTTGTAATAATTTTTTTATCAAGTGGAAATTTAATTCCCTTAACCATGTTGCACTACTTACTCTTTCTGAAATGAAGCTGATGCATACTATAGATAAATGAGACATCACTACGTTCAATTAGTTATACCTTCAGTTATTCTATTGTTACCAGCTTTGCACTAATCAAATGTTATTTCATTGCCAAACAATAGTTTTGCTATTTCTAGAGGAATCGTGTTGACGAAAATGCAGAGATTTCTTTAAATGATTTTAACTTTGATAAAAAGTATTCTTTTTTGATACAGTTTCACTTATAGTAAAAGAAAATAATGAAACTTTCCTCTAATACATGCTAAAATTATAAACATTATTGAATGCATACTAAAATACTTATCGAATATCAAAAAATACTCACAGCTTGATAATCCTCTATTTAAGTGTTACGTTCCGTAACGATTAAAAAATTTTTTTTTTTTCTCTTTTCCTTTCCCACGAGGAATTATCGTCGTTGCGACGGTTGGTCGCCACCCGATATTTGGCGTTAGCATAAAGTCGCAAACGTCTCTCGAATCCTGTAACGAGCTGCCGTTGCAGCAACCCGATATTAACGTCCGGTTAATACATAGAATCTCTGGACTCCCAGTGGTTCTCCAATAAAGTTAATAATAATAAAATTGCCATTCACAACGGATGCATCAACAACACACAGTGTTATGGGGGAATCCCTTGTTGATTGCATTCGTTCCCGTTATTTCCACATGAACAATAGTTTTGCGAATATTTCTCAAATCCTTGCCGAAATACATACTGCCTCATTGGTAAAATTATAATGTTCAGCTTTGTATTATTATCCTTTTAATTTTATATTTTATACATATACATATTTTTATATACATATATTCGAAATTACTATTGTGCGAATGAATGCGAGTATGTTAGAATGCGAATTCAGAATTTAGAATGGTTGAGAGCATCACCAAACCTACTAGTTGAGGAGTGCAGAAGTCAAAAGAACACATGTACCATGCACACACGCGTGATTTCAAGCGAGCCTCATGAGAGCAACCGCGACTTGCCGTCGGGTTATAATATGCAGCATCAGCTTTTTGGTAGCTAGCCCAGCCTGGGTCCCGCCCCAGTGCTCCAAGCCTCGACACTCTTCGTTGACAAGTCGTGAGGTACGCGACGAGGGGCCCGTGGGCTAATTAGCCTGTTTTCTCTCAATAGTTTCGAGCAGAGATTCACTCAAAAGTGCAGTGAGCCGGAAGTGAATAGACTCATAGCCGCACGTTAAAATCTCAAATAGTTTTAAAGTTTCAATTAGTTTTAGAATTCAAATAGTTTTTCTTTTTCTTGATTATTTCTTACTATCCAATAATATAGTATTCGGCTTAATAACATAGTAATAATATCTTTAATCGTGTGTGAGTATGTGTGTGTGTGTGCAGTTTTCCAGGTGTATTCCAATCTATAGTACTCCAGGTTTTTGGAAATCGGATAAAGATCAGATAAAAATCGGATAAAGTAATTCAAGGAAACATTAAATTTGTATAAGTAACCAGTAGATTGGAGAGTCCCTCATTCTTTTGTATTGCAGTACATTCTTTTCATTTCTTTTATGATTGTAATTCTTTTAGTTTTTTTGTTTTACTTGACTTTCCTGTTTAATGTTCTTTTAAAGTGTGTTTATCATCAGAATATATTCACCTATCTTAATATTGCAAACGCAATACAGTATATTTAATAATCAGACCTTCAAACAAGCCTCCACCCTTCCTCGAACAAGCATCCACTACAGGGCCTGTATAGGACTAGACGAAAACGAACCCACAATAATTAATCTATAATCGAGGGTGAAGTAACTGCTCTACTTCATTGTCGAATGTACTGTTAACGCGCGTAGCATTTGAGCAGAAAACATTTCGCCGACAAACGCGACCGCACTACGCACGTTACAGAACTGGTGGCAGCAGTGGGATGCAAAATTCTTAAATTTCGAGAATTTTCGAATTTTGACATCCATGTACTATTTTTGAGAATTGACAACGCATAGCGTTCTGAGAAATTCTCGTCAATCCTCAAAGATTTGTACTCGAAATTTTAGTAGATTTTCTAAATTTTCGTCACGTGCTGTGTGCTTGTTCGATAGAGAGAGTTAAGAAACTGATTATTGGTGGCCTACTATTCTACCTTTGGTTTGAATCGTTATACTAAATTTTGGCTCTTCAACAATGTCAACTCCAAATGTTACAGATTTAGAAGTTAGTAGCGCTACGGTGACATCCATGGCAGAATGCTTTGCCATACAACACAGTACATTAAACGTTCCATTTTTCGATGGTAAAAATATTCCTTTGAAAAATTTCTTGCAAAACGTTCAAAATGGATCAGTTTTTGTTCCACCTGGTTTAGAAACATCATACTTAAAAGCAGTCGTTGATAAATTACAAGGGGCAGTTAGAGACAGTACGTGGGGAAAAACCTTTGCTAATCTCAACGACTTAATCAAACATTTAAAATCTAGATTTGGTCTGATAAAACATACCCGTATTACCATCATGAAATTGAAAACATTACGCCGACCAACGCGACCGCGCAACGCACGTTACAAAGAAAGGATTTCACTCCCTGGGCACAACTTAAACGAAATCAACCATTGAAGAAGACTCAAGTTTTAATTTAGTTTTTATTGCAACAATTTTGGTAGAATTTTAATAAGGTTATAGAACTTTGCAGTAATAAAGTTATAAAACAATGCAATACATTTTTCCAGTAGTGTATAACAGAGAAATTGAAAATCTCATTTTGTACGTGGTTTCAGTTTCTGCCAAAGTCATATGATAATGTACTAATATCAGGTGCCGGGGATGGCACAGTACGAGTTCGTGACCTAGCACTTCTTGAACCTTTACTTATATGTAATTGTCATATAAGTC
This sequence comes from Calliopsis andreniformis, assembly GCF_051401765.1. NCBI lineage: Eukaryota > Metazoa > Arthropoda > Insecta > Hymenoptera > Andrenidae > Calliopsis > Calliopsis andreniformis. The sequence continues at coordinate 4,928,444 of NC_135071.1, forward strand.
GCGTTAAACGTATTGCCACTGCTTCTACTGAACCTTTCCTCTTTTGGAGTGCTGCAGAAGATGGTCTTATTTTACAATATGATGTTCGCGCTCCACATACTTGCAAAAGTAACGAATCAGCTACTGTATTAATAAATCTTCCGAATCATATGGGTCGCTATGCAGAAGCCAAATGTATTGCCATAAATCCAAGGAAACCTGAACTACTAGCTGTTGGAGCTAATGATGCCTACATACGAATGTACGACCGTCGGATGATTAAACTGTCTCAGGTAATTGTATAATGAGAATTAAGTGATAAAACATTAATATACATTCAAAATTTACCCATACAATTAATTTTTTTAATGATACTAAATTATTTAAATAACAGCTGTCTATTATCACTTCTCCAAGCAGCGACTGGGAACGTCGAACTGGTGAAGGTGATCCTGACGAGAATATACCATTGGATTGCGCACAATATTTTATCGCGGGTTCGTTCGTACGATCAGAGATAGCGTACCCAGCTCCTTTACCCTAATCTTCCTCTTTTGTTACATATTACATAATTGCTTTAACAGAGACTGTTAATATTTGATATTGAGCAGGCCATCTGCACACCCGACAACGTAACAGTAATAGGAATCTCACCGCTACATATTTAACCTTCAGTACTGATGGGAATGAACTTCTTGTTAACATGGGTGGTGAACAAATTTATCTATTTGATATTAACAATCCAAAAAAGTCGAAGACTTGTTTTGGTTACTCTGTGGAGACATACGTAGGTAAGCATCAAATTTACTACTTTTGGTTTTATTTTTATTTGTAAGAGCAATTGACAAAGCGTAGTTGGAAAATTAATTACAAAAAATTAATAATAATGTATTAATGCAGGTAATAATATGTATATACAGAGTCTAACAAGTATACGTTTCAATATTTTAAGGAGTGGTAAGGTGTTCCAATTATATTACAAAATGTTCTATGACATAGCGTCCGATTTACCTTCGTTTTGTAGTAACAAAGTTTTAAAGTTAACATGTCTACACAGTAAAGTAATAGGCTGAGGATTCTGTAATTTTGCAGATATATTGCGGAGGAATAATAGAAGAAAAAAGTCTTAATACATTTTGTTGTGCCTCTTACAGTTTAATTTTAATAAAACTTTAGAAGTTGAAAATGCTTGTAGAAAAGAACGTAGGTAACACACACAGATAATTGTAGACAAAAGAGTGTCGGCAGTCAGCTGTTCAAGATGATCCAGTAATCGAGAAAGCAGGAACCATTTACAGTAGGAGTTCCATTGAAGAAGTTGTGTATCTATGAGGGTCTTAATGCGTATTAAGTGGCTTCTGAAACCTTCTTAAGCAATTGAATGATCTAGGTCAACAGACTCTTTCAATGTGTTTATCTCATCGATACGTGTAAGTTACTCTTTGTTTTGAAACATGATGCTAAGTTTAAGACATTATTACTGCAAAATAAAAGTGGGACACAATGTTATAGGGCATTTTGTGCTCCAATTAGGGTACTCCTTATTGCTTTAAAATATTAAAATGTATATATGTTACACTCTGTATAAAAATATTCATTACCATATCCAAATCCAAATAATAAAAATTACAAAACTGAATATACGTACATATATGCATCTCATAGCATGTCTTATCTTTTTGAAGCATTAAAGTATAGGTCGTAACTCACTGAAGACGTGTTCGTTTTTTTTTTTTTTTTTGTTTTTGTTTTTACTTTACTAGTACTTACTTTACTTTATTAGTATTCTTTGCACTGCCAGTATAGAATAAACATGCAATGCTTGGATAAAAAAATGACCCAGGTATAAGGGGTTGGACATAATAAGTCTTCATGCCGAAAGTATTTTAAGGGGATAGACTAAGGCATAGAAATGATATTACCGACAAAATTTAGAAAAAATATGGATTTACGGGCGCTAACTTTTTGTCCGTATATGAGAAGTTTTTGAGCTGGGGAAGGGTTCATTCGAAAGAAAAAAGTTCAATGGAGCGCAATCAACTCGTGATTTAACGAGATTCTGCTGATATCTGGTAATACGAGTGTTATAAAGTAGAGTAAAAATCGACCGTTCACAGTCGTGGAATCCAAGCAATTTTATGTAATTTAGAAAGTGTTTTGAACGAAATTACATATAACCAGACCGCGCTGCATTGAATTTCTTCCTTTCGAATAAAGCCTTTCCCAGCTCAAAAGCTTCTCATATAAGGACGAAAAGTTATCTACCATGAACCCATGTCTCAGCATTACTCTTTGCTGGGTTATCAATAAAACAGAATAAAATATGTGATACGTTTAGTTAGGCTAAACTTTAGGTATGGCTGCCGATGTGGTATCGGAATCTGTGATACCCCAATTTGGCGACGTGCATTACTGAAAATTTCCCACTCCATTACACACTACCGAACCAGTTGCGTGTATGTGAACTCGGTATTTCGGACCACTTTAGATAGCTTCAGAAAATCAAAAGAGAAGGTGAATTTAAAGTGAAACTTACTCTATCGCTCTTGAAACTCAAACGCTATCCAAGTCGCGGGCAAATGACACGAACCACGCGCGATCTTTTGAATTGTCCAAGTATTTTCACTTCCAAACTTACAGTTAGAAGGAGACTCTTCGGTGTGATCCTCAGAGAATTAAAACGATGACTTTTTGTGAAATATCTCGTGCTAATGCGTATTACTTGGTAACAATGAAAACAAATCTGTACACAGATTGTAGCAGGATGTGTAGTATAACCTTTCATATATGTATGAACCCCGGGGATAATCAAATACACATATATCAGACGAATCTTTAAATTCAGTTTTGCCGAAAACTAAATATCTTATACAAAAACTATATTCTTTACTTTCACTTTCACCAAAACATCTTCTCAATTGTACCACACGCCCTGCCACATCCTATATATTGTGAAGTTAATAGCATCCTCAAAATAAGGGGTTGGGTAATTATAAATGACAGTTTGATCGTAAGTGTCACGTCCCAGGTTCGATACCGCAGCCTGGAAAGAACCTTTTCTTTCTTTTTCTAAATATTTAAATTGCATATAACTGTATTTTACAAACATTGTAATTTTTTTACACAAATTTTCATTCATAGATGCATATTTAACATATGTTTGAACTTCTTTCTTTGTGTTTTATCGAGGAATTTCCACTGCCTAGACGCAGTATCAAAACACACACAACGCAACACCCCTCGTGTACATGTGATCCATTGCATTTGTTTTCTCATGTGTTCTGTGTGGTTGTGTGCGGTTGCGTGCGTTGAACACAGCGCCTGGTCTCTATGTTGGACGCGTTATTCTAATTTTTCCTAGACCTACACACGCATCTATATATATATATGATATATATATATATATATGTAATATGTACATTCTTACTTCCGAAAAATATTCGAATATATTTTTTAGATATCTATCTATGAATGAAAATTTGTACTAAACAACTGCAGCCTTTGTGAAATAATGCTATATGTAATTTAAATATTTTAAAAAGACAAAAAAAGTCTTTCCATACTAGATAGTGAACGCAGGATCTGTCACTTAGAAAAAAATCATCATCCGCAGCTATCCAATAGCCTTCATTCAGAATGCTATTATTAATTTCCAAAAATATGTACATAGAGTTGTTTTAATTGCTCTTAAAAAATACGCATAGAGATTTTCCAGAAAACATCATCACTTCTAGACTCATCCCTCAAAATTTCAGAAAAATCTCTAGAATCTCGTCCAATAGTGGATTTACGCACAGGTGGTCACTTCAGGACCCATAAGACAAGGTCGCGATAAAATAGCATTAGCATATGCTAATAGCTAATAGCATTAGCAACAACTACGAAAAATCGAAACCAAATTGGATGAAAGTATACTGAGTTATTATTAGGTTTTATCACCTAGAGTGTGGATTATATAGCTACATTATTATCGCGATAAATGTGAAACGAATGTCTTTTCAAATACTTGATTCAAATATTCTTGATTTTATGTGCATTTAATTTTGCATAAAAATAAAGCAATATGTATTGCGCATAATTTATTTATTACAATAGAACTCCAAAAATTTGTGTGGTCTCTGGCCTTTGGAGGAATAGATCTGCCACTATCCCCTTTTAACAACTCGAAAAATGAATATATTTGGGCAATTGAAAAGATCGCGCGTGGGTCGTGTCGTTTGTCGGTAACTTGAACAGCTGAATCTGAGCGTTTCAAGAGCGAGAAAATAAAGTTCACATCTGCCTTCTTTCTCGAGTTTTTTCAGCTGTAGATGTGCCAAGCTCACATACACGTGGCTTGTGTTGTAGTATGTCTAGTGGAGGGGGAAATTTTCTAAGTTGCGTCCCAAATTCGGAATCATAGAATAGCTCCATCTCCCATTCAATAAACAGCTTCATGTTTGTAGGTAATGCTATTCGTCTAACGAAAACTGTAACAGCAGATACCGACTTGGCAGTCTCGAAAAATCACGTGACTAGTCTACCCCCTTAAGTAATTTTTGACATTAAATAACTTGGATATGAAGGATCAAACGTAACTTTATAATTCTTGATTTTCATTTTATTTTGATGTTTAAATAATCTTTTAAAACTTCTGGCATCGGTTGACAAATACATTTTAATGTTGGTTTTAGGGTATCATTCCTGCCTTAAACATAGTGGTAGGAATGGTGCCCGTAATGAAAAAATATTATATTTAAGTTTATACCATGTTTGAACTCTAGTTTGAACTATAATTAAGAAAATAATACTGATTAAAATTTGTTTACTAACTAAATAAAAATATTAAGTGCAGAGAATTTGATGCTTCATTAGTGTACTTTTAATGAAGATTTATTATAGTTTGGAACAAAACGAAAATTGAAATAATTTTATATTATATTGTTTTGGTTTATTGTAAATTTAGATACATTATATTTAACTCTTAAAATTGTATTGACATAGGAACTCCTCGAAAATGTTGTTTGGCGAAAAATGATGAAGACGATACAAATATTGCTAACAGGAATATTAAAGATCTACCATCACACGTTGAAAAGTTAAAAGCTCAAGTAAATTTATATTATTAGCTTGTCAATTTAATGCTACAAATAAGTAGGTACATAAATATTTATTTTACTATATCAATATTACTATCCTCATTTTTTAGGCTAATGAATGTTTTGAGCAACAAAAATATACATTAGCAATTACAATGTATAATAAAGCCATCAGCTATTGTCCAAATGCGGCCGTACTTTATGCTAATAGAGCGGCGGCATACATGAAACGGACTTGGTATGAAGTTTAAGCTTTAACTTTGCGGCATACAAAGATAGTCTAGTATGTATAAAATATTTTAATATCATGTAATATCTAGGGATGGTGATATATACGCAGCACTTAGAGATTGTCAGACAACACTGCTCCTTGATCCTGGACATGTGAAAGCACATTTTAGGTAATAATTTGCGAATAACAGACTAATTAAATTATCTATAGCTCGTTCAAACACACTTAGTGTTTCTGTATATATTGTGAACAGACGTTTCTCAAGTTATGGATTGCATTCAATTTTTAATGGTACGTGAAATATATGAAATTAGAAATTATTTGAAAATGCTTACATCATAGATTTCGCTGATGAATCGTTAGTCTTACATTTTTCAACATCTAATTGAGGGGATAGAATAATCACGTGATTTTTCGAGATTCACAGGTCGGTATCTACTGTTACAGTTTTCGTTACAATAGCCTTACATACGGACACGCGATTGTCGAATGATGGCGAGATGGAGTCATTCTATTATTCCAAATTGGAAACGTGACTTAGAAAATTTCACCCTTCACTATACATACTACTACAGTAATGTCACGTTTAAATTACAATAAGTCAAGGATCTGCATTGTAATTTTTGCGTTATAGATAGCGATTTTATTCCAGGAATTTGCTCGCGTTCAAGACTCGAGTTCCTAAACAAAGAAATAGCGAGAGTAAGTGAGAAAGATATGGTAGGGCGAGCAGAGTCGACCAACGCCACGTCCTTGAAACAAATGCTGCGTACATTACAAAAAACATACAATTTCAAAAATATTAATTTCTCTAATTTTTATCTTTTACAAAAATGCTGCTGGTGGATTGGTGGAGTCCTACCGATAAAAATGAATCCAAACACTACATAAATCAGACAAGTTTTTATTATTAATCACAGTTAACGATTTTCTCTTTCACAGGTTTCGCACGCATGCAAGCACGCACACCCACATACTGTAAAGAATGTGCGACCGTGCATACCTGTATATGTGTGTGCGTGAAAAACTGCGAAAGAGAAAATCGCAAACTATGATTAATAATAAAAACTCGTCTAATTTATGTAGTGTTTGGACTTATTTTTATCGATAGGACTTTATCAATTCACCGGCAGCATTTGTATGTATAAAGATAAGATGAAAATTATAGAAATTAATATTTTTGAAACTGCATGTTTTTTGTAATATATGCGGCATTCGTTTCAAATGCATGACAACGGCTACTGCTGCACGCGCTATTATATCTTTCTCGCTTACTCTTACTATATCGATTCACTGTCTTTGTCCATAGGGTCAGGACCCATTGAGTTGAGGATCTTTAATGATGGGATGGTAATAAGGCTGGGTCATTGTAATTAAAGCGCTACAATTCTGTTGGAATGTAGGTGTTACATTACTGTACACGAATCATGTGTGCGAGAGTTCGGCGCATCGAACAGCTGAGAAAAATCGAGAGAGAAGGCAGAATGTGACCCTTATTTTCTCGCTCTTGAAACGCTGAGATTCAGCTGTTCAAGTTGCCAACAAGCGACACGACCCACGCGCGATCTTTTCAATTTCCCAAATATATTCATTTTTCGATTTGTTAAAAGGGGACAGTGGCGGATCTATTCCTCCCGAGAATAGATCCCGAGAATAGATAAAGGCCCGAAATCTCACAAAGTTTTGGAACCCCGTTATAATAAATAAATTATGCGCAATATGTATTATTTTATTTTTATGCAAAATTAAGTATACATAAAATTAAGAATATTTGGATTAAGTATTTGAAAAGACATTCGTTTCACATTTATCGCGATAATAATGTAGCTATACAGAGTGTCCTAGCGAACACTGTACAGTACGTTATTTCCTAATGTATTAGAGATAAAAAAAAATTGTTACTACAGAATTGCGTGGTTCGAAGGGGCCAATTTATTACCGAAGGCGAATTTTTTGTAACATTATTATTACATGAGATATGATAATTAAGTTTGATTTTTTAAATAGAACTATATATTTTTTTTACAGATCAGTTGATAGTGTGTTTCAAGACGAATCCAGCGACGTCTAATTTATATACTTTTTTTACTTAATTTTCAAGATATTGCGCCTACAAATTTAGTGATTTTCGTTGAAAGAGAACCTTAGTATCGGTTTCAAGGGGTAATGCCTAACATGCGCCATCGGGAGGGAACAATAGACCGCCCGCAGTATCTGCTGATCAGAAAGGTTCCGCTTCCGACGAACATCGCTATACTTATAAACACAATATCTCGAAAATTAATTTAAAAAAGTACATAAATTAGACATCGCTAGATTCATCTTGAAACACACTATCAACTGATCTGTAGAAAAATATATAGTTGCATTTAAAAAACCAAACTTGACCATCATATCTCATGTCATAATAATGATATAAAAAATTCGCCTTCGCTAATAAATTGGCCCCTTCGAACCATGCAATCCTGTATGAACAATTTTCTTTTATCTCTAATACTTTAGGAATTAACGCACTGTACAGTGTTCGCTGGGACACCCTGTATAATCCATACTCTTTCGTCCAATTTGCTTCAAATTTTTGGTAGTTGTTGCTAATGGTATTCTGTTTAGTTGCAACATTGTAGATACGGAATTTCCGGAGAAATAATGTATACGCACATATTTTTCGGGACCCTGTGTTACGAGTCTCGAGGTGACCGCCTGTGCGTAAATCCTCTACTGGTGAGACCTCCAGAGATTTTCATGAAATTTTGAGGGATGAATCTAGGAGTGATGATGTTTTGTGGAATATGTTTATGCGTATTTTTTATGAACAATTAAAACAACTCTATATACTTATCGTTGGAAATTAATAATAGCATTCTGAATGAAGGCTGTTGGATGGCTGCGGATGATGATTTTTTTCTGAGTGACAGATCCTGCATTCAATATCTAGTATGGAAAGACCTTTTTTGTCTTTTTAAAATATTTAGATTACATATAGCATTATTTCACAAAGGCTGCAGTTGTTTAGTACAAATTTTCATTCATAAATAGATATCTAAAAAATATATTCGAATATTTTTCGGAAGTAAGAATGTACATATTACATATATGTACATACATATAGATGCGTATGTAGGTTTAGGGAGAATTAGAATAACGCGTCTGATGTTGCGACCAGACACTGTGTTCAACGCATGCAATCGCACACAATCACGTACAATACATGAGAAAAAAAATGCAATAGATCACATGTACACGCAGGCGTTGTGTTGTGTGTGTTTCGACGCTACATCTAGGCAGTAGAAATTCCTCAATAAAACCCAAAGGCAAAAGTCGACAAAAGTTCAAATATATGAATGTATGTGTTAAATATGTATTTATGAATGAAAATTTGTATTAAAAAATTACAACGTTTGTAAAATACTTGTATATGCAGTTTAAATATTTGAATAAAAGAGAAAAGGTTCTTTCCAGATTGGGTATCGAACCTGGGACGGGTCACTTATAATCAAATTATTATCCGTAATTACCCAACTACTTATTTTGAATATACTTCTCAACATATAGGATGTGGCACGCGTGTGGTATAGTTGAGAAGAGGGTGATTGGGTGAAATTGAAACTAAGAATATAATCTTCTTATAAAATGCTTAATTTTTGAGAAAATTGAATTTAAAGATTCGTTTAATATATGTGTATTTGATCATCCCCGGGCTTTATCCATATATGGAAGAAAAAGTAGTGCTAATATCATTATTCTATATATATATATATATATATATACACACACATATATATAATATATACCTTCCCGGTTGTACTACACATCCTACTACAGGCTGTGTATAGATCCGTTTTAATTGATACTAAGAAATACGCATTAGCTCGAGATATTTCACAAAACTTCACCGTTTAATTTCTAGATCCACGCCTCAGAATTTCATACAACTCTCTGAGGATTACATCTAAGAGTCTTCTTTGAATTATAAGTTAGAAGGTACAAATATTTGGACAATAAAAAAGATCGCACTTGCGTGACTCGTGCCGCTTACCCGTGACTTGGGCTTCAAGAGCGAGAGAGTAAACTTCACATTACATTCGCCTTCTCTTTTAACTTTCCGAAGCTTTCCAAAGTGGTCCGAAACGTTGAGCTCACATACACGCAGTGGGTTCGGTAGTGTGTGTAATGGAGGGGAAAATTTTCAGTAACACATGTCGCAAACTTGGGTATCACAGATTCCAATTCCACATCGGCAGTCTTTGTAATTAGATGTTGCCTGGTTCGCACGAGCCCAACTAAATTTATCATGTATTTTACTCTGTTTTATTAATAACCTAGCAAAAAGCAATACTGAGGTATTGGTTTACGCCCTGACACTTTTTGTCGTTATATGAGAGGATTTTGAGCTGGAAAAGGGTTCCTTTGACGGGAAAAAGTTCAATGTAGCGCGGTCTGGTCATAATTTCGTTTAAAACATTCTCTAAATGGCATAAAAATGCTTAAATTCCGCCACTGTGAATGGTCATTTTTTGCTCTACTTTGTAATGCTCATATTACTAAACATCAGCAAAATTTCGTTAAATTATGGCCGCACTTCATTGAACATTTTTCTTTCGAATGAAGTCTTTTCCAGCTCGAAATCTTCTCATGTATACGACGGAAAGTGTCAGGGCGTAAACTCCTGTTTTTGAATAATTTTGTCGATAGTGTCACTGCTTTGATATATCCGGATCTACCCCCCTTAAAATAAAATAAGAATAGATGAAATTGAAGTATTTGTTATAAATCGAATTTTTCTTCGAAAGTTGTTGTCAGCTATACATAATTTTATTAATTTATATAATATACAGTGATTCCAATTTACCAGTTTTTAAAAATATTAAATAGCAGCTGTACTGAAGCAACAAGGAATTTCGTATCTACTTTGTTGGTGCTTGCCTCAAAACGTTTCCAATAAATATCAACTTATAGAAAACCTTTGTTCACACTGATGCAATATAGTTTGAGAAACATTTGAATTTTGCTCCTGTTTTAAGGCAACAATATGTTTTAAATAGGGTAACAAAACATACAGATTGGAGCAATATTTATTTATGTTACCATCTATTGTCGCGTGTTTCCTTTTTTTCTTTTTTGCATTTTTATTGCAAACTTGTCAAAAACACTAAAGTTGTTGGCTAAGTTAATAAACATATGGTATATTACTTATGTCTTGTAGACTGGCACGTTGTCTTTTCGATTTACATCGATTAACCGAGGCAAATGAAGTAATTAAAGAATTTCAACAGAAGTTTCCTGAATATGCATCTAATTCTGCGTGCAAAGCATTAAACATGGATATAAAAGAAGCAATAAATTCTGGTATGTTCTTTATATATTGTACTAAAAAATTAAAATTGTTTTACATAATACAAATGTTAATCATAAATTTTGATCCACTTTTGTTAACAGTTATATTTTAAAGAAAAGACAAATCTATTTCTCTTTAAGAAAATATAGTTCTCACGTACATTCTTGAAACCCATACTTTTGAAACTGGCCTCATACAAAAATCAACTTCCAGTCATTTCTTAAATGTATTTAAAGTAATCGTTTTTAAAAAGAGAGAGATACCTAAAGCGTAACGTTTGAGTTCAAGAATAGAGGCCTGTTAGATTGACGTGATTTGGTACATGTAACGTTAATTAACAAATCCATGTCAAGAATCTACTCTTAGACCATATACAGGGTGTTTCTAAATTCGTGGGAAAACTCGGAGATGTAGGTAGAAGACAAGAAAATAAACCGAAAACTTCATATGCAATATTCTCGGAAACGCTTAGTTTGTTAGTTATACGCGATTTTATATTTCGTAAAATACCGATGTAACAGTGACCCATCCCCTTTAAGGTTAGTGTCCGGGCTTCGACGAGGCCTCGAGCTTTTAAAGATCTGGGCATTTCTGGGCTTAAGTGAGCCTCTGGCGACTCGCAACGCGTGTAGAGAGATACTTCATCGAATGGGAAAGCATACTTTCTAATTGAAAATACTATTGATATTTATCTACGATTAAGCGGTTGCTTTGGCATTTTTAGGAGGTCGAAAATTTTTCTCTCTCATAAAGGGATAGCTTGAACCTTTTTAAATAACGTGGAAAAGATTTCATACTAAAATATTAAAAGTGAAATTCGGATTGAATGCACTGTCATTTCTCAAAATGTTTCTAAAAATTCAGCAATCTTTTCGGAAAAGTCTAAAGATATGTTTACGTGAGGGTGGAGGCGTTGAAGTGGCGTTAAAAGTTTACATGTAAAAATACATTTTGAAACATTTTGAGAAATGACAGTGCATTCAAACCGAATTTTATTTTTAATATTTTAGTATGAAATCTTTTCCACGTGATTGAAAAAGGTTCAAGTTATCCCCTTGTGAAAGAGCAAAATTTTTGATTTTCTAAAAATGCCAAAGCAACCCCTTAATCGTAGATAAATATCAATAGTATTTTCAGTTAGAAAGTATGCTTTTCCATTCGATGAAGTATCTCTCCACACACGTTGCGAGTCGCCAGAGGCTCACTTAGGCCCAGAAATGTCGAGGCCTCGTCGAAGCCCGGACACTAACCTTAAAGGGGATGGGTCACTGTTACATCGGTATTTTACGAAATATAAAATCGCGTATAACTAACAAACTAAGCGTTTCCGAGAATATTGCATAGGAAGTTTTCGATTTATTTTCTTGTCTTCTACCTACACCTCCGAGTTTTCCCACGAATTTAGAAACACCTTGTATACTACTAGACACAGCAAGCACAATATGTCCGGTTGAAACGTATACAGGTGTTTATATCCGTAACTATTAAAAATGAGAAAAAATGTTTCAAACAAAAATTGTATGGTATCAAAGGAGGTATACTTTCATGATAACAATTTGTCCTTGCGATGACCTTGGATTGCTCTGTGTAGGACACATTTAAATTTTGTAATGGAACCCTATATTTTTTATTGCATATTTTTGTAGCTGATATCGAAATGTTTTCAAAACACTGCTTATAGATGTATTTTGCATAATTCATTATTGAGTTATTATCTTTCAAAATTGACGTGCCGCTGACATTAGCGTTACTCGATGTACACCGCGGGGAGGTTGTACCATGCGACCTTCACGATTGTTCTTACATTTTCACTTTCTGACTTGTGTTAGAAGGGGACTTTTCGGTGAAACTCCCAGAGATTTTTATTACAGTTTGAGGGACGAGTGTAAAGATCAAATGATGATATTCTATAGAATATGTTATGCCAATACGCATTTTTTATGAACAATTAAAACAAGTTTATAGACATATGTTTTCAAAATAATAGAATTCTCAAGGAAAGCGGCGAGAGAACCGTAGATGATAGTTTCTTTCTGAGTGGAAAATCCCGGGATCGATACTTAGCATGAAAAATCAATTTTCACTTTTCTTTTTTAAAATATTTAAATTATTGCATATCAAATTATATTATAAATACTGCAACTTTTTAATACAAATTTTTATTTATAAATATATATCTAATAAACATATTTTAATTGTATACTACAATGAGTATACAGGGTGTCTCAAACTAAGTGCGGGAGCCGGAAGTGGGAGCTTCCTGGGGTGATTCTAAACAACATTTTCCTTTGCAAAAGTATCCTCCCCCGACCAATCAGAGAGAGCAAATAGCGAGCGCTCGGCCGACCAGCGACAGGGCACAAGCTACGAGGAGCGTCTGCTATTCACCGTGCTCGAGGGTTGTACAAGAAACTCAAAATGTTTACGTCAATGCTCAATTTCTCCTAAACTATTGGATGAAAAATTATGAAGAAAATTAGGACCACGTTAACTATTGAGTGAGTATTGGAGTGTAGATAGTGATAAGTAAACTAGCGTAAAGTCGCGCGACTATGCGACACGACCATGTGACAATCCAGGTAAAAAGGATCCGCTCGCGTACAAAGGTAGCGCGTTGCACTCTCATTGGTTGACGCTAGGTGCGAAAATAAGTATAAAAGGCGGTAATTAACACAAAAACGAGAGTCTTAACGGAGCAGACGTGGAGCACGGCACTCCAGTCAACTAAACATAGGCCAAAACCAATCCTCCCTAGAGGAAGACGTCACTACGCACGGCACCTCTAGGTTTCTGCAACCCAAAACCGTACAAGCAGACGTAGAGATGGCTCTTGTGCGATTTCCCTTCCATAAGCAACCTATCCTCAACCAAAATTCTATATTTCATCCGTCCGAATACATCGAAAGGACTTCCATAGTAAGCGCGACGCGGCCCTTGGGGCCTTCGGTCTCGAGTACGGATGGCTCCTTCGAATTAGGCAAGGCAATACCTGTGATCATAAACGGCGACATCTGCGAGACACTCGTTACGGTCTCCTACGCTAATCCGATATGCCTTTGCTTTTCCCCATGAATTTGCTTGTGAGTTTTTCGACTCGAAGGAGAGACTACCACCTCCACTAAAAAAAGTAACCGAGGAAGATCCAACCTCGTTGGTGTCAACTAACAAATCAAATTCGAGTATTTCGATGAAGCTACACCCCGAGAAGTCGTGCTGGAGGGATGCGAGGGCACGAGGAAAGAGACTTCGGAAAAAATCGTCAGTATCGATCGTAATTTCGCCGCCGAACTGTGTAACATCTTGTTTTTATTTACGGAATGCCGCAGAACGTTTCAAAATAATCGGTTGACGGTCAATAAAAAGTCAAGTGCTCATTTAGTGAAGTGATCAGTGTTAGTGACCGCGAAGTGTTGTAAATGCAAAGTGGCTTCTTGTGCTGTTGTACCTGCGATCAACGCTACCTGGGCATCATCCCTCAATGATCGGGATCGGCACAGTGACCCAATGGAGCAAGTGTTCAGGCAGCAGGTGAATTCTTCTCCGAATGGGTGAGTTTTACCGATAGTAATTACTGATATTACTATAGTCTGTTAGCGTCAACGTATTTTAAAAGCGAGTTGTGGGTGAACGGTTCCATGCCGTCTTGCCTTCGAGGGTTTTATGTATGGAACTTAGGCTATGTGGCCTTGAATGAGGGTGCGTGAGACTAAACAGTCTCGACGCCAGGCGATGGCTGATGTCCACGTTGGGTCTCCCAGCTATCGGGCGTTGAGGGATTGAATGTTTATGTGAAGAGATAGAGAGTTTGGAAATAGCAAGCGGCCTGACGCCGCTAAAGAATTGGGACTTTGTTCCTGAAGGATCTGGCCACGGAGTGGGGAGAGTCTTTTGACTCTCTGGCAAGAGGACTGTGTCAAGGGACACGGCACTTACCCCAGAACTTTGAACGAGGAATCAATTTAGAAAAATTTCTAACAAGTCATATTATTAATCTCAATTCATTTAAACATTTTTTGCTCTGGTCCGTCATAAATAAAAATATAAAAATCAATGTTTCCGTACTTTTTACCCATTATAGTAACTAAATACGTCCAATTTTTGTTCATTCATTATGAAATAAGTATTCTTGTACAGTTTTCAATGTTTTAATACACCATAAAATAACGTACAATCTGTAGCAACTACGGAAACATTGCTTTTTATTTTTTTTACTATGGCATTATTACTTTACTAAATCGGCATTTTAAAATTCTTTTTCCTCGTTTTTTATGTTTTACAACTTTGTTAATTACTTTAAAAATCTGAAAAAATTCTATATGTGTCGCGATAGCTAACATGTTGCTACATTTTTTATCATAATTTTTCCACCAATAATTTGAACAAAATTTGTGAGTAACCTTCTTGGCTCTCGTTTTTTATGTTGTACAATTTTGTTGATTAATTTAAAAATCTGAGAAAATTCCACAACATTTGTCGCGATAGCTTAGGTGTTCCTGATTTTTTTCATAATTTTTTGTCCAATAGTTTATGGGAAATCAACACTAACATTGTCTTCTTTTTCTACAACTTGGCTAATAATTTAAAAACCTGAAAAATTCCACAATATGTGTCGCGATAGTTAACGTGTCCCTGATATGTTTGATAATTTTTCATCCAATAGTTCAGGAGAAATTGGGCAATACCGTGTAAAGGTCTTGAGTTTCTTGTACAAGCTTCGAGCACGGTGAGTAGCAGACGCTCCTCGTAGCTTGTGCCCTGTCGCTGGTCGGCCGAGCGCTCGCTATTTGCTCTCTCCGATTGGTCGGGGTTTTTCGTTAATAACTCGTTAACAAAGCTTCGGAGGACATTTTTGCAAAGGAAAATGTTGTTTAGAATCATCCCAGGAATCTCACCTTTCCGGCTCCTGCACTTAGTTTGGGACACCCTGTATATCACGTGTATATGTATGTAGATGCATACACATATACATATACCTGTATGTAGGTTTACGGAGAATCAGAATTACATACAGGTGTTTGAAATTAACAATAAACAATTTAACCATGTACAAATAATACACGTAACATCTTCACAACAATATAGTAATGTTACGAACGAGAGCCGCTCTCGGGTCTGGTTGCGTCTCTCGTCCGTGACTGGTAGTCGATTCGGCTTCCTTTGCTCTCGGTCGCCGAGATAATTGGTACACGACCGGAGAAGCAAAAAAAAGGGTCTTGCTCGACCGTCGATGCTCGAGCTCGATGCCCGAAATCAATGACGTCAGAAAAGACACGGATAGCATTAGGGATTTAATAGGAAAAATTGAAGTTCCTTATTTGCAAACAGATTTTCACGCAAGTAACACCAATCGATTCCTTGTGCTCTCCCGATAAAAATGATATCAAATACAACATGATTCCTATTGTTTATAATAAAGATATTTAAATAATAAAGGTTGGAACCCTGCGACGGTTACGGAGAATCGTCAAAGTTACTTTTCTATCAGTTCTTTACGAGCTAAAAATGACAGTAAATGAAGATTTGGCTAACAGAATTTATGTATATTATATTTAATCGATGTCGGAAAGAAGATATTAAAAATAAAAAAATAAAAATTTCTAAACATTTAAAACGGAACTTATATACTTCTTGTGTTACGCTTTCTTTTTATTAATAATTTCAGTCATTAAATAATTAAACACAAAAATATGAGGGAATAATAGGGAGTTAGTGAATTGGAGAACTTTTCGTAGCATTCTAACATGATACGACGAGAGCCGCGCTCGTCGAATCGACTACCACTCACGGACGAGAGCCGCGCTCGGGTCTAGTCGTGCCTTAGAATCGACTACCACTCACGGACGAGAGCCGCGCCCGGGTCTGTTTACATAACGTGATGAGCATGACCTTTCGTTCTACAAACCAAGTTTTATGTATCTTTGTTAAAAATAATCGGAATCATGTCGTGTTTGACATTATTTTAATCGGGAGAGCACAAGGAATTGATTGGTGTTACTTGCGTGAAAATCCGTTTGCGAATAAAAAACTTCAATTTTTCCTATTTAAATCCCTAATGCTATCGTTGTTTTTTATGACGTTTTTGTTCTCGGGCGTCGAGCTCGAACGCGATGGTTCCAAGAATTGGTTTCTTGGCGGCACGTATCAAATGAGGTAGTGGGGATAAACCACAGCTCTCGTCCGTGTAAACGAAACGGCTCTCGCCGCAACATTACCGTAGTGTGTATAGTGGAGGGGGAATCACAGTGTGGCTCCATCTCGCATTCATTAGGCAGCCACATGTCTGTGGATAATTTTATTTCTGTAAAGAAAATTATAACGGCAGATACCGACCAAGAAATCTCGTAAAGTCACGTGACTACCCTAGGCCCTTAAGCCGCATTTACAATATATAACCATAGATATCGCATTATTAAATGTAACTCGTTTATGCCATAAATTTGAAATTAATGGTGAGGGCGCTACACTAGGAAACTGACAACATCCGTCAAGTTTTGAACGAAAAGATTAATAATAAAAGCTAATATATATAAGAATAATAATAAAAAAATAACAGAAACAATAAAGAAAAAAAACGTGTACTTTTGTAACAACATGCCCTAACACAGGGAAAGTTGTTACACAATAAAGAGTGAATTAATACAATGTTAAATTTTGGAAGAGAGGAGGTTGCTCATGAGGAATCAAGTATTATTAATAATCGTTTAAAAAATTAATAAATATAACATCATAGCTGTGTTTACTACGACATTGGAAATAGCTTCAGAGACGTACAAAGTTATTAATGCCATACTTCTTCATGGTGAATCTATTCATAAAAGACATTATACTTGTCTCCTAAGGCAAAAGAATTCTACATGTATGCATGCTGATGACTGATATTTGTCAGACACGCTAAAGACGCTGTTACGTTCTAACTAGACGGCGGTCGTCATGAGCGGCGGAGATCAACCTTTGGGGTTCTTGCTCTTTTAAAGTGTTTAAGCACACCTTGATTAAACTTTCTCTTACATGTAGTGGAAGGGGAGAGAGGAAAGTGAAACTGGTAGACCTTGTTTAGGTTTAACAATTATACATGTATTTAACAAGTCGCAGTTTACATACCAACTCCTTCTTCTCAACTGAGAGTACAAAGTCAAGGATGTCACCTCGCTAGTGTAGCCGGTCGCTGGTCGCTCAGGGTTGCTTCGCGTCGCAAGTACTTCGTACTTCGCGGAGTTTCTCTACGCAGTAAAAAAGAGGCGGATTCGATCTTCGCGGAATTACTAGCTGTTCCCTTCGACTCTTTACGCAATATCCCGTTACTACGCGATACGCCCTCGCTGTTACAGTGTTATAGCTCTCGCGTCGCGGCGATGGTCAGAGATTCGCTCTGATCCCGGATTTACTAATCCTGACTGAAAGACTGAAAGACTGATTGACTCGCGTCCTCTTTATAATATTCCTTTTGGGTCATTCTTCGTAATACCCAAAAGGAAAATGGTTACGCGTTGTTTTGTTGAATCAGCTCGGCGGTGTCGGTTATTATCGCTCGCATAACAATGTTATGAAATGCTGATGCATTTCGCGCTTATTGACAGCGAAAAAGGGGACCAGGTGAAGGCCGGATATAACAATGCTTATATATTTATCTTGGAAAACATATTACAATAGATTATTAGAAATCACAATACATACACATAATAAGTACAAAAAAGACACATGGACATATGCTATATTGTATAAAAATGATATGGTTAAACGAACTTACCTGTAAGTGGGGTTCGACTATAATTATACGAAAAGTCCCGTTCGAGATGATTACTAGGTAATTTTTCAGCGTTCGCGCAATTTTCCTTATCTTTAATCAACCAAAATCTGTCAAATGTATCAAGATATCTTCTCTTTATACATATATTAAATTTCTGTTTTACAGAATACGATATACATTATCTAACAATGTACCAACTTTCTCTGTCTTGGTTCTCTTAATATACACTTTATGTTAAATTCTTAACAAAATCATAACGTTTATAAAGAACACAAAATCCAACCTTCTTCCTCCACAAGGAGTCAATTAACTTAAATCTACTTTTGTTCTCGCTCATTTGGTCTGTTGTAGCTCGTGTAAAGACACGTGCGCTTAGCAGCAGAAATCGCGGAGTCTTAATACCTCCGCGCCGAGCTAAGCGAATTCGCAAGAATCGGCAAAACGTGACGGCTTCGGCCACCCCCGTTTTGCCTCCAAAAGGAACGCGGATCGTGGAAACGATCGAGGAACGCTTCGCACTTTGGTATAGCCTGTCCAGCTAACCACACGCGACAGTACCAGAGCTAATTAGTGTTGAATAAAAAGGTAGTCAAGTACACGGTGAGTCCTAACTCTTAAACCTGGCCAAGGACCCAATCATCCTATCTCCTTCCCACCTGACGGCTATCGGCGGTGGAGCACACTAGCTCTCACCAACGACGGGAGAGGAGCAACAAAATTGGTGGCAGCGGTGGGATCCAGCCAACAACGTGGAGATCTACTAGAGGCGAGCAATTGACTTCTCATTCGACGGAGATCCAGAAGACAACTGCAGCCAGCCGGGAAAAAGGAGGCCCGACCTGTCCGACACGAGATAACGAGGAAGGAAGGCCCTCTTCGCGCCTATCACCTGCCGACAGAGGACACCGAGCGACGATTTCAGCGACGAAGTCGCCCGAGCAGAGGCAGCGAAACGTTCCGAGCGTACAAACACCGACGATGATTAGCTTAATCTGCGTACTGTAAGTGCCAGAAATTTTTTTTTATCTTCTCTTTGTATCCATAACCCCGCACCGGGAGTCATATCCACATGCGGCGAGCGGCTTCATTAGATCCTACAATCGAGCGAAATCTTGGCGAGAGGAATAACGACGATAGAGAATGGTGTACAAACTCCGCGACCAAGACATACAATGCCATTTGATAGGATAGATACGTATACAGTAGCGCGCGAAGCGGTCACTGACATTAAGGAGCGCACGCGTTCCGCGCTTGCAGGTACACCGTTCGAGTTTCGTCCCAATCTCGAATCGAGAAGGGACAACTACACATTCGACATAGACGAAAGCCTCATGCCTAATCCCCAAACAGCTGAACATAGTACAATTAACGAACCTAATACTGACCAAAATCGTAGCGATAACGCAACACAAGCAAACGAAAGACAAGAATACGTGTCTTGGGCCGATATGGCACAGGAAAACGACCAGTCGAATGAAAACCCTGCATTACGCGATAGGGTAGCAACCCTAGAGGAAACGCTCACTAGAATGAGTGCGCAACTAGCGCAGTTAACACCGCGACATAGATCGACTAGAACAGCAAGAACGCTAGAATTCGAAAACTTACAAGTTAGTCCAAATTCCGTAAATCAGGAAATAGAAAGTTTAAGAAGGAGCGTGGAAAGAAATCGTAGAAGTTCAGTAAGATTCAATGACGATATGAATTACTGCGAAAACAGACGTTCAGGGACATACTACCCACCGACACACACTGCACAAGACGAAATGACTGACCTAAGAGGTAACGTTAGTCAAGCCGTTACAAATGCACTAGGACAAATATTCACCTTTGACGGTTCAGACCCACGTGAATTAAACGGATTTCTGCGTAGCGTACGGTTTGCAAAACAGATAATTCCGCAAACGCATCAGGCAGAAAAACACCTATTGCAAGGAATAATGTCTAATAAACTACGCGGTCGT
Organism: Calliopsis andreniformis; assembly: GCF_051401765.1. Lineage (NCBI taxonomy): Eukaryota > Metazoa > Arthropoda > Insecta > Hymenoptera > Andrenidae > Calliopsis > Calliopsis andreniformis. The sequence continues at coordinate 4,948,779 of NC_135071.1, forward strand.
GTATCAGAAGAAATAGCACATCGTGCCATTCAAAATTTTCACGATCTCGAAGATTGTCTTACGTCACTATATAGACCTGGTCGAGCGGGACCATCAGTTTTACTCGACATATTACAACAAAAACAGGAAATAGGGGAATCAGTACAACCGTACGGAGATAGAATTGTAACACTATTGACCGAACTAATTCCCGAAATGGTGACGAAGAAGAGGACGGACAAGCGGTCGTCAGGGGCGTAGCTAAAGCCATGAATAAAGTAGCGCAAGTAGTCTTCGAAGCAGGGTTGCGTAGGGAATTGCGAATTCTAGTAAGAGCTAAAGGACCACCAAATCTAGAAGCCGCGATATTGCAAGCGATACAGTGCGAAAGAGATGATAAATACCATCCCGGTTCGGTCGGCCGGCGCCCGCCGCCGCGCACAAACACATACACTAGTCGAAAGTACGGCTACACATGCAAACGCGCAGGACACACGACACAGGAATGTTGGAAGGGACAGAATCGAACAGAAGATACTAGAGCACCCTACGATAACAGACGAAACATTACACCGATAGGGACTAGTAATAATTCAAACAATCCTAGCACTAGCACTAACATTAATACATATGGTAATGCTAGCACTAGTTCAAACGCAGGCAGGGCAGCGCGATCGAATCAACGAAGATCTAACGAATACCCCCTACCTGTCGCTAGGAAAAGAGACGAATCACAAAAACGTGACCCACGAATCAGAGTAGTAGAACTACATTCTCTAACACTTACAAAATATACCTCAGATAAGATCAAAGTAAAAATAGATGAAGTACATAAAAATTCAGCAACAATGATGATCGATAACGGCGCAGAAGCTTCTCTTATAACACAAGGGGCATTAAGACCGCATATTAAAATAGAGAAAACTGAAATACAATTAGTAGAATTTTCGGGAAGCGAAATAAAAACAATAGGCCAAATAGAAGCAACATTTCATGCTAGAGATGAACTAATTAAACATACACTATACGTTATAGAAGATAACCTTTTAAGAGGAGTCGATGGAATTATAGGAGTAGACTTTTTAAAACGAAACAAAATAACATTAGATTATAATAAAGGTGAGGTGACAATAAACGGGGAACTTTGGAAAACTATTTCAAAGGGAAACGAAGTTACCTTACCACCAAGAGCGCAAACAATTGTAGCAATAATGACAAACGAAATAGATGAAGGAATAATAGAAAAACAAGAATTAGAAAAAGGAATCATTTTAGCAGAATGTCTGGTAAAACCTAGAAACGGCAAAATCATAGCAAAAATAGTAAACTTAACAGAAAAACCGAGAACGATAAGGTTACCACGAGTAACGCTATCCGAGACGCAGGAAGCCGACGTTCCCATCGAAAACGAAACGCGCATCCGAGGCGCGACCGTGAAAGAACCCCTGACACAGCGTGTGAACAGAACCATCGCACAGATTCAATTTGATCATTTAAACTCAGAAGAGAGAAACTCGATAGAAGAAATATGCAAAGAATATTTTGATATTTTTCATTTACCCGGAGATAAATTAACATCATCAAAAGCAGTTACACATAAAATACCGTTAAAAGCAGACACCCTGCCGTGCAACATTAAGCCGTACAGATTACCAGAAACACATAAACGAGAAGTAGATAAACAAGTAGAGGAAATGTTAAAAGAAGGTATAATAGAGCGAAGCACAAGCCCATGGAATGCTCCACTACTAGTAGTCCCCAAAAAAGCAGACGCATCAGGGAACATCCGATACAGGGTAGTAGTAGATTTTAGGAAACTAAACGAAGCTACGATAGGAGATTCGTTTCCACTACCAAATATTACGGAGATTCTAGACCAGTTAGGGAAAGCTCAATAGTTCACCACGCTTGACCTGGCATCAGGTTACCACCAAATAGAAATGGATGGGGAAGACAAGGAGAAGACAGCGTTTTTCACGCCGCGAGGACATTTTCAATTCAGGCACATGCCTTTTGGATTAAAAAATGCACCCGCAACCTTCCAGCGAATGATGAATGCAGTTTTCATTGGTCTATTAGGGCTAGATTGTTTTGTGTATCTCGATGACGTAGTAATACACGGTGCCAGCCTAAAAGAACATAACCAACGCCTGAGGAAAACATTTCAAAGATTAAGAACCTATAACGTAAAACTCCAACCAGAAAAATGCACATTCTTGCGCAAGGAAGTCATATTTTTAGGGCACATAATTACATCAAAGGGAATTAAACCCGATCCACAAAAAATAGCTGCTGTAAAGGAATATCCTGTACCTAGAAACCTGAAAGAATTGCAATCATTTTTAGGATTAGCAGGATATTACCGCAGGTTTATACCACACTACTCAAAAATTGCTAAGCCACTGTCAGTTCTAACTAGTAATAAGGTAGAGTATAACTGGACCAGTGAACAGCAATATGCTTTCGAACAATTAAAGGAAGCACTTACGACAACACCCGTTTTAATTTACCCGGACTTCACAAAAGAATTCGTGGTAACAACGGATGCGTCAGACGTAGCAATAGGCGCGATATTGTCGCAAGGAGAGATAGGAAAGGATAAACCTATAGCATATGCCAGTAGAGTCCTAAACAAAGCAGAAAAAAATTACAGCACCACGGAAAAGGAATTATTAGCAATAGTATGGGCCGTAAAACATTTTAGACCATATTTGTATGGAACACACTTTAAAGTGATTACGGACCACAAGGCGCTAACGTGGCTATTTAAAGTAACAGATCCTGGATCAAGATTAATACGCTGGAAAATACAACTAGCAGAATACGACTATGAAATCATACATAAAGCAGGAAAAACTAACACGAACGCAGATGCGCTCAGTAGAAACATAAAGAGCGTGAAAACGCCCAGCGGCAAGGCGGAAGAAGACACCGCCAGCAAAGCAAAGAAACCCATAGTCGTAGAGACGGAAAAAGAGAAACAACAAATCTTATACGAATACCATATAGCACCCTTGGGAGGACATCAAGGACGACAAAGAACAAAACAAAGAATACAACAAAATTATAAATGGAAAGGAATGGATAAAGATATAGAAAATTTTATTAAAAAATGCAGTTTTTGTCAAAAGAATAAGATAGGGAAAAAACATAGAGCACCTATGGAAATATCAGATACACCAACTAAACCCTTTGAAAAAGTAGCATTAGACATAGTAGGACCATTGCCAGAAACAAGTCAGGGAAACAAGTATATACTAACATCCCAAGACAGTCTAACAAAATTTAGTAAAGCTATCCCTTTACCAAACCAAGAAGCAAAAACAGTAGCAAAAGCTTTAGTAACCAAAATAATTTGCCAACATGGAATACCACAAAAAATACTAACGGATCAGGGAACAAATTTTGTTAGTGATTTATTCAAAAATATTTGCAAGCTATTAAAAATAACAAAAATACAAACGACAGCATATCACCCACAATCAAACGGAGCATTAGAAAGATCACACAGCACACTAGCTCTCACCAACGACGGGAGAGGAGCAACAGGTCGTTACCTAATTCAGTCTTTTACTTGAAGTATAATAATAATTTTCTACATATCAATAGTAAAAATAAATGAAATTTCCCCCAAAAGATCATTTAAAATGTAAAAACACCAAGTAGTTGGCTTCGGTTTGAACTCTACTTCCTACAAAAAATTTCCCAAAAACTTAACCCACAAAAAATCTCCAAAAATATTAATCCACCCAAAAAGCATCCAAAAAATATTTATTCCCCAGAAAAAAACCCAAAAAATTAATCCTTGAAAAAAAGCATCTAAAAGATATTAATCTCCTCTAAAAAGTATCCAAAATGTATTAACCCTTTCGCGGCGAACAGCGCCTTTTAGCGCTCAGCTATAGATGCTCTCTCCGAGCGAACAGCGCTTTTTGGCGCCGTTCGCTTGTTATCAGTAGCTGCCCAATAATGTCCATTAAGTCGTTTGTTTTCGATACGCTAGCAGCTTCTTGTGCAGAGATTTTTTTACATAATCAAATACAATTATCCATAAATTTTGCCTCGATCATGGATACATGGACGACGAATATGAGCTGCGATAGTGTGGATCCGGCTGCTTGGAGCGCATTTCTGAGCGCTCCGCCGCGAAGGGTTAAATAACCCCCAAAAGGGCATCCAAATGATATTCATAAGTCCCCAAAAATATCTTCAACAAATATCAGTCAACAAAAATGAAACGCAAAACTTAACAAAAAATATAATAAATAGGCCCCAGAAACGGTCTAAGGAGTAGAGTAATAAAACTGTCACTCTGACGAACTTCAGACCTCAGTTCTTACTTTTCATCTTGTATCAATCTTCTTCGTATACTCCAACAGTAATCTTCAAATGCTACTGTCTTGAGACATAATAATCGTAACAATATGGTTCATGTGATGGTTAAATTTTTTTTCATGCTCTATAAACATACGAAAACAAAGTAAAGGATATTATTTTATAAAATTCAATGAAAATTCAGAAAAAAATATCTTTCAAGTCCTGTTAGAGAATAACTTTAAAAAAAAATTCTTTCCACGGTTACATGTGCTCCTTTAAATAGTGTAACTTTGCCTTGAGGAATTTTTTTTTTTTTTTTCCAAAAGGATTTATTTCTTTTTCTCTTTTTCTTCTTTTTTTTCAAAATAATGTAAATATTTAGGTGTTCTTATTTAAATACCACAACCTGTATTCATGAATCATGAAGATAATATAATTTTATAGATGAGATTTAATTCTGGTGGAACAAGTGGATTTTTGTATTATTTTCACAATTTACAAATAAAGGAAGAAATATCAAACTATTAACGAGTAGGTAGAAAAATTGTCATAATGTGAATCACACAATGTCGAAAAAATTCTTTATATTTAAAATAATCCTATTTATAACAATAGCTGAATTTTGTTATCTTTTTAATGTGCCGATTTTCGATTGCTTTACTAGACTAATTATATGACATTTCCTTTCAATTTTTATAATAACAGATTATACTAAATAATAAAATTCTTTAATAATCAAGAGTTTTTAGATATTAATTATACTTATATAATTGAAGGATTTCAAATATCTACAGTTGTATTAACACATAATTTTATTAATTTTTATTGAATAATTCAATTTACTTGCATACAGATTTGAAATACTACTGGCAGTTGATTTTTGTATGTTGTACCCTTTTTAATACATATTTAATATAATAGTTTAGTTATTATAATACAATTATTATACACATAGGATGTTCAACAACAGGTGGCAGAAATTTTAAATTATGGTTATACATGCCAAAACAAGGCAAAAGTGAAGAATTGTTAATTACGTTTGAGGCTTCGTTTTCGAAATATTAATTATTAGCAGAACGCCAAAAGTATATGTAAAATATGTTTAACTAGACTAGACTTATTCTACTGTCTTATTTTACTAACACCTTATGACTTGGAAGTAACAAAATATAATTTCGTCTTTCTTGATTTCTGCCGTATTTGTACATGTAGAATTACTTCTGGAAATTTTTGATACCTGTTTCGAACACTCTCTATAATTCATGTAATAAAAATAATAAAATTAAGTTATAATCTTATGACAAAAAAGTAAAATAATACACATATCAGGTAAGGATAGTGAGATGAGTCAAACAGCGAATCAAGGAATATCAAGATATGAACAAGAATGGCGAAACAATACAATTGATTATAAAATGAGATTCTGTGGTCACTGTAATACTACAACTGATATAAAAGAAGCAAACTTCTTTGGAAAGTAAGTATACATTTAACAAATTATTTACAGATAGTCTGTTTGTAATATATTAGTGATTGTTAAACTTTTTCTTTAAGCAATGGTCAATATATTGTGGCAGGATCAGATGATGGCTCCTTTTTTATTTGGGATCGTTGTACCACGAATATTATACGGGTATTAAGGGGAGATGAACGCATTGTAAATTGCCTGCAACCTCATCCTTCCACGTGTTTATTAGCTACTAGTGGCATTGACCCAGTAATTAGATTATGGAGTCCTTTACCCGAGGTATGTATATATGATTATCCTTTGAAAAATGTAATTCTTCTTATTTCATGAATAATGTAAGCTACTCGGATGTCAAACTGATCAAGTACATAAAATCGAAAGCAAAAAAAGCGATGATATAATAAATAATGTATTTTAAAATTTACCTTGATGTAAACAACCAAAGTAATTTACTACAATGAAATGTTTAAATAGTTGATTTTGTTTCTAAGATATTGAATTCGTAATTCAAAACTTAAAATTTGTCAAAATGATTTTAGAAATATGTTAAATGTTATTTATCAACTATACAACATAGTTTAATTATTTAATAATAGTAGATATAGTTATGCAGATAAATGTTTCAGTTTGTGGAAAGTTATTATTTACATGTTTTAACGATAAAAATGAAATTTTTATAAAAGGTAGAGTTGATCAGTTTGGCTCCTCCGAGACTAATACATGGAAGAAACGTTAAAATTTAAAAATTTGCTTATCTAGGATGGTAGTGTAAATGACAGAGAAATTCAAAATTTAGAAGATGCTGCACATGCTAATCAAGTGCGTATGAATACAGATCCATTTGAAGTAATGCTCATGAATATGGGATATCGATTTCCAGTTCAACTTGTCGAACTTAATGAAGACGGTGATGAATATCAGGTTTAGTTAATTATAAAGCCTTTAAATTGTACACAAAGTTAGACTGTGAAAAAGATATGAAAAATTGTATAAAAATGCGGTCATACAATTAAAGACTTATTCAGTGTTGTATTGCAGAATATCGATACATTAATTTTGATCATCTATTTTTTTATTAATCCATTGTAGTTAGCGACCTTTTCGTAAATAAAATATTAAAGAATACTCGAAAAAGTATCAATGATAAATTATGAAGGTAACAGCTCAACCTTTCTATAAGATATATGTATAATTTATATCTAACTTGACAATTAATTAATTAGATCTATGCTTTCTTACACATCTACTCACAATATAAATAACAAGCATTAAGAATATTGGAAACTGATGAAGTGGTACATTTTTCTTCTATACTAATTTTGACTTTCTTTTATCAATAAAATCTTTGTCTTCAGTTGAAAGTAATGTTATTTTATTGGTTATATTTACATACATTATACATTCATAATTTTTAAAATATTACATAGAAGAAATGAGTTGCACATAATACATAATATTTTAAATATTTAACGTGTCATAAATCAATTGGGAGGCATAAGATCCCAGACGCTGTGCAAAGTGGTGTTTTCTCTAGGTTTCTCTGTAGCAAGACCTAAATAATTTGAAAAGCTAGGCTTTCTTTGATTTAATCCTTCAATAAAATAATAACCGAACGCATCTGAAATTTCAACAGAATTCTCTTGAATTTCAGAATATTGTTCTACATTTACATCTTGTTGCAATGATGCCTATAATAATTAATTATTATTAGAAAATGCAATTTATTTATTTAATAAATTATGCTTGAAATTAGCTCGTTTTAATATTACCTCATGTTCAAATGTGTAATCTACACCAAACATTGGATTTTTTTCAAATGTTTGAAAGAATGTTAAAATTTCTTTATAAAGAACATGAAGTTTTTGAAGAGGAGTAACTCTAAATCCTAACACGTAACCTCCATTTGATTCTGTACTTACAATAACTAAAGATGGACCAAATTTTGAATTTTTTATAGTAATCTATTAGGAATATGAAAACTCTTCATTAATTTCTTCATTGTATATTGTAAAAGGTTTAACACATGTACTTACACTTGCTATCACAAGGTAGGGCACTGATACATTGAAATGATAATTCATATCAGCAAACCATACTAAGCGTATATTTGTTGCAATAAAAGTTCCAATATTTCCCTAAATAATAATCTTTAATACTCAATTTTTTTAAAACAGTATAATTTTCATAATTAATGAATAAAATTGAACCTGCTCCAATGATAAATTCCAAATGTCTTGTGAAGTTGAATGAATTATTTCTTGCGGTAATAAAATTAATTGCTTATCATGAATTATTCCACTCCTTAATTTAATTTCTCGATAAATTTTTGATGAAAGATAAGATCTATAACAAGAGTTATTAGAATATAATTCACATAACTTTTTTCACAATTGTGAGTTTTATTAAAATAAACTTAAAAAATACATGATGAGCAATATTAAATAAGTTATTCCTACAAAACATTCATTTAGAAAGCAGGTGTATATACTAATATATAAAGAATCAAATTTGCTTATTACCAAGACAAATTGGTACATACAAACATATAATAATAAAATATAATAATACAAAATTTTTTCATAGAGTTACTTCAGAAGTATTTCTAAAGTCATTTTTTACAGTGTATACAAAAATGTAAAAATAGTTGCAGTACAGTGCTACAAAATAATTCTAATTGCACATGTGATTTAAGTCAATTGTAGTTTGTAAGAAAATTCTATGTGAGAAGTGCTTTAAATAACACATGATATGTACCTGTATATACCAATAACAGACGTAAAATGTCTTGTACTTTTTGTATCCTGATTTGTAAATATAAATTCATATCTACAGTTTCTATAAGAAGCTAAAATATGTAGGGCTTGTGTATGTCTTCCTTGCAACTACAAAAACAATATTTACTTAAACATATAATAAAATCTATACATATAAAAATTAATACAAATTTTATTAAAACATACTGACATTGTGTATAATTTTGGAATCTATTATTAGAAAAGTGTTGTAGCCTAAACCTGTACAAAAAATATTTTTACATAAGATTTGACACTTACTTAGTTATACAGAATTTTGTAGTATTGTAAAAATAGATTTAAAACAAAATAAAAGAACGATTCATATAAAGATACATCTAATATGGCTTTGTTTCAGAGTTACTGTTTGTTTTGTGTTGTAGCAAACTTTTATGAATATTGCATAGATCGACTTCGCCTTACAGTTTATCAGAAAAGTTTAAAGGTCATCAAGTCTGACTGACTTGTAAATACTTCTTTATAATATATGTATGTCAATAAAATAATTTATTATGTTTACAGTACTGCAAGTTCACTACTACATTCACTGTACCTTGAAATTGTTTACAGCAGTCAAGTTTTGCTAATTATACATTGTCACTCACATATTTAAAAAGACTGTAATGGATTACTGGAACATAAATCAATCCGAGAAACATGTCTTTGATTATAAACTTGACAATGAGTCACTTGTAACAAATCTATTGTAACAAAATACTAGTGAGTTAGACATAATCTTTTTAAGCAATTTCTATCAAAACAGATACACTCTTGAACTCAAAAACGAGATTGTATCAAACATTTAAATAACCAATTTGTATAATTTTTTATTGTAACCCTTATAAACATTTCAAACTCATTTGATGAATGCTTGAGTCTATATATTCGAAAATACACATTGTTACTATTTGAATATATCTTGTTTAAGTTGAGTGTCACTTGAATATATTGTTCTTATTTTTTATAAACATCTTATAAATGGATTTAAATCCAAACATTCAAACTGTAAATCTATTTACAAAGTAGTTGATTTCACCATTAGTAAAAATAACAAAATTAAAGCTAAAAAAGTTAAAAATTCTTACTGATATTAATTCGAGGAAGAAGCATAGAATACCATATTATCCTGAGATTTGTTACTATCATTCTACCATTATCACCTGCATTCCCTTTTGTGTCTTCTATTAAATCAAGCTTATCAACAGCAAATTCTCCTAATCGTAATTGTATTTGTCTATAAGAAATTGAATTCAGTATGTTAACCATAATTATGTTTCTTAGAGAATAGATACAGGATAAAGAACACAGAAATGTGAAGAAGAAACAAAGTAAAGGTAAACAAGATAATGGGACATTACTGAAAAAAATAAATAATATGAAGAAAAAAGAACCAAATGAGAGAAGACAATGATATAAAGATGTGCAGATGTGCAGAAAATACAAAGCAGAGGTAAAAATGGAAGATACAACAGAAGGTGTAACATGATAACAGTGACCACAAGACCAATATACTTATTATCAGCAAACTATTTACTACTACTACTAATAGTAGTAGATTATATTACCCAGTATTTTTTGTAAAAAATGCAAAACAGTTTCATATTCAATATTCTACATAATATTAAACTTATTCAAACATTGTTCAACTTATCAAACAGAATCTTAATAGGTATATTCTAGATCTCGAATGTAGTTTATAATGTCATATAACCTGACAATTTACACGACATTAATATACTGATACCTGTATTAATAACATGAATAAAAATAGAAAATGTTAGATAGAGATATTACGTAGAAGAAATGTCGAACCGAACTTCATTATCTTGCCACATTTTTAATAGAAATAATAGTACACCGTTAAACAAAATTGAACAAAATACTCGATCACCTAATCCATGAATTTAAAACGATCTAAAGGACGGAGCTTGATACAGACGAATGTGAAGTTAGCTCACAATGCTCTGCGAGAATGCTCTATCTAATCTACGCTCTACGTCCTACGCTATCGCAATCATGTTCACTCTACGGTAGACGGCGCTACTGTAGAATGGGTGTTCTACTCATGTGAAGTTAGCTCATAGTAGTAACCAATTTTAATAAAACATACATAAAAAAATTGCTCTTTAATTGCCCATCAATTACTTTTAATTACTCACTTTTAGTTTTCGACATATTTCCAAAAAACTTTTTCGAGGAATCTAGGGGCTTTTATGGGTTGTCATCAGACGTTCAATATCACAAAACTTCTAAAATAATGCACAAGATGATCTACCGAGGCTACCAAGAAATTACTCTTTGCTTAGAATGAATTACTCAACTCTTAAGAAGCAACAATTAGGTCAATAAACAGCAGATTTTATAAATAAAAGTATTTTAAGTTAAAAGTAAATTAAAACTTTAGATCGACTCTGATCCATAAGTCATATTATAATATGACTCTACTAAGAACTACATATATTCAAACTCTGTTCTAAATTCTGTCTGTTCCTTTCCCTTTCTTTAATAACCTTATTTATGTAACACATTACAAATGTGAAATAATACACATAATTTTTCTATTAGTCAACGTTACCTTTCTCAATGAGTTTAAATTATTGTACATTAAATAATTAACAGAAAAATATACATAGTATGTATGTGCATACAATGTAAAATTTTTGAAAATATCTCACTTGTTCGTCCGCAACTTTAATTGATCTTAACCGCGTAATGCTTTTTGGCCATTCTTTGCAAAAATACGGCTAAGAAATTAAAGTGTAACTGTTTAATCTGTCATTTATTGAGATACAACAGGTTTTATGCGTCGATGTAAGCTAGCAGACTGATATGTGCGACCAGTTTCGCGACGGTGCAAACAGCATGATGATTTTTTTACAGATTTCTCGAAAACTAGGAGTGAGCAATTAAAATTAATTACAGAGCAATAATAGGCAAGAAAAGAGCAATTTTTTAAGCCATTCTGCAATGAGATAATGCAATTTTTTGGAAACTTGTATAATTGTAAACATGTATGTAGTGCCAACTTAATGCAGTCGTAATTGCAAGTAATTAAAAGTAATTACAGGGCAGGAAGAAGCAAATAAAGAGCAATTGTTTATGTCACTGCGCAATGTTACGGAGCAAGCTTTTGAGTTTTCATGTGGATGCGAACGTACTATCTGTATTAATGTTACTGAAGATATGCGCATGCGCACTTAGAAGTTACTAGATTACAGTTTCATATTGTTATTTATAAAATTTGTTGTTTATTGACCAAATTCGACTCTATTCTGAGAATGCACACATACGTAAGCACACAAGTATTCGATATTTCACCACAAGTTGGAGTAGTTTTCCAAGTGAATATTATTCGTAAATAGAGGTCGCCTAATTCAGTCCGCAAACTATGTATCGGTAAGGCAGTTTGACCTGAAATACAAAACTCTATTGAATGTTAGGTCTATTATTATCTGGTCGGTGCTAATACTTGCATCAGTAGATAGATGAAAGTTCATAGAGTTATAATTAATCAATTTTCGTAAAAAATACATCTTCTAAGATACTTTTAAAAAAGCTCAAAATTTCAAGTACCTTTTCTTTCTTCACTCGTGGATAGATAATCTCGACGAGAGACGAGAGCCAATTCATCCCCACCACTCGTGATGCGAATGTATTTGGCGCGAATTTCTACCGAACTACCGAAGCTTCTGATTTGATCTCTTACAATTACAACCTACAACAGTGAGTGGCTTTGCTTCAGTCTTCAGACAGTTCAGATTTCGGTCGGTGCTGTGCTGATGAGGACCAGTGCTCTATGAAATCAGTCAAATTCAAAGTGATCCGAAGTCGAACAGGGAAAGAATAATTCAAATGTGCAAAACACAATTTATATTTTCAGTACAAGGGAATTCAACTAAAGGAATATTTTCTTCAAAAAACGAGAATTGATGAAACACATGTTCATAATATAGAATCGAGATACGAAATATCGAACGTTATTACATCGAAAACAAAATATGTGACTTATGCTGTTTTGTCTTATAGCCACAGATATATAGGAAAAGAAAATATATAATTAGATGAACACTATGTTAATTTTAATATGAAGTTGATAAATATTACATGATAAATAAAAATTTATATGCATATAACAGTGACTATCGACAACGAATAGTTTTTAAATTTATTATTATTTTATTTATGCACCATATAGAATTCTATTCAAAATGAAACTACATTGTAATGTTGAAGTCAATAACAGACAATATTTACCAAATATAACACGAAGCACATCAAAACGTTCCATTTTAGCAATTGGGAAACAAACAGTAAAAAATAATGATTTATACATTCTTTGGCAGACTTTGCAAAATAAACAAGGTACAAAATATAAGGTAAATGAACAAACATGTTTGAAATATTAGAATAATAAAATATATTAATGCTTGTCAAACTAAAGTAGGATTACTCAAAGTTCTAATAGAGACTTCAAGAACTGAAATTCAGAAAATAGAGTAAAAATATATAAATAGACGAAAATTTGGAGTTTGAAATTTAAGGATTTAAAAATTCGAAAATTTAAATTCAATGTTTTGCATTGGGGTTCCTGAATGAGCCTACTTTAGTATATTAACAGATTAATATGTAGGGTATCCCACCAACGCTGTTTATTTCAAATATCATTAGTCCAAATAAGAAAATAAAGTACTACTTATAAAAGCTGTAAAGTTGAAAAAAGACAGTGATGGTTCTTTTATAAATGGAAGCATAGAGATCTGATCAGTTGGAATGTCCAACGTTCATGCTAAAATTGATAAAATAGAAAATTCTGTATACAAAAGTATTATAATACATTTACCCTATAAATTGCTTTAAAGATGTTTGACTTTGTTCACCTTATTACGTTGATTATGAAGTATGTTTAAAATTTTTCTTTCTTCCATAAATTAGAAGTATATTTACTTGTTCTTTGAATTAAAATTTTGTGTTGAGTATTAAATGTTTACTTGATAAGAAATTTATTAATATTAAAAGACATGAAATTATTAACCCTTTTTGATAAACCCTATTTTATCAAATTTCTTATACTGAAATTTTATTTTATAAAAAAGAATAAAACTAATTCCCAGGTCCTTATGCCTCTCCTACAAGAGAACCATTACTATTATGTTATATTTTCTTTCTCAGTTTTACAACTTTTACGAGTAATTTTTCTGCTTTTTACTTGAAATGATTAAGATATTTTGAATTGGTAGAGTTAGAGGGACACCCTATGTTTAAGAGAAATTTTTATTTACAATTCATCTTTTTATACCATTTTAATATAACTTTGTTACAGATTGAAAACAATATTAGTCAAATATTTACTAAATTTATTGATGAAGGAAAGGCTACAATTCGGTTTATTGAACCACCTTACGATTTAATTATCAAAGCAGATATAATTCAGTTAAAAAGTTTTATGCACATCTTGAAATTAGTAATATCTAAGAAAGTAGATCCATCAGTTCTTGCTATTTCAAATTTAAATTCAAAAAGCATAAGTTCTATGTCAAAAATTAAAATTACGGTTAATAAACCTTCGGAATATCCAACTTTAGAAGGTTTCCCAAAAATGACTGAAGAACTGTATTTGTCAGGATTAAACAGGAAATCATTTGACAGACAAATTTTGAAACTCCAAAGTCTGAGAATATTAAACTTATCTGACAATCAAATTACATCACTACCAAAAGAATTAGGTCTTTTACAGCACCTACAAGAACTTCATTTATCGCAAAACCGTCTTGACAAAGCTATAAAATGGACCTGGTTAGATCAAATTGCAATACAATCTAATTTGAAATTATTAGATATAAGTAACAACTTGGTATGTCAATTTTGTTACATAAATAATATAAACTATATTCTACTATACTACTGCACTCTTTTTTATTTTTGATATAGTTATCAAATGTACCAGAACAAATTGGAAAACTTCATGCCCTTGTCAACCTGAAGATTAGCAAAAATAGTTTATCATATTTACCTCAAAGTATTGGAAAGTTAACTAATTTGAAATACTTGGATGTATCTAAAAATAATTTAGTTTCTATGCCTGGTAGCATGGGAAGCTTACATCTTATTTTACTGGATGTCTCAGAAAATCAATTTCAAAGTATAGATTCTTATAACATGCATAACATAGATATACCTACTTTAGTTGAATATGCAGCTAGATCATTTCTGAAAACAAGGTTTGTATAATATGTATATATTTTTATATTTAATATATATATATATATATTCCCATTTATACATACAGGGTGGGACATTTAAATGGGAATACTTGAATATCTTCGTAATATTTTCGGCTAATCTACAAATCTATCAAGTTTTGTCAAAATCGGACATTCACATTTCGGGATGTTCCCGTGAGAGTTATTTTACTGGTATCACGTATGACTAGTGAACATTGTCAGTAGAATAATATTTTAAACAGATTTTAAACTTTCTTGGAATAATTATTAGCAGAGGATGAAAACAGTTATAATATCAGTTTCGGTTCTTGAAACAGTTAACCAAAAAATATTATAATTGTTATGGATATATCAGTTTTGGTTAATTTTGGTTTCGATTATGGTTTCTTAGAACCAATATATCGGTTATATATTGACTACGGTTTCATCTTCACATTCTTACATCGATTTCATTACAGTTCTTAATTCTTATTAAATTTCTGAAAATTTTAATATATATGGAACATGTTAAATAAGATAGTAAATATTTTGTAGTAGTACATAATACTATTTGATAACAATGTTGTCACAACGTATTCTACTGTCACGGACTTTTGTGTGTGGTTTTTCTCCTCGTTTCTTTACGATTCGATATTATTTCATACACAGGAATAAGACACAATGTGTTGTTATTTATTATTAATACTCGATCAAAGACAAATCGATTCACTTAATTTCGATTTTAGAAGACGAAGAACACAACAGAAACTTAATACATAATATAAAATTAATAATTTTATATTAAAAATTAATAATAAAATTAATAATATTATGTGTTAGAGTTAAACTTAATAATTAGTGTTAGTGTTAATATCCGTATTTATATTCTAACAATAAATAGGAAAAGTTACAGCAATGAGTAGGGGGAAGTACAAAAATATTTTAAAACGTGTGATTATGAAAGGACACTACAATGGTTAATCAAAACTGTGTTCCAATAATGTCAGTATGTAAAGTGTAATGTTAATGTTTTCATATAAATATTAATATATTACATTGACAGTATAAACATTTTTTATACTGTGTATAAAAATTATATAAATTATACTTTTATTCAGTACCATTCTACCAATTTCCAAAAACATTTAGAACTACATCATCTAAATAAATCTACAATTGTGATGGTTCAAAAAGAAAGCGATAAGAGAAAAGCTAGTAATCATCAAACTACTGTTGTTACGTTATATGTTTTATACATATTAAAATTTTCACAAATTTAATCAGAACTAAGAATTATACTGAAATCGATGTAAGAATATGCTATTATGTAAAATAGAACTGTAATCAATATAGGACCATTATAATATTAGTTTTGAAGAACAGTAAGGGTCATTCCATGCAAAATCGGACACTGTTCAAAGTAACATCTTGGATCTTGTTCAAATTTGATATATTGTAGTTTTTAGCAATATTTAAATGTATGTGAAAAGATTTTATATTGATTTTACAACTGCTTGAAGTAGAGTGCTAATTTTTTCAAAAATTGATAACTCCTAAACTAGTAAATGCACCAGAATCAGCTTGTGCACGCTTATAATGAAGGCATTAGAGTACTAAATAAAAATTATTCTGTTAAAAAAATTCGTTTTTAACTTTTTTTTTTGTAATTGTTTTAAATACTACCATATGTATGGTAGTATTTAAATGTGTATTTTGCATAAACTATTCATAAGTTATTAACTTTATAGTTGACATGCCATCAACATTAGTGGTACCCAATGTACACCACTTTGTATATCAGGGTGGGGGGGTAGTCTTTATCATATTATATGTTCAACATAAAACTTGAATTTAAACGAATGTAAAATAAGTAGAGTGAACAATATTATTGCATAGAGTGGCATTAATACAAAGAGTAAGGTCACATATGCGAAACTATGATTAGTAAAGTATTAACTTACCACATAGCGTTAACTACAATTACAAAATACAAATCTGATAACTCTATTTTTATGTTTTCATAGATATCCATATAATGCAAGATTAATTCCTGCAACACTGGTAAAATATCTGGATGGAGCAAAATACTGTGTCTGCAGCAGTTCTTGTTTTCAATCATATATAAGAAAATCTGTAGAATTTAATTTAAGTTTAATAGCTAACAGTGTAAAATCATCAGGAAATATTAGAGTACCATTTGATTGCTATTTTTGTTCAATGCATTGTTTACGTACAATAAATTCTGTAAAAATACGATACTAAAATAGGTTTTAAGTTTATAAGCATTTTACTTTTTGCTTTTTGTAACACATATTTACATAAATAATTTATTTCCTTGTAACTGAATAGAAGAACACAAATTCTATTAAATAAATATTTTTAATATTATTTTACATCTGATTAAATTAATTGTTAATCAAGTAACTCAACTTCTGTTTAACTGCAACAAAATATCAAAATGTATTTTATTATTAGAACATGTTCACTATAAATACTATTACAGTATTAGTCATTAGTTCAACTTCAACTATATTAAAAATAAAAGATTTCATCCTATAAATTGACAATTTTAAGTAGAAAGATTAGATTGTGCGAGGTTGCTTATTATTATTACTACTCTTTGTTATTACAGTATTGCCTCGATACAAGTAAATTGCTCGGGAAACAAAGCGGTATTGTATTGAGAGCTGGATACTACATATTTGGCCCGCCTTTGTTTTACTCCCTTGGTGGCTGTCGCAGGGGCAAGGAGCGAGACACGCGTGACAGATACAAGTCGTAAAGATACAAATTGTTTAGTTCAGTGTGACTTGTGTTGAAGAAACGGGAATAGATGTATTTTTCTCACACTACCTCTTACGTACCCTATCCGCGATTTCAGTTGAAGAAATACATTCCGATTTTATTCATTTTCACTTACTCTTAATTGACATATGTGTATACACATGTATATCATATAAAAATTACTTTAGTATGATTATTCTAATATTTAAGGATAATTATGGGAAACTGAAAAATATATAGGAAGAAGAAATAGGAAGAAATTATTTTTAAAGCAGATTTCAAGTATAAATTACATATTTCCTTTTTCTTTTTCATTTTAGTATTTATTGTATTCAAACGGCCTAACTGAATAAGGAGGTCAAAAATGCCTCCAAACCAAATTCGGCTTGCGATGAGTCGTTCGGTAGTTTATCACAAAAAACTAGTTTGTGCCAATTTTCAATCTTCCATCTCAACCTGGGGATTAGTAATGGGGGTAAACAGAAAACCACGTTTTTTGGAAATTACTCGTACTTTATTGAATAAAAAATTCGACAAAAAATCGGAAATGTTTCGAGAAATGCATTCCAAAATTATTTTTATAAATTTTATTTTGAAATGTTCTCAAAAATCATTTAAAAGTAAATGTTGATAATTATTACATAGTCAAAAATTGAAAAAAAAATATAATAATGAGTATAAAAAATAATGACCCCAAAAAGGGGCTCAAACCTGTGGTTAAAAAGCACGTAGAGGTTTGGCAGGGAACGCTCTGTCGCTGCATCACTGATGCCGTTGGGAATAAAGCATCGATATTTCAGAACATACCTCGCTTAGTATAGTTTTCATCGGACGAGTTTTATTTTCTGTAATTCTTATGTTATTTTCCTGAGTGCAAAAACATTAAATATTGCACAAAACACTTATCTTTTAAAGAGTGTACGAAAATTCGGTGTACATGTTACGCTGGCGCAAAAGAAACGATGAAAACATCGGCTTTTGATTTTTTTAACTATGGCGCACCAAACCGAAAAATCTGAAACACGCTGCACTTTTGACCTCCTTATTCGGTTAGGCCCTTTGGTATATATTTTATAAATTAAATAAGGTAATTGTTTGGGATTAGGGCCTCCTCACTAATTTTTTTGCGCCTTTGCTACGTTGTAGGTTTTGATGTGTAGATTAAGAATCTGAAAGAAAAAATTGTCGCTCGCTTCCTGTTTTTGAAATATAAAAATTTATATTACAATGCGGGCGCTGCCGTATCAGATATACAGTACTGGCAGAATGGAGCTAATGCGCATGCGCGAGTTCTGCGGGGATATAAAACGCTCATGTCTGCTTTTCAAAGCTTGAAAATCTAGCAAAAATAGTTTACCACACTGGCAGGATATTCGATGAGTCAGATAATGAACAACCCTTGGCTATTGCTTCAAGATTTAATTGGAAATGCGAGTGAGTGGCCCTTGTTTATTCAGCAAACATTTGGGAACAGAAATCTCAATGATCACAACAGAATGATCATTGTAAATTTCTGTTACCTAAATGGAGTTGCCAAAGTCGTCCTCCATGAGATATTACAATTTACCTTTAAAAAGAACTACACGACAAGAAGGCGATATGAAATAGCAGCTCGCCATAAATATTTGGCCGATGTAACGTATGGAGAAGAAAGGCGGAAGCGCGTGTATTCCTATTTCGATGTTCCATAAAAGAATGTTTTACTTAAATTGGGATACACATCCCAGAACATAAACAATCAATATTGATTGTTAAAAAACAGATCTTTTCAGAGCCACAATAATTAACGTAGAAATACAATACGTATTTGGTTTAACTTCACCATGTGTTTTGAAATATTTATAAAGAAATTATTTTTTACATAAACATATAGGTATTGACTTCTTTGCTTCTGGAAATAAAAAGAAATAGTTTGACTGCAGCCCCTGCTTTATAAATATATAAGTTCATATGCTTGCTCTATATTGCAAATTATTAAAGTAGATATTGTACATGTTTGCTTTACCAGTACATACACTAATATGTTTGCTACGTATTGCAGACTTTAACGGCTAGTATTATAAAAGGTTCCTCTAAAAGAACATATTGCAATGTCTGCTGCATGCAACAAATTGACAAAACAAGCATAGTTAATAATATTTACTTTATTAGTTTGGCGCATCGATGAAAACCAACTGCAGACTCCTTGTGTTTTGAGCTGTGTACGTGCGCTTACCCAAGCAAAGAAAGTCATACGCGATGAGCGAGAGAGACAAACGGTTTCGCAAATTACACTCTACGTCTCGACACTTGCATAAATGAATTTTTCGCGGGTACAGAACCTACGAGTAGACTTCACTACAGGGTGCTCTGGTCCGTTTAAACTCCAATAAACACTATACGTTGAGAAAACTGTAAAATTACAAACTGTAAGCATGAAACAGACACTGCTGTAAACAAGCAAGATGGCTACCGAAGTGACAATTTTGCAAATATCTCACGATTTAATGGTTTTTTAACTCATAGCACACCAGACTACCCTTCCTTGGATTAGCACAATATCGTGGAAATGCGATTTTCCTCAATTTAACACTTCTGGAAGGCGTAAAGTGTAATATTCATTGTGCACCCATTTTGACAGAAAAATAGTTGAACGATTTGCCGTTAGAAGCGTTCATGGTATATCTCAACCAATTTGGTCATATTACCATCAGCATCGATGAAAATACAGATCAGTCGATAAATGTAATCTAGAATTTAACAGCTGAATGGCGTATTCATCAAATACACGAATCAGACAGACAGATATGTATGTACATTAGGGTGGACCTTAGCTATACTTGACAAAAGTTATTTTGCTAGATTCTTTTAGTCTCACTCCTCAAAATTGTGACACTTGCTAAGAAAATGATTTGGAAAAAATTTGGGGTCAATTGGAGCATGGGAAATGGACGCGCATCAAATTTGAAAATTTTTTAATTTTTTAATTTGAACATAAATATATGTTGTGATATATCGTTGAATTTGTCTTTTCTTTCTCTTTAAAGATACACACATAACATAAACAGTTATTAATAGAAAAAACACCCGTGACCTTGAAAACTCGAAAAAATGACCTTGAAAAAAAATTTTTTTATCATTATATTCACATTCTTATATCCTACAACTTTTGTTTAAAGAGTTTTTTAATATATTCATAACTAACAAAGATATTAAATTAATTAATACGCTCCAAAAAAAAAAGAGTTCCAAGATCGAAAAAAAAAATTATTATAGACATTATGGAAAATATGAAAAGAAATGACATCAAAGTATTTCGTCCAAGATTTGCTAACGGACTCGTCAGTAGGACCAGCATATCCTGTCTTAATTCTTGATACAACATCTTACGTTGCTTGCCTGGAATTGAAGGTATTGTGTAAGTTTTTAAATTATGTATACAAATGTAGTAAGCGTTGCGTCCCAGATCTGCTTGTGGACGTTCGGTAAGACCATGCAGATCCTGCCCTAGACGCGACTGTGTTAACCCTTTCGAATAAATTACAAAAATAAAGTGTAATGCATACATCAACAATAGTTTAAAAACCCTAGTGAGACATATACATACATCTCGCTGGTCACGAAAAGGTTAACAAGCAGTTTTCAACAAAAACTGCTTTAATACCGACAAAAATGTTGTCGGTATTAAAAATCTTTGGAAGAATCGTCTGGAATTTGGAGAAATAAAATATTCCACTTTTTTGTCCATATAGTGATGCACATCCTTCGAAACGATTTTATATTTTTTAATGCATTCTTTATCGTCACTATCTGTACTGGCATTTATTGCCTCTACCATTTGCACTTTCGTTTCATATGGTACGGCACTATCGAAAAATGACAATGCAGCCGTTTCTGGTGCCAAGTACCATAAATGGTTAATTAATTTGTTCATTGCAGTACGGCTTATTGTATCATCAATTTGACGATAAGCGCACAAATTTTGTAAAAATTCTAAATCTTGCCGCGGAGCTTCTACTGCGATTGGAGCTTGCATCCACACTTTTAAGTATAAATTGGCAAGGAAAATACAAATGTCGCGAATCCCAGTGGTCTCTTCGCTAGTCAAAGTAAATTCTTTTCTGAATAAATATATTTTTAAACAATATGTTGCCTTGGCCATCCATCGAGCGTGATGAAAAGCTCCCGGAGCTCGGAAAGCATAATTTTTTGCAAAATTTCCGCCTAAGAACATAATTGTGAGTTCCAGAAATTCTCGGTAATGTTCCCATGGTTGCTGTTTGTGTTTTAAAGTCTGCATTGCAAACTCACATTTCAATATATTTACGAATTAAGCATTTAAGAAACAAATTTGATGGGCGTCCATTTCCCATGATCCAATCGACCCTAAATTTTTTCCAGATCATTTTCTCAACAAGTGTCACAATTCTGGGGGGTGAGGTTGAAAAAATTTTTTGGTCCAAAAATAAGGTCCACCCTAATGTACATACATATTACAATTCTGCCCATCAGGAAAACTCGAACAAATCCAGCTCCAGCCGAGATTTTGATTCTTACTAATAAGAGAACATCGCGAAGTGAAAGTCTCCGATTTTGATGAAACTTTGTAGGATTGTAGAATAGCCGAAAATATTCGACACGTATTTTTTTTATTGCTTCTAATTCATCTAAAGGGTGTGAAAACCACCCCCAAAGTTGGGGGTGGAAAACATATTTCGTTCAATATCTCCAAAATTAGTGCGTGTAGCAAAATGATATACATGGGGCGATTGTGTATTTTTGAACGAAGAATCCACCTATGTAAATACTTCTTAAAAATATCAATTTATTTAAAAAATATATTAAAAAATAGTATATTGTCGTTGTTTTCACTGACTACATGCTGATCGATCGTTTTGTAAATTTGTATGCAAATACTATGAACCAAAACACGAAATACGGCTAAACTAGAATTTTGAATTTTTACGTTATAAATCAAATAATAACATTCCTAGTTAGACTACATTTTGTGCGAAATTGGGCCCTGAAACGAGTGATTTTACGAAAAACATATGTCCTTATAATGTTTTTTCATTATATTATGGTACATGTTGTTTATTGTTCACTAAATGTATAAATAATAACATTGCTAATGAATACTCCCAACGTTTTGCACTTGTTGCAAACAGTACGAGAGGTTCAGTGTGAGTGACCTTTGCATCGATGAAAATGTAGCAAGTAAAGATGGTTTACAAATCATTATCCTTTAATAGTTATTATCTTCTATATACGAACAACTGGAATTGCATACAAATTTGTATTTGCATACAAATTTGCAAAACGATCGATCAGCATGTAGTTAACCCTTAAATGCGCAACATCTCCAGTTTAAACAAAAAATCATGTACATTATTTAGACACTAAAAATAATTGGCGTGCATAATTGGTTTAAAGCTTCTATTAGAAGTTTAATCTGATTAATTTTAATAAGAAGGTATTTTTAGTCTACAATTCATTTTGCATCAGTCTTTTGATTTTAGAAGGCATTTTATGGATGATTCATATGTGTAACAATTTACATTAAAGGGTTAAAAAGTATGAATGAATGAATAAATAGTATGAATTTAATGAATTGTTTATTCTATACATAAAAGTTTTACTTTTGTATCTGCCCACAATTATGAAAGTGGTCCAAGTCGTATATTTCTTATTTTGGGATATTGAAAGGATTACATTTGAATAAATTGGAAAATATTTCTATATTACATAACATTGTAATCTAGAATTTTATTACTCTTGATTAATGAAAATTTGTTATGAATGTGAAATTTTGCGTGAATCCCATACGAAAATGTTTTTAAACTTAGACCACTTTCATAATTATGGGTACATATATATTGTCTCATTCGTAATACTCTTTCTTTCTTGCTCGCACCGTACATTTCTATATTCCGCATGAAGCAAAATATCGGCTCAAGGCGTATTCAGTAGAGATTTACTGATGGATAAGATTGTAATTGATGTGGCAACAGCGTGACAGAACTTTCCTACGATGCGATTTGGCAATTATACCTTCGCACTTCTCATTTGTAATTCAACAAGATAACGCTAAATGCCACATTATCAAATGTCTCATGTGTAAATTATGTTTTCATTAATGCCCGTTTCTTCGCAACAGCGCTTCGATCGATTCGGAGTAGGCCCCGAAGGAGTCTGCCCTCTTAATTCTAATAACAGCTGAATCACTTTAAGTTTGCTACATTTAAATTCCATATAGTATTAAGACAAAGAATGTACATAATTTGATATAGAAATGCAATAAATAGTACTCATAATACATGTCTCTCTAATAAGTTACTTATAGTTATATTAAACACCATATCGTTATATTTTCAAAAATTACCTACGTATTTTTCATCCTTTGTACAGTACTGCCTCGATACGAGTGAACCTTTCGGCTATCGATACAAGCGCGTCGCTATCCCACCACTTTGATTGTAGTTTGCCACGGCGATAATAGGTACAGACAAATAAATTTCGCTTGATACGGTCGCAACAGCACCTTTGTTATTTGTAATAAAAGACAAATTAGAATATTTTTCTCTCACTCTACACGCTTGTGGTCCTTGCCTTAGCAATTTAAATAGCTGAAATACGTTTCACTTTCATTTTTTTCATTCTTCAATTCATTCGCTTACCTCTCTCAATTTATATTTAACAATACAATAATTATTTTATGTTCCTATACAAATGTTTAATACTATAAATATAAATGAATAATTATTTTAATTTTTAAGGGTAATTATGAGATAGGTATTGAAAAAGAAAAGTAACGATACTTGGAATGTTTATCATAGTATTGATTTAATGAAGAAATAATGCAAGAAAAATGTATACTGTTTCGAAAGTAGTATTTAATAGGATAGAAATTAAATATTTACTTTTTCTATTTTCAGTATTTATTCAAATTTGCTATGTTTTCCATAAATTAAACCCAAATATTGTTACGTACGAAGAATATTTTCCGTTACTCTTCCAAATATTTGAGTCTCTGCCTGTTAAAAGGAAACGCCCTAGCATTCTCAATTTTTTGTTTATCTTAATGCGAGCGCAACTCCGATCAGCTGGGCAACAATCACGACGCTGTAACAACAAATTTTCTTATATGGAAATTCCTAATGAATCCCCCACTCATTTTTTGGCCTATATAAACCCCCCGTACCGTTACGTTGACAGTCAAGTTTGTCAGAGTTGGTTGCTACTCAGTTAGATCCAGCATAAGTTCCCTTTCGAATTTATAGTTTAACCTCATAGAATCCACGAGTCGGCAGAAATTCTATCTGGCAATTTCTACGACCACTCGTGTTGACTAGAAAAAGGGGATAAACTTTGCAAAAAGTAACTAAATCTCAACAAAAACACTGTTAGTGTAAAAATATGCGCCAAATACATTCACAGAAATTGTGTTTATTTCGATCCCAACAAAAACGTTGCTAGTGTATCCCAACGAAAACACTATCAGTGTTTCCTAACAAAAACACTATTGTCAACAAAAACATCGTCAATGTAAAAATGTACACCCAGTACAAGTATCGCTTTAGGAGCCATACACAAATTGAAAAATTAAACTTAAGATGTATTTGGCGGGCCCTTTTGCGAAGAAAGTGTTTTTACCAGGCCTGAATTGAAGAGGAAGAAGGGACTAAGAGAGACTAGAGAGACTAGGGAAGACTAGAAAGTCTATAACTTCTAGCTAGTACATCAAGAATCTCGGTAGAAACTCGCGCCAAGTTCCTCGCCCACTGATATACAGGGTGTAACAAAAATGTCGCAGTTCCTTAAAAGGGGTGATTCAGGGGGTGATTTGAAACAACTTTTTCCTTAGCGAAAATGTAAGCTGAGGCTTCGTTAACGAGTTATTAATGAAAAACACCGGCCAATGAGAGCGCGAGTTTGCCGTTCGAGCGACTGCGGTAGCGTTGGGTACGCGCTGGGCGCTACGGTTGTACTCCGAACAAGAAAGTCGACATGCGTCGAAGGAAAAGCATTAGTGTGAAAATATTTGCATAACGTATAAACGAAAAAGCAATGCAACAAAAGAAATGAACGGAGAATTGGAGAATTAACGTTGAAGATAGAAACGTTGAAAGTAGTCTGCGTTAGATTTAAAAAATAATAATCATTAATGAATTAAATGCAATTCATCTGTAGTTTGTAAATCTGTGTCACTGGGTCACTGTATCGATACTGGTCATCGACCTCTGGAATGGTTTATGGCAGGGTAGAATTTTTCCAAAGAAGCTCCTTGTACCCCCCACGTAGTTTAAGCACCTCAGACCTTCTTTGTTCGGACACTCCGAGATCATGTCTCCTTCGAAACCAAAGCAATAAAGCCATAAATTACCTAAACGCGTGCCCTAGCATAAACCATTTCGACGGTCGATGACCAGGATCGGTACAGTGACCCAGTGACGCAGGTTTACAAACTACAGGTGAAGTTTGTTCTCTTCTTCCTTTATTTTTCGTTGTATTGCTTTTTCGTTTATACGTTATGCGAATAAGAGATTTACATATTCGTATTTTTACGTTGCACGTACTTTTCCTCGATTTTAAGTAATTATTCACTTCAAGTGATAAACAAAAAAAGGACTCGGTGTTATTTATTATGTCGCTTTCAGTTTTCATACTAATGCTATTTTCTTCGATGTATGACGACTTTCTTGTTCGGAGTACAACTGTAGCATCTAGCGCGCGTACCCAACGCTACCGCGGTCGCTCGGGCGGCAAACTCGCGCTCTTATTGGCCGGTGTTTTTCGTTAATAACTCGTTAACGAAGCCTCATCTTACATTTTCGCTAAGGAAAAAGTTGTTTCAAATCACCCCCTAAATCACCCCTTTTAAGGAACTGCGACATTTTTGTTACACCCTGTATATACTATGGATACGAGATGCCGAGAAACAGATTGATGTGGCTTTACATGCCAGCGCCGCCAAGTTAGACACTGGTGTACTACATTCCCCCGGTTGCGCGTTAGGGAGAACGATGATTTTGTTTCGTAGCGTGGTTTGGCGTGTTTTTTGGGAGCGTGTATTTACTGTTTATCGTGGTTTGTCGTGCATGTTTGATATTTAGTGAATTTTCGGAGTTAGCAGATATGTTATCTATGTATAACAATGAAAAAATTATAATAATGTTTGGCAACATTTTTAAATTTACTATTCACTTTCTGCGAACTTCAATAATCATGACTTCTGTTTCTTTTATATTATATTTATATATTTATTTTATTATTTTCATGAATATCATTTTTTGCAACTAGTTTTTCTAACTTTAACCCTCATACAAACAGTTCGTATTACTCTGTTATATCAATACGCGTCTCTTGTAAATTCAATCTTTCGAATTTCGCGCCAGTTCCGTTAGTACACTGGTGTCTAACTTGGCGGCGCTTGCATGTAAAGCCACTATCAATTCGTATCAGCCGCAACACGGCTGGCTTATGGCAATCTTGTATCCATAGTATATATATCAGTGTCCTCGCCCTACGAGTGGTGAAGATGAATCAATTATACGTCAAATAAGCGATCTTACCAATCATAATAAATTTAAACACTAGCAACGACTGAGCCAGCATTTCAGAACTGTGTGTAATGGATGCACACATACATATTTCGTTCTGTAACAATATAACTGATATACAGAACTACTCGAACTTCTTTAAAAACTTGCTTATTCTTAATTAAGCTATTGTGAACTATGATTTTAATGCAAAAGGGCTCGTCAAGTACATTTTAAGTTCAATTTTTCAATTTGTGTAAGACTCCTAAAGCAATACTTATCTCGTAAATTTTTTAAAGCGCACATTGTGTATGACTTCTAAAGCGATGCTTACGTGGTCAATTTTTTAGAACGCACATTGAACTAGTCACATGTGTTTTTGTTGGTCTCCAAGTCTGAAGAGGGTACATGGAGTACTAGTTGATCCTAAATATTTAGCAATATGTAGTTATTTTTTATTTGTAGTTATTTATTATATTTATTTTTTATATTTATATTTAGCAGTATGTGTGGTGACATAGGGTAATTCTCTAGCCTGGATGTGTATGTAAGTGCCTTCAGGTTGGCGTGCGAGCGTTGCGCTATTTTGAGACTGCGATATGTAGAGGGACGCGCCAAGCGACACTCTCTCTAAGATCGAGTGTGTCTAGCTCGAGCGGGGTTTTATATCTAGGTGATATGACGAAACGCGCATGCGTGCTAGTTACGAGTATATAAATCAAGGGGGCAGACTCCTTCGGGGCCTACTCTGAATCGATCAAAGCGCTGTTGCGAAGAAACGAGCATTAGTGAAAACATATAATTTATACATGAGACATTTGATAATGTAGCATCTAGCGTTATCCTGTTGAATTACAAATGAGAAGTGCGAAGGTATAATTGCCAAATCGCATCGTAGGAAAGTTCTGTCACGCTGTTGCCACATCAATTACAATTTTATGCATCAGTAAATCTCCACTGAATACGCCTTGAGCCGATATTTTGCTTCATACGGAATATAGAAAAGGACGGTGCGAGCGAGAAAGAAAGAGTATCACGAATGAAACAATACATATGTGCCCAAAATTATGAAAGTGGTCTAAGAAACAACATTTTCGTATGAGATTCACACAAAATTTCACATTTATAATAAATTTTCATTAATCAAGAATAATTACAATGTTACATAATAATCTCGACTCCATTTACTACTTTTTGGATCCGATCTGATCCAAATTTGAATAATGCTTTTACTCATAATATACCATATGGCAGTAAATCACCTTCGAACTGACTAAAGTGGTGAATTGAGTTGAGTGGTCCAATTGTAATCTGTGAAAAGGTATACGAAAATTAGAATTATTTAAAATAAAAATTGAAAACAAAAAAAATTAAAAGCTACCACGAAATTCGAACCCGGCACCTGCAAATTATGAGTGAATGTCTAATTCTCATTCAGCGAAGGTACTTTCATGTAGAATTAGTGGATTAAACTACAATTTAGGAACAATTCCAGTTGTTCGTATATAGAAGATAATAACTATTAAAGGATAATGATTTGTAAACCACCTTTACTTGCTACATTTTCATCGATGCAAGGGTCACTCACACTGAACCTCTCGTACTGTTTGCAACGAGTGCAAGACGTTGGGAGTATTCATTAGCAATGTTATTATTTATACATTTAGTGAACAATAAACAACATGTACCATAATATAATGAAAAAACATTATAAGGACATATGTTTTTCGTAAAATCACTCGTTTCAGGGCCCAATTTCGCACAAAATGTAGTCTAACTAGGAATGTTATTATTTGATTTATAACGTAAAAATTCAAAATTCTAGTTTAGCCGTATTTCGTGTTTTGGTTCATAGTATTTGCATACAAATTTACAAAACGATCGATCAGCATGTAGTCAGTGAAAACAACGACAATATACTATTTTTTAATATATTTTTTAAATAAATTGATATTTTTAAGAAGTATTTACATAGGTGGATTCTTCGTTCAAAAATACACAATCGCCCCATGTATATCATTTTGCTACACGCACTAATTTTGGAGATATTGAACGAAATATGTTTTCCACCCCCAACTTTGGGGGTGGTTTTCACACCCTTTAGATGAATTAGAAGCAATAAAAAAAATACGTGTCGAATATTTTCGACTATTCTACAATCCTACAAAGTTTCATCAAAATCGGAGACTTTCACTTCGCGATGTTCCCTTATTAGTAAGAATCAAAATCTCGGCTGGAGCTGGATTTGTTCGAGTTTTCCTGATGGGCAGAATTGTAATATGCATGTACATACATATATGTGATAACAGCGTGATCAAACTTTCAATACGTTTTAGCAACTAAGCCTTTCTTGCGTCTGATTCGTGTACTTGATGAATACGCCATTCAGCTGTCAAATTCTAGATTACATTTATCGACTGATCTGTATTTTCATCGATGCTGACGGTAATATGACCAAATTGGTTGAAATCATTGAGCTATACAGGGTGTCCCAAACTAAGTGCGGGAGACGGAAATGGGAGATTCCTGGGGTGATACTAAACAACATTTTCCTTTGCAAAAATATCCTCCGAAGCTTTGTTAACGAGTTATTAACGAAAAACCCCGACCAATCAGAGAGCGCGAATAGCGAACGCTCGGCCGACCAGCGACAGGGCACAAGCTACGCGGAGCGTCTGCTATTCACCGTGCTTGAGGCTTGTACAAGAGACTCATAATGTTTACGTCAATGCTCAATTTCTTCTAAACTATTCGATGAAAAATTATGAAAAAAATTAGGACCGCGTTAACTATTGAGACATATATTATAGAATTTTTTCAGATTTTTAAATTAATTATCCAAGTTGTGAAAAATAAAAAACGAGAAGAAAGATTTTTAAAATGCCGATTTAGTAAAGTAATGCCATAGTAAAAAAATAAAAAGCAATGTTTTCGTAGTTCCTACGCATTGTACGTTATTTTACTGCGTATCAAAACATTGAAAACTGTACAATAATACTTGTTTCATAATGAATTAACGAAAATTGGACGTATTAGTTGCTATAATCGGTAAAAAGTACGGAAACATTGATTTTTATTTTTTTAATTACGACGGACCAAAGCAAAAGATGTTTAAATGAATTGAGATGAATAATATGACTCTAGTAATACGAGTAATTACTATCGGTAAAACTCACCCATTCGGAGAAGAATTCACCTGCTGCCTGAACACTTGCTCCATTGGGTCACTGTGCCGATCCCGATCACTGAAGGATGATGCCCAGGTAGCGTTGATCGCAGGTACAACAGCACAAGAAGCCACTTTGCATTTACAACACTTCGCGGTCACTAACACTGATCACTTCACTAAATGAGCACTTGACCTTTTAATGACCGACAACCGATTACTTTGAAACGTTCTGCGGCATTAATTAAAAACAAGATGTTACACAGTTCAGCGGCGAAATTACGATCGATATTGACGATTTTTTCCGAAGTCTCTTTCCTCGTGCCCTCGCATCCCTTCAGCGCGACTTCTCGGGGTGTAGTTTCGTCGAAATACTCGAATTTGATTTGTTAGCTGACACCAACGAAGTTGAATCTTCCTCGGTTCCTTTTTTTTAGTGGAAGTGGTAGTCTCTCCTTCGAGTCGAAAAAGTCACAAGCAAATTCATGGGGAAAAGCAAAGGCATATCGGATTAGCGTAGGAGACCGTAACGAGTGTCTCGCAGATGTGGCCGTTTATGATCGCAGGTATTGCCCTGCCTAGTTCGAAGGAGCCATCCGTACCCGAGACCGAAGGCCGCGAGGGTCGCGTCGCGCTTACCATGGAAGT
This sequence comes from Calliopsis andreniformis, assembly GCF_051401765.1. Classification (NCBI taxonomy): domain Eukaryota; kingdom Metazoa; phylum Arthropoda; class Insecta; order Hymenoptera; family Andrenidae; genus Calliopsis; species Calliopsis andreniformis. Next base: position 4,979,651 of record NC_135071.1, read on the forward strand.
CCTTTCGATGCATTCGGACGGATGAAATATGGAATTGCCCGTTGTTAAAAAGCGAGTTGGGGAAACTCTTTTGCCCTTAAACATTTGGTCAACGAATGTCTGGCAGAGACTAATTCGTCGCTGCATCGGGGGTTAAATACATCAATTGTATTCGAATCCCTTTAACTATTTCGTTGTCTGTGTCTTGCGACTGAGCCTTGCTTTTTATCACGCTGCACATATAGTGACCGTACATTTATTCTTATTGTTTGCCCTGTTATCTTTCAAAATATTTTTATGAAACAAAATCGAAAAAATAAACACATATTCGTTGAAATATTCCGAAGGAAAAAAAGTATTGCCATTGTATTGAATTTAATTTCCAAGTGGTTTATAAAGGAGGTCCTGATTTTACATGTACTTAAATGTATTTACGTGCATGTAAAAGATCCGTCAAATCTTTAATACATGGGTTAGCCTCCCCTATAGATCGAAAAGGTTTACAAAAATTGGGGAAGAGAGAAACAAACATCGGATGATCACTGTGTGTGTGTGCCGTAATAAAATGCATGCCGGTCGCAGGACTCTGATATTGAAGTAACTAAAGAATGAGAATACAATTGCCGTATTTTCTCCTCATCGACGAGTTTGTCTGTCTATGCGAGACATCCGTTGACCAAATGTTTAACGTTCAGAAGCTCTCCGCAACTGACGTTTCAACAACGGGCAATTCCATATTTCATTCGTCCGAATGCATCGAAAGGACTTCCATGGCTCTTGCGAACTTGCAGGACAATACCTGTGATCATAAACGGCCACATCTACGAGACACTCGTTACGGCCTTCGCTTTTCCCCATGAATTTGCTTACGACTTTTTCGACCCGAAGAAGAGACTACCACTTCCACTAAAAAAAGTAACCGAGGAAGATCCAACCTCGTTGGTATCAACTAACAAATCAAATTCGAGTATTTCGACGAAGCTACACCCCGAGAAGTCGTGCTGGAGGGATGCGAGGGCACGAGGAAAGAGACTTCGGAAAAAATCGCCAGTATCGATCGTAATTTCGCCGTTGAAGTGTGTAACATCTTGTTTTTATTTTCGGAATGCCGCAGAACGTTTCAAAATAGTCGATAGTCGGTCATTAAGAGGTCAAGTGCTCGTTTAGTGAAGTGATCAGTGTTAGTGACCGCGTAGTGTTGTAAATGCAAGGTGTCTTCTTGTGGTCTTGGATACCTGCGATCAGCACTACCTGGGCATCATCCCAAAATGATCGGGATCGGCACAACGACCCAATGGAGCAAGTGTACAGGCAGCAGGTGAATTCTTCTCCGAATGGGTGAGTTTTACCGATAGTAATTACTCGTATTACTAGAGTCATATTATTCATCTCAATTCATTTTAAACATCTTTTGCTTTGGTCCGTCGTAATTAAAAAAATAAAAATCAATGTTTCCGTACTTTTTACCGACTATAGCAACTAATATGTCCAATTTTCGTTCATTCATTATGAAATAAGTATTATTGTACAGTTTTCAATGTTTTGATACACAGTAAAATAACATACAATCCGTAAACGTACAAAATATTTGTCACGATAGCTAACATTGTCTTTTTTTTCTACAACTTGGCTAATAGTTTAAAAATCTGAAAAAATTCCACAATATATATCGTGATAGTTAGCGTGTCCCTAATTTTTTTCATAATTTTTCATCCAGTACTTTAGAAGAAATTTGGCAATAACGTGTAAAGGTCTTGAGTTTCTTGTACAAGCCTCGAGCACGGTGAGTAGCAGACGCTCCGCGTAGCTTGTGACCTGTCGCTGGTCGGCCGAGTGCTCGCTATTCGTGCTCTCTGTTTGGTCGGGGTTTTTCGTTAATAACTTGTTAACAAAGCTTCGGAGGACATTTTTGCAAAGGAAAATGTTGTTTAGAATGACCTCAGGAATCTCGCATTTCCGGCTCCCGCACTTAGTTTGGGACACCCTGTATACCTAACTGGAGTGCTGATCCTGTAAGAAAAAGGAGGGAGGGAGGTCAAAGTGAGAGATCCGAACTGGGGTGAATCTGTCCTTGTTCTTCCTATTATCCCTCTCTTACCAATTGTTGTACTGTAGAGGGGGTACTGAACGACGACACATACGTGCCTGCATGGTTAGACTGCGATAGCATCACCTGGCATCACCCGAGTTCTTGCCTCTTCTGGACGGTCGTCCCTCCGCAGTACGCACTCCAGTTAGGTATACAGCTCAATGGTTGAGCGGTTGAGTTATACCATCACGCTTCTAACGGCAAGTTGTTGAACTATTTTTCTGTCAAAACGGGTGCACAACGAATATTACGCTTTACGTCTTCAAGAAGTGTTAAATTCAGGAAAATCGTATTTCTATGTTACTGTGCTAATCCAAGAAAGGGTGGTCTGGTGTGAGATATTTGCAAAAATGTCACTTCGGCAACCATCTTGCTAGTTTATAACAGCGTCTGTTTCATGCTTACAGTTTGTAATTTTACAGTTTTCTCAACGTATAGTGCTTAGTGGAGTTTAAACGGACCAGAGCACCCTGTAGTGAAGTATACTCGTAGGTTCTGTACCCGCGAAAAATTCATTTATGCAAGTGTCGAGACGTAAAGCATAATTTGCGAAACTCAAACACAAGAGTCTGCATCCTTAAATTTAAAGCAATATGAAAATCTAAGAAAGAAACATTAATGTTTATCATTAGTTTGTAAACAAACATATCTAATAAACCAGCGACAGAATACATAATAATCTGTAGTTAATTTGTCATATTTATTCCTATTTATTTATTGTCACATTTGTCATATTTTCTGATATTAAGAGCAACATTTTTATTGATTTTATATTTTACTATATTTGTAAATAATTACAATAAATCATTAAAAATATTTAATAGTCAATAAGTCAACAAGTTTTGTATAAATATTATTATTAAAATTCTTCTTACCTTCTTCCTTTTATTAACTTATTGCCTGTTATTTAATTTAATTACAAATCTTGAAAAAATTCACCAGTTTTAGGATATTCTATATAATGTGGTATGTCATTTGTTTAACAATCATAAACAGTGTCTTCAGTTGATCAATATTTAAATAAACACTATTACACGAAATAATATTTTGATTAATAAATTTAATAAACACATAGATTACAAATAATTCAGTACAGAAAATGATAAAATTTAGTTATAACAGAATGTAACAATATTACAATATTACTTTGGAATATTACACTTGGAATAACTGATTTTAGAAATATGCAATTTAATAGATAACATAAGTATATTAACTATATATAATAGTAATATATTCTTGTATAGTTATTTTTATACTTTTAGGAATATATAAAAAATAAATTTTTTTATGTAACCGCATTTTATGTATATAAGATTCATACTATCCATAAAAATTAAATATTTAAGTACACTTCTCTTCTTTTCTTGAAGATTGTTACTCATAATATATAATTTGGAAATACTGAATACATTGAGTAATTTATATGCATTATAATTATTAGTTAACAACTTTCAACCTTTACTATAAGAATTATAATAATAAATGTAAAATTTGTACAGGGTATTAAAAATTATTTTTCAAGAGAACGCCTGAGTTATGATCTATGGTATTATGCTCGTAACGAGTAGAATACAATGCAATCAAAAAAACTGACCTTGAATTTCAAGAATAAAAATAATTTTGCTCGACGCTATTTTAACAGATCTTCACTTATTCAAAAGTATAGAATACCGTTGTGGTGGTCGTGATACATAATTTTTATATACTCTGTACATTGTTAACATTAAATTTGTACAACATTCTTTAGTATTCAGTATTTCGACAAAAAGTACTTATATAAAAGTCATCAAATTCCTTATTCTCATTAACTAAAATATATAATTGATTCTATTTAAAAATAATGACCAAAACTAAAAGGAATTATAATTTTTTATTTATTTGAATCGGTCATTCCTTTTTCATTATATTTTTTTTTCACAAAATCAAAACCAGAGACATCCATTTGAACATAAAACTGTCGTGGTGTGACTATCCTCTTTTTTCCTATATGTGGTACAGAAAAATCAATATCTTTATATTTACTTTCATCTATTCTCCCATTTGCTTGTAAAGGTCGAATAAAAACATCTGGATCTTCAGGACATTGAACTAGTTTTATATTATAGTTTTCTTCAGTTAAATTAGTTGGTGGAGGAATATTTTCATTCTATTATATGTAATAGAAATGATATTGTAACTTTATCAATGAAATTTATATCTATGATATAATTTAAAAATAATTTAATTTAAAATAATTGTTATACACACCTGTATATTAGTGTTATTTCCATATCCCACATTTATAACATTATCTGGAATTTGTAAATCATTTAATGATATTTTCTGATTTTTTAAAAGGCCTCTAATTGCTGCATTCTTATCTAATTTACATTGCTTTAAAACATACTCTTCATCCACTATATTTTTCTTATCATCAATCTGAGTCTTCGATGTTGATGGTTTATCAATAACTTTGGCAGGTGATTTTCTATAATTATCATAATAGATTTAGTTAAGAATAGCAAATGATTGTTGAATTTAATGTTACTAAATTTAAAACTGAAGTTAGTACTTGAACATTAAAGTATCATCAGAACTTGTACTAGATCTTCTTGAAGTTTCTTGTCTTCTCCGCCAATGTTCTTCAAGACTTTCATTTGAATAATCAATGCCGCAACTAACCTGTGAATTAAAATTATTCTTTGGAAATAATGTTAACTTTTCAATTTATATATTATTTTCAACATGGACATCATTTCTATGAATAACAATGGATTTTGTGATGTTATGTTCATATTCTATAAATAACATTAACACACTGAAGTTGGGAAATGAGATACATATCTCCTTTTGCATTAAAATTGCCTTGTTGACAGTGAAGGAGATATCCCATTTAGTACTTTCTCTAATATTTAGCACTACTGGAGATATATACAATACATAAACACTAAGTGCATTGTTCTTATATGAATCTTACAAAGCTTTTATCCTTATACATACATTATAATATATTTGATGTCATTTTAATCGGTAAAATGATTAGAGAAAACCTGCTACAGTTGTACACTACGTAAAATAGCAGTATACATTGGTGTATATTTTTCCCAATATCATGCATTAAAAAAGTCCTAATTCATGTAGCATTGCTTTATTTACAATATCAATAAAAAAATATATACGTTCATAAAATATAATTAACTGTTTTATAGTTTTTTTTTGTAATGTATATTTCTTTAACTAACTATTAAAATGGTTCAATGGTGAGTATGTTTTAATTGAAAAAATCCTCAACATCAATGTGTCAAATACATAAATATTAGATTTATATTAAAATTCCTTAAATTATTTAAATAACAATTTAATATAGCATAATGTAATAAATATATATCATGTTTTCTCTCATTGTTGTTTACCTGAGACTTTTACGCAACCCAAAGATATATGTTAATACACAAATTAAATTAAAACTATAATGAACTGACCACATTTAAAACAAGATAAACTTTTTGCACAAAGTCATATTACACTTACTTCTTTGATGGAAGATGCAATCTCGTGTTCATTTACTTTCATAGTTACATTATATTTTGTTTCATTGTCGTCATTATCACAGTCATATAACTATAAAATATAATGTTTAAAATATTCATCAAATTAATTGTTGTAAACATTATATTGAATATAACAAATAAACATTATGAAATAAATATTATGAATAAATATGTAAAATATATTTAATGTTCTATCCTCATTGAATTTCATAATAGAATAAAATATTACATTAGTATATTTATTAAAATTCTATTATAATAACTGATGTAATTACACTACTTTCTTAACTAGTTTGAATTTCAATTAAAACATATAATGAGCAAACCTAACTAACATTTGCATTTCTTGGAGGTCTAGGCACATGCATCCTTTGATTTCGTCTAGATGGTCTAGGATCTCTTTGACGTATAAACAATGCATTTTCTTCAGTATAAGGTATTTGTGTAACTTTCTGAATATCCTTATATATATTCATTATAAAGTTTATAGCAAAATTATCTAGCTACAAAGAATAACTTATTTAATATTTCATTAAAAATAAAAAAGATTTAATAAATACTGATACATAATTAATATATTATTGATAAGTTTTCATATTTTAAAATTATATTAACAGTAGAGCCTCAATTAACCAGTTTTTAATTATTCTTATAATCAATCTCTTTTATGAAGATTTATTATCATTCAATATAATACAAATACAAATACAGCAGAATATTTTTTGAAACTTAATCATGATTTAATATTCTAATTCTACAGTAATCTGCTGTAAATAATAGAAATATTAGGAGTGCGTTAACTGAAAAGGTAAAGAATAAATATATTTCTTTTTGATGGAGTTATATATATTCAACATTTGTCTTTAAATAATACTGAATAGAATGACTTAAAATTTACATAAAGCTTATTTAGGCTTCTATTATTAATAACTGTTAAACAGAAAATTTCTTGCATAGTCTAAAAGAATTCAGTTTGGAAAAGGTTAACTGAGATCCTACTACATTGTATTTAATATAGCAAAATATCAAACATTCAGAACAAGTATTTTGAAATCAAAAACGTTCTGGTCTAGAATTCATTGCAATCCGAATATTTTAAAAACAAAAAATAACGATTATGGAACTCATTTACAAAAGAAATATGACTGATTTCTATTTTTACAAGATTATGTGTTCCATAATCGTTATTTTTTGTTTTTAAAATAATCTAAAGATAGAGTTTCAAAGTGTAACTAATTATGTAAAAACTATACAAAATATTCTACATAAAAATGTATGTGATGTACATGCACATGTACTTCATTACACAAACGTTACAAAATATACGTTATAAAACTTAATTATATAAAAATGAATTATAAGGTATATTTTGTTCTTCATTTGAATGTTTATTTGAATTATATGTGATTTATACAATTCTTACAGATAAAAATTGGCTCAGAGTTGTCTTTCCAAAATATAAACATTAATCTTCTAATAACTTCTTTCTTTATCATTTGTTTTGTGCCACTATGTGCATGCGTCTTGATCAGGCTTTGATCAGGGGCTGGCCACTAGACATTACAAGTAATCCCGTGGTTCAAAAGTGAACCCGTCACCCATGTGAAGTTAGCTCACACTAGTAACCAAATCCAATAAAACATAGGTCAAAGATTGCTGTTTAATTGCCCATAATTGCTCATCAATTACTTTTAATTGCTCACCTTTCGTTTTCGAAATATTTCCAAAAAACTTTTTTGGGCATCTAGGGACTTCTATGGGTTGGCAACGACATACAATATCCTGAAACTTCTAAAATAATGTACAGAACGAGCCACGCAAGCTACCAAAAAATTGCTCTTTGCTCAGAATTAATTGCTTAACCTTTAATAAGCAACAATTAGGCCAATAAACAACAAATTTTATAAATAAAAATATGAACCTGTAATCTAATACTTCTAAGTGCGCATGTGCATATCTTCAGTAACATTAATACAGATCGTACGTCCGCATCCACATGAAAACTCAAAAACTTGCTCCACTACATTGCGCAGTGACTTAAACAATTGCTCTTTATTTGCTCGTTTCTGCCCTGCAATTACTTTTAATTGCTCATTCGTAATTTTCCAGAAATCTGCAAAGAAAGCATCGTGCTCTTCGCACCAGAATTCAATTGATCATAACCCCGTGATGGTTTTTTGGACATCCCTCGCAAAAATTTAGCTAAATAATTAAAATTGATTACAAGACGGGAAGGGTGAAATAAAGAACAATTGTTTAAGTCGTCATTTATAACCTAGTAGATTGACACGTGTGACCAACTTCGCGTCGGTACGAATAGCACGATGCTTTTTTTACAGATTTTTCGAAAACTAGAGGTGAGCAATTAAAACTAATTAGAGAGCAATAATGGGCGAGAAAAGAGCAATTTTTTAAGCAATTTTGCAATCAGATAGAGCAATTTTTCGAATCGAAGAAAAATATTAGACTGGTGAATGTTACCAACTTAATGCAATTGAAACGGCATCACAGTTTTTCGGAAATTTCTCGAAAAATAAGAGGGAGCAATTAAAATTAATTAGAGAGCAATAATGGGCAAGAAAAGAGCAATTTTTTAAGCCATTTTGCTGTAAGATAGGGCAATTTTTTGGAAACTTGTATGTTGCGTGGCCTTCAGGGATTTTTATTTGGACCCGGGAAGGATTCGTGCCCGTGGAGCGCTAAAGCACTCTGCTCGTAAAGAAATGAAACAAATTTAAACTCAAACTAAACTGTTGTATTTGAACCAAGGGAAAACACGTCTTATCAGTTCACAGGACTGGGACGAAGAGAGCGTACCAAAATGGTTTCTCGCTAAATTTTTATACATGTTTGTTAATTTTTGGTATCTTAGTAACAAGGAACCAATTATATAATTATATTATAATTAATAAACTCCAATTCGTTAAAACTATCGTCAGCATTTATCGATTTCTAGCTTTCGAGTCTTTTACATCTTGGCGCTGGAGATAATTCCTTAGAGAAGGGGAAAAAGGTGAGATTTGAATGTTTAAATAAGTGTTTCTAAGGAGATATTGATTTATTCTTTACTCTGAAATATTCTGTAGAGTAATGTTTATAACTGGTTTCAAGCATATAAACTTATTCCAACTTCACTTTTGACGCCTCCTCTATTACATTCAATTTGAACTTCGCGCCTTGAAGTTAGTGTCACACGTTGTCACACACATGTATAATTGTAAACTTATATGTACTGCCAACTAAACGCAGTTGTAATTGCAAGATCATTTTTCCGAAAGTTTTAGAAGATTACGAGTGAGCAAGTAAAAGTAATTGCAGGGCAGCAACGAGCAAATAAAGAGCAATTGTTTAAGTCACTGCGCAATGCAGTGGAGTAAGTTTTAGAGTTGTCATGTGGATACGGACGTACGATCTGTACTAATGTTACTGAAAATATGCGCATGCGCACTTAGATAGTTACTAGATTACAGTTTCATACTTTTATTTATAAAATTTGTTGTTTATTGGCCTAATTATTGCTTATTAAAGGTTGAGCAATTAATTCTGAGCAAGGAGGAATTTTTTGGTAGCTTGTGTAGTTCGTTTTGTACATTATTTTAGAAGTTTTGTAATATTGAGAGACCGCTGCCAACCTATGAAAGTACCTAGATACCCAAAAAAGTTTTTTGGAGATACCTCGAAAACTAAAAATGAACAATTAAGAGTAATTGATGAGCAATTATGGGTAATTAAAGAGCAATTTTTTGACCTATGTTTTATTAAAATTGGTTACTAGTGCGAGCTAACTTTACATGAGTTTTCCAAATTCAGTAATCTAATGGTGTTATGTTCATTTACAACAGCACAAAAGATTTTTTGAACAGAACAGTCTTTTACAGAACTATGTTATTCTACAAATAATACATTTTTTAATGGTAATGATAATTTATGAGAAACTGCCTTCTCCAATATCTTTGATGCATGGTTTTTTTACTTATCAATGTATAAATAGAGACCAAATGTTTGTCTTTACTCTTCAGCACAGGAGTAACAAGATCCAACTTCCATGCCTCAGGGAAGATATCTGACGTGAAGGATTTGTTATAAATAAGTCAAAGTATAGGAGAGACAATAAAACAGGTTTCTTGATGTAACAATCCAATCTACACAGTAACAGATTGGATAACCTATCCTTCTGTCTTTCGTAGTTTGATAATATGGTGTTTCATCGTCTCATTCGTATGTTAGTGAGGCATTAAATTATTATTGTATTACATTGCCACATCCAAACGATTAATTACCACGCATGTTACCACTTGTGCACTGGTTAATCAATTGCTACATTCATATTCTTTGAATAACATGGAGCGAAAACTTCAAATTAAACCAAATAAATAATTTACAGACATTTTACAACTAAAAAGTTTGTACGCTGACGATGCTAATAATTATTACATTATTAGATTACAAAATTGACAGTTCCATAATAGGCTATAACCAGTGCTTAAGAGGTATCTAGAACGGGGACAAGACCTCTGTATTTCCATTTGTGACCGATGGGGGCGCTGGTTTCGAGGGTTTCCAGATAAAATGATCATCCTGTAATATATCGATACCGGCATAACGGCACAAGCATCAAGTAACAGTCAAAGTGAAAGTATTGAAAGTGTTTAAAAGTTATGATACTGAATGGTTTAATATTACTGTAATATTGAACGCAATATGAAATTAGTAAGGTTTGTAACATATTCATTCGTAATACTTAAAATGTTTTAATAAATTCCTATCATATTAGTGATATCAAGTATTGTATTCACAGTTAGGCCACATAACCTAGCATTTGAAGTTTCGTCAAATCTATTAGTTTAAAAAAGTGTAAATTTTAATATAATTATGTAATAATTTTAGGTTTTTGATGAAACTCAGTCATGAGACTGTGACAATAGAGCTAAAAAATGGTACTCAAGTGCACGGTACTATTACCGGTAAGTCAATATAACCTATCTTTTATTAGATCCTTTCAAAAGTTTTCATTATCTTTAAATTTCTTTTATTTAAATTGTACCTAAATTGATGTTATTAAAAGGGACTATTTTTGTGTTTATATGGGGCATTTTTGAAGCATAGGTTTTAGACACAAAGCAATGAAAAAAGTTCATGCATATGTATACATGAAAATGTTTAATTTTTTAGTTATATATTGTTTTGTATTGTGTAAGTTGCTGGCCCAATACTTGCCTATACTCTTTAAGCCCCTATCAAGTCCAGAGGATTTCAATCTTTGAAATGAATGGATCATTGTTATGGATTTTAAAGAAAATGTCATATTATTCACAATACAAAATAATGTATAAATAAAAATCCAAATGTTTCCAAACACATTTACTTGTGAACTTTTTTCACTCTTTGTGTCCTAAACCTACCCTTTAAAAATGTTTCACATATTTGGAAATATCTTGTATATAATGTACCTATCACTGTAAAATTTTATTATTAATATAGACAATTCATTATTTATTATTAACATAACCCATTCATGTGTTCTAATGTTATAACACAGCACTTTTTTTTCTTTTTATTCTTTTTTAGGCAGAACCTTAGAAGTATCAAGAATTTACGTATAATGTTTTTAATATCAACCATTAAATTTTGACTAAAGTATACCTATGATTTTCACTAATCATCAATTTCTTATCGTATACCAAATTTTTATATTTACTATAGGATTTCTATACTCAGGTTTAAAAAATGAAATTGTGGAAGGAGATAGTATGATTATTTGTTTAACTTGGATAAAAATTTAGAGGTTGGTATTCAAAATATTAAACATTCCTAGTTTTTTTGAAATTCTGTCTTGGGAAAAATACTAACAATAGAAAGAACATATACTAACATAAACATGTACTAAAATATACATGTACTAAAATATACATATACTAACAAATAGAAGAACAATAGAAAAACTAAAAATATTGTAACATTAGTACACATGAGGCTTTTACTTTCCAAATGTAAATTAATCGTTGTTGTATAATTATGACATTCATAAGTATTATAAATGCAATTATAAATTTGAAGAAAATTAATATAAATAATAAAGTACAACAAAAATAATATAAGAAGAACAATTGGTAAAATGAATTGTATTATAAACTCAGTTCAGTTAAAGAAGAAGATAGTAAAAGTAAAAAATCAGCACAGTGAAATTGAAGATATGTTGAAAATTACGATCATGGATTTCATAGCCAAAAAGCATATTGGCATATTCAGCTCAATTAGTTTTACAAACTAACAAGGGCTCACTAAAAAATAAAAATTACACTTGAGAAATACTTCTTATTAGTGGTTTAGAATGTTTAGAACAGGCACTTAATCTAATAGATAATGTCCTGTTCAAACTATAAAAGCTCAAAAACTCAAAATGAAAGTATTGCATATATTTGATTTGATTGTTTTTAATTTGCAATTGCAATAATCAAGTGGAACATTAAACAATGGAAGTTTTTATATAGACTTAATATATTTCATGCACTCATTAATTTAAATGTTTAATGACATATAATGCATTACATTTGCTTTCAGGAGTGGATGTGGCAATGAATACACATCTAAAAACTGTAAAAATGACTATAAAGAATAGAGATCCTGTACAATTAGATACTTTAAGTTTACGAGGCAATAATATAAGGTATTATATATTACCAGATTCATTACCACTTGAAACGTTACTTATAGATGATACACCAAAAGCAAAGGCTAAGAAGAAGGAGGCTGCACGAGGTTTGTAAACTCAAATTTATAATTATAAATTCAAAATAGCTGAAGTTCATCTATAAATATTTCTTATGTTAATATCTCATACCCATAAAAATTATTATATTATTTTATTTTATAGTATTTATTAGTTTTACAATCATAAACATTAAATTTCTGATCAGAGATTTGAGGCTTTTACGGCATCATACAGTTCTGACTGTTGAAGGTTTCAGGTGTAAACCGTGTCAAGCCTGAGGCTTGACTTTAATATTAAAGTATTAAAATGTCTACTTTTCAACTGATTGTCAATTGTTGTTTGTGTTGTATTTGCAACTTTTAATTATGAATGTTTCAAGTTTTCTTTTTATTTAACCATAAAATATTTGATATAAGAACCAGTCTTGTTTAGCTAAATGCCTCTTAAAACAAATATTTTAAAGTACAGTAGAAATTCAGTTAACTAAATTACCTTTAATTGTTTGCATTCTCTATTATTTAAAGTTTCAATTATTCAGTTTATTAATGGTAAGAGTACAAAGATGCAAAACTAAGAATAGGACTTGAATCATAATTTAATGAGTGTAACAAAATTTTGATTAGGTATTAATCAAAGTACTATATTTTGAGGTAGACATTAGACTATCACTTAAATTAAATATTCTCCTATGCGTGACTAACAACTCTTGAATATTTGACAATGTTTCCCAACTCGATTAATTTATTTGAGATAGACACTTTATAAAAACATATGAACATTGAAGATCATTCCATAATAGTAAGAAAAAGTCACATTATGAAAGCGAGAAGGTGCACCTTGGATTACTGATACCTGATCGCTTATTGCTAAATATAATTTTGTATCGTCCAGAAACAATAACATAGACAAAGAAATCTTAGAATACAGTTTATTAAAAATAGAATATAGTATCCTATACAAATTATAGGATGCAGTATTAATGTCTTGTAATTATCTGTATAAATTAGTTTCTATAAAATAATATTGTATAAAATTGAATCACATATTTATTTACATGAGTATAACTAGAACTTGCATATCTAATATCATACTCCAAAGTCAATTATTAGACATTTGTAACAAAAACAACTAATAATAAATAAAACGTTGTAAATCTTTTAAGATTTGTTATTAGGACTCATAAAGTTTAAGACTGTGCAACTTATTGTTTAATTAGAAATATAACATTTTTAATTTTCATACAACTGTTTTACAAATTTAATGTAGTAATAGCTTGATTTTTGCAATTTTTAAATAAATTAAATTTGTTTGAACCTAATTTTTAGGAGCAGCTCGTGGTCGAGGACGAGGTGGACGTGGTACTAGAGGTGGTCGTGGTGGGCGAGGTAGGGGAAGGGGTAGACGATAGTCACGCATTGTGTTTAAATTAATACAATATAATTAAGTACATGCACACTAAAAAAACCACTTTATATGCGTATCATGTATTGCCACATAACATTGACATAATTCAATAAATTGTATTACTTTTCTGACTTGTGTAAGTAACATACATATCCTCCTGCAAAAGACAACTGAAAAGTACTAATTTACTCTGCAAGATATTTCAGGTATTAGTTGGATGTTGTGTGTACTCAGCTTTCATGTTATTTTTTTTCTTGAAGAGACATATTTTTTCCTTTACTAGATTTATCAGATTCAGTGAATGATTTCAAAAGTACAATTTGTTTTCCACGTGTAATATTTAAATACTTGAGACATAAAAGTTATTATAATTTCAGGTCTATTCTGTAACTTCGACTGTGATCTCAGGTTTATCCCATACTTCCTTTATGATGATACTTTATTTTTAATAATTTACACAATTTAAAAATGATCTCATTTATGTGAAATTCAATATCATTTTAATTGAGAGAACATCAAAAGTTCATTATTATCATTCAAACAACAATTGAATATAAAATTAATGAACAGAATTTCACACATCCCTTGATAATAATCTAAAATCAACCTTATAGTTTTAAAATAACAAATGTAATATAACCTTGTATTAATCCTTAATTTAAGATATTACCATGTTTCACGTTATAAGGTATTAACATAATTCAGTTGTTTATAATAATATAAAAGTATAAAATTAATAATTCAAAAATATGGTTTATGATAAACAATACAATGTAATAGTGCTGGAATAAAATAATAATAAGAAACAAATAAAAACAAAACATCACTTAATCAAACAATGTGAGAGCATATGTAGATAGAGAAAATGATAGAATAAATATCAGAGAACTATTATGAGACAATGGAGAAAGAATACTCAGAAAAGCAAGCAAGGATACAAAATCGATTACACACAGTATATATATATGAAATGATCAAGTGATCAAATGTAATATGAAACAAATGTATTGTTTCATATTTCACGTTACTACATATAAGAAACATAATGCTGAAAAGCAAAGAAATAAATGCTTACTACTATAAAAATATGACACATGTATAACATAAACTCTATTAACAGTTTTCATTAAATACTATTTATTTTTGCATTTTTTAATTCAAACTTACCCAAATCAAGAAAAAATCAAAAAAAAAAATTTGGATCATATTTTTAGATATTAATAAATTGAAAATTTTTAAATAATATCAAGTGTATTAAACTTAGGAAATTAGAAATACATTTTAATTGACAAGAAAATATAGAAAAGTTCTACATTACATAGTTATTCTTACATTTAAAATCAATATCAAATAATGAATTAAAGGTTACTATGGTAACAGAAGTATAAACAAATAAGTGTTTTCACTAAGATGCATTGTTTTATAAAACAATATGAATTTTTCTATTTTTTAAATTTTTGTTTCAATTATTTTCAAATAATTGTTACATCTAAAGAGATTATTGAATTTTCCGAGCCTTCAAACTGTAAAAATAACGAATATTTTGATGGTACATTATTTACTTGTATTCAGTGTGATGCCAACAAAAATTTGAGACCATCGTTTGATCGTGAGTATAAAATAATTTTGTTTAACAGTTAATTAATTGTATACATAAATATGTACAGTTGTATATGTATGTTCTTTTACAGGACTGACATGCATATGCAATAATGTTAGCAAACAAAATGATACAAAAGGTGGTAATAGTCTATGTATTTCTTGTGATTTTAACACAACTGTAACTATAGATGGGAAAGATTGTATTTCATGTAACAATGGAGTATGTAAATGTAATATTAATGAAATACAAAGTAATTACAATGATAAAATAATATATTATAAAGTAAACCTGTTTACAGTGTTGGATGAAAGTACTAATAGTATACTGTTTTAGAAATAAATATCTATTTATTATGAAACATATTAAATTGTACACTTAATTGCAAAGTAAGTTTTTGGTTTATATTTCTCATATCTATGTAACATGAAAGAAAAATAAGAAAGGAATGATGTAAAATAATGATAAAGCTATAATAATAGTAGTAAACAGTTATCTTTTTATTTTGGAGATTTAAAAAAGGGTGTAGATACATAAATTTAATATTATATTTTGATAATGAATAATATAAAACAATACAAAAATGTTTTATAAATCTAAATAACAGATATATTTTCTATACAGACAAAATGGATGTATTTAAATAATAGTATTTAATTAGATAGTATTAGTTTTAGCATTCCTGCTCTATTTAGTTTTGAATTAACTTCTTTTTTAGTAAATGTAAATTCAATTAATCTTTCTTTTCCTAAGGGACTTTTGTATATAAATTTTGCTTAGTGTAGTCCAATTTACAACAAACAATTCATTTGCATAGTATAAAAGAATCAACAATATTTTCACTGTTATTGTAAACACTAAAGTCTACTAAAGTTTTTATCTTATTCATTTCAATGTAATGTGTATCTGCTTTAGTGTTTAGCAATATAATATAATGATTTCCTCCATTAATTTTACAATTTAATTTCGGAATTTATTAATGTTCTTTATGTCTATTATTATTTTTTTGTTATTTTTGTAGATATTCTAACAGTAACAAGACATTTTGTTTATTTCTATGTATCAATATACTTAAAATAAACATATTTTCAGTTACATATTACTTCACAGGGTGTATCAGAGAATATGAGACATTTTTGCAGGGTGGGTTCCACATAAGAAGACAATGAAAAAAGTTCAAATGTAACCAGGTCTCTAAATGCATAGTGTTTTAGTTACACACTACTTTATATTCTATAAGACATTGGCCCATTACTTGTCTAGACAGTGTGCATCTCCTTTAAGGTCCTACTAGAGCCATAAATATTTAGGCTCTTTAAATGAGTGGTGCACAGTCATGGATCTTAAAGAGCCTCACACTGTACCCAATATAAAATAAAGTATAACTAGAAAATTAAGAGTTTCCAGACAGATGTACATATGAACTTTTTTCATTACCTTCATGTCTAGAATCTATCCTCCACAAATTTCCCACATTTTTTGATACCCTGTAAGTACACAAAGTAAATTTGACGAGGGTAATTCTACATGTAAAAATAAGTTGGAAAAGAAAATAACTTTTTGTCATTTGAGGACTTGTTTTTAAAAAAATCTATTTTCTTAAGAGTTTGATAACTTTATCAAATATGCCAGCAGTTGAGTGTCTCTTCAGTTAATTAGCTATAAATGTTTTCTTTAACTTTTAACTATCATGCAACTGAATGCAATATTAGCAGCTGAGTAGTATGGGCAAAAATTATTGTCATCTAAACAAAAAAGTGATACAAAAGTGGAACAAAGATTACTCTTAAGTTCAGTTCCTTCCATAGTTACCATAAATGTGGAGGTGTTTTTTTTTAAGTTCTACTGTTGCTAACAATTCTACACTAAGTACACATAAACTTAGTGTTCTAATCTTCCAACACAATGAGCACTATCTCAATTCTAGCGAAATGTTAAAAAATGGTTAAACAAATAACATCAATGTTTGATAGGTTGAAGTGGAACAATAAATTAGCCAAGAAGATTATCAAACCTTAATTCATTGAACTTCTTTTTGTGGGACTGTGCAAAGAAATGAAAGTACTTTAGAGAGTAACTAAAAGAACAAATAATATAAGCTTTTGCTCAATAAAGTGTCAAAATAATGTATCACCAATTCGTGACTCTTTGATTCAAAGAGCAAGGATTTATATTTAACATGAGCATCACTTTGAACTGTTTGTTCTGTAATATAATAATAATGTTAAAAAATGTGTGATCAATACATTAACATTTCTTATTTATTAGTATACATGTAAGACTAGAGATAGTCAAGTACAGGCGTATTTAATTAAATATTCAAAATCAACTTTTTGAAAATGAGAGCTCAAAATGGAAAAATGTTATTTTTATTTTGACTTAATTTTATATATAAAATCGCTCTCTATTCGCTTATACTACTTGTTTGGTCTCACTCTATTATTATTTCTTTTTATGATGATACTTTTATCCAAGACTGTATTTTATAAATATTTAAAATAAAGTGTTAATTATAGTTAATAAATCCTATGAATACTAAGGAGGATGTTCTCCTCCTTAGAGGAGTCCATAGTTTAAAGTATATTTTTTCTGTTAAAAATTCTGTAAAAAATACTTCAAATTTGATATTCAAAAGTTCCAGTTGAAGCAATTTTTCATAATATATATAAATAAATACATAAGAAGTGTGGGCTTGAAGAACCTCCTCCTAGATTTCCTAGGGTTAAATTATTTTTTAAATAATAATTTCTTACAGTATTATAATTTTACAGTAGACAGGAACTGGAATGGTACATTATTAGACACTATACATTGTTTACCATGTCAAAATAACACTTACCCATCTTTAGATAGATTTAAATGTTTACCATGCAGTAAATTTGAATATGATTATTACATCAATGACATGTATACAATAAGATATTATACATGGGTACAAAACTACTGTTTAAACAAAAATGTTTCTGCTGATCAACTAAACACAAATATTAAATCTATAATAGAATTTGAAAATAAAAACATACTGAGTTACTATTTCAGAAATGAATTACAGACTGCAACAGATCTATGTAAGGTATGCAAACAATTGAATGTATAAAAAATACGAAAACATATATAACAATGATCATTTTTAGGAAAAGGATAAAGTAGCATGTGAACATTTATCAAACATGTGTGCTTTGAGTCTTTATAATAATAAATTTGCTTGCGAACTATTTAGACAAGCACAAGTAACATCTACATGGCTATTTTATAATAAAAATGAAACTATAGCTGCACTGTATAGCAGAAAAATTGTACAAAAGTACAGTCTGTTGAAATATAAAAATGTATGTAATATAAGCATGTACTTATTCTATAGATGTAGTAAACACTGGTATTTATATGGGAAATTAATATTGATACATATTAAAATAATTAGACTACCTGTGTATTTGAAAATGTAAAGATTACTTTATTTTCTTAAGAACAAATTCGTTGAATAGATACAGTTAAGAGCAAAACTGAACACACGTACGAAATTTTTGCATAAATAATATTTTATTTAATGTTTGCATATAGAATACACAAAAAACGAAATATATAGTATTAACTACAATGCTTTAACTGTTCAAAAAATTTTCAACGATCGTAATATCCTTATTATTTTGATACATACAAATCTTTTTTGCGTAGTCGGTTTTGCACCGTAAAGCATGTGTAAATAAACATTTTAGTTTTTTATAAATTTAATACTTCGTCCATAAACCTTTGGCCTTGATGGTGTGTTGAATACGTTTAGGCATACTTAAAAATATATTTTCGCAGTATTGTGGAGTAATTGAATACCATTGTTACTGCACTCTTTCCCACAAATCGTTTATTGTCGCTGGCGGAGTATTGTAATCATTCGCTAGTTTCATTTTCAAATATGCCCAGACATTCTCAATAGGATTTAAGTCTGGGCTTTGAGGAGGCCACGCTATCGTTTGAAATGGTTGAACATCGAGCCAATTTTTCACACTCCTTGCAGAATGTGCTGTGGCATTGTCATGTTGGAAAACAACATTACATTCTGGTACTGGCATATTGTCAACTGCATCTAGTAGATTCTTTTCTAAAATGTGTTTGTAAGTGTACTGGTTCACCGTACTTTCAATTCGATACAGTGGACCACCTACACCATACGCCGTAATGCAACCCCATACCATAACTGAACCACCGCCAAATTTAACTGTCTGTTTAACATGACGTGATTTAAGTGATTCACCTTGCCTTTTCCAACACCAAGAACGACCATCCAACAAAATTCGATTAATTTTACACTCATCTGAAAAGATTACGTTCTTCCATTGTTCAATGTTCCAGCTTATATACGTCATCATCATACGTAATGTAATGTTGTTTTCCAACATGACAATGCCACAGCACATTCTGCAAGGAGTGTGAAAAATTGGCTCGATGTTCAACCATTTCAAACGATAGCGTGGCCTCCTCAAAGCCCAGACTTAAATCCTATTGAGAATGTCTGGGCATATTTGAAAATGAAACTAGCGAATGATTACAATACTCCGCCAGCGACAATAAACGATTTGTGGGAAAGAGTGCAGTAACAATGGTATTCAATTACTCCACAATACTGCGAAAATATATTTTTAAGTATGCCTAAACGTATTCAACACACCATCAAGGCCAAAGGTTTATGGACGAAGTATTAAATTTATAAAAAACTAAAATGTTTATTTACACATGCTTTACGGTGCAAAACCGACTACGCAAAAAAAATTTGTATGTATCAAAATAATAAGGATATTACGATCGTTGAAAATTTTTTGGACAGTTAAAGCATTGTAGTTAATACTATATATTTCGTTTTTGTGTATTCTATATGCAAACATTAAATAAAATATTATTTATGCAAAAATTTCGTACGTGTGTTCAGTTTTGCTCTTAACTGTATTAATTAATACTGTATATACATTTTTTTCTAAATTATTGTAAGTAAGTAAAAAGTATTAATACGATAATCACCCTATAATAACAATAAATATTTATTTTTTAATTTTTTTGCGTTAGAAAGTGGTATAAATATATAAATTCAATATGTACTAATGTAAAATATAAAACAGTACATTTGTTTCATATTGTATTTAATCGCTATGTCTTGCATGTATGTGGTTTGTACTCTTGCTTACTTTTCTTGTACCTAAAATTTTCTGTATCAAGTGTGTTTTTGTCCATTGTCTCTTAATAGTTCTTTGATATTTATTCAATCATTTTATCTATCTATGCTTTTGTATTATTCTGTGTAAATGATGTAATGTTTCTGATTTATTGCAACAGATCTTACACTTGTTTTCTTCTTGCAGTTTGCAGTATCTATTCCTTTCTTCTTCAATTCTGCATTTGAATTTTACTATCATTGTGTAGTATTTTCTACTGTACTCTGCTAATACGTGTATTGGCTTTTTCTTATTGTGTTATATCCTTTGTTGTATCTTCTATTGTTTATCCTCTTATTCCCATGTCTCTTCATTTTTGTCCATTTGTATTAGTCTCTACAATTGTACTTGTCTCTATAATTTTTTACATATCTGTACCTTGTCTTCTATAGTACTAGATTCTTTCCTTCTCCTATTTGGTTCCTTTCCTTCCTATTTATTGTTCTACTATTTAGTTTACCTTTACCTTCTATTTTTTTTATTTTTCTTCTGTTTTTTCTTACCTTTCTTCATACATCTATTCTTACAATAGTTCTCTGTTTCTACCATTAAATGATCAATCTATATATGTATGATAATCACTCTATGTATAATAATTCTTTAAATCTTTATATTTTCACTTAACATTTATAAATACATTTTGTAACATAAAATTTTTCTTTAGGATAGTACATTGAATTTTACAATTGCAACATTTTCATTACGTGGTAAATTTAAATCTATTGGTACACCTAGTATGCCATGTAATTTATTAGAAAATGTCAGATTTGGCATAAACTTTAAACAAAAATGTAAACTTAAAATCAAAGATCTATTGAATACAAATGTGGAATTCGCATCTCCTTATCTAACATTTATGGAGAACAAAAAACATGTAATGCATACATTAGCTATACTCATTAAAAACATTAATCGGGTAAGGAAATCTATACTTACAATAAGTGAAATATAATTATAACTATTAAATATAACAGAAAATACTTTTATTAATTCATGAGCAAATAGGTATTATCAAAACATATTAGCAAACGATAATTCCAAATGATAATCTTTGACTGTTTTTCAGAATAACAATGAAATGGATCACTGGAAATTAGTACGAAAGTTTTTCTTTGTCGATAATATTAGTGGTTTTGAAACAATATCAAATTTCATGGGTAATAAAGTACAAAAAGCCGATAAATTATCTATATTACGTTATATGAAATCACTAACTGTTATGTAAGTTTACAATCCTTTTGCTACTCTTTTCTTCAATGTTTTCCAAATTCAATATTTTCCACCTTTTAAAATATTCTTTGCAGAATTAATATTCAAAATGTAGGAGATAAAAACAAAATTTTTCCACCTTTGCTAATTATTGAGTATGGTGAACTAACGCATCAACAATTGCATGAAATGGTAGAAGTCACATTAGATTACACAATTAAATTTACACTAACAAATAATAATATTCACTTCTATCTTAAGGTAAGCAGAAAAAGATAATAAAGGAAAAGGAGAAGCATGAAAAATTAATTTAATAATAAGTTATAATAATTGTAAATATTTTCCTAGATAATCATTGGAATTTTAGTAGGATTTGCTGTAACTTTTTCTGGATTAAAAGCATGGAATTACAGTAAAAAGCATCACAACTCTTTTTCAAACACAGCTGTACTATTTTGGTTTTTTATTTATGCTATTGGTGCTGTAGGAAATGTGATTATTTTAACATTAGTCATTTTATGTATGTATTTATTAATGTTTTATAAGAGTGCAACATCACCACATATTTTACTTTTTGGCGAGACTAATGATAAAACCATCAAAATGTTTACAATAGTAGCATTTATCTTTAAAGTAAGCATTCTATTATGAAATGATACTTTTAGATAGTCTAATATATTGCTTTTACTTGTATAAATGCATTAATCTTTTTTATAGCTCATAGAAATACTTGGATTTATTTGTCAATACTGGAATTTCAAAATAATTTTCCTTGACTGGGAACAACCCAAAATGACTTGTATTTCATCTAAATGTGATTCTTCAGATAATTCTATGCACAAGCTTCATACCCATGAATTTCGAAAGAATATGTACAAATCTCTGCAAATGTCATCAAAAGCAATCATAAATAATCAAAAAAAAAAAATATATGAAGCAAACAAACAGAATGATTCAGAAAATGTTCCTGTATTTTCTGAAGACAACAAATACAAAGTTTCACCTTCACATACAGAAAGAAAAAATTCTCTCCAAGAAATAGATAAGGATAATAGTGTTAATAATTTGCCTGTTAGTATTTGGAGAACATATTTCATTGCCAATCAATGGTTAAAGTTACAAACCAAACGAAAAGTAAGTGTTAAGGTACAGTTACTTGCTGTCTCATGTATTTTTCAGGTAAGTTTAAATATGCAATTACAGGTGACACATAAAATAGACTTAATAATTAATGATATAGTCTTTTCTGTCTCATGGTTTTGGTTACTATTGTTTCTGGATTACTGTTATCTTCTTGAATTAAAACAAACAAAATTCAAATTCCAAATAAAAATTAAATCTTATTTTTTCAACAGATTATACAAATGTATCCTTGGATTCTCATGTCCGAAGTACCAAATAAATTCTCTGAGGATAACAGTAATTTCACACTTTACTATACAGTGTGTATTTTAACATATACAATAATATATTGTATCCAGTGGGTACTATTTGTCACATTTTATGAACAATATGTCACAAATAGAATGCAGAAATTTGTAAATTTGTGTTCAATTGCAAATATCAGTGTATTTATTTATCCATTTAACTATTATGGTTTTTATATTCATGGAAGGTAACATATATGGTAATACAGAATATAAAAATATAATATTTATCACTAGAATCAATCATTCTTTTTTTAATATAGATCAGTTCATGGATTTGCTGATGCAGACTTACCTACTATAATGAATAATTTAAGCAAAGAAAAAAATAATTTATGTGCTCATAGAGGTCTCATTCCAGGAACAACTCAGCAAACGTTTGTATTATCTTTAACAGAAACTTTCAAAGATGTTTTTATAACACTCTCAAGACACACAGAGATTGTACGTATAATTTTTATTATACTCTGAAAACGTATATGATATATTATCATGTTTGTTCTTCTGTAGAAACCAAACAATGTTCTCAAAAGATATTATTTTCCTACTATAAACTGGGAACAAAATTTCAAAACTCAGCTTAAGCTAAAAAAGTTTTTATGCAAATTTATAGACCACTGTTTTCCTGATGTGGATTTTATTATCAAAGAACAACATTTCATTGAAAAATTATGTAATATTAAATTTCACTATAATGACAAAAAATCAGTCTTCTATATTGGTAATATTCCTTATTTTACAACATGACTGATTATTTTCAAACATCTTAATTTTCTATCTTTTACAGATAACAATTATTCGTTTAGTCATGTGCTATTATATGGACATGAATGGCTATTAGCAACATTTGAAATGTCAATATTTATTTTGGTAATAGTACTAATGAAAGATTGTATATTGGCTGCTGCAACTGTAACTTTTATATCAATGCTACTAGTTACAATTGTTAAACAGAATGGGAAGAATAATTTAAATAATAATGTACTATTAAATAAAATTTTTATTATATAATAATATAAAAATTCAAAACTTCTATGGATATTACTAAAATAGATTTTTTTTAAATGAAAATATATATAAGAATTAATTACTAAAAGTCTAATTATTTTTTAAATTTAAATTTATTTGAAGAACTACAATATACATAATAATAACAGTGTTATTTTATTTTATTACATATAGGTAATTTTGTTATTAATGACCACTGCCATGACTATTGTGATGCCCACGTCCATAGTCAATTCCAAAATATTTCTCTATAGCAATTGTTATTAAAAATGCTGGAATCCCAACTTTTAATCCTGTTGTGCACAACTTTAGATTTCTTTTCCAAGCAACTGGTTCTTTATATTGAAAACGCCAGACTTCATTTCTTAACCAAGGATCTTTTAAACCTTTTGAAGCCAAATATTCTTGTAAACGTTTAAGTTCTGGCACATCTTCTACTTTAAATTTATCAGGACTTGGAACTTTAGGTATATGATCACCGCCATGTCCTCCCATTCTCTTAAAAAGAAATTAAGTTTTGAATTTCAATTATTTTTAGTACTTAAATATGTATATAAATATCTCAATATAAAAATGGTTAAACAATTTGGCAGAAAATATTAATCCTTTTATTGAAATAGTGATGTATAGGAGTTGTCTGGGTCAAATTGACTCACACAAAGAAAATATAAGAACTGAAACACACATTGTATTACTTTCAGATTCTTTTTTTATTCTGTATGATAAGAACCTAATCTTCTCTTTTTCTTTTTATCACATAAGTGTCAAAAATAAACGTTTTGATTTTGATTTTCAATATTTTATAGTACGGAAAATATCCCAATAACTGACCATATAATGTAGAATAACATCATAAAATAGTAAACTCAGCTACTGATATGTCACAATTCAAATATCAGAACATGCATTTTTAGGTTGTTCATTTACTGAGATATTTAACGTTTTAAGTATGTGAGCATTAGAACATTTAGCTTAAGGAAAGCTCTAAATATATCTTTCATACTTTAAACATACAAAACCAATATCAAAATGCTCAACATATTAACACAAAACTTCTTTTAAATAATGCAATCTATCCTTCCTTCAACATTAATAAAAATGCATTTAAAATATGTTTTGTATCAACAACATTAAAGATATTTAGGTTACTACTTTTAGATGAAACACCCTGCATAAAAGTCAAACCATATTTTATATACAATGAAATATTGAACATTTTAAACAAGTTTATATTTGCAATTACTATTTTATATACCTCAGACTTAAATATAATAATGTCAATGACATGAAACTATGTATAATTACTATTCACACATTTTACATAAAAAATCTATTCTCTTTAAACTTTCTCTGTCAAACCTTCACTATATTTTTACTAAGAAAAATTATCATGTATTTTGTGCTAATCACAATTCCCGTAAATAACTTGTAAGATCAATTTTTACAACATTAAAATTATTATTACATAGAAAGAAAGTGTTAAATTGTACGAAAATTTTTAACAAATGTATTTTATAGAGATGATAAAAGATATTATATAATTTACCTTTTAATATAGAAAGCTAACAACTCAATAAACTTCGCTGATCATAAACTAGCCTCTACCGACCGCTACCGATAAAATACTACAAATACTTGATCATCCTAGAATCCCAGTGTTGTAAGATTTGAGGATTTCCTACCGTAGCGCCATCTGTCGTAGAGTGAGGAGTGAAGATTGTGGACTCCCAGCTCCCAGCTAGTGATGTCAAAATAGTAGTATAAAAGCAACAACAATATTAAAATGGTTATCGGGAGTATATGGGAAAGCTCATCCAGAAACTCTATTATTAGTATACAAAGCAACCATAAGATCAATGATAGAATGGGGTCTACCACAGTATATAAACACAGTAAAACTAATCTAAAAGAAATTAATACACTAAACCAGCCTTAAAAAAATGTCTAGGGCTGATGAATTCAACACCAAATGCAATAGTGTAGCATATGGCCAAAGAAATGAACATATACCAAAGAGCTGACATAATAACAAATAACTACTTAGCAAAATGTCACACACACACATCACATAAATTAAAAACGAAACTAAAATATATAGATAACTTAATCAGAAAATCACCAACCAATAGATACAACTTCTTCTTAATAAATAAATGGAATAGTATAAAAACTCGACTACAAAAAATACATCACATAAATCTGCCAATCATATATGAATTACCAACACAAATCCAACTTAACAATATTGAAGTAAACACAGAAATAGCTGAAATTGTAAAACAAGCAGACAAACCAAATGAAACATCCAATAAAAAGTTAAATGAACTACCACCTCACAAAATAGAAATCTACACAGAAGAATCTGGACACAAAAAATCAATAGGAAACAATTCAAATGAGGAAAGCATAAAAGCAGGCACAGTGTTCTACGTTTTCCAAATAAATAAATGTGAATCATTTAATATAATTAATGAACACACAACAGAAACCCTATAAGCTATAGCAATAATAGAAGCAATAAAATTCTTCAAAGTCAGTAATTATAAATCCTGCAAAATAATATCAGATGCTAAACATTTTATTAAAAAACTCAATCAATCTAATCAAAATATACAAGAGAACCACTATATATTGGAAATAAAATTTTTAGTATACAGATGTCACAACAGGAACAAAAAAATACTATTCGTTTGGTGCCCAGGCCATATAGGTCTAGAAAATAGAGATAAGACAGATCAACTGGCAAAAATGGAAAGAGAAACAGGAAAACATATATCAACGAAACTGACAATTAATGAGGCCAAAAAAATCCTAAAAACATTATCTATATTAAGCTGGAAAAATGATTTAGAGACAAAATCACAAATAAATAACAAGAGCTATTTCAAATTAATAGATAATACCATAAAATTAAGCACTCATTGGTTTACCGAATATAATCTAGAACCAAATAGGAAAATAATATCTATAATAAACAGAATTAGAAGTAATCACCATACAACTAAAGGACATTTATATAAACTTTCCATAATATCAGAACCCAAATGTAATTGTGGATATGAAAAAGAAAATCTAAACCACCTAATCTTTGTTGTCAAACAAAGACAAAAACATTACAAACAAATTTAATAACTACCTCCAGATGAAAGAATTACAACCTCCATACAACATCAGGGCCCTAGCACTAACACGAATACACAAATATAAATCGAAATATATATAAATATAAATAAATAAATAAGAATAAAACAAACAAACAAAATGTTACAGATAACAAAAAAGAAAAAAAGGAAATAAGGAAAGAAAGAGGGAGAAAAAAACAAGAGAAAATAATAGAAAGAAAGAACCGCGGTGTTAACGAAAGCTAAGTCCATACAAACACTAATATATATGTCAAAATAGTAGGACGTGGACTCGTGGGACAGACGCTAACGCAGAACCCACGTAACATTACATATTTTGCAATTATTTTAATATCTTCTAATTCAAATACATTAATATGACGTGTATTTGAGTTCATTATCGTCTCCTTCATATTTTATTATCCCATAAAAACATGTAAACATTAATTGGTTAAAAGTTATTACGGTATGGTGCACGGCTTGATACAAATCTGTAGCAGCAGCCGACACGACTGTAAGTTTACAAATTAGCAGAAATAGCTGGAAATCAGCAGTTCCCTAGGATCGACTTATATGAAAAGGTAGTACAAAATAGTAACAGTTTAGTAAAATCAGTATGCTACTTTGAAATTCGGAACGCATTTGCAGCACTTTCAGCGCTGTCAGCTAATTTCGGAATGCACTCTATATTGTATAGAAATAATTTTCTACATATTAATAACAAAAATAAGTGAAATCTCCTCCAAAAGAACCTTTAAAATGTAAAAAACACCAAGTAGTTGAGTTCGGTTTGGATTCTAGTTCCCACAAAAAATTTCCCACCAAAAAAGTATCCAAAAGATATTAAATATCCCCCAAAAAGGCATCCAAAAGATAAGCTCCCCGAAAGTACCCTCGAAAAATATTAATCCAAAATAATAAACGCAAAACTTCAGAAATATATAACAAAAACACCCAAAAAAATTTTTATTATCATTTGATTCGAAAAAAGTATTGAAATTAAAAGTAGTTGCCCAATTTATGAGGGTGCTTTAAATCTCGGTAATTATGAAACCGCCAGAAAACATTAATCTATTTGACTTGAAGAAAGCACTGAAATCAAAAGTAGGTACCTCGTTTGTACATTGTGCTTCATAACACGTTAATTTGAAAATCGCGATAAAACATTAACATTTTAAATGGATTCACAAATAACGGATACATGTGAAACCAGAAAAACCTAAGCTGTATGGCGAGCCTTTTAAATTCCAAAAAATATGAAGCCCGCCAAAAAATATTAACCCACAAAAATGAACTTCAACAAACACTAAACTTCTAAATGATATCAAAAGCCTCCAAACAAATATCTAAAAGATATTAAACTCCAAAACATGTAACCTTTACAAATAGGGTTTAAGGTCATAAAGTGTATATTCAAATAATGTTTCAAATAATGTGGTTATTTGTATACTAATATAAAATATAAAAAATTCATAACTACATTTTATTAATATTTTTTCATGCGCATTCAATTAAAGTTTAAAGTTAATTAGAATTTGATTAGTTAACTTTGGGCGCTAACTATCTAGAGTTCTATATTTTTAGGTTCGTAGTGTTACATTTATTTTAATTTGGAAAATAATACGAGATAACTTGAATAAAGCTTAACACAATATACATATATTCGTAGGATATACATAGTTATATTTCTTTATTTCAGATTCTGAGAACTATAGGTTAGGAAACATACGATACCTGATTGGCATTGTGGCATGGATGCCATTTACACAACAAACAAATGAATCGGATAGATATCGTTCGAGGATTCAAATCATAAGTATTTTGTCAATTTCAATAAAATATAAACAAGAAAATGTCTGGACCAATGGTATTGTGTCAACTATGGATGGGTGGAGTAAGTAATAATTATTACTTATTTTAAAAATATATGTATACGTTGAAACGTTATGAATTTTTATGAATTAATGTCTTTAAAATAATGATTCTTATCTCTCTCGCGAAAATTTATTCGAATTAAATGGATATATAAGATATATAGGAATGGATATATAAGAATTATAATTTCACTTTTGAATAGGTATCAATGGTTTTAGTTATACAATTTTTTATAACTTAAGATTTTATATTAAGCAGATTTTTATTTGTATAATTATTAAAAAAATGTGACCACTGAAAATCATAGTAATTTTTAATCAAATTCACTATAATTTATATGAAAATGATAGAAAATGTTGTGCTGAAGCTATAAAATTGTATAATAATATAAAACATACAAAAATGTGTTTCGACAAAAGCTACAAACAAAGTCATTATAATCAAGCTGCTCCCAAAAAATGCATGTAATCTGCATTTATTTTCGCAAATAAATATTACACTTCATTGTAAGCACTTTTAGTACATAAATTAGTACTATGCTGTAGTATAGTTCCAAACAGACTAAATTTTATGTAAACCAATGTGTGTAAACATCTTACGTATAGACCATTTCAGTTAACATTTTACCTTTATATTTTATTAAGTTACTTATCCAATAGATAAAATGTTAATTTGAGTTCCTTATGTTTCATTTGTATTTGACTATAGAAAAAATGTTTCAGACAAAAGTTCAATGGTTTTAAAGGGGAATTTAATTTAATGTTATAATATATAATGAAAAGCAAAATTTGTATGTTGTAACATTAAATCATTAAGTTAATTAATGCATAGTACATCATCAAGTTAATTACTTGATTTAGGATGGCAAAAAATTAATATAATAACAGAGTTTCCAATATACATTGAATTATTTTAAGAAGTGGTCAAGGAGTTCAAATAGAACAAAAAATGTTCCATGATAAAATACTAGATTATTCAAACAGTTCATAATGTTTTATTGTGTTTCAACTCTAAAAATATAACACAAAAAATATTTAGAAATTAATAATACAGAAAAAGATCCTTGTAGCAAATGACAACTACATTATCAATTAAAATATGTAACAGTAGAAAACATTTCATTTTAGAAAAAGTTTTTTACATTGGAATTCTTGATTTTTAACAATATTACAAGACTTGTTTTTAATACCTTATTTTTAAGGTTTTTCAGAACTTAAATTATAGAAAATACCAAAAGGTTAAGATTTACAAGTTCTGTTAGAAGTATCCACTGAATTTATAAAATTATAAGATTCACTCATGATTACTGTAGTGTATATACATTTGAAATTTGAAGTGTTCTAAGCAGAATAGAAAAATTTTGTTATATATCTTTTGTTCTATTAGAGCTTGTTTATCACTTTCTTTATATTATATCTTAAATGTACATAAGTTATATTATGTTTCCTAAAATTCTAAATATAATTTGTTTTAGTTAGAACCATACATGACAGAAAGTTTTATAATGAATGCTTTCCATAAAATGGGAGAACAACCACAAACAGTTAAAGTGATGAGGAATCGTTATACTGGTGAACCAGCAGGGTATTGTTTTGTCCATTTTCCAACTGACGAAATGGCACTTGATGCAATGCACAAACTAAATGGCAAAGTGATTCCTGGTTCAAATCCAGTAAGAAATTAAAATATGTTAATTATTCATTTTTTGTTTTAAACAAAATATATTACTATTAATTTTAATAGAATATTACTATTACTATTATTATAAAAGTAAAGAAAAAATTGGTTCATTTATTTTGAAACAGTACATAGATCTTCCTATTCCCTTACTTTGTCTACTACTGTAATTGTGCATATGCTTCTCCTTTAATCCTGGTGTAGTAAATTTTCATATGTTTGCGAGATTTAATTCATTACATATTCATCTCTATTCCTATTATTTGCTGGAAGTACCCTCGAAATGTAACACTACAGAACTCGGTAATCAAATATTATAGCAAGTTATAATATAGAAATATTGTTTCAAGTTTATTTGTAATATTTTAAATAAAATATACTACTGGAAACATTTATTGCATTATTTAAATACTACTGAAATGTCGAAATTCAAAATGCTGATTACATTTAAATGTGCCCAAACGCTAAAATCCTTCCTTAAATGTGGGTTTGCTAAGTTGTAAAAATTTGTGATATTTAAAACCACTACAGCATATAAGCAACAATTTGTTTTAGTGTTTGTTATTTTGCAAAACATTGTTTGAAAAATGTTAAAACCCCTAAACATGAAGGATATAAAAATTTAAGCATTATTGCTTGACAAAAGAAATTGTCTGTACATAGTATACATTTTCGACCAGTCCCAAAAGATGAACGTATACATATCAAAAAATTTTTGTAGTGTTTTCTCTCAGACCCCAACTTGGTAAAATGAAAGTAAAAGGAAGTAATGGTGGCAGTAGAAGAAAGGTTCCCAAATCTAACAAGAGACTTGATCATAGCTTCTCGTCTTCTACTACCTCATATCTCTCTCTCAGAATAGTTTAATCATATTCTGTCTATGAAATTCTAAACTAAGTCTATTACCATGGAAATGAATGTTTTTATTTGTAATGATATATCTTGTGTGTGATTCTTATCTCTTGTGACTGACAAAAGCCAGTTATATGTAAGCATATGAAAAATAAGAAGGGCACAACACAAGGTATAGAATTAAATTTGTGGACTTGCTTTAAGAGCTTACTACATTTATTCATATTTTTTATAATTAAATATGGATATATTAATTTGTTATATTAATTTATTGTATTTTTGTATTTTAGCCTGTAAGATTTCGGTTAAATCATGCTAGTACAACAGGAAAGCCTGCAGCAGAAAGGGAGTTCAGTATTTGGGTTGGTGACTTATCCACAGATGTAGACGACTATTCTTTATATAGAGCATTTGCAGCTAAATACAATTCAATTAGAACTGCAAAGGTCATTTTAGATAGTTCTGGATTTAGTAAAGGGTATGGGTTTGTTAGATTTGCTAATGAAGAAGAACAGAAAAATAGTTTAGTTACAATGAATGGATATAGAGGATTAGGAACAAAATCGTTAAAAATTTGTAATGCCGTTCCTAGGCCTTGGAATAAGATATCAGGGTATGTAATACATTTTCTAACATACTTTATATGATAATAATGTAAATCATCATGTTACAATTTTAATCACCAATCTCCTTCCATATTTCTCAG
Organism: Calliopsis andreniformis; assembly: GCF_051401765.1. Lineage (NCBI taxonomy): Eukaryota > Metazoa > Arthropoda > Insecta > Hymenoptera > Andrenidae > Calliopsis > Calliopsis andreniformis. The sequence goes on from NC_135071.1 coordinate 5,012,045, forward strand.
ATCTACTCCACCTCAATCATCTTCTGAATATACAACATCAAATATGAATTCAGATGCTTATAATTACTATGATACATCATCATATTGGAACAGTTACAGTGCATGGCAACAAGGCTATTATGAAAGTGAACCCACATCAGAGGGATACAATAGTTATATTACAGATCAAAAACCTGAAGAAGATGAACTAGAATTAATTGGTAAAGGAACAATATTTATAAATGCAAATATTTTTGGTAACTTTGGCTCTATTTTTAATGTGTAATTTTTAACAAAGCTTTTTACTTAATATTATTTGAGATGCAATTTACCAAAAAATATAGAAACATAAGAAATATAACTTACACAGTATAAATAGTTCAATATTTTTTATATACAAAATGTTAAATACAAATTCACGTGATTATAACTGTTTTGTTTTCTTTTCCAGAACATTCTGTTCCTATAGATATTGATAAACTTAACAGGGAGATAATAGAGCAAGACTATAATTTGTGGGATGCACTGGAAAGCTCAAAATGGATTCCATGTGATACATTAGAATTATGTTATTAAACATTTGTCACAGGTATATCTATTGTAAGTTATTTTCAATCAATACCTGAATAATTATTTTAACCCATTTCAAAATTTGGAACGCTGTATATATAATACAACATTTTGAGTATAAAAATTGTAATAAAGTAAAATAGAAAATTCAATGTTTTATGTTATTCTTGTTACAACTCAATGTATATCACATTGCTTTCAGTTTCTAGGAAAAAATTTTTTTCTTTTTTGTTTCACATAATTTTTCAACATGTAAGTCAGTAGTCAAACCTTGTCTTCATTATTAAATGTTCTAGCTAATTGTTTCCTATATAAAAGAAAATAGGTTTATAAATATATGATAAAAAATAAACAGTTTCAGGAAAGTTGTGATACAGAGATAAGAAAATATTGATTATTTTTAAAATTTTTATCCCTTTTAAAACTGTCGAAATTTGAAAACATATCCTAAAATGGATCACCTGAGATTACTTGTTTGCTTTTAATGATAGAAGAAAATTCATCAGATAAAATTTGCTTGATTTTGAGAAAGGTATAATCTGATGTCAATAGTTTTTTTTATAAATGGATTTTTACTTACCTTCTAATGGAACATTTTCAGGCAAATATATAATGACCTATGGATTGCCCAGATAGGACATAATTTAAATATCTTAAAAACATCCGATAGCGTACGTCTTAAAGACTTACATTCCTGGACATCTTAAAGACGTTTATTTTCTGTCTGAACGTCGTATAGACGTAATTTGGATGTCTTTAAAAATGGTTTTTAAGACGTCTTATAAACATACTGATTTGTAATTTCAGACATTTCAAAGATATCTTTTGAATATTTTTAGAGCTTTACTGAATGTCTCTAAGACGTTTGTAAGATGTTTCTATTTTTTATTTCTAAAAGCAACAACATTCAGGACGCGATTTCATTTCTAAACAATAATAAAATGATATATTTCTTATCTGTGTTTAATAAATTACATATGTATTTCTAGTGGTTCCAAAATTACAATATTTTGAAATTTTTGATTTTCTCTTGCCTAATGTTTGAAAAGTGGAATCTGATACACTGTGGTTTTGGGAGTATACTTATGTTAAAATTCAATTGAAAACTCATGTATTAAAAATTTCACTTAATAGGTATTTTTATTTACGTCGCTTCTATTTATTCTAAACCAGTGAATTTTCACTACTTTACTAAAAATTTTCTTATGAAAATCAAGTATTTATGAATATCAGAAATTATAATCGTTAATCATCAGTTACAAGTTAGATAATGGAGTGATTTACTTTTCATATTAAAAAATTGCGAATTGTGCCACTTATAAACAAAAGCATGTTAATGTGTTTTAAATGATTATTTACCTCTAGATGTGAGTTGATCATACTTAACATCTTATACTACTTTTTACATACAATTTATTTCTTAAATCCCATATTCTTTTATTTGCAAGCATTATTATCATATTATAATAGTAAGTTAATAATTATTATACACATTAAACAGCCATGCAGTGTTACATTAACTTGATAAAAAAATCTATTTATCTATTAACAAATATAAATTATTCAAGTTCTTTTTTTACAGTAATTGACTCAACATCTGATAATCTAGTAGTTACAGTTGCCAAAAGTTCTGGTGGTAAGTTTACAGGTGTAATAGATTCTTCAAGATTTTCAGAGGTATTAATATTGGAACTAACCATATAAACTTGTAAGACACTTTTCCCAGGCTCCTCTGGAGATTCCTTTGATAAGATAACTAAAGATCCTGGTTCCACATTACCAATATTTGGAATAATTGTTTTAACAGAATTTTCACAAGCTTCAGTATTTTCTGTGTCATTATTAGTAATATCGAAATTTAAATTATCTGAAATTTTCATGTTATCACTTGATAACGTCACAGTTTCAGAGTCATTACAATCGTCATTTGATTTTTCATTATCTAATGTATTTATATCTGGTCCCTGTAGCTTTTTTACTTTTGATAATCTTCCAGATCTCGTTGGTCTTATATGATAAACTTCAGTATCGCTATCACAACTGTTACACGAACTTAATGAATTACTATTATCTATTTCGGTTAATGATTCTTCTAATATTTTCGTTTCCTCTTTTGACTTCTTACGTTTTTTATTTACCCTTTTTAACAATGACGGATAATGATCACTTATTTTCGCATTTTCATCTTGTTCCAATTCTAGAATTTGTTCTTCTTCACTGTCTGATGCATCCATTTCAGCAATACTGGATGCTACAAGTCCTGAAAATATCACTTATCGTTTTGGAAACAAATTTGTGTTTATTTAATGCGTTCTCTGACACGAATATTTCTTTATGTGGGAAATGCCAGAAATTTTGTAATTCTAAATACCAAAATAAATCTAAAATATAAATCATCTTTTAAAATTTGTATTATCTATTTCTGAACACTTCATGTGTCTAAATTATATAAAATATCTTCAAGGTATTAATAAAAATATTATGTAAATATTAAACTTCAACTTACTACACTTTCGCTTCCTTTCTGCATGTCCACTCTTTTTTTCTTTCGAACCTTGCCGCTTCTGCTTTTTTCGATTGTCAGAATATTCTTTTTCTGAATGTTCAAATGCAGCTGTTAATACAAATAAAATTATTTAAATATAAACAGACATTTACAATTAAAAGTTAATCTGGAATCAATTTCATATAAAATAATTGCAACATAAATAGACAGTAAAGTAAAGTATAAGAAGCAAACAAAAATGTGATTAAGATAAAATACAAAATAATAAATGGCTTAAGTATATTTATCCTAGGCATTTATTTACAAAGAACATTCGATAACTTAAAACATTTAATAACAAACTCGAAACTTTGTAAAAACGTAGTTTGGATAACGCTAAGAATGAACACACTTTTTGTTTTGGTAAAAAAACCAGAGGTGAAAATAAACCCTTTCAAAAAACTCTTCAATTTTCATATTAGTCCTAATTTACACAGTGTAACAAATATAGTATTTAATATTTTAAGGGATGGTAGGCGATTTGAAAATGTCTTATAACGTTGGTTCCAAGTGTTTGATCTACTTTCGTTTTGCAACAACAATGCCTTAAAATTAACATATATATGTGCTAAACTAACAATCAGAGAATTCTATAATTTTACAAATGCATTGAAAGACAGAAATAGAACGAAACAGTCTTAGTACATTTTGTTGTACCTCTTACAGTTTAACTTTTATAAAGTTTTAAAAATCTGAGATGTTTGTAGAAAATGCATCTCGGATCTTATTACTATACCATACAAGATTTGTTTATATTTTACATACTTATACGTTTTAACCAGACATGTTGCAAAGAAGACCATAAAACTTTCAATTTAACTTTCTTCTCATATCTTAATAATTTGCTAAATATTCATGATAATATTAAAATGTATTTCTTTAAGCGAATATTTTTACCTCTAGGACTGATTTTTGCCGAAACAAGAAATGGTTTCATTATTAGCGTCTCTTGAGTCTTGAGTTATTCGTGTCATTTGTACAATTTTTATATTGTTTTTAATTTTTAAGTTGTCGTACGTTCTCTGTTATATAAGTTTATTTACCTTAAAATGGTTTTATATGAGTTTATTCTATTTTTCTTATTTTTTCACAAAAAATTCTGGTTACTATTAACAATAAGACTTACCTAACGATTTCTCTAACATTTCAATATCAAATTCTTGATGGTAAGCAAGTGCCTTTTCTACCAAGTTTCTATTTACTTTCTCCTCCTTTTTAAATTTTAACTTAATTTCTTGTCTTGTTCTATTTGGAAAAAGACTTTGCATCAGTAGAAAATCTGTGCCTACTGTATTTAGTGCTTTATAAAACTTTAAAGTTTCCCACTTAGGCCATTCTTTACTTTTCTGGCGTTTTTTATAAAACCCACTACCAGTATTGTCATCGTCAATAATAGCTTCCTTAGCTAGAGCTTCTCTACCTTTTCTTGTATTAGTTTGTTCTATAACAAGACTTTGTTCATCTATTATTAATTGCCCATCTGATCCAACTTTCACTTGAGGTGCAGGCATTGCAAATGATGGATCATCCTCGTTTTCGTCCTCGTGCAACTGTTCAGATCTATAATAGCAAATGGAAAGTATGTTTGAAATATTTATAAAATCTTGACAAACATTTTTTACCATATTGGTAACATTCTTACCGACAGTCTGAAACTTTTCTTGCCATCACTCCAGTTTCTTTAGACCTTTTCATAGGATTAGTAATAGGATTATAATATATTAAATCATACATTGTAAGTTTACTTCTATCTGGTGTTTTATTCTCATGCCTTAGTTGAAATTCTTTTCTAGCTTCTGCCAATTTTTTTGCAGACTCTGAAACTAACATGCGTCTCTTCTGGCCTATTTTTGATTTTATTATGTTATTTTTATTATTATTAATACTAATATCTTTAACGGTTTGAGCTGTATTAATCAAATCATTTGTTGCATTATTGATATTGGTGCTATTTATTCTTCTACTATCATCTTCTGATTCACTTGCACTTGCTCCACTTCCTTGTATGCTGTTCTTTCTTATTCTACCACCACTATCTAATTTGGGTACTGGCCTTATAAAACCTAATCTACTTTGTGCTGATCTTATAGTAGAAGCTGAAAATTATAAAGTACTCAGTAATTACAAAGTTTTATAATGCAAACTTTTCATTTTATAAATATTAACACATTGATATTAAATGTTTTGTGATAACTATTTATTAATATATATAACTTATTCTTAATAAAATTCAATTATCTTACCACTTGGAGTTGTGTTCAAGGTTTCCACTGATTGTACAATATCTTTTTTTTCTGGTATTTCAGAGCTCTGTTTAATTTCATGTTTATTATCAATATTTTGAGTATTAAGATACACCTTTCCATTTTGTGACTGTTCTTCTATTGTTGAGTTTAACTGCATCTGCTTTTCTTTACTGTTATCAATACCATTTTCAGAAATTTCTTTGGGTATTGTACAAACATCATTAGATGTATTCTTGTTTTCTTCAGTAGATTCAATAATAGTAGCTTCAGAAGCAGACGAATCCTGTGTTGCTTTTCGCCGTGTTGGAACAGTGACTGTAGCTTTTATTCTTGCTCGTCTCATTTTGTTAATATTATGAATTGTATAAAATCTGCAAACATTAAATATTAAAATTTAGTGTATCGTTTTTTGTCTGTGTAAGATACTCATAACATTAATACTTGAGAAAATAATATATTAATAGCATTCTGCCTAATTACCATATTAAAGATTTGAAAGAAATGATGTAAGAATAGTAGGAAATCATCAAGACGAAAGAATTTAAGAGGAATCTAGTATTACTAAGAATAGAAAAGAGAATACCAAATATAGGATTATTAATTGTGGAACCAATGTTGATCCTTTCTGTGTAAATTATTTCTACACCTTTTCTATGTAATCAGTAAAGTTCTGTGCCTCCTATTATGCAACATATTTTTAGTTTGTTTTCATTTTAAGAAAGATGTGTGCAAATTCTTACTTGCGAAATACACTGACGAAGAAATGATAATTTTACACATCTGAGACTGTCCTGACTACAATAAAATCTTGCTGAATTTTATTCATTATATTATGTTCATTGCTATCCTCATCATTTGTGGAAAGTACTTGTTAAAACATGTAAAAATTACATGTTTTAATGTTTGGTTCAGTTTTTGCAAAAATATTTGTTTCATATTACTGTGATATTTCTAATAAAAATAAGCACTCAACAAGATATGCAATTTAGTTAATCCTAAGATATGTATTTTAATATTAATAGTTTTACACTTTTTTTTATTATAGCATTTGATAAATCATAAAAAGGGTTTGTTACTTCTATAAGTAACTCTTGTACTATAAAATTGCTCAATTTTAGTATGACATTGTTTTAAATGTTCTACTTGTTTGCTATATTGAAAATAAGAAGCATAATTATACATACTTAATACACATTTTCTGTTAAATGTTATAAACAACTTGAACCAGTATTCATGTGCTACAGTTTGAAACAATATTAATTATAATTATAAATATACAGGAAATTATAATTATTTAATGTGTATAGTCATTCATATACTTAGTACCATTTTGAGGAGGATTTCAATCCTATACCAGGTAAAAGAAAAAAAAAAAGTCATGAAAAATCAATATGCAATCATTTTATTGCAATAAACATTTTCCATAGAATTTTGACCCATAATATAAACACTTCAAGATACATGCTCATACCTGTATAATTTACATTGTCCATCTGTTGTTCATAAAGATTTAATTAAAAAACTATCATCCAAAAGAAAATGGGGATGAAATATAACAATATTCTTTTGTGATCAATATATGATCAATATATTTCATCTTATTTCAAAAGTTACAGTATAATTAGAAACATATTTCATGGAATATTTGCATCTACCTTACCTTAATTTGTCACATTTTATGGTTAATAATTAAAAATTCAAACAATAATTTTTTTTACATACTATATTATAATCATTGACTTTGTTTACAAAAGTATATTTTAATTTTAATGAATTCTTTTTCAAGTTACTATCATTTAAAATTGCAAATTTCAATTCATAATTCATTACATTGTTAATTTCATTTACATTTTGTATAACTTGTTCATCACATTTATCATAAATAATTACATTTTTATGATATCTTGGGACTTATAAAATAATATGTTATTAAAATTTTAGGTACCTGAAGAACATAAATTTATAAATTTCATTACTTTTGACTATCCTTCCTTTTTCACATTATCTTTTTAGCATTGTACAATAATAAATCATTTTTGGCTATACTTGTAACTTTTTTGAGCACTAAAGTGGTTAATGTTTATTTTTATTCATATATTTTATAACATCATTATTCATATTTTTTATAACTGTTCTCATATCTTAACTAAATAAAAAATAGTAATTGAGATGATTTCTATTAGATTCTGCCAGTTTAAAGCAAGTTAATTAGGCAAACCATTATATAATAGGTTTTTAATTTCTTGCAAATATTAAAATACGGAAAAATGTAAATTTTTTTTCAGCTATTGTTTGATAAATATTCAGATACATTTTACCAATATTTTACATTTTAATTTGTTTTTGCATTAAACGCAAAGAATTCATATCAGAATCAATCACATTATAATTATTTATCAGCAAAACTTTATAAATAGTATTGTTCCTTTTCATACACAATATGAAACAAAAATAATTCAAAAGTTTAAAATTCTTACATTCTACCTTTAAAACAACAGTAATTCACATATGCATTACAGAATCATTATTCTCTTATTAATATAATAAAATTAATCTTTATAAAAATTAATTTTCTATTTGTTATCAATTTTAACATAGAATTCAATAATACAGAAATGCATTTCGAAACTTCATAAAAATAATAGAAACAAAATTTAATATTTCAGCAAAATTTATTTTCACTTATTTTGTTTTTATATACATTATGCTTATTGTATTATTTGTCACTATTGGTAAATGTAAATATTCATAAATAAGTATTTATTTGACCAATTTTATTTTACATGATAAAATAAACTGTTGTTAAATATACGTAAACGAAAACTATAAAAATTAATAACACATTATCTACACATAAATCATCTTTAAAATTTACTATATATACATAAAATAGATAGTTATACTTCTTAACCTAAAATTATTTTGAGATTTACAATTATGTATTTACTCACCAATAATATGGTGTTTACGGGCAATAATAGTTTTTACGTGGATTAAAAAATAAACTATCCTGTTGGTAGAGTTTACTCTTTATTGTTTTCATCGTAGAAAATAAAAATAGTTTATTACTTTTGTTAATGACATTTTAATAAACATTGTGTATAGCAGAGTATCACACAGTGTAATGTAAGATCCCATAAGAACAAGAACCCTATGTAAAAAATCGTATACGAGTTTTAGTACCCTCTGCCGAGTCAGATAAGTATTAAATCGTTCTTCTTTGCCCCACCCGCAGTGCACTGTTCACGGTACATATGTATACAAAGTTCTATTGATTCTGTCAAAACTAGATTTAGGGGATACAGGGAATTTCGAATAAGCGTATAACTACTAGAAACATAGTTCTGGAAACCTCGCTCAGGCGCCGCCAGTGTGTAAATCGACAGCTGGCAGGGCCACTTATTTGACGTATAAACTGACATACCAACATTCTATTCCAACCGTTGCGAATGTTCAATTTCCCGAATTTATCAAGCGATTGGTCGGTGCTCATGGAGCGCTAAACCGCTCTGCTTGTGTTAGTAGTGTGGGACATTCAAAATAAAAAATTAAAGTTTAAGTTAAACTTAGAGTTTTATTCTTAAGGGAGCAGACTCCTTCGGGGGCTACTCCGAATCGATCGAAGCGCTGTTGTGAAGAAACGGGCATTAGTGAAAACATATAATTTATACATGAGACATTTGATAATGTGGCCTCTAGCGTTATCTTATTGATTACAAATGAGAAGTGCGAAGGTATAATTGTCAAATCGCATCGTAGGAAAGTTCTGTCACGCTGTTGCCACATCTATTACAATCTTATCCATCAGTAAATCTCTACTGAATACGCCTTGAGCCGATATTTTGCTTCATGCGGAATATAGAAATGGATGGTGCGAGCGAGAAAAAAAGAGTATTACGAATGAGACAATATACAGGGTGTAACAAAAATGTCGCAGTTCCTTAAAAGGGGTGATTTAGGGGGTGATTTGAAACAACTTTTTCCTTAGCGAAAATGTAAGATGAGGCTTCGTTAACGAGTTATTAACGAAAAACACCGGCCAATGAGAGCGCGAGTTTGCCGCCCGAGCGACCGCGGTAGCGTTGGGTACATATATGTATATATATATATATATTTACCACTTCTGTGACAAATATGAACCATAAAATTTCCAATATACGCTTAAACTGAATCATTTCGTGAACTATATATGTGTACATCTTGCAAATAATTTAGAATAAACCAAATAACAGAACACTTATTGGTGATTATTGTTCACAGTTTTGTAATTTTATTTTATTTTCTCAATAAGCAAGACTGTATATAACAATCGTTAGTATTTGGAATTCAATTTTCAAGAAATAATCTGTACTTGAATTTGATCGGCTCCTAGTAAGACAAATGTAGTTCACCAATCAGGGGTGGTGCACCCCTCAGTAGGGGTCGGAGGTAATAAAACCAGTTATTTGATATCATGCAATAATTTATTAGTATAAAATCCAAGGTTTCTTAAAGATTTTAAGAATCTTCTTGCTGGTTTCAAGTCCTAAATGTGTATTTAAACGATTAGGGGTAGTTTACCCCGTGATAAGGGTGACTGACAACAGGGACATTATTCACCCACCCGAATATGCCACAAATTAAATATATATCAGGTCTGATAATAATTTTGTAACTAACTTAAGCTATTTCATCTTATCAACTTTGAGGGGTAGTTTCACCCCCTAAATATGAAAACGGGCCGATGTAAAAAATACGTGTCTCTTATTTTTTGGTCCTCTATAACATATCTGAAAATCAAAAGAATCGGAGGTGGACACCTAAAAACCTTTCCTTATTAGGTGGAATAAATAGTGTGATTCAGCGGCAGGTCACGAGGCAGCCAACGGTATTAATAACGCATAATGAACGAAAAAATTCTTATTACTGACAGATTCATTGGCGACATTTTGATTCTCCAATTGTTTCTTCAATTTATTTGCTTCTTCGATTGTCTTCAGCGGAAACATTTTCTTCAAGGTTTCTACAAACCCTCTTGGTTTTTCTTTTGAATATGAGTGGTATGTATGAAGAAAATTATCTTTAAGTTCTAATCTAGTTATTGCTTTCAATAATGTAGTAAATTAACGTGTAAAATAAAAAATAAACAATTAATTTTTATTTCACAATAAAGAGCACATAACCAAATAATTCAATTAATGTATCTCAGATATTTACCTTTTGTTATCAATTTATCTCCTCCATGATTTGATTTCCCACCTAACTGAACATTAACAATCTGCATGAAATTTAATATGTAAATTTATTTATAATCCTAAAATTTTAGAAATCGCAACATAGATAATAACTCATTATAATAGACTTGTGATAGAGTTCTCCAATTAGTTTTTTGTTTGCATCCTGATTAAATGAGGACTAGTGAAAAAATGAGGAAGTCCGTTTAGTCAGTCCATTGCAAAACTCTAGAATTCATATAAATTACCTCTTCATGCAAAGAATGTGCAGTTTCCTCTTCAATGATATTATTAAATGATAAAACTTGTGATTCTATAAAAACATGTAGTGCTTATACATGTACATACATATACCACACCACTATCACAAACACGCCAGCGACCGTCTTCTTTTTACTTTTAAAACTTTTAGAAAAAAAAAAAAAAAAAGAAAAATATTGTGATTGTAATAGTGAATTCAGAATCAAAGTTCATAGCATTGTACTTATTATTTTTACTATTATCACTATTATTGATTTAAAAGTTTATCCGATTTTTCTTTTGATTCCTTGTTATAATAAGGAATATTTTCTTCTGGAAAAGCAGGCAAACAATCTGAAAAATCTCTGAAAAAAGATCATGCATTCAATTAATTAATAATATATACACACACATAGAACCAAATGTGGGCTGTATTCTTATTTAAATAAAAATTGTATCAAATAATGATTAAAATTATAGAATAAAGTCAGTCATTTATTATTTGAAAAGAAATTATGTTTATTTGACAATTGCCCAATGATACTTTTATCTTTTATCTGTTACTTGAACAAAACTACTGCCTTAAATTATGTCCATTTGTGTACACAACTTGTCATGTTGTACATTTACGAACTTTATTGCCTCTTCTGTATCAGAAGATTCTCGTGTACTATTTACATATTTTAAGTTTGCAATTTTTTTTCCTAATCCTTTGTCTTATTTATTTTCATCCATTGAAGAATAATTAGAATTTTCTGTTATCTGCCTTGCTTTTTTAAGTGTAGTTGCAAATATAAAAAAATTGTATAAAGAAACGTTTCATGAATCAAGACTTATGTAAGTGAATAAAATAAATAATGTTAATTTAGTAATTCTTACAGCATATTTTTACTATTTCCATGCACTCTTTGTCCCATGTGTATGTATATGATTTTTTAAAAATGTTTTAAATAAATATGATAAATGTCATAAAAATAAATTATGTATTTGATTTTTGCGACATTTACGTTCCGTAATAGTTATAAAAACAAGTTACGTACTTCGTGTGACTTTGAGATGACTTTTTCAAATCTGTTCATGAGTTATGTTGCTGCTATGTTCTATTTGGACGACTTTTGTAACAGGATTGCGACAACTATTTTTAGAAAATCGCAACTCGCAAATTGGGCGATATCAAGTCTGTGGATAGCGATTTTGAGCGGTATTCATAGTCCGCTAAAATATTTTTTAATTTTTTGTTAATGTTAAAAATAAATATGTAAAAAATATATGGAAATACTGTTTTATTCATGGTATATGACCATTTGTTGTACTAAATGTGAATAATGGTATATAACTCTTTTTTTCAATCACCGGATTGGTCAATATGATGCCCCCACTTACATTCTAATCAATTCTGCCAAATCCGGTGTTTGCCTTGTTTGCGTTCATGCTCGGGTCTATACGCACAATAATGCGGTTAATTACTTTAGTATTTCAATGAATTAAGGAGATACGGTAGCCACGTGACTTTTCGAGATTGCCAGGTCGGTATCTGCTATTACAGTTTTCGTTACAGAAATAGTATTATCCACAGACACGTGGCTGCTTGATGAACGCAAGATGGAGCCTTTTTATGATTTCGAATTCGGGAGGTAGCTTAGAATATTTCCCCCTCTACTGCACACACTACTATACGAGCTATGTGTACGTGAACTCGAAGCTTCGCGACCGACTTCGGACATTTGCAGAAAGTAGAGAGAGTGCGAATATGAGTCTTACTCTCTCACTCTTGAAACCCCATATTCAACTGTTCAAATCTCTACAAACGACAGGAGCCACGCGCGATGTTTCCGATTGCTGAGATATTTTCAGTGATTCAATATAGCATTGAATCGTGCGAATGTAGTGGTATTTATCAAACGACACATGATATTTGTATGTGTATAACTTTTACACGTGTCACATTCTAAATACCACTATATTAATATTATTTATTGTTTGCCCTTTTCTCGAGATAGACCCTTTTTCCAAGTATCGTTTTTATATTAAGGGAGGAGGGATGTTATAGCTTGTGTAAGTACGCGTGCGCTTAGCCGCAGAAACCTCGGAGTTAAATATCTTCGCGCCGAGTTAGCGAATTCCCAAAGAGTCGGCAAAACGTGACGGCTCCGCCCCCCCCCCCCCCCCCCCCCCCGTTTTGTCTTCGAAAAGAGCGCGGATCGACGGAACTATCTAAGAGGCGTGGTCCACTTTGACATATCCTGTCTAGCGAAATACTTCGCGATACCAGAGCTAATTAGTGTTTGAATAAAAGTAGTAAAATTCACGGCGAGTTCCAACTCTTTAACCTGGCCAAGGACCCAAAACATTCTATCTCCTTCTTACCTGACGGCAATCGGAGGCAGAGTACGCTTGCTCTCGCGAGCAGACGGGAGAGTGGCAACACCGCGGTACTGAACGTACGACCGGCGATTGCAGATGTTTCGCAAGTGCACACTTTCGGCGCGGCGGCTCGTTCAGCGGAAGTAGCGCGGCGGCTCATTCAGCGGAAGTAGCGCGGCGGCTCGTTCAGCGGAAGTAGCGCGGCGGCTCGCTCAGCGGGAGTAGCACACCGAAAAATCGGCCCGTAGCGAAAGGGTTAATATGAAGATCACGCATATGTGTGCGTGTACATACGTATACGTATGTATACATATACAGTAATGTTACGGACGAGAGCCGCGCTCGGGCTGGTCGTGGCTCTCGTCCGTGACTGGTAGTCGATTTGGCTTCTTTGCTCTCGGTCGCCAAGATAATTGGTACACGACCGAAGAAGCAAAAAAAAGGGTCTCGCTCGACCGTCGATGCTCAAGCTCGATGCCCGAAATCAATGACGTTACAAAAGACAACTATAGCATTAGGGATTAAGAATAGGAAAAATTGAAGTTTCTTATTTGCAAACGGATTTTCACGTAAGTAACGCCAATCGATTCCTCGTGCTCTCCCGATGAAAATGATATCAACTACGACATGATTCCGATTATTTATAATAAAGATACTTAATAACTTAATTAGTAAAAAGAGCTTACTCGTCCGTTTTCCGATGTATTTTTTCGCTAGATATTATTCATCCTCTTTATATATATATATAAAACCGAATTATATATTATTTTACATATATAAGTAAATACTAATGAAACTCAAACCAATTTTAAATAGAAATATTAATATATTTTGAGTTAGGTCTGGATTAGGATCGATAGATTTTAAATATAGTAATAATACGATCAAGGGCCTTTTCGTCCACACGAAGAAGAACCGCGATCGGATTCGAGCGCAGCGTCCGCATCATCACTGTAGTGGATTGGAGTACTTTTCGTAGCATTCTGCATATCTCGGCGACCGAGAGCAAAGGAACCCGAATCGTCCACCAATCATGGACGAGAGCTGCACTTGGATTTGGCCGCGGCTATCGAATCGACTACCAGTCAGTCGACTACTCAATAGACTACCTATAACATTACTGTATACGGGGATGAACGTGACCTTTCTTTCTACAAATCAAGTTTTATGTATGTTATAAATAATCGGAATCATGTCGTGTTTGATATTATTTCCACCGGGAGAGCACAAGGAATTGACTGATATTACATGCGTGAAAATCCGTTTGCAGTGAGTATGGTGTCTGACTGGGGAACCGCTGCATATTTTTTTAACGCGGGTTTTCGCCTCACAGAGTTCCGATTTTTTTTAAGTGTGGGAAATCTTTCAAAGACACCCCATCACCTTCGGGAGGTGATCGGGATAGGGTGGAATTTTTACCCACTAAAACCCCCATGTTACTGAAAAGGACTAAGTCTTTGGTCATCAACTTCTTAATAGTCCACCAATAGTTTGGCCTTTTCAGTGACGATGTTACCGCTGCGATCCTTTAAAAAGAGGGCCTTCCTTTGTTTCCCCTAGCAAGAGAATCATCCTTGTATTTTTTGTGAACAGGCACCGTAACGTTGTGCACCGTAAACTTTTTTATTGGTACACAGATTAAAATATCAAAGTATAAAATATCAAAGAGCATTCGTAATAGTTTTTAAGCTTATTTCGTGACAGAATATTTGAAAGGTGTTTGTAAAACATTTTTAAAAGAGTATTATTTGCTGTCTTGTAGTTAATGATGAAAAAAAATCGGAACTGTGTGGGGTGCCAACCTGTGTTAAAAAAGTATCCACCGGTTCCCGAATCAGACACTTTACTCACTACGCCACGACGGCTGTTGAAAAAATGGCTGATTTTCCTAAATATGAGGCCCCCACATGTGTCATTAATTGAGCCATTTAAAAAATTCTAATACTTATTCATTATTCTTTACGATTGTTGGTGCGTTTACGAGAACGCGGCGAGACCCTCGCGGTGTCTCGTCGTCGCGAGACTACCTAAATATGGCCCCTCACCTATGATCGAGTGACAAATCAGAAATCAATTATGATTGATTGGTCACATTGATAGCGGCGGGGATCTTGGCCCGCGACTGGTATAAATACGCGAGATCCGCGATCCATATATATATATATATGTGGTAATTCGCGATCGTTGCAGAATCGAGTCGAATCGTAGGTAGTCCGAACAGAATCGGAATCGGAATGGAGTTGGAGTCGGAGTAAGGGAGTGTGAGGGAGGGAGGGAGGGAGGGAGGGAGGGAGAGAGAGAATACGCGGAGTATTAAGATAAACCGTGTGACAACAACTAAAGTGTTTAGTTTCCTTCATCGGGACTCTGAAACTTTCTACCCCTCTATCTTCTCTCCTGAAAAACCCCTTACATAATGTAAAATGTTAAAGATCACATTATACACTTACTGTGTAAAGATGATGTAAAAATCAAATGTATTTATCATGGTTTTGCTCAAAAAACCCTGAAAAATTCGGTTTTTGATTTTTTAAACTACGGCGCACCCTACCAAAAATTCTGAAAAAAATTGAGAATAATAATCCTTCCATTATGTTGTTACTGAAAAAATAAAAAAGTGGTCATTTTTAAACTTCACTACAAAATCTGCATTTTTCAGTATTTTGTTTCAGTTTTTCATTCTTTATACTTAGCATTTGCAACCGAAAAATTTAAAAAAATTCTGCAACATGTACCACCATATCATCCATGTTATACAATTTTTTCAGAATGTTTGCATTCTGTTAAATAGGGAAAATGGGAAAATTTTTAATTTTCCGTATTTTAACTCCCCCCCCCCCTCCCCCCCCCCCCCCCCCATTGAGGTAGGGGATTGAAAATTGGCATAGAATGTTTTCTTTTGATACCCTATCGAATGCCACATACTCGATCAAAATCGGCTCAAGGGCACTTTTGGCCCCCTTATCTTGCTAGGCCCTTTGATTTTATATTACTTTGGCTCAAATTAATTATTTTATTCCATAAAAGACTGGTTGTAAAAAAATGAGAACAGTGCAACTGTGTTCTATGGCTATCTGTGTGACTAAAATAGGAATTATATTTTCTACAGTATTTTATAAATTAAATAATATATGAAACGAGGAATTCTGAAGTTATAAAACTAAAAAGAAATTATGTATGAAATAACAAAGTCACAGATTTGAACCCGCATAATAGCAAAAGACGGGTTCCGTACTCTTGTCTTCACGGGCTTTCGTAAATAAGTTTGGGCAAATGAAAATATTGCGCGCGGTTTGTGTCGTTTCTCGGCAACTTGGACAGTATTTCAAGAGTCAGAGAGTAAGGTTCACTTTACATTCGCATTCTCCTTTGACTTTTCGAACATGTCCGGAGTGGCCCGAAGCGTCGAGCTCACGTACACGCGACTCCTAAGGTGGTGTGTGTAGTGGAGGGGGAAATTTTTAGTAACTCGCATCGCCAATTTGGTTATCACAGATTCCGATTACACATCGGCAGCCTTTCAAATTAGGCGTCGCCTGGTTCGCAAAAGCCCAACTAAATTTGTCACATTTTTTGCTCTGTTTTATCGATAACCCAGCCGAAAGCAATATTGTGGTATGGTTTTACGACCTGACACTTTTCGTCCTTATATGAGAACATTTTAAACTGGGAAAGGGTTCATTCGATAGAAAAAAGTACAACACAGCGCAGTCAACTCGCGATTTCTTTCAAAACACTCTCTAAATTACATAAAAATGCTTAAATTTCTATAGCTGTCAATGGTAGATTTTTGCTCTACTTTATAACACTCGTATTACTAAATATCAGTAGAATTTCGTTAAATCGCGAGTTGACTGCGCTGCATTGAACTTTTTTATTTCGAATGAACCCATTCCCAGCTTAAAGTCATCTCATATAAGGACGAAAAGTGTCAGGCCATAAACCCCTGTTTTTGCCTAATTTTGTCGGTAATGTCGCCGCTCTGACATATCTGATCGTTAAGTATGTAGTTCAATAACGTAAGTACCCGACCGATTCTGAATCTTATTATTCTATTCTCGGATAATGAAATAAAAGTAACTGTTTATTATACAAAAAATAAAATTTTTTTTAATAATGACTTACGTTTTAGAAACATTAGATTTTTAACACAAATTTTAAATATACTGCAAAAGGTATTTCATGTTAAATTTCCCGCGTTATCGGTATTTATAATATAAATAAATTAAGAACTTGATGTATACCGTTCGGTTGCACGTCGTTTGCGCGGATAGAGCCCAAAGGTCTTTTTACAATAATTACAAATATGTAATTAATAACAAAATTATTATGTCATTACTGTACGAGCTTGTCAAGCGAGAAATATTGAAGGCTTGTAGGACAGAACTGGGTTAGAGATGATTTTATGGAGAGCTCAACAAATAGCAGACTATGTGAAGCTTGATCATGATTGCTAATGAGGTAAATGTAAGACAATGCATACAAATTAATAAATTTCCTAGTAGTTTTAAAAGTTGCTGTTGATTATTAATAGCTCAATTATTTCTATATTATTTCTGGATAGAGTACTTCATGATTCTTCAATTTGAAACGTAGAACTTTAGCCTTACATCCAAAAATAGTACCTCTGTTGGTGTTATCGAACTGAGGAGAGGTTTTAAGCAGGTAGGCCAAGCAATATCCAAGCAATTATGCATAACTTGGCATTACAGGTCACCTGGTATGTATAAAGCATTTTCTTTTTCTCACGTAAAAAAAAATCTGTATAGTAATAACGTCATATATATTTAATATCACGTCATTAAGTCATATTTATTGTATGAATTATAGTATATATATGCTATGTCATTAAATATAGTTTTTATATGTACTTTTATATGTTATTGAAATCAATAAATGCTCTATAAAAATTACATATGAGTGGCACTAAATTTTATTAAAGCATTATTTACTAATTTCAGTTTTTTACGTTGCACTGTAGAAATAGAAAATATTTGTTAAGATCATAAACTTTATGAACAAAATATAGGAACGTTCCTAAAACAACAACGCTTTACGTGTTTCCATGCGTCACACTTCAATCAACACAGACCTAACTATAATCCACCTCGGATTCAACCTATCATTGGACCACAGTTTCAGCATGTAAGAATATTGATAAATATGTACTTTAACCACTATGACTTCATGGACGTCATACTATATTTTGTTTACTGGTGTAAATATGCAGAATTTTTTAAAGCTTGTTTTAGCAGTTTCAAAAATTCTAAAGGAACTAGTTTGAACAATGTGATTACGAAAAACCAATTAAAATTGCTTATCAAAGATTAACAAAACTACTATACTTGCATTTTATCACTTTATTAAATTTCAATGATATTCTAGAGGTATATTATTTAATATATTATATTTTAAGAAAATATGCAGAAGAAAGTCAAATGTTTTGGAATTCTTTATGCTAATTTTTGTGTAAACTTTAACAGTTTCTTCTTTGATTGAGTAGAACTCATTGTTGGAAAAAATTTTAATATCGGTTTTCAATGTTGTAAATAATTTTACAATAAATTAGGCTAATTAAAATGTTTATTTCACTTTAAAGTGTTCACAAGTGTATGCAAATATTTATAAACCAATCAATGGGACTAAATAGGAACACGCAGGATTACATCTGGAGATTGGATGTAGGTAGAACAAAATTAATTGTCCAGGCTGGAAAGAAGGCTAACAAATTTCTTCTATAACTAACAAACTTGGATGAAACTAGATGACCCACAATATGCTGGAAGGAGGAGCTTAGAAATATGCAACATATGTGGGTTTGTAGTGGAATGATTGACAAAGTGCAGAAGGATTGTTAGAGATGAACACAGAATATTAGGAAGGGGAAATGAATAAAATTCTGGGAAGGAGATAAAAAAGATTTGTGCATTTATAGTAGAGAGTTTGAGATAACAGCGAGATTAAACAGTAGCAATGAGTACCAAAGATATGACTGTTAATGATTCAAGCATCTTAGTTATAGTAAGTAAATTTGATTAGTTTATTAGTTTAGAATAGATTATTTCAACTTATATAATTCGTTTATATAGTATAGTCAGTTGTTGACTTGCACTAGAAGAGCGATAGTGTATAATAGATTGTAAGTAATTTTATACCTATAAACTGTAAAGTATAGTTGGAGTAATAAATTAATAAAAAAAGAAAAAAAATACTTATATACCAATATAAGTGTTTATCGTTAATAATCAATATTATGACATAACAAGAAAAAATAAAGTAAAAAGACTTAAATTATTTAACTTCCAAAAGTAAAAGGGCGTATTTATTTAACTTTCAATAATATAGAATTGTCAATAACAAATCAAATTATAGTACATGATTCTGCTGCTTTTGCATTGATTAGTTTTAAAATAGTCCTCATTCTTCCTCCTGATCCTATGTCATATGTGTTTGGAAATAACATCCCAGGAGCTCTGTTATATATGCTCTGCATACATTGTTCCCATTTAACTGGTGAAACAATTTGTTTTAATATATATTTTTTCAGCAATTTCATATTCTTGTAGGGTGCAGCTTTATAGTTAGAATATACATCACATCTAGGTTCGTCTATTTCTATTGTACTTAATACTTTATGCACAGATTTTAAAGCAGGTTCCATGAGTGGTGTGTGGAATGCACCTGACACAGGAAGTTTATTCGCGTTTCTTAAACCAAATTCTTCTATATGATCTTCAACATATTTTAATGCTTCTATATTTCCTCCTAGTATCTTTCTTTCGGTATGTAAAAAAACAGCAACTCTGAAATATAATAATTATTAACTAGTTTTATACTAAAATCATATACCATCTTAAGTATCATTTCTCATTAAACCTTTTTAAATATATTTTACCTGCATAAAGGATTCTCTATGCCCATATCCATTGCCCATTTTACTGCATTCTCACAGGCTTTGAAAACCTGTGCCTTTGGTGTGCACACAACAGACAACATCCCTTGCGAAGTTTTATCTGCAGCATATTGCATAGCTTTCCCTCTAATACAAACTAATCTAATTCCATCCTCAAATGTTATAGCACCAGAAAGAATTAAAGCAGTTATTTCTCCTACACTGTAGCCTGCTGCAGCAACACAGGTCTCAAATACTTTTGGCTTTTCCTCACGAACTTTTTCTAATGCAGCTAATGAGGAAACTACTGTAGCAGGTTGATTAAACTCAGTCCTGTTCAATTTCTCTTGTGGACCTTCCAGACAAAGTTCTAATAAATTATAATTAAGAATCTCATTTGCAATATTGAAAAGTTCTTTAGCAGCAGGAAAATGCATATATTTTTGAACCTGGCCAACTTTAATAGTCCCTTGACCAGGAAATAATAGTACGCAAGTATTTTCTGGATCTGTGATTTGTTTTCCTTCATTATTATTTATAGGCACATCTTTGGGATACGGTGTTGTTGCCCAAGTTTTATCATTAGTATCTTTGTATATCGCAGATTCCTCAAGAAGACGAGAAACTTCTTCTGCAGTATACAAGGAAGTAGTAAGTTTTTGAGACTCATCTGTACTATTTTCAGTTTTAACTGGACCATC
The DNA here is from genome assembly GCF_051401765.1 of Calliopsis andreniformis. Taxonomy (NCBI): domain Eukaryota; kingdom Metazoa; phylum Arthropoda; class Insecta; order Hymenoptera; family Andrenidae; genus Calliopsis; species Calliopsis andreniformis. Next base: position 5,032,795 of record NC_135071.1, read on the forward strand.
AGAAAATTTACTAATGCATCTTGATCGGCAAGTGTGCCTTGAAGACAATAATTTTTTAAGAGCTATTCGTCGAAACATCTTAACTAATTAGTATAAAATTTATGATTTTCTGAATATTTTCGAAATAATATATGTTATTTCACATGTGAAAATTTTTCCTCATACCTCACTTATTCACAACTATATGTACAAACTTATAATTATTGAGGTTAAATCTTAATACTAAGTTTAAACTACGTACAGAGAATATTACAGTTTTTATTAACTTTATATAAAGGATGTATAATTTTTTATTTAAATATGATGTATATTTAACTTTTGATGTATACTTTTTATTTGTATATATATGTTACACTCATAACAATACTGCCATAGAAACGTAGGAACATTCCCCATTCAGATACGATGTTTTGGAGTGCGCTGTATTTTACTGACACATTTGTAGACCACCCCCACTCCAGTCTGCAGAAGTATGACTTTTGGAATAAGAAAATACTAATCTATACCTTTTTAATAGCACTCTTCAAATATGTTTTCCTTTTGATTTGTACCCCCACAGTTTTTGTAAAACAAAATACAAATGAAATTATAGTCTTTTTACATGGAAATATCCAAAGAGTATACGATAGAGTGGAAGTGGAAGATTTTATGAGAAGTCCATATTAAGCGGGAAGACTCCTTCGGGGCTTCGGGGTCTACTTCGAATCGATCGAAGCGCTGTTGCGAAATAACGGGCATTAGTGACAACGTATAATTTATACCAGTGACTATAGAAGCTTTCAAGACTCCCCAACTCCGTGTCTTCGAGCGGTCATGAATTTATGCTGTGGCGTTCCTTAATTGGGAGAGCAATTGCGGATGGAACGCGCACATGCTCTCTTGGGAGGGTAGAAGGACGTAAGAAAACGTAATACTCTTTTTGAGAGACCGAACACTTTTTATTCGCTACTTCTTGCGTCGAGCGTAAAGGCGGGAATGATACCGCTTCGCGAGTGTCTTAGCGCGTACTTACAAAAAGCTCACCAACTACCTAAAAACTAACTTATCCTAGTGACTTAGTTTTTTAACTACTCTACTTATTACTAGCTAAACCTACTTACTATTAACTACGCTAGGTGGCGCGTCGATCGCGTTTCGCGTCGCCACAATGCTTCGAGAACAAGCGCCATCTGATCCATTCCAGTATAAGAAAATGAAACATTTCGCACCGTAGCAATAGAATATACAGGGTGTCCCAAACTAAGTGCAGGAGCCGGAAATGGGAGATTCCTGGGGTGATTCTAAACAACATTTTCCTTTACAAAAATGTCCTCCGAAGCTTTGTTAACAAGTTATTAACGAAAAACCCCGACTAATCAGAGAGCACGAATAGCGAGCGCTCGGCCGACCAGCGACAGGTCACAAGCTACGCGGAGCGTCTGCTACTCACCGTGCTCGAGGCTTGTACAAGAAACTCAAGACCTTTACACGTTATTGCCAAATTTCTACTAAAGTATTGGATGAAAAATTATGAAAAAAATTAGGGACACGTTAACTATCGCGGCACATATTGTGGAATTTTTTCAGATTTTTCAATTATTAGCCAAGTTGTAGAAAAAAAAGACACTGTTAGTGTTGATTTCTCATAAACTATTGGACAAAAAATTATGAAAAAAATTAAGAACACCTTAACTATTGCGACAAATGTTGTGGAATTTTCTCAGATTTTTAAATTAATTAACAAAATTGTAAAACATAAAAAACGAGAGACAAGAAGGATATTGACCAATTTTGTTAAAACTACTGGTGGAAAAATTATAACAAAAAATGCTGCAACATGTTAGCTATCGCGACAAATATTTTGGAATTTTTTCAGATTTTTAAAATAATTTACAAAGTTGTAAAACATAAAAAACGAGGAAGAAGAGTTTCAAAATGCCGATTTAGTAAAGTAATGCTATAGTAAAAAAAATAAAAAGCAATGTTTTCGTAGTTCCTACGAATTGTACGTTATTTTACTGTGTATCAAAACATTGAAAACTCACTGTAAAACTCACCCATTCGGAGAGGAATTCACTTGCTGCTTGAACACTTGCTCCATTAATTAGGTCGTTGTGCCGATCCCGAACATTGGGGGATGATGCCCAGGTAGCGCTGATCGCAGGTATCCAAGACCACAAGAAGACACTTTGCATTTATAACACTTCGCGGTCACTAACACTGATCACTTCACTAAACGAGCACTTGACCTTTTAATGACCGACAATCGACTATTTTGAAACGTTCTGCGGCATTTCGTAAATGAAATCAAGATGTTACACAGTTCGGCGGCGAAATTACGATCGATACTGGCGATTTTATCCGAAGTCTCTTTCCTCGTGCTCTCGCATCCCTCCAGCGCGACTTCTCGGAGTGTAGCTTCGTCGAAATACTCGAATTTGATTTGTTAGTTGACACCAACGAGGTTGGATCTTCCTCGGTTACTTTTTTTAGTGGAGGTGGTAGTCTCTTCTTCGGGTCGAAAAAGTCGCAAGCAAATTCATGGGGAAAAGCGAAGGCCGTAACGAGTGTCTCGCAGATGTGGCCGTTTATGATCACAGGTATTGCCCTGCAAGTTCGAAGGAGCCATCGGTACCCGAGACTGAAGACCGCAAGGGTCGCGTCGCGTTTACCATGGAAGTCCTTCCGATGCATTCGGACGGATGAAATATGGAATTGCCCGTTGTTAAAACGCCAGTTGGGGAAAGCTTCTGAACGTTAAACATTTGGTCAACGGATGTCTCGCATAGACAGACACTTTCGTCGATGAGAAGAAAATACGGCAATTGTATTCTCATTCTTTAGTTACTTCAATATTAGAGTCCTGTAACCGGCATATATTTTATTACGGCACACACACACAGTGATCATCCGATGTTTGTTTCTCTCTTCCCCAATTTTCGTAAACCTTTTCGACCTATAGGGGAGGCTTACCCATGTATTAAAGATTTGACGGATCTTTTACATGCACGTAAATGCATTTAGGTACATGTAAAATTAGGACCTCCTTTATAAACCACTTGGAAATTAAATTCAATACAATGGCAATACTTTTTTTCCTTCGGAATATTTCAACGAATATCTGTTTATTTTTTCCATTTTGTTTCATAAAAATATTTTGGAAGATAGCAGGGCAAACAATAAGAATAAAATGTACGGTCACTACATGTGCAGCGTGATAAAAAGCAAGCCTCGGTCGCAAGATGCAGACATCGAAATTGTTAAAGGGATTCGAATACAATTGATGTATTTAACCCCCGATTCAGCGACGAATTAGTCTCTGCCAGACATTCGTTGACCAAATGTTTAAGGGCAAAAGAGTTTCCCCAACTCGCTTTTTAACAACGGGCAATTCCATATTTCATCCGTCCGAATGCATCGAAAGGACTTCCATGGTAAGCGCGACGCGACCCTCGCGGCCTTCGGTCTCGGGTACGGATGGATCCTTCGAACTAGGCAAGGCAATACCTGTGATCATAAACGGCCACATCTGCAAGACACTCGTTACGGTCTGCTACACTAATCGGATATGCTTTTGCTTTTCCCCATGAATTTGTTTGTGACTTTTTCGACTCGGAGGAGAGACTACCACCTCCACTAAAAAAAAGTAATCGAGGAAGATCCAACCTTATTGGTGTCAGCTAGCAAATCAAATTCGAGTATTTTGACGAAGCTACACCCCGAGAAGTCGTGCTGGAGGGATGCGAGGGCACGAGGAAAAAAATTTCGGAAAAAATCGCCAGTATCGATCGTAATTTCGCCGCCGAAGTGTGTAACATTTTGTTTTTATTTACGGAATGCCGCAGAACGTTTTAAAATAATCGGTTGACGGTCAATAAAAGGTCAAGTGCTCGTTTAGTGAAGTGATCAGTGTTAGTGACCGCGAAGTGTTGTAAATGCAAGGTGGCTTCTTGTGCTGGTGTACCTGCGATCAACGCTACCTGGGCATCATCCCATAGTGATCGGGATCGGCACAGTGACCCAATGGAGCAAGTGTTCAGGCAGCAGGTGAATTCTTCTCTGAATGAGTGAGTTTTACCGATAGTAATTACTGATATTACTATAGTCGTATTATTAATCTCAATTCATTTAAACATTTTTTGCTCTGGTTCGTCGTAAATAAAAATATAAAAGCTAATGTTTCCGCACTTTTTACCGATTACAGTAACTAATACGTGCAATTTTTGTTAATTCATTATGAAATAAGTATTCTTGTACAGTTTTCAATGTTTTAATACACGGTAAAATACACCTGTATATATGTATACCAGAGTGATGATATTTATTCTAAATAAGATGCTTATTTTTTATGGCTAAATTCAGTGGAATAAGGAGTTTTATGTAAAAATACTGAGAAGCATTCACTGATTCCGAAATAGTTGTATCTTTATATTAATCAAGATATGCTTCGGATTACCTGATCTACCCAAGAAATACGAAATTCCAACAAAGAATACGAATGGCTTAGTAAAAGTGGTAAAGAAAAATGATTGAAAACTTTAAAGGTAGATAGTACACCAACCACGCAGGCTCATGGGGAGATAGACGAAATTGAGGGCCCATCGGTCTTCATTCGCAAAAATCTTGAAGTCTGAAATCTAAACTGGCAAGCTGAAGACATTTGATCAAGGGTCAAGCTGTTAGTGGACAGAGTGGTTGAGAGTAACCCAAGGTAGTCCATGATAATCCAGGAAGTTCTTCTAGAGGATCGTCAGGACGATTCACACCCGCTGGAGACTCCGAAGCGACTGACCAGAAGATTGTTATCCCTCAGACAGTAGATTCTTTTACATTCATATACAGAGTCTCAGGGTCATTTTTGACCCAGCGTTTGTCTTCCGAGGGTTAATAACAATCGTAAGCAGTGTTACGAGACGGGAGGCGAGCAGCGCGAGAGACCGTCGAGGATAGGTATATTTTCAAAGAATATAGTGGTTGATGTGTTGGTTGGTACACAGACGAAACTGATGCGAGATCAGTGAGTCGTTAGGATTATTGTAGACGAGGACGGACCTGATGTAAAATCAGGGAGCCTCTGAGGATAGGTGTGCTTGCGGACGAAACTGATCGGTGATCAGTGAGCCGCAGGAGAGTGAGTTTGTGAACGTACCTGATGCGAAATCAGGGAGTCACTAGGATCAGTTTTACAGACGAACTCAAATTAAATTGAGGTGCTGTTAAGGAGGTTGGCGAATTCGAACAGACGAGCCTGATGCGAAATCAGGGTGCTGTAAGGAAGTTGGATAATGTACAGACGAACCTGGTATCAGGTAGCTGTAGGAAGTAGACTTCCCTTCGGATGATCCTGTAGGAAGGTGACGAGGGGGCTTTTCCGAGTCTGCGCCCCCTGGTAGTGGTTTAACGCTCCGAATACCGGCCGACATAGGCGCAAGCCTCGTTCGGGATGCCCGCTTCAGGCCTTAGGCAACAAATACAATCAATGTAGGAAGTAGACGAAACTGATGTAAAAATCAGTTAGCTACAGGATAGGTTAGCTTTCGTGGACGAACTCGAATAAATCGAGGAGCCACTAGGTTGAATGCAGTTTCTTTGGAAGTAAGGGTAAGCGGACGAAACTGATGTAAGATCAGAGAGCCGCAGGAGATGTTAGTGAGCCTCGTAACTTTTTAAATTATTAATTGATACAACTTGAGCGGTTAAGCTGTATCGTGGTGGATCTGTCAACTTCGAATGGGATCGCTTAAGGTAGTTATAGGTTTGTAAGCAATCTACGCAAAATTACAATGAATACTTAAATATATTCTAAATCAGTCTTTACGTACAAGTGTACAGTGTAGTGTTGTCGCGTAAAGTGTATGATATTAATGCACGGTGTTAACGCACTGGCGATGCGGGGACTTACAGAGTGGTCGTAGGAATTGCCAGATAGAATTTATGCCGACTCGCGGATTCTATGAGGTTAACTGTAGACTCGAAAGGGAACTTTAGCCCGATCTAACTGGATAGCAACCAACTCTGACGAACTTGACTATCAACGTGACAGTACTGTTCTGAACCCGTTAGGGCTAAAATCTCTGAGTTTATATAGGCCGAAAAATGAGTGGGGGTTCGTTAGAAATTTCCATATAAGGAAATTTCTCATGGTTGGTACAGCGTCGTGGTTGCTACCCAGCTGCTCGGAGTCGCGCTTACATTAAGATAACGAAAAAAACGAGAGTGCTAGGACATTTTCTCTTAACAGGCAGAGACTTGAATATTTGGGAGAGTAGACAGAAAATATTCTCCGTACGTAACAGCAGTGACTGATGCAAGTTATTAACATTTATAATTGTTAGTTAAAGAAATATTAAGAAGTTTTCAAGAGTTGCGAGATTAATCGAACGATAAATAATATACGAAAAGTTAATAATTTCCACATTTGTTAACTAAGAAGACACAAATGCACACTGTGTATGATTGTTATTAACAACATGTGTGCCAGAAATTGTTGCTCGGGTGAGTATTTTATGAAAAACATCAATTTCTCGCCAAATATTGTTTGTTAGATCGATCTCGAAATTCTAATCAATCGAAGAACTTCTCTGATTGGTTTCTCATCTTCCTCGAGACAGTATAAATACCCCTGCAGGAGCACAAGTGTCTCACTCGTCGCGGGTACTCCGGCGGGTGAGGACCTCCCTGGGGATTCTGGAGGGATTCCTGGGTCTTGGACCTGCCTGGACCTCGGACCACCCTGGATCCCTGGACACCCCTGACCAGTGGTCATCTAGGACAAGCAGTGAGTTTTTGCTCAAATTTTGAATTTATTTCTACTGTTGCCCCCCTTTTCTGGTTCCTCCTTTTATCTATATATTAATGTTAAATTTTGGATTCAATGGAATCCAGTTACTATTTCTACTTCTTATATTTGTCTTTCAATCATCTCTTTGGCTTACTGGTCATAAGTTTGAATTTCTTAATTTTTGTAAAGGGAGATCGATGGACCTTTGATTCCCTCTATCTCCCCGTGGGTTTGCCACACAGCAACCTCCTCGTGGTGGGTGAGACCTGGGCGGCTTTGACCGTGATAATGGCTGTGTATTTTGTATTAGATCTAAGAGTAGTTAGGTGGGATTGTGTATTAATTTCTTCGTTCTCTAGAACGTCTATGGTTCCTTTCTTGTTCTTGAGAAGGCTCCCTTAATTGGAGGTACAGATTGTTCTGTCAATCCTTTCTCATTTCTGTGATTACTATATGGGTCTCCAGCACAGCAACCTCTTCGTGGTGAGACCCGGGCCGGTTCTGTCCGGGCCAATGGCTGTGCCATCGTTGGTGTGTTCTTGTGGAGGCTCCCCCAATCATTGATGTATTCCTTTTCATATTCTTCCTTCGTTGGTTCTGTCTTTATTTTCAACTTGAAGATTGAAAAACAAAGACGTCGCATCCGCCGAGGGATACATCAGTTCTAGTATATAAGTCTCTACCAAGAAGAATATATTTAAAATTCTACATTCAAGGTTTCATTGTATAATCTTTGTAATACTCTCGAGTAGTCACATCTTAGTCATCTTTGCTCGATCATTTAGTCCTCACCTTCCGTGAGGAGGTGATTTCTGCTTCTCTTAGTAGAAGCAACTAGCAGCCGTGGAATCGATGGTCGATGGAACTTGCTTTTCTTCCCTTGGGGGCTTGTGCTAGCGAGAGACGACGTGGACACTGGATGGTGTGTGGAAAGACACACTTGAAGGTGGAAACCCCACAGTTCAGTCAGGCAACTGACTGGGCTGTGAAGTGCCAGTCGCCTTCTCCTAGTACCCGTCTTCAAGGTGGAAGGGCTCGCACCACCGATTGTCTATTTCATGGTTGCCATACGCGGTAGACTCTAAATATTCCTAATCTCTTATGAATGATTACTTGGCATTTCTCTACTTTAAGATACAAGGCAAAGGCGTGGATGGAACTTGGCTTCCATTCATGTCTTTGGCTTGTTAATTTATGATTTTTGTAAAGGGAGATCGATGAAACTTTGGTTCCATCTATCTCCCTGTGGGTCTCCTCATAGCAACCTCCTCGTGGTGAGACCTGGGGCGGCTCTGTCCGTGCTAATGGCTGTGTACTTTGTACTAGATCTAAAGATAGGCTTAGTGTTGTAACTTGTTTCTTTCGTTGATGGTCTATCATTTCTTGTTAGTTTTTGGGGAAACTCCCTCAATTATTATTGGTGTATTTCTCTTGATACTCTTGGGTTTCTTCGATGGTTTTCTCTTTACTCTTTACCCGAAGATCGCTGATCGCATTCGCATCTGAATTGCATCCGGCGAGGGATATCAATGCTTCCTTCTTAGAAGATTTTTTTAATATGTTTTTAAAGGGAGATCTGTGGAATATTAATTTTATCTATTTCTCTGTGTACCTGCTCTCGTAGTAACTTCCTTGTGGTAAAAACAACCGACCAGATAATAACAGACCTAACATTCAATGGAGTTTTGTGTCTCAGGTCAAACTGCCTTACCGATACATAGTTGGCGGACCGAATTAGGCGACTTCTACTCACGAATAACGTTGATTTGGAGAACAACTTCAACCTGTGGTGAAATATCGAATAGTCGGTGTGCTTACGATATGTAATTTCTCAGAATAGAGTCGAATTTGACAGCTCATTCAATATAGAAAAGGAGCTTTGGGTATCCACGCTTTAGCTCACATACTATGTGTTTCGAATTAAAACATGGTAAAAAATGTTATTTTGCACAGTTATACATATGGTTACGTCGTTACTTTTGTCTCCACATTATATATAAATATAAATAATATATATGTATACAAGTATAATATGTTCTTTTACATAAAAATGATAAATTAACTAATTAAGAAGACCATGAAAAACAAATTCCAACTTAAATAATTAAATATGTTAGCGTCAACGTATTTTAAGAGAGAGTTTGGGACGATTAGTCGAACGAGAATGTGTCTTTGATGGATTTATGATAGGGTAATAGAGTCTTAATCTGCCTGTGGCTGATTGAAGGTGCATGAGATTAAACAGTCCCGTTGGCGACTGATGGCTGATGGCTACGTTTGGCCCCCCAGCTATCGGGTGTTGTGTGACTGTTTGGAAGAGCGAGTGTTTAAAGAAGGCAAGCGGCCCGACACCGTATTGCTAAAGAATGGGAATATTGTTCCTAAAGGATCTGGCCACGGAGTGGGGAAGGCTATGCCTTTTGGTAACAGGACTGTGATGTACCCCACGGCACTTACCCCAGAACCGTCGTCTAAGGAACACATTTCTTATTCTTCGTATTTTTCTGACAAATAAATTTCAATACTGTTAGAAAAGTCGAAGTTAACGTATACTCGAATGGGGCATGTGCTTTTCGTCAACGTGCTTTCTCTTTCGACGGTCAAGTGGGTATCTCTAAGGTTACCATAAACACCGGAAAGGGCGATACTGACGAAGGCGTCCTCATGGCTAAAAAGACGGTCGAAGACCATTCTTGTATGAACAGTCGTCGTGACTGGTGAAACGCAGGAATAAACCTCGCACAGTTTTGCTATTAGCGTGAACGCCTACAAGGTGTCTTTATTTTGACCGCTCATTACGCCGATCCTGATTTTCCGTCTTACAATAATAAAGTTACATTTTTTTTTCAAAAATTTATTAAGCTCATGATTATTAAAAACAATCGGAGGATGGCTATATTCTATTAAAAAACCTAAATCACTATAAATTTTGTGCGAAAGAGACCTTAATTACAATACATGAAACAGGTGTGATAGAACTGAATCTAGCCTACATAGCGCAAACACAATTTACAATCCCTATTAAAATCAAAATTTATTAGAATTTAGTAGAAATTTTACTTATTATTATGCAGTACTACCGAATAAAGTCAATTGAAACCAACCAAATAAAAACTTTATCATTAGGCCACAAGCATACAACTGCATCTCTTTATACCATCGCAAAGAAGTTACAGTTTAATAGATAATCAAGGTGGTAATTTTTACTGGGACACTCTGTATATGCAATATCGGCCCTCTTAGATCCACAATACAAAGGTATGGTTTTCAATTCAAAAGCATGCATAGAAGCAGTCAAATTCAGTTTAATACAGGAATGCGATAAATATCACGATACTACTGTCTCACAGGCAAATAGTCGTAATAATACAACGGAAGATGCAGAATCAAACATAGATGAAGGCAGTATATGAGCAGGTTTCGACAACAACATGAAACGTATGGAGTGTAAAGCTGGCGACGACAATTTATCAGCGAAATGTGAAGTAAAAAATTAAGTATTACATATTTATTTCAAATCTCTGAGTTATAGATAAGCAGATAATATCTTTCTGTTTTTACTTTCACAAACATTTTAAGAGCAATACTATAAGTACAAAAAATGACCCTATTTTATAATGGGACACGCAGGGTGTTATAAGTTTTCCAAACTTATATGTTATGGCGAAGAAATATTTATGCATTCCAGCCATTTCCAGGCCTTGCGAAAGAATATTCTCTAAAGCTGGATAAATTCTCTCCGAGAGACAAACAAGGATTCAACCTAAATTTACAAATATATCATCTGTTATAAGTTGTAACAAAAGAAAAATAAATTTTGTATGATTTTTTCATAATTAGTGCGTTCCATTTTTCTCAGACACTCATATTCGGCTTAACGATATTTTATCGAAATATTGATGTACTGAGAAGTTATCTTACTCTTACTAACTTATCGATAATCGATAGTCACACACGTCTAGACTACTGTCATCTTTATTTATCATGCTGCAAGAGCCAAGCGGAACGTTTGGACTAAAGGTAGGAGGAAACCTGTTTAAAATAATAAAAGTTTGTGTAACGGCATCAAAATCTGTAAGATTAACATCAGATTTTGAAATCTTTAGTACTTCGTTGCATAGGAATTTAGGTATCAAATAATGTTATACAAATCTCGTTAATTCTGAATATTTATTTATCATTTTAGAATATGGTTACAGTAAGTTTATTTTCCAAATGTTGGCCATGACAGTGTTCTTCTTATTGATTTATAGAGTGGGTATTGTAAAAATATTATTCGTGATATAAGACCGGGAGACAAGCAAATTACATCAATGATTATATCAAAAAGGCTAACAGGAAAAATGCAGTTCTCCTATTGGAGTATGATCTCAATCTTCATTCCTGAAATAATATAATCATGCGACAATCACTCGTTCATAACCAATTATTATCTCCACGGTACAATAATTTAATTAAATATTTTTCGTTCAAAAGTCGGCATGTTGACGAAAAGCCAGAAGCATTCGAAAATCTTGTAGAATACAGATTTGGCGAAAGTTTAAGAGCTGCCTATGATATCAAAGATTGTAAGGAAATACTGGCTGTACGATGCTCTTGGTGTAATGAGTCCCATTGTTTAAAATACTCTTTCTCAGACTATCATATAACGATAGTGCAAATTGTAGAATATTGTTACGTAGGAGATTTTATAATTAATCAATATTAATTTTCATAAGGATATTAGTTACTGAAGAAAAATTGTTGCCTGCAATATTTATAAGGCAAATTATGTTTACATGTAGCAGTTATATTTAACAGTTTGATAAGAAGAGCTTTTCGAGAAAGTGCAAAGACAGCTATTATTATCAGAAATTGCCGACTGTTGTTATATAAAAATTATGTATTTAAAAATATCCATATGGTGATACCAATGGTATCACTACGATTGTACAAGATTATTTATTTATTATCAATTCATTATCTATTTAATTTTATTTACGATTAAATAAGAAATAGTAATTCAAAAACAACAATTAAAAATATTCATAATGATATCACTGTAACTGTATACATAAGATTATGCATCATTTACTTGTTTTCATTATTATGATTGTAAGAGAAGATGCTGTAACGAAGTAATTATTTCTCCATTTTTAACGTTCTTAACACTCAAATAATGAATAATTTATCTTGTAATCCGTACTTTTCCTAAAACACAATTTCTATTGAAAGGCTATCTGACCCCTTAAAATTGAGATTGGACACTTATAAAAGAATATGCGCCTCTTAAATTTGTGTGCTTAACAACATATTAAAAAGAAAAAAATCGGTACCGGACACCTTAGTAATCTCTCTTGGTAGCAGAAAGCCAAAGACTTCGGTTAGACCGTTCACAACTGTAATGCTTTCTCGGAGCAATCTCACGTTTGAAGACATTAATTCAGAGAAGTGCGATTACAAATGAATTCTCCGTAATCCTTAACTGAAGAACTTCAAAGTATGGCTGAAGAAAGGGAACTCATACTTCTGGCCTTTCACCGACCCATAGTGATTTTTACCATGCATCAAAATGAAGGATCGGATAAAGTACAATGGAACTTAAATTATTTGCGTTAATATCACCACAACTGTTCTTTAGCAATGGTTTTTTAATGGAGGTTTCGCTTACATTGAAAGAATATGGTACTTTCCAATACTATAAGGTAACATTGCGAATACTGTTGCTCCTCTGCTGTAAACAGTGTCAAACATAAAGAAACTTTTATAGTTTAATAATTTGGAGGAATTTTAACAAGGTCATGCAACTTTAAAATTCAACAATTTTTCAGTACTACTCGAACGATTTGAATTTGATGGTTCCGAAAAGTAGATTGTAACAGTAAGAAATATTGCATGTACGTATGCAAGCGATATATAAAAATAGTAATTAATTCTGGGCTAAATAGTACAAAGATGACAGTAATATAGTGCTTCTGCACATGTGACTGGTTGTAAACATAAACCCTTTGAAGTGATTTTGACGCGCGTTTGCCAAGCAAACATTCCATAAATGTCTCAATTAATAGCAACATCTCGTTGCACAAAATTAGTACATTACCTTAAAGCTACCTTAAAGCTAATAAACTAATATCAGTGGAAAAAAATGTCTTTCCCTTATTAATTCTCATTATACTACAATATTATCACCAAATAATAATATATACACTTAGTTGCGAAGTAACAGTAGAAACAACTACTTTACTTTCGCTTATAAAATTTCTAAAAATAAATACTTCAAGTTATTCTCTTACACACAGCGAAAATATAATCAAGGGTTTATTACAAGTGAAGGAAAATTCATGGGGTAATTCAAAATATCGTTTATTTCTGCACTAATGTCATAATAACTATTTTCAAGTTATTAGCTTCAAAAAACTGGTTTTTGGTTGAAATGAAGTTATATCCTCATTCTTCGAAAAATTATGATTTTTGTATGTATACAAGCAAGAACATTTCAACTTCTAAATCTCTTCCTCAAACAGCTCTGCTTTAAATGTTTATAGTTAACAACGAAGATATAAACACAATTTCGCTAATTTTAATTTTTGGCTCATTTTGTTGAGTAACATAGATACCCCTTAACTTTTCCTCCGTCTTGTACAACAAACATAGTTCCTGACTTCTTCTCGTTTCTTAAGCGTTTTAAAATAATATAAATACAAAAATACTTTGTGCAAGGTTTCGTTCACCGTACTTGAGCTAAAACAGCTAAAAGTCAACACATCTGTAAAGTTTCATTAAAATCAGCAAGAGGCTCTTCGCGGATGTTTCGAGCTGGCGAATGATCTTTCCAAGTTGATGAGGTACTCTTCAGCTCACGACTTTCTGCAAGTCGTTGATGTTTTTTATCGTTGAAATTAATTTTTCCGTTTTCTATAGGTTCATTGTAAATGTGTGAAACGTTCCGATTTAATCGAAACTTCTGACACAACACTGTAACAGTAAGCACGCCGAAAGTGAAACCCAAAATATCACCTGCAAGTACATCCCACCAATGATGTCTGTTATCACCAATTCTGCTCAGAGAGCATATAACAGTCCATAAGAACATCATACACTGTAACCATGGCTTCAGGAAAAACGTCTGACTTGGTAAACGATTTTGTAAGTACCACTGTAACAGAAGAAAGAATAATTAATATTATTATACATGCAAATAAATAGAGCAACATAGGCATAGCTATAAACATATATGTACAAGCAAGTAGTGATACTAGTGTAACGTCACTTCTGCTACATCCCTGAGTAGTGTCCACGCTGCGCCGACGCTATCATTTTTTTCTCTTCCCCCCGTCTCTATTTCTTTCTATTTCACCATATATATCTTCGCCCCTCTCTATCGCTAATATGCATTTATTTATTATTCACCGTTCCATTAATTGTAACCTCTACTAATATTCTTGTACTTTTTACTATACATATACAGTGTGTCCTTTTTGTCTAAAAACGTATACATATTTCGAAAACTGTGCATGATACGGAAACATGTGTTAAACAAATGTTGTATGGTATCGAAGGTGACGCATTGTGATGGTTGATATTTGACCTTGAGTTAAGTTTGGAAAGCCTTGTTATGGTCACGCTTAATTTTTTAAATTGGACCCTAAATTTTTATTAGAAATTCTTGTAGCTGACGTCGTAACATTATCAAAACACTACTTATTTGCGTATTTCGTACGAGCCAATTTTGAGATGTGAAACATCAAAGTTGACGTGTCGCTGGTGTTTGCGTTACCTATGATGTCGGCTTTGTACATCATGGTGGCCTTAAAAAGAGCCGATATCATATGTGGGTGTATGTATGAGAATAAGGGTGCGAACACATTATTGTCACGTCACGCGAAATCATGTTACATATTTATAATAACTTTGTTTTACATTATAACAAAATAGGTCTAAAATAAAAGAAAAACTTCGGCTCACACTATGGATTTGCTATAGTATACATATATTGTAAATTCATGTGACATAATAGTAATATGTTCGTACTCTAAGTGACTTGTCTTTCTTGGAATATGTAGTAAGTAAAATCGCCTAAACGGCTAGTCTGTTTTTCTTCGATGTATTTACCACCGAAAAGTATGTAACTTTCCATTCTTTTTAAGAATTCAAGTTGTATATTTTTAAGTATTTATGATATTATTGTCTCACACGCGTGTTTAAATCTACCGCGTAGTTCACCCACTGTGTTGACGGTATTGTTAAAAAGTTTCTGTTTGAGGTAACCTCCTCAAGAAAAAAATTACAGACGGAAAAATCTGGCAATCTTGAAAGTCATGTTACTGGGCCGCCATGTCCTATTCACTTGTTACTAAAGTTTATATTCAATTTGTTTCGCACTTGTACTGCATAATGACAAGGGGCATCGCCTTGATGCCCGAAAATCCGGTTTCGGATTTCAGTATTTGGAACCATTGTCCAGAGACGAGTTGCAATGCGTGCACATGGTGAGATGCGTCATAGGTTTTTCCGGGTTTCCCTTTCAAAATTCTGCGTTGTCGTATTCTTAAGTCTTCATTTTAAGGAATTTCCGGTGTTCAGTATTGTCATCGTCGTTCCGCCGAATTTCGGTATTGTCCAGCAGCTCGACCAGCGCGTTTATTACTTCGGGGAGAATAGGCCTGCTGTTTTACAACTTGTTGTAAACTCTTTTGAGAAAGTTTTGTCCGGAACGGGCGGAAGTATTGACCATTTGCCGATTCTCGCGCTTAAACCGTGCCGGTAAAACGGAACCGGAAGGAACACAACTGACCAATAGAAAAAAGGAAAGGCAGCTTAAGCCAATACAGAAATAGAGATTTCCCGCACCTATTTTCAACCAATGGTGGTTGTGATAACCATCCCCATCAGACTCAACGGAGCTTTCTTGGAAAGACGGAACGCGAAGACCAGCAGATATCGTTTTGAACATCAACCAAGAAAAAGACTTCCGTGAATTCGCATAGCGCTCGACGAACCCTTCGTCTCAATTCACGAAATTATTCCTTTTATTTTAAACGCAAACTGGAAACTTTGTTAACTTTAAATATAAGTGTTGAATTGTTAATGTCATTTGAATCTTAAAATATATATTTGTTAGTCATAAAATTCATAATTATAATCTTTATTTCGGGAAATCGAAGTAGAGTCCCGCGGAATGTTTATTAGTGCAACCGAAACGTCCGTGTCAAAACAGTTTGGTCCTTCGAGCCGGATTCAGTGACATTTGGACAATACAAACGAAATCAATCAACATACTGGTGCCTATCAGTTTAAAATCCAAGAAGGTAGAACATCGGATCGACCCATTCAACGAAGCGGATATCTGAGGCTCTCGTGACACTGAACATCCAGGAAGCATCGCTGCGACAGGGACCAGCCTTGATCCAGAGCGCAGCATTCTTCGCCCAGAACCGCAGCCAGAACTTTAACTTCGTGGCCGATTCTAAGGACATCCTTGTCTCGACAAAAGGTAGGCTCGCCTGTATCGCCAATTTCCTTTATCTCCTATTCCACGATGACAAACAAATCATCTGACGATTCTGCTTCCCAATCAATCGTTCAGGGAATTAACATTCATACTTTGCGACGCAAACGCGGTCATGTAATCGGTCAAATTAACACCTTCGCCAAATTCTTAGATTCGTGCGAGAGATTAGAAACGCGAAACATTCCACTGATTGAAACGCATTTGAACGGTTTACAAGATATTTGGAAAAGATTTGACGAAATCCAATTCGATATAGAAGAGTTAGACGATTCTGAAATACAGCGCCGATACGAAATTCAAAATCATTATTATGAAGTAATTACACGAGCGAAAGTAATGATCGATAGAACCCCTGCGAGCGTTTCAATCCGAAGAAATACATCTGATTCGAATACACCTTCAGGATTAACGCCGATAGCTATCAAATTACCACAGATGCGTTTGCCGACTTTCGATGGAAGCATTGAAAAATGGTCATCATTCTTTGACATTTTTACTTCGGTTATTCATAATAACGAGGATTTATCCGCTGTGCAAAAATTGCAATATTTGCGCTCCACTTTGACCGGTCAAGCCGCCGCCAGCATCGAATCTTTAAGCACAACTGAAGCGAATTATGCCACCGCAATCGAACTGTTAAAAGAGAAATATGACAACACGCGTAAAATTCTTTTGCGACACTGTAACGCGATCCGTGAATATCCAAAACTGGCGAAGGATACACCTGAAGCAATAGGAAAGCTCGTTGATACTATCCAACAACATTTGCGATCATTGCAAAATCTAGGCGAAAACATTGATGCCTGGGACAGCATGCTAAATTCCATAATATTATCCAAAATAGGTTCTGATACTGCGTGGCATTGGGAACTTAGTTTAAAGGACAAAAAAATGCCTTCATGTAAAATTCTTCTGGAATTTCTCGAGAAACGAGCGGATTGTGGCCAATCACCTTCTTTAAAATCAAACTTTGCTACGGAAAGGCAAATAGAAAATCGAAATTTTAAAAATCGTCCTCAACGCAATCAAGTCTTTGTCACGGGAAAAATTCAATCTTCGGAACAAAATCCGAAACATGTTTATAACGAATCAGCTAGCACCTTTGTAAAGCCATCGACATGTCCAATTTGTAATGAACAACATAGCATTTGGAGTTGCGAAACGTTTCACAATCAATCTGTAAAAGATCGCATAACGACTGTTAAAAAATCAGCTTTATGCACTAATTGTTTGAGAAAAGGACATGTAGAGGAGGTTCTTGTCGCATATGTTCCAAACGTCATCATACGTTATTGCACAATCCAGAACAGTCAAAGGGTAATTTTAGAGATAAGACTGCAACGACTAATTTAATACCAAAGTCTGAACCCTTTGAGGGTCAACCATCAACTTCTAGTTGACTAAAGCATTCTGAGATTCCGAATAAACAATTCCAAAATAGCTTTATCATTAATTCAATCACTAACGAACTTCTTGTAACAGCTCAAGTTAACATCTTAAATAATAATAATCAATCAATTTGTTGCCGAGCATTAATTGACACTTGTGCAACAACAAATTTCATAACGGAATCCCTCGCGAAAAAACTTGAAATTCCAAGTCAAAGATGTTCGATCTCTGTCGGAGTTCTCAACTCGATATCTACTGTCTCTAAACATACAATAACAGCGACAATTCAGTCAAAGAATAGTGATTATCAAAGATCTCTTACCTTTCTCACTATCCCGAGTATAACTTCATTTATACTAAAAATTTAAGACTAGCTGATCCCGATTTTCATAAGCCAGCACCAGTCGATTTACTGTTAGGCGCTGGTGTTGCATTGTCGTTATTATGCGTAGGACAAATCAATTTGTCCCTTCCAAAGGATCCAGATTTATATTTGCAAAAAACGAGACTTGGATGGGTTATTGGGGGGAGTGTGCCCACATCGATTACATCTAAAAATGCGTTTTGTAATGCTACAAATACACTTCCATTAGATCTGACTCGTTTCTGGGAAATTGAAGAAGTTTCTAAAGACTCACCTCGTACTTATTCGGATGAGTTATGCGAAAACCACTTTCGAACTCATGTTACGCGCAATGACGAAGGCAGATACGTTGTTGCTCTACCTTTTAACGAACAATCTTCACGTCTCGGTGAATCGAAAACTCAAGCGCTAAAACGTTTTATGTCTTTGGAACGTAAATTGTCTCGCGACGCATTATTGAATCAAGAATACCGTAGAGTAATGCAAGAGTATTTAGATTTCGGTCATATGTCAGAAGCTAGCGATATCTTAAATGACGGTTATTACCTGCCCCACCACGGGGTGATCAAAGTCAGCAGTCAAACCACAAAACTTCGAGTAGTCTTTGATGCGTCTGCAACAACTACTTCCGGTATCTCGCTTAACGATACCTTATACATTGGTCCAAAAATTCAAGATGACCTCATTTATGTACTATTAAGATTTCGATGCCATAAATTTGTAATCACCGGCGATATTGAAAAAATGTATAGACAATTCCTCGTTCGTCCGGAAGACAGAAGATTTCAACGCATTCTCTGGAGAGATGATTCAGGCCAGCTGAAAACTTATGAATTGAACACGGTCACTTTCGGCCTATCCGCAGCACCTTTCTTAGCAATCCGTTGCCTCAAACAATTGGCGTTAGATGAAGGTCATAATTATCCTCACGCTTCTCAAATTTTATTACGAGATTTTTATGTCGACGACGTTCTCACTGGTGCTTCAACTATCCAAGAAACAATACAACTGCGTAACGGACTCTCAAATTTATTGAAATCAGCGGGATTAAATATTCGACAATGGGCATCGAATGATAAACAATTGCTGCAAGGGTTACCGGAACAAGATATCAACAAAAATCTACACCTTGGAGAATCCTCTGTTCTGAAAACATTGGGTGTAATCTGGAATTCAGTTGATGATTCTATAACGTACAAAATTAAAACTTCCATGTCTCCTTTAACGGTGACCAAACGTTCCATTAGCTCGGAAATCGCAAAGATTTATGACCCATTGGGTCTGCTTGGACCTGTCATCATCGTTGCGAAGATTTTACTACAGAAGCTTTGGACTTTAAAGGTTGATTGGGACGAATCATTGCCGATGGATATTCACACTGAGTGGATGCAATTTTACACTCAGTTACCACTATTAAATAATACAGTTTTCCAAAGAAGAGCATTAGATACATCATCAAACCACATCGAGATTCATGGATTCTGCGATGCCAGTAACAAAGCTTATGGAGCCTGTGTATATTTGCGTTACATCAATGCAAGCTGTCATGCGTCTGTGGAGCTTCTTTTAGCGAAATCTAAAGTCGCACCTTTGAAAACGCAGACAATTCCACGACTTGAATTATGTGGAGCGTTATTACTATCAAATCTAATAACCATAGTAAAAGATGCACTTAATATCAAAGTCAACCGCACCATACTCTGGACGGACTCCATGATCGTCTTGCATTGGATAAATACATCTCCACATATTTTGAAAACATTCGTAGCTAATAGGATATCAGAAATCCAATGCAAAACCCAGGATTCCAATTGGCGTTACGTTCCCACAAAGGACAATCCTGCCGACCATATTTCAAGAGGACAATCTCCGAAGGAATTCTTAAGGCCATCCACCTGGCACCATGGACCCGATTGGCTTAAACAAGATGAGTCTTTCTGGCCAATAAATACGTTATCTTCGCTGAACAACATTCCAGAACGAAAAGCTGCGATTTGTCTCACTACAACTTCTGTGGACACATCCCTTTTGGATAATTATTCTTCTTGGGGCAAAATGCAACGAGTCGTGGCATTCTGTTTTCGATGGAAACGTAATAATATAAACAAAGGAAGTCTTAGTGCAGCAGAGTTGAAAGAGGCCCACGATGTACTCATCAAACTGATGCAACGACTGCATTTTGCAGACGAATTACGGTGTCTCACCAAAGACAGTAATTCCGTCATAAAAGGCAAACTACAACGCCTAAACCCTTTCATCGACAAGAATGGTATTCTACGCGTCGGAGGTCGATTAGAACATTCGTTTTTACCATTCGCCCAAAAACATCCTATTATTGTGCCGAAATGTAGGGCAACCGCACTCATAATTGAAAATGAGCACCGGGGCCACCTTCACGCAGGTGTACAAGCCACCCTGTACGCAGTTAGGAGACGATACTGGCCCATTGACGGCCGAAGTCAGGTATGGAAAGCCATAAAGGACTGTGTTCGCTGCTGTCGAGCCAACCCTCCACCTGTGGACTACATCATGGGAAACCTGCCTGAAGCCAGAATCATTGAAGCTCGCCCATTCACCAACGTAGGAGTAGATTATTGCGGACCATTTTTTATAAAGGAGCGCCGATATAAAAATCGAACCCGCGTAAAGGTTTATGTAGCGGTTTTTGTTTGTTTTGCAGTTAAGGCAATACATTTAGAATTAGTAAGTGACCTTACCAGCGAAGCGTTTATTGCGGCCCTTCGACGATTCATTGCGAGACGCGGATTTTGTGCAAACCTGTACTCCGATAATGGTACAAATTTTGTGGGAGCAAACAATGATTTGATGGAATTGCGTAAGCTTTTACGATCTGATGATCATCACGACAAAGTTAAATCATTTTTAGCAGAGCGGAATATTCAATGGCATTTTATTCCTCCTTTATCACCGCATTTCGGAGGTCTTTGGGAAGCGGCTGTAAAGTCGTTCAAATACCACTTAAAACGCGTCGCAGGTATTGAATTATTTACATTTGAGGATTTTAATACTCTAATCATAGAAATAGAATCTATTCTAAATTCCCGTCCACTTACTCCTATTCCTTCAGACCCAAACGATCTTCTTGCACTCACTCCAGGCCATTTCCTTATTGGTGATACACTAACGAGCTTACGAGAGAGAGATTTTAGCGACACCCCGTCCAATCGTCTCTCCAATTGGCAACACATTCAGAAGTTAAAACAGCACTTCTGGATCAGATGGCATAAGGAGTACTTGAACGAGTTAAATAGCCGCAGTAAATGGACCAGCGGCACACATCCAATCAAGGAGGGCACCATCGTTCTTCTCAGGGAAGATAATACGCTATCGATGCAGTGGCCTCTTGGTCGAGTCATCAAGGTGCAACCAGGATCGGACGGTATCATTCGAGCCGTCACTGTAAAAACAGCCACGAATACACTAGATCGGAACGTAAAGCGCTTGGTTCCCCTGCTCAATCAGGATTAACAACGAAAACCTTTTGTTTATATAGCGAACTGAATCATTTTTTAATTACTCATTTATCTTATAAGTTTTCGATACATATATACATGCGCAAATAATTTAGATGCATATATATATTCACGATTAATCTTTATATTTACATTTAATCATACCATACTTCAGTTGTTATTCCTATTATCGTATAAGTATTAATGTTCAACTTGTTTGTTTTTTATATTCACTTTAAGCTACATACTTATCTTCCTCATTTTTATATTTATTACCGTAAACAAATTGATTAAGTTAGTTGTGTATTCAGTGTTGATCGGACCCTCTCAACGGGGGGAGTATGTCCAGAGACGAGTTGCAATGCGTGCACATGGTGAGATGCGTCATAGGTTTTTCCGGGTTTCCCTTTCAAAATTCTGCGTTGTCGTATTCTTAAGTCTTCATTTTAAGGAATTTCCGGTGTTCAGTATTGTCATCGTCGTTCCGCCGAATTTCGGTATTGTCCAGCAGCTCGACCAGCGCGTTTATTACTTCGGGGAGAATAGGCCTGCTGTTTTACAACTTGTTGTAAACTCTTTTGAGAAAGTTTTGTCCGGAACGGGCGGAAGTATTGACCATTTGCCGATTCTCGCGCTTAAACCGTGCCGGTAAAACGGAACCGGAAGGAATACAACTGACCAATAGAAAAAAGGAAAGGCAGCTTAAGCCAATACAGAAATAGAGATTTCCCGCACCTATTTTCAACCAATGGTGGTTGTGATAACCATCCCCATCAGACTCAACGGAGCTTTCTTGGAAAGACGGAACGCGAAGACCAGCAGATATCGTTTTGAACATCAACCAAGAAAAAGACTTCCGTGAATTCGCATAGCGCTCGACGAACCCTTCGTCTCAATTCACGAAATTATTCCTTTTATTTTAAACGCAAACTGGAAACTTTGTTAACTTTAAATATAAGTGTTGAATTGTTAATGTCATTTGAATCTTAAAATATATATTTGTTAGTCATAAAATTCATAATTATAATCTTTATTTCGGGAAATCGAAGTAGAGTCCCGCGGAATGTTTATTAGTGCAACCGAAACGTCCGTGTCAAAACAACCATAACTTCTTTCTTAACACATTGTTTGCGGGACAAGACCGCATAAGAAATTAGACATTTTTAGAAACCGCTATGACAATAATAAAACGAGTATACCAATAATACAAGTATGTGTGTTTTGGAATTGTCACAAAGTCGATGGTGACATAATCCGTCGTTAAAAAACACGTATAAATACGGAACCCGATTTCCACCAGCAGACGATGAAAAACGGATTCTTACGTGTCCCGCAAACCACCACCAGTGTAAAAAAAAAACGGATTTATCCGTGTCCCGACAATAATGTGTTAACATGTTGGATACGGAGCCGATTCTGATATGCTTTCCGTTTGGCCGGTAGAAAAAACTCAGCGTGAGTAGGATATGCAATGTCAGTCTCTAAGGACCGACACCAGTTTCAACGTGTTACGGGCCAAGGTTAGTCACGTGACTTTTCGAGACTGCTTGGTCGATATTTGCTATTATAGTTTTCGATACAGGAATAGTATTACCTACAGACACATGGTTGCCTAATGAATACGAAATGGAGTAACTTTGTGATTCCCCTTCTACTACACACACTATTGCACGAGCCGCATGTGTGTGAGCTCGACCCCTCGAACCATTTCGGATACCTTCGGAAAGTCGAAAGAAAAGGTGAATGTTAGTCTTAATTTTTCACTCTTGAAATGTTGTATTCAATTGTTCCAGTCGCCGGTAAGCGGCACAAGCTACGAGCCAAGCGGTCATCATGATTGCCCTTATATTTTCACATTCCGACTTGTGTTAGAAGGGAACTTTACGGTGAAACTCCCAGATATTTTTATCATATTTTGATGGATGAGTTTGAAGATTAAACGATGACAGTCTATAGAATATCTTGTGTTAATACGAATTTTTTGTGAACAAACAAGTCAATAGACATACATTTACAAGAGAATAGCGTAGAGTACTGGAATAGTGCAATGTCTGGTTATGTAGGTAATGTGTGTCTGCGTGTGGATGGATTGAGGCAAATGTTCGAAGTATGATTAGTCAACGGTGTTGGAATGCATTTTGGGTGTCCGCGTACAATGCGAGCGACGAATGTTTTGGAATAGAGTGAAGTGTGGTGTGTTTTGTTTGGGGTGGTATGGTGGCATGGTGTGTGTTGTTCTTGAAGGCGAGCGGAAGTCAGTCGAGAAAAAGCAATGGTAAAAACAATCTTAAAGGAAGTAGACAGTGTTGAATTTTCTTCGCAACACCTACAAGTTTGGGAGCTCGTCCGGGATATTAGTATTGCGAGATTTGCTTTTTTCTTTTTTTTGTGTGTTTGTATTGTGTTATTATTGGACAAGAAAAACTGATGATGCAAGGAAGACAAAAAATTCATAAACAGAAATTGTAAAGTATCTAAAGAATGTGAGTTGAAGTCATCAGGAATAAATCAGTGCACCGGATAATTTATCGATTTAACCGAGCCAGTTTACTGACATGAAACTGAAGGAAAAGTTTAGAATCATGAGATAATCCTCCAATACAAATTATAGGAGTATTTAACATTCCGTAACACGATTAAACACAAACTGCCAAAGTAATCGTCAAGTGACCGATATATTCAGTAGCAGTATTTAGTATTTTACATGTATTTTAATTTAGTATTTTAATGTATTCGACGCTGTCCATCTTTGATAAATATATAGTGCGACCATCGTTGTCCGAATATGCGAGTCCCGTAGTTCTAGTGAGAAAAAGGAATGGCTCCATTAGGTTATGCATAGACTAAGTTGAATACAAAAATCATAAAAGATCAGTTCCCGTTACCTCTTATAGAAGATCAACTGTACTTGTTGCAGGACACAAAGTACTATAGTACCTTAGATTTGAGGAATGGTTTTTTTCATGTCCTGATAGAGGAATCAAGTCGCAAATATACAACCTTTATAGTACCTGACGGACACTTTGAATTCCTTTGCGTACCGTTTGGTTTGTGCAATTCACCATCTGTTTTCCAAAAATATATTAAGACTGCTTATAAAGATTTAATTCGTAGAAAAATTGTGTTGAATTATATACAGTATGTCCAACGAAATCCTGGACAGTCGATTATTTGGTAATCTATTAAAGATACGAAAAAAGTTTTTATATGAAATTGAATGGCAAGAGGGGGCTGATTTCTTGGCCGTAACAATTTTTTTTTATCATTATTGTTTACAGAGACATGAAAGTTAAGTTTGGTTTTTTAAATGGGATTATAAATTTTTTGTTTGATCAATAGATAGTGCGTTTCAAGACGAATTCAGCAAACATTAATGTATACACCTTTTTTCAACTAGTTTTTAATATATTACGCGTAAAAGTTTACTAATTTTTGGTACAAGAAAATCTGCGAGACCAGGAAGCACAGTAGGAGGTCTCGACTCTCGACCACACTTACAATGCTATGGGTTAACCCGTGCTTCTTGAAACCGATACGAAGAGACTGGGGTAGGAACGGCAGGCCTAAATTCTACACAATAGTTTTTTTCACAACCGTTACCTTTACGGCATGCAGAAAAATATCGCCCATATTTTAGTAAAGAAATAAAGCTAATGGATAAAGCTAAAGCGTTGCTCGTACTTTGAAGTAATTAACAAATTGGCAATACATTTGAATGGAAAATACTTATGATGGCAAGATATTATGTACTACAAGAATTTAATATTAGAAGTTGAATTTAAATTCGTACAAAAGGGGTAGAGAAACTTTTTCAGATGTGAATGGTATTACTACGGTGTATACAAAATTATTGTGTAGAATTTAGGACTGCCGTTCCTACCCCAGTCTCTTCGTATCAGTTTCAAGAGGCACGGTACGGTTTAACCCGTAGCATTTTAAGTGTGGTCGAGAGTCGAGACTTCCTACTGTGCTTCCTGGTCTCGCAGATTTTCTTGTACCAAAAATCAGTAAACTTTTACGCGTAATATCTTAAAAACTATTTGAAAAAAGGTGTATACATTAATGTTTGCTGAATTCGTATTGAAACGTATTATCTATTGATCAAACAAAAAATATATAATCCTATTTAAAAAACCAAACTTAACTTTCATATCTCTGTAAACAATAATGATAAAAAAAAATTGTTACGCCCAACATATCAGCCCCCTTTTGCCATTCAATTTTATATAAAAACTTTTTTTGTATCTTTAATAGATTACCAAATAATCGACTGTTCAGGATTTCGTGGGACATACTGTCTATGTGAGGTTATATTGAACACGATTATAGTTATCTATCAATTATCTCGATAACGCAAGGGTTATGTTATGTATCGATGAACGAGAGTTAGGTCATGAGATATTATTCGCGGTAGAGGATCCTCTATACAAGGCGCAGTGTGTTGTGTATGTGTCTGCAATAAATCTTGTCTCGTATGCCCTGGTCGCTGTCAAAGTTATACGTGGCTATAACCTCAGAGCGATCTCAAGGTTCTATGAAACATATAATCTTTGCCTAATTGCCTAAGCATCCGTAAGCCCTTCGTTATCTTTTCTACATCAGTCGCTACCCTGGAGAAAAGACTCTTCAGGAGCGGTCTTAGAAATGTGTTCGACTAGGAATGGCTTCTAGGGCTTGTTGGCAGGCGATTCGTCTGCTTCTGGCGAGCACGAACCCTATATTAAAGGAGCATCAACTACTATTTGCTAGAACGGTCGCTACCTCTACAGCAGCGGTCTCGATCTTTTAGTATATCAGCTTCCTTCAAGATGTCGCCCGTACTGCTCTTCACAGGAAT
Organism: Calliopsis andreniformis; assembly: GCF_051401765.1. NCBI lineage: Eukaryota > Metazoa > Arthropoda > Insecta > Hymenoptera > Andrenidae > Calliopsis > Calliopsis andreniformis. The sequence goes on from NC_135071.1 coordinate 5,059,108, forward strand.
CGTCGTAGTGTACCTGTCATAAGGTTACTTCAGACTGAACCTGTAAAGGAGCATGAAATACCATTGATCTCTTGAAAACCGTCGCTACCTCTAAAGAAGCGGTCTCGATCTCACTGGACGAGTATATCAGCTGCCTTCAAGATCTTCGTCTAGTCGGAACTCGATGCCAGGGAGAAGTGTCTCTTGCTGCTTTCGCAGCTCCTTATGGGCCTAGGGTAGTCACGTGACTTTACGAGATTTCTTGATCGGTATCTGCCGTTACAGTTTTCTTTACAGAAATAAAATTATCCACAGGCATGTGGCTGCCTAATGAATGCGAGATGGAGCCACACTGCGATTCCCCCTCCATTATACACACTATTATACGAGCCGTATGTACGTGAATTCGGTCCTTCGGATCACTTCGGATAGCTTCGGAAAGTCGAGAGAGAAGGCAAATGTCATATCTTACTTTCGTGTTTCTAAAACGCTATTATGGTTTGGTGCAAGTCACCCGCAAGCGGCATTGAGCGGCACGAATCACTTTCGAAATATTTCGAGTGTAAACTCTAATTTGATCTGCAAAAGTAAATCAGTTTAATAAAAATTACTTTTCGAATTTATATAACTTGAATGTAAAAGATGATATACTTACAAGTTTTACACATTCTACGTTCTTGATACCAGCCTTTAAAAACAATTAAAACAAGTTCATGATGATTTCCTATTAATTTACTTACAAACAATAAGAGTAAACGAATTTTAGTTATCTCTTTGTATATGTGGCGAATTATTTCCAATTCGTTTTTCCTTCCGGTTTGGTCTGGGTTAGGTCAGGGTTAGCTCTGGGTATATACAAAATAAGAGGAGACGTTGCTAAAAATACATTAATTTAATATATTTATAGTCATCAGAATCACGGTTGCCGCCGCGACCCCGACCGCGGCTTCTTCCGTACTTCCGTTTACGGACTGTCTTTTTAAAATCCCAGAACTGTAATATGAAAAATAGACACATGTTATTCACGAAATTTACTTCGTTCTTGAACAAAAAATGAATAGATAAATTACTTAGCGCTTTAGCATAAGATCGCTTATGATCTACGTACCTTTTGTCGTCATGCCTCCTCTAAAGCTAGCGCCGACGCCGACGCCAACACCAACGCCGACTCCGACGCCGACGCCGGAGTCGGTGCAAGCTTTAGAGGAGGCATGACGACAAAAGGTACGTAGATCATAGGCGATCTAATGCTAAAGCGCTAAGTAATTTATCTATTCATTTTTTGTTCAAGAACGAAGTATACTTCTTGAATAACATGTGTCTATTTTTCATATTATAATTTCTGGACTTTAAAAAGAAAATCCGCAAGTGGAAGTATGGGAGAAGCCGCAGTCGGGGTCGCGACAGCAACCACGATCCAGGCCAGGAGGGAAGAGGCGGGAACGGGAGGGAAAATTTAATTATAAATTATTATAATTAAAAAGTAAATATATTAAATTAATGTATTTTTAGCAATGTTTCCTTTTATTTTGTATATACCCAGACCTAATCCAGAGCTAACCCAGAGCTAAGAACATATAAATATTATAAACAATTTATATTCTTTATTTTTAGTTTATTATTGCATGTAGAATGGCTCTTTCTCGATTGTATCAGCTTGTACATAAACTTGTTTTAATTTAATTTTTCATACAAAATACACAGAGAATGTCATTGTTTGATCTTTAAACTCATCCCTCAAAATTTCATAAAAATTTTTGAAGATCTCATCGAAGAATCTCCTTCCGAGTCGAAACGTGAAAATATCTGTAATATCAAAAAGGATGCGTGTGCCTTGTTGCGCTTGCCGGTGACTTGGACCTAAGCGTTTCAAGCTTCTTTCCGAATCTTTCCGAAGCCGTCCGAAGCAGTCCGAACCGCCGAGCTCACTTTCTGTTCGAACCTTACAATGTCACTCGGAATGACTTTTCATGGGACTTCTTGTGGGACATGAACAAAACACGCAGCTCGTATAGTTGCATGTGTAGTTGTGCGTCAAATTCTCGAAACTCGCGTGCCAACTCAGGGCAGCACGGGCCTCCTGATTAGAAGCTGCCTGGTGTGTTCAAGCGGAACTAAACTTGTCAGTTTTTTACTCTGTTTTATCTCTAACCTGGCAAAAAGCACTGCCAAATCGCGGTGACGCTTTACGTCCTCATATTGGAAGGTTTTGAGCTGGAAAAGAGCTCATTCGATAGAGGAAGGTTCAATTTAGCCCGCGCTGGTCATGATTTCGCTCAGAACAATCTCTAAATTAGCTAAAAATGCTTAGATTTCATGACTGTGAATTTGTCGATTTTTGCTTTAGTTTGAACACTCATATTACTGAACATCAGCAGAATCTGATTAAATAATGACCAGCGCGGGCTAGATTGAACCTTCCTTTATCGAATGAGTTCTTTTTCATCTCAAAATCTTTCAATATAAGGGCGTAAAGCGTCAGCGCGTAAACCTCTGTTTTTGCCTAATTTTGTCGGTAATGTCACCGCCCTGACATATCTGATCCTAGGCCCTTATATACCCGCTAGTCGGAGGTCGCGCATGCGTAATGTCTTATTTTCTAATGGCGGTCTTATTCTAGTTGTAAATGAAAACGTATGATATACGTTGTGTTTATGTTAAAATATAATTGGAACTTATAATATATGATATAAAAATAAGGTATAAAAATATTAATTAGTATTAAGATAATAGAATACGCAGTAATATAATAATAAAGTATTAGAAGGATACAAATAGAGAGAGATGGCAATAGATAGAGAGAGATAGTAATAGATAGAGTGAGATTGAAATGGATAGAGTGAGAGGGAATACCGTGGGTCGTTACACTAGCCTGTATTTCACGGTACGTGCCCGAGCTGTATTTATACCGTAAGAGTTAGATTTTCTTCGCAAACGATATGTGTTTGAAATCGAAGGCCTTTTGAAATCGGTCGAAGAGGACCCTTTTTTCATAATGCTTCAAGTACGCGAGTCGCAGTGAGAGATGCACATTGAGGGATCTAACACCCGAAACACTTCAGTCCTAAAGACAAAGAAAGCAATAGGTCTTCTAGCACTGAAAATCCTATTTTCTATGTTTCTTATTAGTTCTTCACAGAACTGTCACCGATTGAGTCTTGCTATTTTTTCGATAAAAATGGTGTTTGATTACTTTTTCCGGATTCTACGAACTTGAAAACGCTGAAAAATATAATTCGGATAGGTCTTGTCATTAGTGAAATCACGGTTGTGTCACAGTCAAGGCACGATCACGATACAGTCACAGTATTTTTACATACATCGGCATTTTGCCGTCATCGGATTAGGCATTGATCATTGGTTCTTGCAGATGTACCGGTCAGCGCAGCGTAGTTGGCAGAATAACAATCCAGCTGCCCTGGTGACGGGTGTTAGTTTGCTTCTAAACGTTCACTGAGAAAGATACTTATTCAAAAATTTGTAAACCACGCGTTTATCTACTGAAATGACTTCGATAGCACTTTATTGACAGATCAGAACGAATCTCTGACTGCCATCCACGCGAGAGCTGTAACATTGTAACAGCGAGGGCGTATAATAACGTAGAACTGAAAAACTACGTAAAAGTTAAAGGTATCGTGAGCGTACTCCGCGAAATCCGATCCGCTTCTTTAGACTGCGTTGAGTGAATCCGCGAAGTTCGAAATAGGAAAGTGCGTACGATAAGGAAAACTGCGTTGGGAAGCGATCAGAAGCGACCAGCGAGTCGATAACTTACAAGGTGGCAACGCTGAAATTGTACTGACATACAGGACGAGTTGGTATGTAATTCGTAACCTTCCTAAATATGTATGAAATTGTTAAACCTAAACAGAATCTACCAGCCCACTTTCCCCTCTCTCCTTCCACTACACATAAGATAAAGTTTAATCAAGGTGTGCTTTAGCACTTTAAAAGATCAAGAACCCTAAAGGTCGATCTCCGCCACTTGAGACGACCACCCGTCTAGTTAGACCAACTCATTTGCCTCGTAGGGAAACACAAGTAATAGTAAACCAAAGATGGTGGTGGCTAAAAGTGAACGTAGTCAGCTTGCCATGCAAGAACTCAGAATTTGAATCTTGTTTCTGTTCCGCTCTCTTTTTCATCTCATATATGTTCCCGTATTTACTACATATTAAGCGATACAATAGTGCCGCGACGCCAAGTATGAACGGGGCACTACTATGTACACTGTTTGGAGTTCTGCATATGAAAAACTTTAGTCGTGTATATCATTGGATCCATACCTCAGATCTAAAATTCAATGGTATTATCATAATATAATGTTGATACGATCTTCCGATTAAGCCTAATCTCATCAAAATTGGTGCATCTGTTGCTGAGATCTCGTGCTGTAACCCAGATAACTGCTACTTTCAGCATTTTATTTTCAAGATTATCTTCTTCTAACAATAAGACTAGATGTCCGTACGTCCGCATGTCTGGATGTCTATCATGTAAAGTTCTTTCTATACTGCATATCGAACGTAGTATCTGTCACTTAGATAGAGATCATTATTCGCAGCCAACAGCCTTTCTTGAGAATATTATTAATTTGTAAGTATAATTGTTCGTACAAAATACATACAGAGATATTCCTCAGAATGTCATCGTTTGATCTCTATACTCATCTCTCAAAAGTTCATAAAGATCTCTGAGGATCGTATCAGTAGCGGATTTACGCACAGGCAATTGCCTCGAGATCCGTAAGACAAAGATATTCTGTACGCGCAAATGAACAAAATATGTAGTATTAGCATTCGCTACAAAAAATTTCAAGCAAATCGGATAAAGGTTTACGGAGTTATTGTTAGTTTTTATCCACTAGAATGTGGATATAGCTACTTTATTATCGCGATAAATGTGAAAGACACGTCTTTTCTAATGCTTGGTCTAAATATTCTTAATTTTATATCAATTTAATTTTGCATAAAAATAATTTATATATTTTAATGGGGCTCCAGAAATTTGGAACATCTCAGGCCTCTTAAAGACTAGATCTGTCATTGCCCCCTTTTATGAAATCGAAAAAAGAAAATATTAGAGCAATTGAAAAGACTATGTGTGGTTTGTGTCGCTTGCCGGTAATTCGAACAGTTAAATCTCAGCGTTTCAAGAGCGAGAGAATAAGATTTATATCTACCTTCTCTCATGGCTTTTCACAGTTGTCCGATGTGCCGAGCTGACATACACGTGGCTTGTATATTAATTGTGTAGCAGAGGAGGAAATTTTCGAAGTTGCATTTCCAATTTGGAATCATATATAACATGATATATAATATAATCATATATAATATGATTCCAAATTTGGAAGAATAATAAATGTGCTAAACGTTTATAATTCACAATCGAACACCATTTTTGTTATTCTTGACTTTCTAATATGCGCTTATAAAATCATCTTTTATAGGTATATATTTTTTTGCAACTTACTTTCGTTATGCAAACAGTTAAATAATTATAATTATTTTATTCAAGAAAGATGTGTAAATACAACCTTCTCCAGAACTAGCGGTACAAGTGGAAAAGTGGTACGTTCAATTTTTTGATATCATGCTTTCCTTTCGAGAAAATTGAGTTCGAATTTTCGCCGAGGACGAAAGTATCGAAGTTTCAGAGATCTGAAGGGTAAACGGAGAAAGATGAATGTTTCTAGCTTACAGTTACTTATGTACATCTGTACTTGATCGAAATTTAAACTCAATTTTTTTAAAAAATGAAGCACGATATCGAATATTTTTATTTTATATTTTCGACTTATTTTTTTATGTGAATCGTTACCTTTCCACTTACACCAACACTTCTGAGACACGCTGTACATGTACATTTAGAACAGTATGACTTACCACAATGAAAACTGTCGTATACATGGAAAGAGCGGAATGTCCAGATGGGAATGATTTACTGGAGTCTGAAACAAACCACTCTGAATCTACTGTATTCGTACACGTGTATACTTCCACATATCTGAAACAAAATACATTTACACTTCCTAAAGTATTTTAATGGAAACAATATAAAGCTTACATTCAAGATGACATACATATACACACATGTGAGATACATCCAGGAAGTAAGTTCCAATTGATTGTTAAAAAAAAATTCAGAAATTTATTTTCAAAACATTTTGTTTCCATTACATACTGCATATGTTAAACTACTTTTCCACATAGTTTCCATGTTAAAAAAAAGTTCAGAAATTTATTTTCAAAACATTTTGTTTCTATTACATACTGCATATGTTAAACTACTTTTCCACATAGTTTCCACCATTATTCAGACACATGTCATAACGGAGCACCAGTTTTTGGACCTCTACCTTAGAGAATGATTTCGCTTAAGAGTTTGTTGAATTCTTACCTAATAAGCTCAATAATTACCACAGGTGTCTATTATGAGACATTAAAAAACTGTGTCGTGTTAACCAGAGTAAGAAGCACCACATACTTACTCGCGGTGTTGTGTTGTTTCATGACAATGCTCGAGCATACACTGTTGCCTAGACTCAAGATTTCATTTTATTATTTGTTTGGAAACAAACTGATTTATCCTACTTACATCTAATTTTAAATAACACTAAATCATTTTCATCTATTTCTGCGCCTGAAAATCATCATAAGTGGCTTGAGTTTCCACCACGACGACGATGTCAAAGACATTGTGAACGCTAAGCTTTCATCTCAGGCGACATCAGCCTGTGATGCGAGGAAACGAAAACTGATACTCTAAACAAACTATGGAGTCATTCCACGCGAAATCGGGCACGTTTTGGAGTAAGTTTTTGTAGATTGCTCAAATCTGAATTTGTTGTAGTCTTTAACGATATTTAAATGTACCCCAAAGTATTTTTCAAAATTTTGAAAATTGTCGATTTTACAGCTGTTTGAAGTTAAGAGCTAACTTGTTTTTAAAAAATTATAGCTATTGAACTAGTAAGCGGATGAAGATGAGCTTTACGGTGCTTATAGAGAAAACATTGAAGTTTCTAAACAAAATTATTTCGATTAAAAAAAGTTGTTAAAAAAAGTTGTTGTGTGCCGCGACGGACGCGTCGTCGCTGGCAGCCTGTGCATTGTTAAGCGATCCATCCTGCATTCCTTCCTGCCGCCTGAGCGTCGCCACTAAGGATAAGGACAACTACTCCTAATATGCTTGGTGCTGTCGATCGCATCCCTCCGATTATCTTGTCTAGGCAATTAAGAGCATCCCTTAGTTCCCGTCAAAATTCCATACCACCCACAACGACCCCACGTGAAGGGTGTAAAACCTGAAGCAACCGAGGCTTTACACGACTATTCCTAATCCGGACACCGAACGCAACGTATCGCTAGTAAAACCCAGTGCGTACTTGTTTCTTTGTAAAAAGCTTACCTTTTCTTGGGGTACGTTTAAATATCGTTAAAGACTACAACATATTCAAATTTGAGCAATCTACAAAAACGTACTCCAAAACGTGCCCGATTTCGTGTGGAATGACCCTATGTAGAAAAGTAGATTATGAGTTATAGAATGTAATAGCTACAAATTAGTTTTGAAATAAATTTCTGATTTTTTTAGACAAGCAATCAGAACATACTTTCTGGATATCCACATACATAGTACGTAAGTAGTTATGTTATGAACATAAGTATTTAGAACACTGTTCAAGCGAGGATTCGCGTGGCGTTTATCTATGTTCAAGAAAGTTGAAGCACTACATACCACATAAATATGTATACAGGGTGTCTCACATAAGGTGGCGGAGCCGAAAAGGGGAGATTCCTGGGGTGATTCTAAACACCCTTTTCCTTTGCAAAAATGTTCTCTGAAGCTTTGTTAACGAGTTATTAACGAAAAACATCGACCAATTAGAAAGCGCGAATAGCGAGCGCTCGGCCGTTCAGTGACAGGGCATAAGCTACGCGTAGTGTTTCCTACTCGCTGTGCTCGAATCTTGTACAAGAAACTTAAGATCTCTATGTTATTGCCCAATTTCTCTTAAACTATTAGATGGAAAATTATGAAAAAAATCAGGGACACGTCAGCTATTCCGACACATATTATGGAATTTTTTCAAATTTTTAAATTAATTATCTAAGTTGTAAAAAATAAAAATCTAGAAGAAGAATATAAAAATGCCGATTTAGTAAAGTAATGCTATAGCAAGATAATAACAAACAATGTTTCCGTAGTTCCTACAGATTGTACATTATTTTACTGGGTATCAAAACATTGAAAAATGTACAAAAATACTTATTCCATAAAGAATGAACGAAAGTTGGACGTATTAGTTGCTGCAATCGGTAAAAAGTACGGACACATCAGTTTTCATTTTTTTAATTATGGCGCACCGAATAATAATTAATAATAATAATAATTATTATCAGCAGTTCCATATTTCATCCGTCCGAATGCATCGAAAGGACTTGAACGGTAAACGCGACACAACCCTCGCGACCTTCGGCTTCGCTGTACCGCTGTACTTGCAGGCCAATACTTGTGATCATAAACGGCCACATCTGCGAGACACTCGTTGCCGTCTCCTACTCTAATCCGATATGCCTTTGCTTTTCCCCATGAATTTGCTTGTAACTTTTTCGACCCGAAGAGGAGACTACCACCTCCACTAAAAAAAAGTAACCGAGGAAGATCCAACCTCGTTGGTGTCAACTAATAAATCAAATTCGAGTATTTCGACGAAACTACACCCCGAGAAGTCGCGCTGGAGGGATGCGAGGGCACGAGGAACGAGACTTCGGAAAATTCGCCAGTATCAATCGCAATTTCGCCGCTGAAGTATGTAACATCTTGTTTTTATTTACGGAATGCCGCAGAACGTTTCAAAATAGTCGA